>NC_135662.1:26640032-27319016 GCF_964188315.1 Podarcis muralis
CTGTGGAAATGTAGAGAACTGAATTTAAGGCTGGGAGGAAAATAAAAACTCTAGAAAACCTAAAGGTGAAGGTAAAGGACCAGTCAAACTTGACTATGGGGTGTGGCGCTCATCTCGCTTCAGGCCGAAGGAGCCGGCATTTGTCCACAGACAGCTTTACGGTGTTTCCATGAGCTCTGGCACTCATCATGGTGTCCCGTTGCACCAGAAAACCAAAATTAACATATTAGTCTACCCCTTATCTGTTTAGGGAAGCTTTTAATGTTTAACAGACCATTGTATTTTAATATTTTGTTGGAAGCCGCCCAGAGTGGCTGGGGAAATCCAGCCAGATGGGTGGGGTATAAATAATAAATTATTATTATTATTATTATTATTACCTTAGGTCTGGTCTTCACCAACAGCAGATCCGATGGAAAAACTGTTCATGGGCTGTACCATTTCAGATTGCTAATGTTTTTCTTGTGGGAAGCATCCCTGCAATGTAGAAAACCAGCAAATCAGCAAGAAGGCTAGCATAGAAACTTTCCCCCAGACTTTCAAACATGCACATCCCACATGCAATCTGATGTAGAGTTAAATCAGATTAACTACATGACTTGATGTTTACATATTCTGGGCTTGACCCCCTCAGTTACTTAAATCCCAGAATTTATGGTTTTCAACAATAGATTGCCTTATCAGACACAATATTATCAAAACTATTCCTGTCATACACATACCTACACTAGGCTTTCCTACAGCAGCACACATTACACATTACTGTATGTGGAAACTGTCATCACCCATCGCTCTACTAGGGATCCTGTGAGGGGATCAAAAGTGGAGAGCCTGTGGCTGTCTAGTCTCAGCCAGCTTTTTCTTTCTTTCTTTCTTTCTTTCTTTCTTTCTTTCTTTCTTTCTTTCTTTCTTTCTTTCTTTCTTTCCTTCCTTCCTTCCTTCCTTCCTTCCTTCCTTCCTTCCTTCCTTCTCTCTCTCTCTCTCTATCTATCTATCTCTCTCACACACACACACACTGCAGGCTTATCAGTGAATTCTGTCTTTGCAATGAAACCTCTTCCTATGATCAGAGGCACCGGGTTCTTAATTCTTTTTTTAATTAATTCTCCCACATAAGGTACAAAAAACTTGTCTGCAAGCAGTTTTGGAGACTTGCATCCAAGACCGAAAGCTTTGTAGATATCTCAAGTGATAGGGACTCGCACCTTTTATTGTATGTAGCACAGCAAGGGGCCTATTTAATTGCCAAGCCCTTCCTATGTTTGCAGTTAAAACCACTTTCCAATGAGGCAAACCATGTGATGGGGTGCAATGTTAAAATAAATGCCTCTACTAAGTGTAGCAGTCTCAATGTGTGGAGCATTTGCTCACCAGCATTAGCTGCCTCCAGGCCTTGCAGCAGGAGACTACAAATGTTCCACACACTGAGACTGCAACACGTAGCAAAGGCTTTTAACGAGGGCATTCCTTGTCCCACCGGGGGAACAGAGTGGTGGTGTTTTTAATGATCCAGAATTTAAGAAAAATTCTGTAAGAAAAATTCAGACTGCACTCTGATTCAGCGTGATGCTGGCCTCAATAACATGGTTTTCAATAGTGTTCTAGCAAAGCAATAGCTACAAAATACAGAAAAAGAACAAACAATAGACAAGTGTTTACACAGTGCAAAGTACCATTTACACACACACACACACACACACACACACACACACACACACATATATAGCCTTGTTCCACAGGATGGAATGGGAAACTTGTGAGAGGAGGGCAGATGGTGTTGGACTACAACTCCCAACAGCCCCAGCCAGCATGGCCGATGGTCAAGGATCATGGGAGTTGTAGTCTAGCAACATCTGCAGGGCCACAGATTCCTCAAAGCTGGCCTAAACATTGACGGCCTATTGTTTTATTTTTCTGAGAGTGGCATTACACAACTGATGTTCAAGATACTTCAGTTGTGAGACAAAGACTAAACATGGGACGCTTTTATGTCTCAAGGACAAAACCCATAATAGAGAAAGCACTGCTGCATATCACAATTCAACCACCAGCACATGTGGAAAAAATGTAGGCCTGTGGTATTATAATAGAGCAGAATCTCCACAAAGGTACATCTGAGTAGTCAGAGTATAAAATGGGTTTACAAGTAAGTCCTAGATGTAGCCCATTGATTTTTTTTTAATGCCAGTTAATGTCTATTTGTCAAGTTATTCAGCAAAACCACTCTCCTACTATGATCAAGCAAATGAAAAGCTTGATGAGAAAGGCAGTTAGCGAAGATCATACTTACACCCGTTTGTTTTTAGTAATTAGTCACAGTGTTAATAGAAACATCTACTTTAAGCAATAGTTGCTTATTTGTGCAAACTGTGGGGCCATATGTTCTGGTGGGTGTGGAAGGGTGTTGATAACAAAACTATAAACTTTGTGGATTTTTGTTATGTGAAATGTTGCATGCTTGCTCCCTACTCTGTGATATTTTCACTTCTGAGTGGTTGTCCTCAACTACCGTTTTCCATCTTTTTCCTCAGTAAGAAATGTGCTAAAGTGGGTAAAAATAGGCAAGTTAAGTATACACAAACAGATGCCCTCAGAAATGTTCAAACTTGATTGCTAAAAATCAGGAAATGAAATCAGGGCTGTGAAAGAGCATATACAGATGTTGCAGTAACCTTATTCAGAGGTGGTTGTTGTTTTTTCATGATGCCTTTTTAAATATATCTGGGACTCCCCCCACCCAATGCAAGCTGGTTCCTTCTGGATGGTGACAACAACTGATTATGCAAGCAAAACATTTGTTTCCTGTGACATATATGATAAAACTAAATCAAAAAAGCAAGTAGGAACTAGCTAAATATTGCTTCATGTCTTTGAATATGTCCACATAGCCAATAAGTAGTCAAGTCTTAAAATCGAGATCTACCAAACACGGCACACCAACATCAGAAGTATAAAGCTTCTTTCAGAGATATCAACGTCCATGAGCAGTGGGAAGTGGTTTACTCTTGATGTATCTCTCATTGTCTTCTATAAGCAAGGATGCCTGGGAAAGCAGCTTTGGATGAAATTTTTGTTGAAGACCTGGAGATGAAGAAGCTTATACAAGCTGCATCGGACAACCAGTTTGCCCAGGAAAGTTACCTGTTACCCGAAGGCCTCACACTAGCAATGGTCTAGAATGGTATTAAGGAAACAGTGCAAGGAGCAAGCTGGCAGATGTAATCTATAAAGTTTAGCAGGAACTAGCTTTTATTTCACAAATTCAGATCACGTACTCATCTAAAAGGCTATGCCAACAAGTAGGCAGCCAACCAGAGACAAATAGCAAAAACCACCATGTCCAAGACCACCGATCCGCATGGATCTGTGTTCATAATCAACAGCGAGGCATTTACATGACAATAAGTTGTTCTGACACTCAATTTCAGCTATGCATAGACTTGAACTCAGATATTAGGATCCCTTTCAAATACAGTGGTACCTCAGGTTACATACGCTTCAGGTTACATACGCTTCAGGTTACAGACTCCGCTAACCCAGAAATAGTGCTTCAAGTTAAGAACTTTGCTTCAGGATGAGAACAGAAATTGTGCTCCATTAGCTAAAGTGGTGCTTCAGGTTAAGAGCGGTTTCAGGTTAAGTACGGACCTCCAGAACGAATTAAGTACTTAACCTGAGGTACCACTGTACACTAACACCATTTCTTTCTTTCTTTCTTTTCCAGGCTTCTTTATTCAGCACTATAATATACTGGTAGAGTAGATCGTTGGGAAAGGGTGAGTTGTTAGAGGTTTGTCAACTCACTTCCAATATTTATGTAGTAGACTTGTACACACAACAAACCAACAGCTTTGGGCAATACAAGAACCGCCATGCCTACAGAGCTTAGGTTTTCTGCCTCCAGTTGTGGCTTCGGGAAGAGAGAAAATCTGAGAGAAAGAGACAGGCATTTCAGGATTTCAGACATGATTCTCTCCCAGATATGTCGGGGATTGAACCTATCAGCTTTGGCCTGCAAAGCAGATGCTCTTACCACTTCACTGTGCCCCTCAGTTTATTCATTGCTTTGCCTCTTGGTCTTTTTCTGTTCTTTACAGTGTACTCATAAGTAAGCTCCTCTGAGCTCAGTGGGGTTTACGCCTTGGGAAGGATGTTTTGGCTCACCACACGAGCTGCAAATCTTGACACCTTCATGTGTTCAATGCAAAAGAAGAAGAAGAGCAGATGGAGAGCTCACTACCTTGTTGAGACCTTGCTTCCAAAATGAAAAAAATGGCTTACCAAGAAGAACTCAGAGACCTGCGGGTATAGGATGGAATATAAATTCAAACAACAAACAACAACTCAAAGCCATTTCTGATCCATTCACACGCCTCACTCTCAGAAAATGAGAGATTATCCGACCCATTTCATATCTCACGCAAATGGATAGCTGGAGTATTTTTAGTAAAGGCCTCCTTTCTCATTTTTTATTATTTTTCTTTTTTGTTTTCGACAGACCCAACCCAGCCGTTTTCTAGCCCAGCTTGGCTTTGAGTCGCTGAGGTAATAATGGCCATGACCATTATTCTCAACAATTGCACTGAAGATTAAAGGAACCCTAAAACTCTCGGAATGATAGATTTACTTGCTAGGGGAGGGGGAAACCACATAAAACTCTGCTCTGAAGAACACAATTTTTTTTTCAAAAAAAAAATATTTTACCTTTCTTGTGCTAACCATTTTATTTGACTGAAAGAGATGCTATCTCAAGGCAGCAGATGTGAAGTGCTAACAAATGGAACCCGTCTCAGAAGCCCTCTAATCTAAATGTTTTTTTAATGTATAAATGCCATATGCTGAATGGAATTTTTTTTTCCCTCCCAGGCTACTATTTTTTTTTTATCTTGCTCTTTTCATGAAGCTCTCTAGTGAGAGATGGTAAGATAGCTGAACGTGTCACCACTGACCACATTGCTCTAAGGCTCAGCACATGCATGAATCCCCAAAGTCCTCTGAAAAGGCAGGAGAGAAAGAAGGTCATGCAAGAGACACATAAGGAGGTCTCTGTGTTGGCAGAGGAAAGGGGGTTTCTTATACCATCCTCAAGCACCAGTCCATTCACATATGGAAACATTTGTTTTACTTTCCAAAATACATTTCGCATTTTTAAACGAAGGTCCAAGTGAAACTTCTACATCGATTCAGTTAATGTCAAACGGGCAGAAAATACTGTTTAGGTAATAAATAGGAGGTAATAAACTGGCATTGCAAGACTATACTTGCATGTCTTCCCAGAAGTAAGTCCCATTGAGGTCAATGGAGCTTATACCCCTTGCTGTAAACTTGTGGGGTAGGATCAAAATGCAGCAGATCCATGTTGGAGAAAGGTGAGGATCCTTCCCTTTTAAATTATAACTTTTTTATTTGGGGGAGGATCTTTCAGAGTAATGGATGAAATTCAAAAAGAGTAATAATTGCTCTATTCCAAAGTACCTACTGCCAATGTCACCCGCACACTTCAAGAGAAGAGTTTGTATTTGGAGCTTACCAGTAGGTTCCTCACCTTTGTGAGCAATAGCATCATTTTAATATCTCCAAGTGGTACCACACAGAGTAATGAAAGATGTATATGATATTATAAAAAATATTTATAGTCGCTGGCAAAACATGCCTGCTTTATTATGAAATAGAAAATGTGCTGTCCATCATAACATAGCAGTTAAGCCACTTGTGAAAAACAGCCTCAGGGAAAGAAATCTCATGGGTCCAGGTAAATGATGCAATGAAGGACTCATTCAGCAAAATTCTTCACAGCTTCTTTTCAATAGGTAAGCTGTTGATAGAGAGGCCTTCAATATTTTGTTTTTCCCCAAACAGAAGACCAGAGACGTAAGGACAAGCGTGGGCACTGATTGAAAACCTTACAAATTACGCCATAGCTCTATAAATAGAAAAATATGCCACATAGGGCTGCCATATTTCAAAAAGTGAAAATCCAGACACAAATGTTTTTGAGCTATTTTGAAGGAAATTTGCCAAAATCCGACATGGGTTGCCGGATTTCCCAAGACATATCAGTTCTTAACCTCTGGTTAAGAACTTAATTTGTTCCAGAGGTCCGTTCTTAACCTGAAACTGTCCTTAACCTGAGGTACCACTTTAGGTAATGGGGCTTCCCGCTGCCCTTGCGCCGCAGAAGCACGACATCTGTTCTCATCCTGAAGCAAAGTTCTTAATCTGAGGTACTATTTCTAGGTTAACGGAGTCTGTAACCCGAGGTACCACTGTACAAAATATAAAAGGGACTTGGAAACTCTCCTTTACCAACTTCAGCCTATGTCGAGACCGTGGAAGGTGCTATGTACTGGTGATTACAGAAAAACATCTATTGCTGTTCTGTGAGGGTCCCCAGTGACTCAAGGAATGTAAGCTGTCTGCCTTTTGCTTTGCTCTTTGTCCTTGTTTGGTTTCCTCATCTAGCCTTTAAATAAAATTGGTTTTTCAAGAAACAGACCTGGTATGCTCTTTGCTAAGAATCCAAAAAGAACCATTGCTCTTGGCTGAACAACCTACCAGGTTTTTTAATGTTCAGGGTTTAAAACGCACATGCAAACGTGCAAATCCCTGCAGGATCAAGTGGTATAGTCTAGATCAGAAGTGTATCCCTCACATGATTGCTGATTGCAAGCATCAGACTCCATAGTTTAGCTATAAATGGGACTGGAATGCTTTCTCACACTTCAGCATGTTTTTGTCTTACTCCAAACAGCTGACCATCCCCACTTGCTTTCTTCCTTGCATGTGACTCAACTGTTGGCAGAGAACAAGAGAGCAGATATTGTGCTGCAGAATGTGTTAGTTCAGTTCAAAGAGACTGATAATCTTGCATCTTGCTCATAAGTATAATAGAATGCAAAATGCTTTGGTATTTGATACTTCCCACCCCCCTCGTTCCGTTTTCAGATGTTCAGGATATCTATCCCCCAAAGTAATGGTTTGAATTTATTAGCATAAATATCTCCAGGCTATCAAAAACCTTCCTTTTATATAGGTTATGTAGAACTATACTTTCCCCCTCCCTGCATTTAGGGCTTAAGAATTTTGTTTTAATCCTCGATCTTCCCACATACAGTGTTAATTACACTTTGATAAGCCATGTTAGTAAG
Organism: Podarcis muralis; assembly: GCF_964188315.1. Taxonomy (NCBI): domain Eukaryota; kingdom Metazoa; phylum Chordata; class Lepidosauria; order Squamata; family Lacertidae; genus Podarcis; species Podarcis muralis. The sequence goes on from NC_135662.1 coordinate 26,647,181, forward strand.
ATGGGGAGATGAAGTGCAAAGAGCAAGAATTCCCTTCGCAGCAACAAGACAACGCTAACTGGAAGTTTCTTAGAGGAATACACCAACAGTTCAGAGGGGAGACAGAGACAAAGAGGGAGGGGAGGATGTCAGCAGATAACTCAAAACAAATCAGAATAAGCAATAGGGAGCAAACAAGTTCTGTTGAGAAGGCATTAGAGGATTTAGATGGAAGCACACTTTCCTTTACAAAGGAACAGTAAGCATGCATGTCCTATGTGAAACATGCAGTATAGATAGTTGGAAATGGAACATTTACGTAACAGCACTAAGGGGAAATTGAGTATGGTACACAAATGTGTGTAATAGTCACTCAGTGCCTTTTTTCTTCAAAAAAAGCAGCTTCAGAGTGGATGGTTTTGAGATGAGAAGTGGCAGAAAAGGAGGTGCTTTATCTTCTTTTCTTTTCTTTTTTGCTGTTGGCCACTTGGCCACTTGAATTCATTCCTCCAAATGTGGGGTTTCCTTTGCACTTGATTTGGGAGATGCAGTTAGTGCAGAAAGTTGCAGTGCAGTTGCTGACAGGACAGAGTCCTTGTCAGCACAAAGTACCTGTGCTCAGAGATCTGCACCGGCTCCTGATTTCCTACAAGACACGCATCAAGCCCGTAACAACTTAGAAGCAGTTTACCTGCAAGATCGCCTTATCTGCCCACTTGAGTTCTTTGATCTGCAGAACTGGTACCGTTACAGGTGCCACAGAAAACCAGTTATGTATTTGTTGACATTTTGGTGCCTGCTAAAAGCATTTTTCGTCAAGACAATTCTACATGGACATGTAGAATGTTGGTGTGTATCGTACTCTGTTTTTAGATTGTTCCCGATACAGGGCTGCCTTCAGATGTCTTCTAAAAGTAGTGTAGTTCTTTATCTCCTTGACATCTGAAGGGAGGGCGTTCCACAGGGAGGGCGCCACTACCAACAAGGCCCTGTGCCTGGTTCCTCGTAACTTTGCTTCTCGCAGTGAGGGAACCAGCAGAAGACCCTCAGAGGAGGACCTCAGCATCCAGGCTAAGTGACAGGGATGGAGATGCTCCTTCAGGTATACTGGGCCAAGGCCATTTAGGGATTCAAAGGTCAGCACCGACACTTTGAATTGTGCTCAGAAACACACTGGGAAATGTGATGGCTTAGTTTCTTTTGAAAGAAGGGGTTGCTGGAGACTTGTGATATTTTGTAGAATTTATATATATTTACAAACATACAAACCAGATCAACTCCTGTGTGCATAGTGGTGCATGTGCCTGGTTGCTGTCTGTGCATGGTGCCCATGACAGTTTCCCCAGCTTGCAAATGTGTCCACAGGCCACAAACCCTGCATAAAGATAGACCCACAGCAGCAGTCCTAGTCTCAAAAACCTAATGGCAAAATCCAAAACAGTATATAGGCTGCTTCCGCCACTGTTCAGTTCAGGCTCTTCTAAGCTCACAAGCATTTCCCAGTGCATCCTGTGGCCAGTCCCATTAATTAAGCACCACATTTAATGATGGAAATGATTAAGCTGAATTATGGTTTTAAAGGATGCCATTTATGTTCAGTAGCCTCACACAAAATATTAATTGCATGGGTTTTAGCTTAATTAAATACACAATTTGTGTGTGTGTTTGTGTGGTCAGAAATTGTTCACTCTTGGAAATCCTTGCTTTTCAGCATTTAAGTATTACTGAATGTCCTTCCTTCAGGCATTGGCTGAGCTCTTGAATATGTGAATGTTGATACGACATAAAATCTTGCTACATAAAATAATGTGTTATGAAAACTCTTGATTTTATCCTATATTGTGATAATTTTATTGTGCCTACTGATTTTAAAGTCTGTTTTTATCATATTTTTGTATGACTATTTTATACCTAGGGCGTTCTCGGTAGTGGAGCCCTCCTTGTGGAACACCCCTCCTTTCAGATGTCAAGGAGATACACAACTTTTAGAAGAGATACACAACTTTTAGAAGACATCTGAAGGCAACTGTCAGGCTTCAAGGAATCCGATCCTTCCCACAGTGGCAGCCAAGAATCAGATAACCAAAAAACAGTTATTACCAAGTAATTTAACCACTATGCACAGAGAGAGATGAAGGAATGCAGTCTACCTAGGAAAATGGTGTTGCTCTGAGTAAAGTCCCACCCCCTTCATCTCTCCTATTCTATGTCATCCCTGCATCGGCTAATCTGAGCTTTATGCCTCTAAGCTTTCTGTTCTTCCACCCTCAATGCACGCCTGGTCCTGGGAGAGGGGGGTCAGGAATGCTTTCCAAAGACACTGAGTCCGTCAGCTGCCTGTCCCCTGTTGCTTCTTCTTCCTGCTGTTCCTCTCCCAATATTTCCCAGCTCTGCAGCCTCTGAACTATGCCCTTCTGCAAACCACTGTTCTAAATCTATACTGTCTTCCTGTTCTTGGGAAGGTTCAGGAGAAGGTAGGGCAGTCTCCACCATTCCTCCTCAGTCCAGCCCCTGACAACAGCCCTGTATCGGGACGTTTTTAATGCTTGATGTTTTACTGTGTTTTTATATATGCTGTAAGCTGCCCAGAGTGCCTGAAGAAACTCAGCCAGATGGGCGGGGTACAAATGAAGTTGTTGTTGTTGTGGTGGTGGTGGTGGTTATGCGGTACAGTAGAACCTCAACTTAGCACCGCCCCTACTCGCAAACAATCCAACTCGTGACCACGGCAAACACAGAAGTAAATACCCAGAAGTAAACATCTAAAAGCCCAACATACTGGTTTTGTGGGCCTATTTGAAACCAGTGTGACATAGCATCCTTTGCATGGTGAATGGAATGATCTTACAGAATCACAAATTTGTAGAATCGGAAGGGACTGCAGGGGTCATCTAGTCCAACTCCCTGCAATGCAGGACTCTTTTAGCCCAACATGGGGCTCAGACCCATGACTCTGAGATTAAGAGTCCGATGCTCTACTGACTGATCTTGTTCGCTTGTGTGTGTGTGTGCGCGCCCGCCTGTATTATTATACAGTGGTACCTCAGGTTACATACGCTTCAGGTTACAGACTCCGCTAACCCAGAAATAGTGCTTCAGGTTAAGAACTTTGCTTCAGGATGAGCACAGAAATCGTGCTTCAGCGGTGCGGCAGCAGCAGGAGTCCCCATTAGCTAAAATGGTGCTTCAGGTTAAGAACAGTTTCAGGTTAAGAACGGACCTCCGGAACGAATTAAGTACTTAACCTAAGGTACCACTGTACAGCACACACAAAATCTTCCATATATTTATTTTCCTGGATATTTGTATGCTAAAAATAATTAGACATATTTATGTTTATGTATTTCTTCATATTTTTGTATTGTATTCATAGAACAGTAAAAGAAAAAGACAAACCAACCCACTGCTTTTGGAGGAGACAAATAGCCGTGGAAAAGTTGGATATATTTCACCCAACTGCATCATAAACCACCTTAAAGGCTTTTTCCTAAGCCGATAACCACAGTTTCCCAGTTCCCAGGAAACTGTACCTAGTGCATTGCCCTCAGGCTGGCCACAGAGGGGGGGAGGAAGTGGCTGCATGTGCAATTTTCCTTCACCCCGAGCCACTGTGTCAGAATCATAGATATCATACATGACATCACTTAATGTGAGGACAGAATTGAAATGTCTAGGATTTCCATCCATCTGATAGGAATGACATCTATATCAATGCAAAGTCCCATTTTATTTCTTAACAAAGGAATTGAAACTTGCCTAGTTGCATAACGCTGAGATCTGGAAACGCAACCAGAGCTCAAACATCTGCTTTTCGTTTCCCGAACTTTTGATGGCAAAACTGTGTTATTTTTAGAATTTTACTAATCTCGTAGACATCCTGCCAACGTTTTTTATTCCAAACGTGATTTGCCTATGTGTCTCTGGCCTTGCGCAAACCTTTACGTATACAGATCAGAACTGTATTTGCTGAGATAGTGAACTTAGTGTTGCCATATTTCAAGAAGTAAGAATCCGGACACAAAAGTTGCTGAGCTTTTGGGGGGGGGGGAATAGCCCAACATTTTGCAATTTTTCAAAATTCCTCCTGGACGTGTCTGAAATTCTGCACTTATGGCAACCCAGAACATCTGTCTTCAGCATAAATTCTGTGGGCAGACTCTCCAATCCTGCAATGCAAAAGTGTGACAATTCCTTCCTGTTTCATCAGCTTCCTTGCACTTTTAATGTCCTTTAGAGATTATTTGCCCAGAGTTTTTCACATGCATGCATTGTTTTTCATTTCATCCAGTTCCTCCTTTTGATTTCCAAATTAGTCTATGCCTGTATACTATGATCAGGAAGCACTGTTTATTTTATTTATAAAAGCATTTCTATACTGCCATATCACAAAATATAAAGGCAGTGATGATAATAAAGCACTGATATTAAGGAACTCTGGGGAAAAGCAGGAAATGCTAATCTCAAAGCCCTTCCGTTCCCTACTAGAAGGCATTAGCTAAGAATATTACTAAAACCCCAGACTTTCCAGTAGTTAGCTAGCTCTCCTAGCTCCAGCAGGACAGAACTTGCCCAGTGGTCCCCAGAAAACTCATAGAATGATAGAGTTGTAACGTTGGAAAGAACCACAAGGGTCATCTAGCCCAACCCTCTGCAATGCTAGAATCTTTTTGCCCAACGTGGGGCTCGGACCCATGACCCCGACATTAAAAGTCTCACACTCTACCAACTGAGCTGACTCAGCACACCTGCTTCACTTTAAGGGTGGGTCTACTTCCCTTCTCCCACCACCTCTCTCCATACCCTCCAACATTCCTCAGGTGAAAATAGTGACATTTCTCACTCCCCCACAAAATGACCCTCCTCAACCCCCCCATTTTTGGTCAGCCATCCCATGCAGAACATCTCCTATCAGAATAAGGGCAAGTGCCGCCTCCACTACAGCAACAGGACATTGCCCCCCACCACCCTGAGAAAGCCCCTTCATAGCAATTTGATTTGATTTGATTTGATTCTTTGGTAGATTTACAACAAGAAAAGCACACCCCAATGTGTGGTACCTCAGGTTACATACGCTTCAGGTTACAGACTCCGCTAACCCAGAAATAGTGCTTCAGGTTAAGAATTTGCTTCAGGGTGAGAACAGAAATCGTGCTCCGGTGGCGCAGCAGCAGCAGGCAGCCCCATTAGCTAAAGTGGTGCTTCAGGTGAAGAACAGTTTCAGGTTAAGTATGGACCTCCGGAACAAATTAAGTACTTAACCTGAGGTACCACTGTAAATTTTAGAAAGGGGCAGGATTAGATGCAGACACACAAAGCATTTAAAAGAGAGGAAAAATCAAGACTCCTTGCGCTCCACTCTGCTCCCCCTTTCTTCCTGCCCTCTACCTGCCCCTCAGAGCTGGCGCATCACACAGAGCTGGGCCACAGAGCTGGCAGCCTCTTCTCAAGGGAAGTGGCCAGCAGCAGCAGCCATGGAGAAGCAACAGATTCTTCCCTTGCAGCTTGGGACAAGCGCTGGCTCATTCTCCTCCCCGAGCTCAGTGGCAGCAGCAGCACTGGTGGGGGGAAATATGGACATTCCAGGACCAAATCAGAAGTCAAGATGGCTTTTGTAATTCTGGGACTGTCCCTGGAAAATTGAGACACTTGGAGGGTATGCCCTCTCCGCATTTCTGTAGGCCTTTTAAAAAGTTTGGGGATCTTACACTCTTTAATCAAGGTGGGCATGCATTGTAGAATTTGTTACCTGCTTAGACTCTAACTTTGCTATCTGAAGTAGCAGTGACCTCTTCTGTCGCTCCCATTCTACAATAAACCAAGCTTTCATTGTTTCTTTGTATGAGAGTTTCTTGTGGCCATAAGGTCAAGGGTTAACACACATCCACAACAAGCGCACATCATAACTCCAGCAAAAGATCCTAAACCTCTCAGCAGTGTGTATATGAACATGCATGAGTGCAGGTTGCACACATGTGACACCAGGTATACACTACAGCTCAGTGTTTTATAAAAGAGACAGTACAGTCGTACCTTCGGTTTCGAACAGCTTAGTTTTCGAACGTTTTGGCTCCCGAATGCCGCAAACCCAGAAGTGGCAGTTCTGGTTTGCGAACTATTTTTGGAAGTCAAATGCCCGATAGGGCTTCAGCAGCTTCCGATTGGCTGCAGGAGCTTCCTGCAGCCAATCAGAAGTCGCACTTTGGTTTCTGAACATTTTGGAATTCGAACAGACTTCCGGAACGGATTCCATTCAACTTCCAAGATACGATTGTATTTTTTTTCTGGGTCTGCTCTAGTAAAGTACTTGTAAGTCCACAGCCGTGTTTAGACATGCACAGCCTCCATCTGTTGCCTCCCAGGTCCACCCTGATTGCTGCCCATGCACTGGGGATATGTCTGCAGTGGGGTAACTTTCCAAACATGCACTGACAATCCTCATGAACCCTTAGTTGAAGCTCACCAGCATGGCAGATGTAGGCTCAGCAAGCTTCTTGAGTTGCCTGTGCTGAAATAAGGCGTCTAATAAATTTAATAAACTGCAGAAATGCCTCTAGGGCATGGAGAACATATGGGAGGAACCAGTACAGTGCTGGGGCTCCCAGTCCTACCTGGAGATGTCAGGGATTGAACCTGGGAACCTTCTGCATTCCAAGCAAATGCTCTGACCACTGAACTACAGCCCTTCCTCACAGGCCCCTTCACCCAGGTGCGCCAACTTGGGAAAGCCATTGGGGGTGAGGCTGATGTTGCGCATCACAACGTCACAATATCATGTCCAGGAATCGGACACAACGCCTGGATATGACACCGTCACATGCAACGTCCGGGTGCAACACAGCAGCTCGGCTTCCATGGCTGGCGGCTTCTCCGCTTCTCGCCACCACCACAGCCCAGGGGCTATGGAGAAGGAGGAGCCACTGGGTTGCTGGCTTGTGCAACGGTGTTGCATCCGGGTGTTGTGTCCGGAGTCTGGGCATCACATCTGACATCCCACACGGCGCCCCGACTGATAATGAGGGGGAGTGGAAATGTTCTTATGACAGCCTCATGGACACAAACTAATACAGTGGTACCTTGGGTTACATACGCTTCAGGTTACATACGCTTCAGGTTACAGACTCTGCTAACCCAGAAATAGTGCTTCAGGTTAAGAACTTTGCTTCAGGATGAGAACAGAAATCATGCTCTGGCAGCGTGGCGGCAGCAGGAGGCCCCATTAGCTAAAGTGGTGCTTCAGGTTAAGAACAGTTTCAGGTTAAGTACAGACCTCAGGAACGAATTGAGTACTTAACCTGAGGTACCACTGTAAAGCCCTTACCTTTGAATGCTGGAATAGTTGGCTGGAATAGTTACTATTCTCAAATTTGTTTTTGATTGCCAAATCACCCAAAGAAAAATTCCGTCTGATTCATCTGCTGCCTTCCTGCTCTTAATGTCCTTCAGTGGACCCAGCCCTGTTTCAATAGCTATTACTATGCTCGGCATTTATCCATTTAGCGCATTCCTCCCGAATGCCTCGATGAACCCATTTTGTCAACATACCTCTTTTATCAGTTCAGCTGCTTGTGAACGATCCAACCAATAATCCATAAAGCACTTCCTGGTCCTTTTAATTATCAGATTCTTCTGAGGAATAGCTACTTAATGGATTCCTTTTATGTACCTTCTTTTACTACCAGCCCCTAAGAAAGGGAAAGGTAGCAGCTCTGTTATGCTCAAGGTAGCAGCTCTATTATGTTAGGGGGCGGTCAGAATGCAATGGGGAAACATAGCTTATGGAATTCAACTCTGATCCTCAAGAGCTCTAATGCACAGAGGGTTGCTTTCAGGATCAGAGCATTAGCGATTCCATTAACCCTAATAATGAGTGGTTGTACATGCAAGTAAAAGAGACTTTGGGCTTGTAGCTGGGGGTGGGAGGGCCCGTATTTTGGATCTCAAATGGAGAAAATAATGCATGAACATTAGAAGTTTTCAGGGTCACTGCCTGCCTGCCAGAAAGACGCCTCCAGGTTCTGCTCTGAGCATCCTGAAGTTTGCGGGTATCCATTATGGGAGTGTGGAAGCTGTGCCCATTAAAAACAGCCAAGTTGTGTTTGATTAACAGGCTTTTCATAAACACACTGACACACACTTCTTTCTTTCATTTTCTTTCTTTTTTAATTATCTCCGACTGCAAATGAGCATCATCCGTTTTGCTATCATATTTTCTCAGCCTACAAAGTGCATTCTCACTTTCGGATTTCAGCTAGGAGTGAAAAATGACAGAATTTGTAACGAGAGAGTGAGCAACATGCCATCAACACCCCTTCGCCCGCAAAAATGGCATCACGTCAGGCTTTTAAATCGCGTCTCTGCCACACCTTTGGGCATCCGCGATTCTGTCAGAGCCCTCAAAATCTGCTTCGTCTATCACCAGGTGCAGCCTTTGAACGCCGAAGCGCTATCTGCCATGCTGGTTGGCATGGCAACAGTTGTCAAATCATCCCTTGATAATGTTCTTTAATTGATTGTATAAATTATTTCTGAGCTTTGCTATTGCAAAATGATGTTCCGGGTCTCTTAAGTGAGTGGTTCAGACTGGATGCACTTAAAAATGCATTGCATCCACTGACCTTAGCTGAGAAACTGACCCTCTTACAAGGCTAGAACACTTTGGATAAAGCATAAATGTTAAGCATTAAAATGTGCGGGGGAGGGATTCGGAGCTGTGGCAAAGCTAATTACTGCCCGAAGTGTATGTTAACTTCCATTCAGGCAAACAAAGCCACAATACCTACACAAACGTACAAGAGAAGGTTACACACCAGATCATTTAACAAGCTCTAAATATCGGCGTTGACGCAGTTTCGCTATAACAAAAGATACCATGTTTTAAACCCATCGAGTGCAGTAGGGAGCCCACTACAAGCATAACAATCGCTTCTTCTTATTTAGCCTTTATTTTGTTCGTTTCTTTATTTCACCTAATTGTATTAAAACCTCAAAGCGGGCTGGGAAAAGGTTGAAAACTATAAAATTATCGGCAGAAAACAGAAGCAACTTCTTTAAGACATTCAAAAAATAAATAAATAAGTTAAACCCTGGATTGCAACGCGTGTCAAAACTCTACAAGTCTGGATAGACTTGCCTAAACAAAAGCGTTTTTAGCAGGCACCCAAAAGAGTCTTGAGACAACGACTGGCAAAGAAGATACCTGAATATTCCACTGTCATCTCAAGTGGGATGGTTATTTGGGGAGAGGGATGTGGCTCAGTAACTGTACATGTGTTTTGGATGCAGAAGGTTCCAGGCAATTAATTAATTAAATGGGACCTCTTTCCGCTTTGATGTAGAAGCTGTAACTAGGGACACCCACAGTCAAAGCTTCCCTCCTCCTGCCCCCTGAGCTGGATCCATGCGCTACTCTTTCCGTGATGTTTTTCCATGCCCTGGCCACCCCTACGTTAAAACCGACCCTTTGCATTGCATTGCAGTCTCCTTACTGGTCAATCCTTTTTACAGAAAAAATGGGCCTGCGTGCTTGATCCTTTTGCCACTGCAGTTCTACGCTGACCATCTTTCGATGATGTCACCGGAGTAGCTTTACTTCCAATTTCCACTAGTCTGAAAAGATAAGAGTCAACCAATCTGTCTATTAATTTCCAGCTCTCCCAGGTGAAACCAAGAGAAACCAGAGGGAACCCAGCAGAGACCAACTTAAAGGATTATAGCAACATTGACTAAACTTTCTACTAAGATAGATATTCTGGTGCCAAGCATGCACAAAATTGTTTACCTGTGTTGCTATATATAGCAATAAATATGATTGACACACACACACACACACACACACACACACACACACACACTCCTCTTTTTGGTTATATATAGCAACACAGTTAAACAATTTTGTGCATGCTTTCACACAAAGGAGAAACTAGGAGAATAGGAAGCTGCCTTATACGGAGTCAAAGCACTGGTCAATCTAGTTGGTATTGCCTACCTTGATTTGCATATTTCCCCCCCCCCCTTCATTTCAGGCAGGGGTCCCTCCCAGCCCTACCTAGAGATACCACTGGGAATTAAAGCTGGGGCATTCTGCATGCAAAGCAGATGCTGTTCCATAAGAGGGAAGGGGGCAAATGAAGTGTTATATGGAAGAGGCATAATTGGATCTCCTATTTTTGTTCAAACAAAATGCAGACACTACGGCAGGGTTTGCAGTAAATTAGCATGCAGCAGAAGAGGTACCCAACCCTCTGCACCATCTCCCCATTCTAAATTACCCATGCTGCTAATTGTGGGGCGGGGGGAGAGTATAATAACAAATTTGCAGCCTCCCAGCAGAGACACATTCTAGTTCAACAGAAATGTCAAAAGATCCATCAAGGATCTATGTAATGTGTAGTTTGGCCCAGAGAAGCAGTTGGAGGTTAACTTTTCCTTGGCCACCTAGCTAGCCTCTGACTGAAGCATGGCTTAATCTCAGATTATTCAAGATGAAAACTCAATACAGGCCACACTCGATACAGGCCATTAACACATGTCCAAGGCACGCATTCATGACCCTACAATTTTTTTGATTCTATGATGATGGACATTTTAGATTCTAAGAATGCCTGAGGAAATTGGTTTCTGCAGATTTCATTGCAAACTGAGCTGATATGTATGTAACTCTACCCAATGTAACTGTATTTCATATGTTCCCACATGCTGCCTTGTAGTATACTAGGCATTTTCTCTCTTTGTGTTGAAGCAAAATAAAAATTTCAAAACAGTGATGCAGAAACATTTTCCAGCATGCTTAAATTCCTCTCTGGGTCCTTTCCTGTAATGTTACTGGAACACAACTATGGTCTCTTGGTTTGTGTGTGTATTTGTGGTGTGTGTGTGTTTTCCTTTTATTTATTCTTGCAACTCAGGTAATAGAGGGTATTGTTTCTGTAGCAGCTATGGCATCTAGCTGCATGCCTTGTGATTTGTGTCCAGGAAAGAAACACATAGCTAATGAAGTTACAGCACATCTTAAAACTCCCAACCTGAAATATCTTCCGACATATGAAATGCCTTTTCTTATTTGCATAGTTGTTCAGACTGGTATCTCAAAACAAGCATCCATTGAAATGTGGGCGGCTGTCCGTGGATGACTGTTTTATGTCCCTCGTGGGACATTACTTCAGTAGCATCTACAAGTGAAGCAAAATTATGACTGTAGTGCAGATGAAAGTTCCCTAATTCTGGTTTTCATCATTTGCCTTGTTTTCCCATTTTGCAAAGCTTCATAAAATTAGGTTTGCTGCCATACATTTTACTATGCCTGGGGGAAATTATTGATAGTCCTGGATAGTCTGAAAGATATCATTTGAGCCCAGGCTTCTATTTTGCTTTATTTGTCTGGCATGCCATCAGTGTGGAGGCACCGTAAACTTACTCGCATAATGCAAGCAAATAGCCAGTGCCTGCCTAATTCCGCTCGGTGTATTCACGGAAAGTATAAAATTAGACAAAATTGCCACATTTGGAAACTGGGCTGCACGTATCGGATCTTTTAAAAGTGAATTTGGGTCTGAGGTGGTCTGGAATGCTATCATTTAATATGGCTCATCCTTTGTTTGCACTGTGCAGCTTCTGCCTACCAAAGCTCCATCTTCAAATGCCTAATACATCTTCCCTTCTTCTGCCTAAGACAGCCTGTTATCCCCAACACAAACCCACTACGTTCAATTGGCTTGGGAAGCTCTGCTGTCTATATTCGCTGTATTATACTGCAGCATTGTGCATGGTTTTTATTTTCAGTATTATTATTATTGTACTAACTGTTCTTATACAGGCACAATTGTTTTACTATGTTATGCATTTTTGCATTTTTATATTGCAAGCTGCCCTGCAATCCTCAGATGAAGGGCAGTAAAGAAATTTAATAAATAATACACACACACACACACACACACACACACACACGGAAAATCATAGAATTGTAGGGTTGGAAGGGACCCTGAAGATCATCTAGTTCAACCCCCTGCAATGCAGGAATATGCAGCTGTCCCAAATGGGAATCAAACCTTCGACCTTGGCATTGTCACACCATGCTCTAACCAACCTTTTTATATATAAGTGGCAATTCTACACACGCATCATTTTGAACATGCGCCGGATTACACCGTTACTATTGCAAATGTGAAAGCATAGGCTAGTCCCCACTCCCTCTGCAATCAAGACAGACCTTAGTGGTCACCACAACTCACATGATCCCTTTAAACTTATTTTCCTGACTCTAAACTTAACTGAGGCCTTTTTATTAGGAATAATCGGGGACGAAATTAAAAAGGAGGATAAAACATTATTCCAATATTCGACAGTGGCGGCCAGAATATTAATTGCACAGAACTGGAAAAGCCCAAAGATCCCGACGGTCAGAGATTGGCAAACAAAATTATTTGAATACGTTGAATTGGCTAAAATGACCCAAAAAATTAGAAACCAAAAAAATACAAAGTTTAAGTGTGACTGGAACAAATTTATGGTATATATCGAAGGAAATTGTAGAAACCTAGAAACTACTGCCGGTTTGACATAAATCTTAGGATGTGTAAACTATAATAACTTTTGGCTGCAGGAGAAAGAAGGAGTTTTTGATTAAGAAGCCTGAAGTCAGGTGAGAAGGAGGTCAATAGGTGTGTAGAGGAATGATTTAAATAGGTAAAGATATAAAGACTTAAAGAATAAGATAAGAAACCGTAACAGAAATGGATGCTATTTATGTGTTTTGTATGAATGTTTTTTCTTTTTTTTTCTTTTTTCTTTTTTCTGTAATTGTTGTTTTGTTTTTTCGTTTTGTTATTTAAGTGAAACTGAATAAAAAGAGTTAAAAAAATAAATAAATAAACTTAACTGAGCTTTGGGGCCCATGTGCTTCCAAAAAAGAATGTTGCGAATAATACCTTGTAAAGTCAAGGTGCTCTTCCCTGCTCCTACACACCCTACACTAGATCCTCTATAATTATATTTGATCTTTCCTTTATCTTTTTGTTATCTTCTTCTCTTATTTACAAAGCTAGTTTGAATTCAGCATCTCAAATAATACTCAGCAACTGAAGCTGCAATCCTATGCACCTGGGAGCAAGTCCCCTCAAACGCCATTAAAGCACACACAAAAGTTTAAAACCATTTACAATCACAGAAAGAAAGTGGGTCCTAAAAATATGCATGTCAGCTGTCAAAAGCCAGGGAAAGGCAGTATCATGATGGTGCCAGACATACCTCTGTGGAGAGGAAGTTCAATGGGGGGGGGGGGGAGCAGACCAACCAAGTGATTTGTTATCAGCTGTTGTGGTGCTCCTTTGAAGGACTGTGTCATTTTTACAGCCCTGTGGCTTGTTCAGAGTATGGTATGTAAATCACATAAATAAATTCACAAAGTGGAGGCTTAGGATATGGTGGCTCCAATGTCCCCACTCCAAACTGCCCTGGATACCCCTCCCCCCCCCCCCAAAAAATCTTCACCTTTTGGCCTTCCTGCTCTCAGAACACCAAGGGCAGGTCAGCATCAGTGGCTGAGCTTTCACTGCCACACTGGGGAGCATCCAGTCTCTCCATCCAACCATGGTCATCCCTCTCCAACATCTGACATCCAACACTTCCCGGGGGTTTACAATTTCTCCCTAACCCACCCTATGTGATTATTAACAGCAAAGCAGCACAACTTTAATAAGGATCTTACAGCTCACATGTCTTCTCCCCCCCCCCCTTATCCCTTTAAGAAGCTGTTTGATCCAGGAAGGGATAGGTGGAAATAGATGACTTAGCTACTAGCTTTTATGGCGCCAAATGTTTAAGAGGTTCTGCATGCTCCCAAACATTATTTCTGCCAACCAATTATGATTATTTTCCTTCTGTAATTACTTTTCAATTGATGTAGAACTCGCGATAGCATCAGCTTGGGCTACTCTGATTCCAACAGCTGACCTAGTCTGCGCATGAGAATCAGCGGGGAAGCGGGGAGTGAAAGAGAGGGAGAGAAAGAGCGAAGGGTGGGGGGAAGGTGCCGAAAGAATACAAGCTTGAAAGTGGGGGGGAAATTGACATGGTCTTTATTGGACATCCTTTTTCTTATCTGCTTGTATTTTTCACTTTCAAGTTGATAACACTCGGGCCAAGTTGAAATACAGTGATATTTCTGCCATTCTCTTTTGAGTTCATTGTGACTTTTTTTTTATCATCAGCAGAAATAGACAGCGACTGAATTAAGCAGGGCCTGTGGAACTTGGAGCTGGTGATAACAATACAAATGGATTTTCTCTAACAGAGAAAAACAGCTGTCTCCATTATTTGAATGCTTCACCTTTCTCCATTCCATTAATTGGGTCTTTGATCACAGGCTGAGGTGGAGAGGCCCTGATAAGAAATAGGTTATTAGTAAAGTAGCCTAAAGGAATGAATTGGGCCAAGTACTTGCTACGGAAGATGAGATAAACCAGTAATGCCTGTGTATGTGAGTGGTAGAGAGCGATAGGGCCCTCCGACTGTACTGAAACGCTAGCAAAGGGAGAAGACTAATGCTCTCGTGCTATGATAGCTAATGCACGATATAAATTTAGCTCCCGGGAATGGAAAAGGATGAAAATTCCATAAAGAGTTTTCTGTAAATGGCTTATACTTTTATATCAAACTGTGTCAGAGTATTCACTTTAAAAAAAAAACACAGTTTCTTGATCTCACTATGTTGAACACAACTGGAGGCTTTCGGTATAAGGAAGGGGAAATACTGTTCAATTTTTTTCACCAAGACATTAATAAGAGCACCCTTTGAAGTGTGGTAAAGCTAAATTGGAGGAATTAAATTTGATTGAATCTAAGCCTGTTTATTTCTCTCCCCACCCCACCCCCTCGCATTTCTGCAGCAAAAAGCGTTGCGAGATTTGTAATACTTCATTGGAAAATCTTCAGGAACTTGCTACCATGTAATCCATTTTTTTATTTTTTATTTTTTGCTCAAGAATATGACCGCAGGGGACAAGGCCATATTGGTTTGTTGTTAATGTACTGGAAAGAGGTACTATGGAGAAAACAGTTAATATTAAATTACGAACACAAGGTTATCTTTCTGCTGCACATGCTCTGGTGCCCTAGGCAGGGGTAATCTGTTAATAGCATTCAGCCAAAATGACACCATTAAGGAACTGAAGCTATACTGCTTTTGCAAGCTGAATGATGTATAAAGCTGAGCTTCTGTCACCCAAGATGCCACATATTAGCTACGCTGCTAAAAACTGATACAGGACCAATGTTTGATAGAATTGCTAGCACCCCCCAACGCAAATGAAAGGGTTGCTTGTCACGAAAGGAAACCAAGGAGTGGCGGTGATTGGCCTGGCTTTTATTTGGCCTGGCTTTCTATTCTTCCTCTTTTTCCTTTATGTACCAATATGTCCCCTGCCCACAATGCAACACTGCAGCAATGCAACCATTAAGGCAGGAGTGGGGGGAGGGAAAAGCAACTCAGAAACAGAAATTGGGGCAAAATTCAGTTTGGCCCACATTTTATTGCAAATCCATTTAATTTGCAGTTCCCAAAACAATGGTAGCTGTCCTTTGAAATATGCACTTCTCTGAATTTTGCAATGAAGTTTTTCAACCACATAATCAATAAAGTGAGCATGAAAATGTAGTATTAGTGGAAAAAGTATTAGTGGAAATATTGTACAAAATACACTAGGGAAAACTGCTTGCAAAATAATATATATCTGGCAATGTTTCATACAAAACATGCATATTAAGAGAAATCCACAGTAGCATGCTCGTGGATTTTTAGGAGAATTTCTTTTTAAAAATTGCAACCTCATGGGCAAATGTGGAGAAGACTGGAAAAATAAGAAATGGAAAGGAAACAAAACTGATAGATTCATCCATCAGAAATAGTCGAATTGAATCAACAGATAGATTCTTCTGTAATTAAACTGACTAAGGGGTCACCTGAATTGAAAGGCTGGGGTCAAAATAAGATAAAGTATTTGGATTTAATTTGTTATTGATATGAAGTTTTAACCTATCTTCTTGCAAAGGCTTAGAAAGGAGTACATTTTAAAAACATATTGTATGAGAAAACAAATTGAAAACATTTACATATTGGCAAACTACCTCAGGGCTGGCTCAGGGCTTGAGGGGCCCTATGCCAAATGTCTCATGGTGGTGATCATAGAATCATAGAACTGTAGAGTTGGAAGGGACCTCTAAGGACATCTACTCAAACCCCCTGCAATGCAGGAATCTCTACTAAAACATCAATGACAGATGACAATCTAACCTCTGCTTGTTGTTGTTGTTTAGTCGTTTAGTCGTGTCCGACTCTTCGTGATGCCATGGACCAGAGCACGCCAGGCCCTCCTGTCTTCCACTGCCTCCCGCAGTTTGGTCAGACTCATGTTTGTAGCTTCGAGAACACCGTCCAACCATCTCGTCCTCTGTCGTCCCCTTCTCCTTGTGCCCTCCATCTTTCCCAACATCAGGGTCTTTTCCAGGGAGTCTTCTCTTCTCATGAGGTGGCCAAAGTATTGGAGCCTCAGCTTCAGTATCTGTCCTTCCAGTGAGCACTCAGGGCTGATCTCCTTAGGAATGGATACGTTTGATCTTCTTGCAGTCCATGGGACTCTCAAGAGTCTCCTCTGGCACCATAATTCAAAAGCATCAATTCTTCGGCAATCAGCCTTTTTGATGCTTAAAAACCATCAATGAATGAGAGGCCACTACCTTCCAAGGGAGTCCGTTCCACTGTTGAACAGCTCTTACTACCAGAAAGCTCTTCCTCATGTTCAGTCAGTCTCTTTTCTTATAACCTGAATACATTGGTTCGGGATCTAGCCTCCGGAACAGGAGAAAACAAGTTTGCTCCATTTTCCACGTGAAGCCCTTTAGATATTCGAAGATGGCTAAAGTATATCCTCTCAATCTCTTCTTTACCAGGCTAAACATACCCAGCTCCCTCAACCGTTCCTCATAAGGCTTGGTTTCCAGACCCTTGATCATCTTAGTCACCCTCCTCTGCACACGTTGCAGCTTGTTAATATCCATCTTAAATTGTGGTGCCCAGAATTGGACACAGTATTGCAAATGTGGTCTGACTAAGGCAGAATAGAGCGGTGCTATTACTTCCCATGACTGGGACATTATAGCTCTGTTGATGCAGCCTAGAATAGCATTCACTCTTTTTGCTGTTGCATCACACTGTTGACTCATGTTAAGCTTGTGGACTACTAAGACCCTAGATCCTTTCCACATGTACTACTGGCAATGCAGGTCCTCGCCCCCACCCCCAATCTTATTTTTGTGCAGCTGGTTCTTCCTGCCTAAGTGTAGGACCTTACATTTGTCCCTATTGAAATTCCTCTTGTTAGTTTTGGCCCAGTTCTCCAATCTGTTAAGGTCATTTTGAATCCCAAGTCTGTCTTCTGCAGCATTAGCTACCCCTCCAAGTTTGTTTCTGGGGGATGAGAGCTTGATGCAGCAGGAGAAGGAAGCACCCATAATTCTTCACCAGCTTGACTCATCTCTGCCTCTTGACCTCTCTCCTCCCACTCGTCAGCTTCATATTCTGCATCTTGACTTCTCTCTGCCACAGACTCTCCCAGCTCACTAAGCCCTGTTACTCCTTCAGCTTCTGACACCTCCTCTTCCTAGTCTTCTCCTTAGTCATCCCACCACCACTCCATGGGCTCTGAGCCTTCTTCTCTTAGTGGTTCCCCAGCTGGTTCCTCCCACCATTCCTCTGCTTCCAACCAGTCCATTAAATAAGTTGGAGTTCTTGTTATTAAATATACCAAGAAAAAAGCACACCAAGAACTCAGGCCAATGTAAGTTTCAATAGTGGGAGTGGTCCTTACTCACAAGTCAATAGTCAATAGTAACAAAAACTAATCTATTCAAAAGTATGTATTCTGACAAGAATTACAAACTCAAGTAGAGATTACAAGATTTTGTAATCTCTACTTGAGTTTGCAATTCCAACTGGTCCATGACATTGTGGCAGAAGCTCTTCCTCAAGGAAGCAGAGACCATGATCCAAGAAGCCAAACCTTTCCTGACAATGACACCTGCACAGCCTGTGGTTCTCTTCCTGGGGCATGACCTTTAACAGGAAGGAATCACAAAAAAACACCAGCGCTTCGTGTAATATGGCAACTCCCTTGCAGTTTTTCCTGACTCACTGGTTGGCCCTGATCCACTATTTGGGAATCGCTGCTTTCCACTGTTAACAAAGCAGGTCCACAAAGGAACAGTTCAGAATGAAAGATCTGCACATATTTTTATGAAAGTAATTTTTGCATGAGCAATCCATCTCCTTTCATCAGACTTAGTCTCCAGTTCAATGCGGCTTTCTGTGATTTAATGTTTAATGGCCTTGTCCCTGCTATGTTAAATAAAGTCACTTCTCCAGGCGCCCCCCCCCCTTGTCTCGCAACTGATATTTACATATACAGGTGTGCAAAATCATGAAGGGGCATACGTTTGAAGTACCCTCTCAATGGTGCCATCACTTCATTTATTCCTCAGCCTGCAAAGTTGGCTGAATGACTACTCATATGAGAACCTCACAGATGCCACGGCACGTACACTCACTGCATTAATGGTTTCCACTTGAGGGAATTGAGGAAATAAAAGAAATTCACATAATTCAGCCTAATGAATTCACGTATTAAGCAAGTACGGCTTTGCTACCAGCTTCAACTTAATCTTCACATGTAGAAAGTGGTAATCAAAATTGGGTAGGGGTGGGAGGGACCAACATACAAAGCAAAAGGGAGCCACTTATAAAACAACCTATCTAACGGGGGGGGGGGCTGCATCTAAGTTTGTAAGTGCAGATTCTCAAGAATATACAGTATTGGGAGAGCAAAACTGAATGGCTTTGCATTCAGATCCTTCCATCAAATAGTGATGCTTATTACTATTATCATATAGTAGTATAATGGTGAAAATTCATTCCTCTCCAGGGTAAAAAAAGAAAGCAACTTGATCCTGTGGTATCTTTTAATATAAAACAACCAATGGAAAGGAGGAATATGTGAGGTATAATAAAGCAGAATAGCATTGCCTATTTAAGGTAAAGGTAAAGGGACCCCTGACCATTAGGTCCAGTCATGACCGACACTAGGGTTACGGTGCTCATCTTGCTTTAATGGCCGAGGGAGACGGCGTACAGCTTCCGGGTCATGTGGCCAGCATGACTAAGCTGCTTCTGGCGAACCAGAGCAGCGCACGGAAACGCCGTTTACCTTCAGGTGGAAGCAGTACCCATTTATCTACTTGCACTTGATGTGCTTTCGAACTGCTAGGTTGGCAGGAGCTGGGACCGAGCAACAGGAGCTCACCCCGTCGCAGGGATTCAAACCGCCGACCTTCTGATCGGCAAGTCCTAGGCTCTGTGGTTTAACCCACAGTGCCACCAATGTCCCACAATGCCTATTTATTCATCAGTAATTTCAACTCAGCCTGATCCTAACGACTTAGCATCTTAGACTACAATCCTATGTCCCCTGAGAGGGCATCCCAGGGGCTAGATATAGTGAATCTCCCTCTCCAACATCAGAGAGATGGCTAATCAGAATTGGATATCCAACCATCCAGAATTGGCAAAGGTCATTCTGATTTATGTTTGTGGGTTTGTGGGCACATCGGAGCCCTGCTTCATATGTGATGGTTTTGCTGCATAGTTCAGAGGTACCGGACCTAAACTTCTTTGATTAAAAGTAGTTGCAGCTGGGATCCAAATTTAATTAGGACGATAGTGCTGGGAGAAAGGAGGATTAACCTTTTCCCCTTGCACTGCTCCATAGGTGGAAATCACCTGCTCTGAAAGGTAAAGAAGAATAAGAAGGTACAATGCAGATAGGTATCTTGTTTACCCTTCATGACTAAGAAGCAGCTTTCCACTGGGAGAAAGTTGTTGTTTTTTCAAAGGATCACCTACGAAAATAACCTCCATTCCCAACAGCTATGAACCAAAGAAAAAAGATACTGGATGTTTCATATCACACCTGGTTTGGCCCTGAGTAGGACTGGACCATCCACAAATTTACAATGAATTTCTGTGAAAAATAGTCTTTGTGGAAGCACATTTCTATGGAGCAGCTCCTAATTTTGTGCTGGTCTTAAGCTACCATCATTTATGGTGCCCCGTTTGGTTAGTGATTTTGCAGCGTCTGCCACTAACATGTTGCAAAAGAAATATTTCCTGACAACTGCATGTACCAATTTTTTAGGCCAAAATGATAGATAGCTATTATCAGTGTGTTAAAAATTCATGTATCAGGATCAGTAAAAAAATAGCAGAGTGTTCAGCATAGATTACCCAATTTGAATAGCTTTATTGTAATCCAAAGAAAGTTACATGCACTTGAATGACAAATCTGTGTGATATTTAAGATTAGCTGAGATTATCATTATTCATTGCCCCCATGTTCTGCAATCTCTTTTCCTTCTGATGTCATTCTTAATTATTAATGGTGCAGTTGCAAAACAACTTGTCTTTGCCTCTTTGCAGTCTCTTTTTATTTCATATTTTATAAATATTCACCATTGAGATAAGGACTCATCAAAGTCATTGTTGTACCATATTTATCTGAACTGAACTGCTTCAGTCATCATTAAGCACCTCAATTATGCCTTTCTGCAGCAGCAGCATCATTTTTCCCACAATTGCCATTGTGTGTGTACCATTTATTTCTCTCTTAAAATCCTATTTTTCTTCTTTCTCCCCCTCCCCACTTAAGAATGGCAGTGTTTCCATTCATTTAAATGATTTCATTTCATATCCCACCTGATTGTTCTAGCAATCAAATCTCTAATATGCAACTGAATGAGAGAGAGAAAATAAAACACCATGGTTAAAACCACAATCTTTACACCAGCAGAGCAGGCTTAATCAACCAAGCCACTGATAATTAAGGCTGGCATCAGAAGGTGTAAACGCAAAGCATGTTTGTCTCATCTCCTCTTGACAAGTGCATAAGCCTCTTGGCTTGCCTGAAGTATGAGCTGATGGGCAGGAGCCCAAAGACCTGATGTCAGTGGTACCCTGCAGGTGAAAACCATACCAGAGAACACTGGCCAGAGTTGGTCCTTCCCATGGAACAGTGACTCTGGGAATGGCTATTTTAGCCCAAATCTGATTAAAATCAGTGCAGTTTGGAATAATTCAGTCCACCATCTTGATTCAAAATTGTGTCTGGAAGTAGCCAAACATAGGCCAAAACCTGCTCTTCCACCTTGGGAGCCATTATGCTAAAATGAGTGATAGTATTGCCAGAGGCATCCAGATTAGCATGGCAGGGAATGCTACAGTCTACCACATGGATTAAAAATGGCATTGGGCAGTATCCAAATATAGACTAAAAGCTGCTCCTCACTCTCAGGAACCATGATGTTTCTGAGTGATGATATTTAGCGTCCAATTTGGTGCTGTTTGGGGTCATAACAACAAATTGGGAAAAGTCAGCATCCTGACCCATAGAGAACAAGTGGACGGACAAACAGGCAACCTCTTCTTAACAGACAGCAGATTTTTTAAACTGGTTATCTAAATCCCATGGATTTACAGCACGATTTACTTCATTTCTTCATGGCTTCTGCATCTTTCACATTGCTAGTGCAACTCCGAAAGTCTAAATGTATGCCTTGTTGCATTCATTAAATCTCTTTGTATCTTGCTTTGTTTTTGTTTCCCTCCGTTTCAGTTACAATGTCGTTGAATAATATTATCTAATTCCCCCACCCCCATAGTAAATGCAAGGTAAGAAAAGTCAGTCTCAGTGTCAAACACTAAGCCATGTTGTGGCATTGATTTTTTCAGCCTCAATCCAGGTCAGGCAAAAATTAATACATCAATATAAGCATCTCAATCAATCTCTTAATGGAGCAACTCACAGGCTTAGCTACAATGTCACAAATCTTTTTCTAAATACAAAGTGACTTGTCAAATAAGAATGAGTCATGGAAAGTTAAGTATATATTTTCTTTTTTTAAAAAAAAAACCCCGTTCCAATCAATGGATTTTAAATGCACTTAACTTTCTCAGCATTCGATCTGTTGAGCAACGTCCAGGGACTCTTTCTGTATGTGGGAGCTCCCAGATAGATTCCTGCAATGCAGTCTCTTGGGAATTTCCCCAGAACAACCTTTGTCAAGCTGGTGCCCTCCACAGATGAAAGCCAACAAACATCTGAGGGCACCAGGTTGATGACAGCTACCCTTGGACTTTGACTCATGCTAAATTCTGCCTCTTCCTCTTAACAGGAGTGGGTCTCAGAAAGCTCATTAAATCACTTTCGGTTCAGCTGGCATCCTGTGTGAATCTAAACCTGCACCCATCATCGCTTCTTACTTCCAGGCATTTTCTTAAATACATTTTTTAAATGCCCACAGGCCTATGCAGCTGCTTAAAACGTTATTGACTAGGCAGTGTTTTTAACGATGGCTTTGGACTACTTTTAATTGTTTCTTTAATGTTTTATATTGCTGTACACAGCCCTGATATTTTATGTGAGGGTGAGATATGAATGCTTTTATAAATAAATAAATCTGAGGCATTTGTTATTACCAGAGTTGTCATTTTAGTTTCATTATTACTGGGGGGGAAACATCTTCACATTTCACAGAACATTTATCCCTATTGAACTAGGTGGAAAAGTGAAGCTACCAATTGTTTAGGCTAACTGTGGTGCATTCTATCCCCAGCTAGGGGAAATAACATTTTGCCTACATCCTAAATTACATTTTTCAACAGTATGGGAGACCCACTCAAATTTGCATATTTTCCCCCTGTGCATTTCTGCTCGTACAAAAACACACATACGAGAAAGCCCTCATTATACCCCAGGAGCAAATTTTTCCCTGGGGCTTTAATTCGGCTCTGAAATGACTTTATCATGCCATGGGACCTAACATTCTCATAGTACAAACTTGCAACACTGGTTTCTTATTTGTACTGTTCTTAGGGAGGGGCAGGATAGGTGGAGACTAACCATACTAAACTATTCATGTACATTGGACACCTTCCATTATTTGCCAGTATTTTACCACAGTATTGTTTGGTTTCTGTTTTGCTTTCTCTTCTTTTACCATTGTTGGGTCTGATATGGCTCAATAGCTTTTAGACTGCCTTTTAATCTGTTCCCCCCTCCTGTTAATTGACCCGTGATTAGGGATGGTGGGAGTTGTAGTCAAACAACATCTAGAGTGCCACTGCTTTGCCACACCTGAAGTTTATATCCTCAGCCTTTACAATTTCTTCTTTATTGCTGTGGGTAGTATAATTCACAGTTGACCTAAGATGCAAACTACATACAGTGGTACCTCGGGTTACAGACGCTTCAGGTTACAGGTGCTTCAGGTTACAGACTCCGCCAACCCAGAAATAGTACCTCGGGTTAAGAACTTTGCTTCAGGATGAGAACAGAAATTGTGCGGTGGCAGTGGGAGGTCCCATTAGCTAA
Organism: Podarcis muralis; assembly: GCF_964188315.1. Classification (NCBI taxonomy): domain Eukaryota; kingdom Metazoa; phylum Chordata; class Lepidosauria; order Squamata; family Lacertidae; genus Podarcis; species Podarcis muralis. The sequence goes on from NC_135662.1 coordinate 26,670,628, forward strand.
AGTGGTACCTCAGGTTAACAACAGTTTCAGGTTAAAAAAGGACCTCCAGAACGAATTAAGAAAAGAAATTCAGGTTTAAGTTTCAAGTTTTCCTTTACAGATGATGTTTTATAGAAGGGGGTGGAGGACGTCTCCTGTATTAACTACAAATATCCTGTAGCGCTGTTTCCACTTGTACAAATAACTGCTGCAAATTCCACACGTTATGTATGAAATAACAATCCTTCCATCTATATTTTAAAAACAACAATTGTTGGCCTAAATATATATATATATTTGTAATAATGTGCAGCTCCCCTCAGAGTTTGCTCAATAATCATCAACAGTTACATAAAAGTAACTGTGATATTTCACTGACTAAAAGACTCATCTTTGACCTCTGCCTCGTTCTACCTCTTTTAGGAGAGAGGGGAAAGGGAGCTTTATTGTTGTACAAACTGCAAAGAAAGGTCTGAACCGAAAAATGTTTCTCTAAAAGTGTTGTTGCTTTGAATAAGCCATAGGCAGCAAACTGCTTGAGGCCTCTTGTCTTGCTCACAAACTCTCTGCTTAGAAACTCGCAGGGCTTTGTGGATAAGGACATTTGAATCTGTGGACAAAACAAAACCCCCAGCACCACTTGCAACATTTTGGAGCCAAAAGCCAAAGGTGGTCATTCCCCCCCTTCTATTTTTCCCTTTAAATACTTAGCAGAGAAGAGAAAGGCTAGATACGTTTTTCTTCTTCCTCTACATCTGTGGTGAACCTTTGGCTGGTATGTTTAAAACAGCAGGGATAAATATGAAGTAGAGTTCAAGAAGACACTGGGAGGAACTCATAATATCTAGAGAAGGAGCCAGCTGGAAATTTGGCTATGGCTTAAGTTTATCAGATATAACTAGAAGAGAGCCAGGAAAAGGGTATTGGATCAGGGAAAATATTTGGAAGGCTACCAAAGTTAGAAAGAGAAACAATGGCTGACAATGAATAACACAAAAACGTGCAAGCCTTTCCTGGAGAACAAAGATATATAGAAAGCAAGAATAATAATGAACCTGCACAGTCACTGAAAAACTGAAAAGGTACATTAAATATACTACTTTGTGTTCACTTGTCATGAGGTAAATCAATTAATTGGATCAACAACTTATTCCTGCCACTTTGTGATTTCTAAAAAGGGCCAAACAACATATATATGCATCTTTTTCTAGTCAACTACTGTCCACGTTCTCAACATACCCAGCTATCCATATTAATACTTTAAATTATCTTCCTAGCTGCCCAAATAATCAAATGTAGGCCCCTCTCTTCTTCCTCCATCACCCCCAGAGGACTTGGCTTCTTATGCTTTGCTGCACTAATTGGATTTTTAACCACTATACGTTCCTTTATTTTCTTGGACACTTCTTAATGCAATCAATTTAATGACCTACAAGGTGCCAGTCTGGTACTCAGGGTCTCTGAGGGCTATCATTTATCCACAGATCAATTTTTTTCACATATATTGGGGCATGCCATTCCACACTGCCCAGCCAGCATGTCTCAGCTCAAGCAGGCTATACCTAGATACGAATAACTCAGGCGCCATTTTACACGAGCTTTCCACCTATGATGGAGACAGTCCATAAGAGATAATGGCTGGAATAGGACTGGTGTTACAGCTACTTGCCCACTAGGAAATCATTACTACTAAATAGAAATGGAGGAGGCATGTCTTCAGTTCACCTTTTAATGCAAACCTATCTTATTTGTACTTCCTGAAACCAAAAGGTGAAATTTTCTCTGCTCCAAATTTTGTGAAGTGACTCTGCAACCCAGAAAACATACTAAAAAGAGTACACAAAATTGTATATGGCAGAGAAAATAATGTCCGGAAATGTGTTATATTAGTTAAAACTGCTGGGAGGGGGAGTGTATGTTAAGAGAAAGGAACACAAAAATTCTTGGTTCAGTTCTTCCACCAATCTCTCCATTGCCATCACAATACTAGCTAAACTCAACCATCCTATGGATAAGAGGTGGAAGAATGTGGATTCTCATGAAAGTTGGGTGATTGGCTTCTCTATCATGGACGTGTCTCTTTGAATCCACATAGTCTGTCATAATAAGGCAGGTTTATTCCATGGGGAAATGTCAAAATATATTCTTAAAGTCACAGGACTTTTCCTTTTACATAGGATTTTCAAACAATAGCCCCCAACTTTTTTCCAGTTCTCCGATATGTACGTAGAACTCTAGTGTGTATTGCTGAGGCAGACCAGACAGAAAAAGGGGTCGACATCTTTTGGAAAATATACAACAGGCCTTCGTGCGATACCAACACTTTGGATTCCAATGCTGTTCTTTTGACATTCACAGGTTTGTAGAGTGTTGACAGTCTCTGGGTATGAAAACTAGAATACGATGTCTCCATTGCAAATCATTTTTATGCATTTTCCCAATGTCAAGCGGACTGTCAGAAGCAGACATCTGAAGGGTGTGATTTCTTGACAGGCTGCTTTATGTACTAATGTTTAAGATATACCAAAAATCTGCTCTGCCATTCCACTTGCCCGCAGGGTTGAGAAATCCAAGTGCACCTTATGTTGGTGTTTGCCTAAGCATCAGGAAATCAAGCATGGGCCCCACTCCTCTGGCTGTTGCTGAAAAGGTTCCAAGCAATAGCTTTTTGTAAGTCAGCTTTTGTTGTTGGTTTAGTTGTCGTTTGGTGTATGTGCGTGTTTTGCAAAATGAAAAAAGTTCACTCTTCATTTACTTAGCACAGACAATACTGAACTAGATCTACTGGTGGCCTAGCTTCCTATGTTCCCACAATAAGTAATGATCAGGTAAAACATGCAGGGAGTGGTTAGTGAGCCTAAGAATGAGATGGTCTGCTTCTGGTGTTGGCAAAAATACTATCGCCTTGTATGTATATTTAGTATGGGCTGCCATCATGTCAGGATAAAGTAGTGGAGTCAAGAGTGGGCAGTAACAGACCAACCCTCACATTCGCCTTGGTGTTAAAACATTCACAGAGTAAATGTTGCACATTTGTGTCAGTCAGTTTGTAAGCTGGCAAACCAACACATCCAGGAGCCTAGCCTTAATATACTGTTGTGGGCAATGGTGTTTCCCTGTTCAAAGTCTTCTTTTAGCCTTGGCCTGGTACAGCAGCCAAAAATAAATGCTAATCAACTGGACATCAAGAGCATCGGTTGTCACAGTCACCTGGGAGATCCAGCTTGGAATCTGAATGAAGCAACCAATTAAGATTTGCAGCTACCTAGAAAGGGTTGCCGAGAATCACAGAACTGTAGAGTTGGAAGGGACCCTATGGGTCATCAAATCCAACCCCCCACAATGCAGGAATCTCAGCTAAAGCATCCATGACAGGTGGCCATCCACCCCCTGCTTAAAAACCTTCAAGGAAGGAGAGTCCCAAGGGAGACTGTTCCACTCTTTTAGGTTTTAGACAACAGCTCTTATAACTTGGAGACACTGAATGGAGGTTGCTATGTAGCCAACAAGACTTGCCTACATAGGAATGCTGCTAAAATTCTCTCCACTGGAATTTATTCCCTGATTTTGGAGTTTCAAATTACCTGGTCTTGCTGAATTGGAACGAATACATAGGAGTAATTATTATTATTTCTGAATGTTGGACATTCTACAGCTTTCTGTCAGTTCATTTGTTTATCTCTCTCTCCCCCCACCCCCACTCACACACTGTGCAAGTGAGCATTGCAAAAGTCTAAATGATAAGTTACCAGAACATGGATAACTGTGGCCAGTCTATCTCTGTCCTGGAGATAGCACTGTTGCAAGTCCTGTATCAGTCTCTGCTGATGAATGGTGCTCCAAGCCACAGAGGCTACTTGGGTCTCCAAAGATAAGACTTGATCTAACAGCATCCATAGACTGTAAATCTGTCTTTCATCAGAAGCACAACCCAATCCACCTCACAGCACCTGCCATTCTAACTGAAACCTCCTGGTAGGCTTTCCATCCAGATCTATCACACTTTGAGGGAAGGCCATTCTAACAGTTCCTCCACTGCTGCAGAGGATTTAAACAGGAGCAGATTTAAACCTTATCAGAAAAGGTTTCTGGTTGCAACAAGAGAATCAAGACTTCCTAACCTTGATCCTCCCAAACAAGAGTGTGAGTTAACAGGGTTTTATAATAAGGGTGGTAAACCTATTGCCCTTCAGATGTTGCTGGGCTGTAGTGTCCATCATCCCTGGCCATTAGCCATTCTAGCTGTGGCTGGTGTTTGCTGAAGCCCAACAATAGAGGACCATAGCTTCCCCCAGCACACAGCTTTCCAGCAGGTCTCCAGCATTTCAGGCTAACAGAATGCCCTTTTGAAATGTTTCCAGAACTACCACATGAAGCACTGGTAGAATGTGTTGCCAGAATGTATTATACACAAGCTGAAGTTGTCAAAGGAAGTCGGATGGTAATGCCACAATGTCATGAACTGGCAGGCAATGGGGAAGAGGGAGAGGATCCAGGCGAGGGGTGTAGCCATGACACACTGGGGCAAGCAGGGAATGGGGAAGGAAGTACTCACAGGGTGATGACTCAGTCCCCAGGAACTGGAGCAGCAGGACCCATAACCAGAGCCAGAGGGGCCCCTGTCTCCACAAACACGGTGGGCTCTAAGGCATAGTGAGCAGCAGGAGAGGTGCTCTAGGTTGAAGCAGGCCAGGGGCCACAGCCCAGCTCTTTAACTGGCCAGGTGTTGCTTGCTAGCTCTGGGAGAAGCTGTGTGATTCCTCAACTGGAGTAGGTTCAGAACAGGTGAGGGTCATTTGCTTCATCAATCCCAGATGCTGCAATCAGAATGCAAAGCACAAACAGGAAGCAGAGCCAAAGTGCTGTGTCTGCTCAACTGCCCATGTTGATAGACCTTGACTTAGATGTTTCTGGAACTCTATGGGACTGTGCTTTGACTCTGGACTGTATCCTGACTGCTGAACTTCAGACCTGGCTACTTGGTTGACCCTGGACTGGGTTTCCTGACCTTTGGACTTCAGACTTTGCTGGTGTGGATTGATCCCCGGACTTTGAACTTGTTGCCAGGTAGGCCAGGGGTTCAAGACACACTCTCAGTATATTGCAGTAGTCTACCTTCAAGTAAGCAAAAGAGTAAAGCAGCGCATAGCTACTATGCAATCCAGAAAAGGGTTTCTTGCTGTTGTTTTCAGACACCATCTTAATTGCTTTTTGCCTAGAAAAAAGAACTATGTAGCAGAAGATAAATCATAAACTGTTATCAGTCCAGCATTTATTCAGTCAATCAATAAGTGTCTTTCATTCCAGGAAGAGATGACAAAACGTGAGCAGAGCACATGCTCGCTTGCTCATCTTTAATGTAAATGTTCCTTATGGATTGTTGAACTTTCTGGAGACTACTGCTGCACTGATTAATTGCTAATGAATGCTAATGAAGGAGTGAGGTGAATATACAGTATGATATATTTAAGTGATGATTGATTAGATTTAACGCAGGCTATCAGGAGAATGCTTTCCACATGCACAAGACAGTCAATAAATATGCACCGAGATGTCAGTTTTCTCTCCACTCGTGCCTCTGGTCTTACGAGCCGAGTTGTGAAAAATAGGATAACTGGCTTTTAAGTCTTCCTATTGCTAAAGTAAATCCAGCTTTTCAGAAAAGACAACACCTTGTGTAACAAGTCAGGTTGAAACACTGATTGTCAAAGGCACACAGACATGGGCAAAAATGACTTTTTGCTTAAGGACAAAAGCTAACTACAAAGAAATTCGTTGTAGGGATTTAGGGCTCTTTCAGATGTTCAAAAGACACGGTGGTGGAGAAAGTGTGAGTGATTCATGTCGCATCCAGGTCCCATGCTAAGAGATCTCTGTAGATATTCACTGTAGGAGATGCAGGTGGTCCTGCTGTGGACACAAAGAGCACATCTCTCTCCACCCTTGCAAGAAGACGAGGTTACAGTAACCAAGAAAGAGCTTTTTGAAAGGAATTTAGGTGGCTCCCTCACATGTTCATACCATTTTGTTGTTGTTTAGACATTTAGTCGTGTCCGACTCTTCGTGACCCCATGGACCAGAGCACACCAGGCCCTCCTGTCTTCCACTGCCTTCCACAGTTTGGTCAAACTCATGTTGGTAGCTTCGAGAACACTATCCAACCATCTCGTTCTCTGAAGTCCCCTTCTCCTTGTGCCCTCAATCTTTCCCAACATCAGGGTCTTTTCCAGGGAGTCTTCTCTTTTCATGAGGTGGCCAAATAGCTGTCAACTTTTCCCTTTTCTTGCGAGGAATGCTATTCAGAATAAGGAAATTTCCCTTAAAAGGAAACGTTGACAGCTATGGTTCATACAAGAGGTGACTGTGGGGCCAATACCACACATACAGCTCCTCTGCATGAGGAGGACCTATGACTGAGCCAGCTTAAGACTAGTGTGGCCATCCACATGCTCCTCCATTTTGCAATCCAATTCATGCATGGAAGATAAGACACTGACCCCACCACTCCATAAAGGTCTGCCAGGCTTGGGGTGGAGGGACAAACATTAGGTTGCTCTCTAAGGCTGCAATCTTAACACCACTAACCTGCAAATAAGCCTGGATGAATTCAGTGAAAGGTAAAGGGGACCCCTGGAAGGTTAAGTCCAGTCAAAGGTGACTATGGGGTTGCGGCGCTCATCTCGCTTTCAGACCAAGGGAGTCCACAGACAGCCTTCTGGGTCATGTGACCAGGGTGACTAAACTGCTTCTAGTGCTATGGAACACCGTGATGGAAACCAGAGCGCATGGAAACGCTGTGGACCTTCCCGCCGCAGCGGTACCTATTTATCTACTTGCACTGGCATGCTTTCGAACTGCTAGTTTGGCAGGAGCTGGGAGAGAGCAACGGGAGCTCACCCCGTCATGGGGATTTGAACTGCCAACCTTCTGATGGCGGTTCAAAGGGGCTCATTGGTTTAGGCCACAGCGCCACCCGCTCCCTACTCAATTCTAACATGGTTAGAATTATACTATAAGCACTTCCTTCTGTCTCTTCTGAGCCTCCTACCAAGCAACTCCAATATAGTGACCTAAGTTCTCATCTTGGGAAAGAGGTGTGTTCTGCACACACCCCTTCACCTCAAATTAGGACAAATAAGCAGCCAAAATACAAGTAACATCAGTAAGGGAATCATCCAGTTATACTACTGGTATCTTCACATTTTTAGATGCCTTCTACTTTATAGTGGATCATTTTTGTTTTGTTTTTATAGGTTATAATTCCTGGAAATGCTATTAGGCAAGTTACAGTAAGAAAGTGACTGTGCACTAGGAAGAGTTTTATACCCCTCCTATAGCTAGCCAATAAATAACACAGCAATTTTATGTACAAAACCAGCAAAACCCTTTTTTCTTCTGGGAAGTAGAGAGAAATTGAAGGGAATTTTCCCTTTCTGAATACCTATCCCGGATCAGGTAGTAAAACTATTCTAATCACTCCCCTTTGGATAGTCACTTTCTCAATTAAAAACACCTGCTTTCTCATGTCCCATGCAGCCTGGAAAAGAAATATTGTTTGGTTAATCTTTTCCCAAGTCCGTGATGCTTGAGTACCCATGAATGATTTACACTCCTGTTTATAGTTTCCCATCATTTTCCTCCTTGTTTTCCAAAAGAATTTCTGAATAGCAGAATGCTCACCTTTCAGACAGGTTTATGTTCAAAACAGACATTTTGAAGACTAAGTACATTATTTTCACAGCTCTTTGTTTCAGAAGCTTTTGAAATAGAAAAACCCTGTCATAATTTCTCCCCATGTAGGCTTTCCAGTGTTCTTTTTCCATCTCCACACTTCAGAGAACATTCACCATAAGCCCACTTAAGTAAAATGTTCAAGCCAAATTTTAGCTCCAGTAGGAATGTCCAACAAGAACCTAGAGAATTTGTCAAACATTTTTGGCATTTTGCATTTTATTACTGTGATGAGACATGAACAAAACCAGCTATAGGACCGCCCACATCAATTTAAGAAGTATCTTCATATTTTTTTGCTGTGGCCATGTTAAATGTAATGGAAGCACATGCACAGACATCTAAAATGGCCGGCACACATCACAAAACGTGCTGGTCATGGCATGGAAAGGATCAACCACTTAAAAGCCACAAGAAGGTGGTGACAGACGTTAATGGCATCTTGAGGAGGAGGGAGACAGCAAGTCCCTTTTCCACCCAGTCCAATCACCTTAACCTCAATGACCAAAACTCAATATGCACAATGAACCCATCAAAAGTAATGAATATGACTATGTTAGGTCCATCAGTTTCAGCCCTGACAAACTAATCAGGACTTTCAATGAGCCACATTTGCAATGGAACAATTTAGAGTTCACTGTGAGTCTTTGGCCTGATACAACAAGCTCTTATCACATTCTTATGCCGTTAGCTGCCCCATCCTAGATGCCACATATGATGAAAAATGTAGGAGAGATGAGCATGATCTGGGGAAAGAAGCCTTGAAGCCCAAATTAAACTCAGGAGCTGGAGATTTCTCACCCCTGGCCAAACTCTATAAAAATGCCATGATTTGGAATTAAAGGGTATGAAAATCTGCTTCCTGCAAACCAGGTTAGTGTCCTATATTTCATGCACGTAGGGATGTAGGAGAAATTTGATTTCGTATGCATTTAAGGTGAAATCTATCAAACCTGCACTTTCCAAAACAATATGCAAACCAAAACACAGTTATCTATCAAAATTTGTACTTATCCGAAATTTGTGATGCAGTTTTCCAACTAATGTTTACAAAATGCATATATTAGGGGAAAGTGTGCATAAACATGAAGATGCCACTGAAAATAACATACGAAAGTGTGTTATATTGGGGAGAATCTCTTGCAAATATGTGTAACAAAAAATGCATATAAAATTTTGTTCATTTGGAGAAATTCACGCTAAAATGTTGCTGAATTTTCATGAGGATTTTTTTTTAAATCGCAAATTGCTGCAAAATTTGGAGGACTGAATTTAAGATTGGAAAAATGAGAAAATTGGAGAACCAAAATTGACAGTTCTGTCCATACCTGAAAGTAGGACACCCTTAATTTGCTGGGTTTAGATTTTCTCAAACTTTTTGCTTTAGACTCAGATATCGGAGTATGCTAACAAGTGTCTGGTGGGGGAGGTGGAAATCCAAATAACTGAATTGTCTTAACATCCAGGGCTTTTAAAAAGCTAGTGTAAAAAGTGGACCAGATTATTGGCATGTTTTCTGGTTAAATCAAACACTGGGCAGCTACAGTTGTAAAATGGGCAGTAAACTTTTTATAACCTGTAATAAATAAGAATTCTCACAGCGACTGTGTGATTGAAACACATACTTTTCATAACTTCCCCTTCCCATTCCTGCTTTGCCAACACCCTCTTCATCACCAGCATATGTAAGGAGATTTCCCCTCTGCTTAAGAAGGGCGCTTGTAAAAAATAAAAAATAAAATAAAGGAAGAAGAATTTGTGGGGGAGGAGTTTATTATGGGAGCTACTTGATATCTGCAGGTTGAGACAGGTAGGTGCAGCCATTGTTGTTCCATATTGCCTCACCCTGGTGGCATTCATGACCTGGTAATATTCTAGCAAAGCCACAATGAACATTCAAACAGTTTTCTTTTAAGAGTATAATGACCTTTTCTCTTATGACATTTGTATCTTTTCTTCGCAGTTCTAGGGCTGGGCTTATTTTCCAAACACTGAGCTTTTAATAAAATAAAATAAAATAAAGAAACATCTTCCAGATGTTGTTGTTGTACAGCATTAAACATACCTTACGATTAAAGGGTGGCATAGAGAGAGCCTTCTCTGTGGTGGCCTCCTGGTTGTGGAATGACCTCCCTTCTGAGGTGCATCATGTGCTATCATTATATGCATTTTGGTGATTGCATAAGATGCACTACTTTAGGTTTTGTGGTTTTAATGTCATGATTTTAATGACAACATATCTTGTTTTTAATTACAATGTTTTTGTAACCTGTGCAAGCTAAGTTTGTGTGTGTGTGTGTGTGTGTGTGTGTGTGTGAGAGAGAGAGAGAGAGAGAGAGAGAGAGAGATTGCTGCTGCTGTTTCTGTTGTTGTTGTTGTTGTTAACTTTTAATTTTTCCCCCCCAATACAACATGGTTATAATTAATGTCTGACCAGGATCAGTGCCAGGTTTCAAAGGGTTCTGGGCAAAGTGCTTCCTTATATGTTGGTAGATCCTATTTGGCTTATCTGGCAATTGTGGCAACATTTCGAAGATTCCCACCCAACCCAATGAGACCTGTGCACCCTGAACCATTTTTTACAAAACCAAATGAAACAAACAAAAATCCCACTGAGTAGATAGGAGCAGGGGAGGCTGAATCCATCCAAAAAGCACATCCGTAAGTTTCTTAGGTCCTACAAGGTCTCCATCCACACAGAGTTTGCAAAAGTGTCCCAAGCGATGGGACTTGCACATGTCTCATCCATCTAAGGGCACACATGTGAAAGCTCACTTACCTGTACAGAGCTCCTAGCTGGAGCAGAGGGAGTTATGATTAATCTTTGCTTCTTTTTAAAGTTTGCAGTTGACATGTGCAAGTCAAGTCACTCCATTCAAAATATACAGTCGCTTCCTTTTTTTGCTGAAAAGCTTGGGGGCCCATTGGCAGAAAGAGTCTGTCTGTATCCAGATCGTAGCTAGCTAGAGAGAATAATATAGGAAAAGCAGACACTCTTGGACTGCGGGAATTCTGAAAAGGAAAGCAATGGCATTACCGTAACTGCATCAGCACTTCCATGTTCTGCTCTATTTACATCGGTGTTTTATAGACCAAGGCTCCTCACCTGTCATTTTTCAAAGCTCCATAATGAATCTGAACTGGGTGGATATGGGAGATGATAGAATGCAAAGTGTCAGAACACACCTGAGCTTCCATTGCCCTCAGAGTGGTGATTATTAATGTGAAAGAGCCAGAATGTGGAGAAGTGTCCAAAGTTCTTACCAGTAGAATTTATAGCTCGCAGCTTCAGCCTCCCTTGGCCTTCGCCAGCTGTTATGCACCTGGAAGTGGAACAAAGAAATCTCCTTCCTCAATTTATCTTCCTCGTACTTGTTGCTTATGGGACTGAGATGGCAGGTGACAGAGAACTAGTAGCAGAAGTCTAAATATCCACTTGCAGAACACTAATTCCTCCTGGAAATACTCCAAAGCATAACTAACCAGCTTTTAAGTAACACAAGAATCTCTTAAAGCTATTCTGCGTGAGGATCCCATGTTCTTTGCATTCCTTTGTGTTGTGATTCGTTTTGTTTTCTATACAGAACTTGTATTTCAGAGACAAAAGATTGGAGATTATTTATTTATTTTTTGAATCACACAGCAACATGGTGCTTTAAGACAGAGGGTGCGGAACTTTGTTTCTTTTCTCTTTTTTGGGCATGATAACCACATTTAGCCTTGGCCAAAACCTCTGGTGGCAACACACAGACAGAGAGAGAGAGAGAGACAGACAGACAGACAGACAGACAGACACAACTCTCATTCCTCCCTGCTCATCAGATGATCAGTTGGATGAGTGGGGAGGGAACAATTTGCATCCCCATCAGGACACTGAACTGGGCAGAGAAGTTTAAACCTCTACATCACCCTGCCCCCCTCAGCATTGTGTCAACTTCTTCTTTTTGGCTGCCAAAATTGGTGGGGTTAGGGGAGGGCAGAAAAAAGAGCTTGTGGTGCCTGATCAGTTGGCAACTCCTGCTTTAAGAGAGAGAGAGAGAGAGAGAGAGAGAGAGAGAGAGAGAGAGAGAGATGCATGTGAGCAGAAATAGATGGCTGGCCCCTGAATTTCTGAATGATAGTACAGGTGAACTATAGTAATAGTACAGGTGAACCCATGAGGCTTCCTCCTCCTCCTCCGGCCTTCCACATATATGTCTCAAGATGAACCGCTGCCAGCCCTACCTGAAGATGCCAGGGTTTGAATCTGGAGCCATCTGCATGCAAGGTAGATGCATCGAGCTACAACCTTTCCCTTTGTGTGTTAATTAATGGCGGTGGTGTTATTTAGTCGTTTAGTCGTGTCCGACTCTTTGTGACCCCATGGACCAGAGCACGCCAGGCACACCAGGCACTCCTGTCTTCATGGTGTTAGTTACCAGTGTGTTATTGTATTCCCAGTGCCTTGTTTTTGGCGCCTTCTTTGAAAACTTGTGATAAGCTGTCTGTTTTAACACAATGACTGCCCTAACCTTCTTAGCAACTCTAGTGGGGCTGTTTGCAGTGATGTTGCGAGCCAAAAGAATCATGTAAATAGAAATCAGTCCATATATAAATAAAATAACATTCCAGAACAGCATGTCAATTTGTAGACAAACACCCTGGACAATTAGAAACTAATGTCTGTAAAATATCCCATTGCCACAGGGCACATATAACCTGATTAGAGACAGAAACTTCAGTGAATGAGGGCACCATTTGAAGGAGGATCGCTTTATAATAGCAGACAGATGTTCCAAATAAATTGGCAAGCTTGGATTTTTGGTAGGCAAACTGAGGAGAGCCATGCAGGCAATTGTTTCATGAAACAGACCAGACTTTGAGCTGTTCCCACCTACAAATTATTATTTTATACCAGACGAAGAGAATTCTGCTTAGAGCTGGGGGCAAATTGCCTCTTGAAACTCTCCACCTCACTTGTGGGCAGAGAAATTGAAGTGGAGGGGATGATGACACACAATTTCACTGATTTTTCCCCCCCCATGAAGAGGAGAATCTATCCTACTCGTTTTCTGAAAGGTTTCACAGGAAGGGAGTTACTGCAATACGGCGGCAGCAATTGCCTTGGGTTGGCAACAGCAATTGCCTAGTCACTATTTCGCATCCTCCACAAAGTCCCAGGCCGAGCTTTGTTCTGGAGCACTGGGGGGGGGGGATAAATTTGCCTATCTCCCCAACCCCCACCCAAGGTACAAATGGAGAATATTTTGATAAAATTCCTCAAGTTAGTCTTTTTCTAGTGTGAGAAGTAAAATAAAAATATCAGGAAAATTTCTCCCCAAAAATAAAATAAAATTTTGTCTTCCAAGAATTTTTCACTCAGCTGTTCTTTTTTTTAGAGAGGTCCTATGCTAGTTTGTGAAAAAATCAAAAACCTTTTCATCCACCTTTACCACAAACATGCATTTTGAGACCCATTCCTTACTTTTGTTTATTATACAGGCAGCAACAATTTTGCACGAGGGTTACGTTCCCCCCCCCATGCATGTTTGTGGAGTGTGTATAAATGTGACCCACCCCATGACTCCCTGTCTCCATTCTGCCCCCCATTCCATTCCCATTCTGCCTTCTTGCGGGTCCAAAATGACCCACATATCGGCGGTTGCACATCAGTTGGGTGCACCTAAAATGGATGCGCCCAAGATGGTTGTTTATACGGAGCTGCTTTGGATCAGGCTGTGAATCAGTAGAGGGTCAACAGGGAAGGAGAGAATATACATGCACCAAGCCCTGAACCAGCAGAAATTTATCCTAATAGAAGGAATGCGGGTGGCGCTGTGGTCTAAACCACTGAGCCTCTTGGGCTTGCCAATCAGAAGGTTGGTGGTTCGAATCCCTGCAACGGAGTGAGCTCCCGTTGCTCTGTCCCAGCTTCTGCCAACCTAGCAGTTCGAAAGCACGTCAGTGCAAGTAGATAAATAGGTACTGCTGTAGCAGGAAGGTAAACGGCAATTCTGTGCACTCTGGTTTCCATTACAGTGTTCCGTTGCGCCAGAAGTGGTTTAGTTATGCTGGTCACATGACCTGGAAACTGCGCGAAAACGCCGGTTCCCTCAGCCTGAAAGCGGGATGAGCGCCACAACCCCTTAGTCGCCTTTGACTGGACTTAACTGTCCAGGGGTCCTTTATCTTTTTTACCTTTTATCCAAATAGAATCCATTATTTTCACTCATATGCATTTTTATACAACACTTTCCCTTAATTTTTACCTTTACAGATGCTTGCTTTTAGCTGGAGAACAGTGTCATGAATTCCAAAGAGTAGCTAATAAAACATATTGTTTTGAGAGGTGTGAATCAGGTACAAACACATTAAATTGTGAGCTGAACATAATTGCTTCCCCATCCCTAACCTGGAGCCAGTTGAAATCTCCCAAACCATTTCTTTCTGCACCCCAACTTCCAATTTCTGAGTACTGACCGCTTCACAACTCACAGTTGTGCATTAATTCCATACGATTTTACCACAGTCCATTGTCAGGGGGTGATAAAACCCCAAATAAATAAATGCACTTTCTGCATGCTCTCTCTCTCACACACACACACCATTGAACCACAATAAATACAGAAAACAATTGCCTGATTTGCCTGTTTTATTCCAACAGCATGACATGGCTTTCTGTGGTCATTAAAGTGAAGATTTTATTTTATTTTTTAGCGGAGCGTTTTCTGGATGCCCCGGCTAAAGCCCACACCTTAGGAAGCAGAAATTTGCTGTAATTGTATCAATTACAGCAAGACTGTTCACAGTTGCTCACATTCACTGCCAAGATATCTCAATGGGTTTGGATTAGAAGAAAGAGGATTTTTACAAGGCTCAGGAGGGTAAATCGACACTGAATAGGAAAACAGTAATTATTATGTTTGGGCCATTGCAGAGAGAAAAGTTTTGTTAAATGTACAAAAGACTTTTTATCTCAGATCATTTGACAAGTCAAACACATAGAAATCATACATTGCCTGTGGTGGCAAAAATATCATTTATAAATAATCCTTTATACCGACAGGGCTACCAGTGACTCCTAAGTAATAACTATAAAGAAGACCTTAAAACAATCCCAATAATTAGGGGTTGGGGTTTTCCAGATTTTAGGTTTCTTTAAATTCCTTTCTATCTGCAAAATCTCAAGGGGAGACAGAGTTGCTTATTGCTGTTTTGCAAATTAGTAACTGAGGCAAACACGGAGAGAGGGAGGGGGTGAACTTAAGGAAAGGAACAGCAAAGTCCTAAAAATCCTTGGATAAATCTCCATGTTTATGATGTCTCAAAAGCCCTGCCAGCCTGGAGAGAGTCCAGATATCATTGTGCACAACACCTCACATGCAATTCAAGACAGCGCTTGGAGCTGTGCATTCCAGCAGTTTCCCTTTCATCCCACCTTAACCAGGAAAACTGTTTACACATGCACGAGAAACATAAGCAAAGCATTAGATGAACATTGATTGTTGTGGTTTTACAGATATGAAGGATTATCATACTCACAAGATCATGAGTTTATAGCTTCATTTTGAGTCTTGGGCCTCAAAAAAACAAAAGCATCTTAGCAGAGGTGCCAGGTTGCCCCCAAGATGGGGGGGGGGCGGCCTGCATCGCAGAAGTTGTGTGATGTCACCATCTGATTTTTTTATTTTAAAAAAGCAAATATTAACGCTGATAGAGAACAACAGACATCAGTTTTCAGTGTTGGGAGTGTAGCAGCACGGATCATTCAGTTTGTAACTCAAGGGTTAATTCTGTTATCAGTAAGCCAGCTTTTTTTGGGGGGTGGGGGTACTTAGCAGCCGGGCAGAGTGCCACGGAGACCTGGATTAATTGTTGCAATGCATCCCTAATTATTATTAGTATACAATTATGATATTAGAAGGGGTGCGGTTGTGAGGAACCATGGCTGTGATTATCGTGAAGGGACTCTGTACTTCAGAATTTGCTACTACAGTACTGGCCACATCTCCTTCTGGGGTCACATGCCAGGGTTGTACAGGGCCAGAGACACACACCCCCCCAAAAAAAAGTCAGAATAATGTGTGTGAATTTTACCTGTGTGCAGAAGGCTAGCTTCTACCCACACTTCCACACTTCACTCTGCCCTCCATCCAAGCAAGCAGGAAATGTTATCAGAGTTCATGGCCACATTCCAGCTGGGCAAAACCACTTGAAGAGGTTGCAAAGCAATTCAGTGAAGGGGTGCGGCCTGGGCGGGGTCCCCCCAGCCTGCAGTTCCACATCTCTGTGATACAGAGACAACAGACTCTGTATCTAAGCCTAGCAAGTAAAAGAAGCAATCCAAAACCGATTTGAAAGAATTAGTAGGGCCAATCTGAATTGCTTTTCTCTCTCTCTCTCTCATCTATAAATTATCCATCTATCTGTCTATCTGTCTATCATCTGTCTATCATCTATCAATCTATCTAAATCTAATCTATATCTATCATCTATCTATCTATCTATCTATCTATCTATCTATCTATCATCTATCTATCTATCTCTATCTATCTATCTATCTATCTATCATCTATCTATCATCTATCTATCTATCATCTATCTATCATCTATCTATCTATCTATCTATCTATCATCTATCTATCTATATCATCTATCTATCTATCTATCTATCATCTATCTATCATCTATCTATATCTATCATCTATCTATCTATCTATCTATCTATCATCTATCTATCTATCTATCTATCTATCTATCTATCTATCTATCTATCTATCTATATCAGAGCTTCTCTGGAAATTCTAGAAAATAAGAATTTGTATCCTGCTGTGAACCACTATTTCTTCCAAAGGCATCTCCTGAAATTGTATTTGCAATTTTTCTTCTTCCGTCATCAGAAAAATTTCTTTCAGTCATCTTGTTTTGCCTCATCAGCTCTTTCGCCAAATGAGGCATTGTAGAAGTTCCTGTCAGCTTTGGTACAGATTTCTCCCTCTGGTGTTATTTTGCTACTGTGGAGGAGTAAGGACAATAGGCTCAGGGAATAGGGGTTAACATTAAACTTGTGATAACTGCACCATTAACACATGTCATCAGTGTAACCATGTGCTAACATTAATCAACTCTAACCAATTTTTGGGGGTGGGGGTGGCTTAATGGCTCCTGGCATTATGCTCAGATGAGAGAGAGAGAGAGAGAGAGAGAGAGAGAGAGAGAGTTGTGTTTGCATGTTGAAAGAGTATAGAATAAACTACAGAACTGAGAACTCTCAATTATAATTTAGGGGAAGATTACTCCTAAGTAAGATTGGTGATACAGTCCAATACAATTAATAAGGATTTGAGACAAATATATCCATATTTCTCAGGCAATGGAAACTGGAGCATTCTTGTTGTGTATTTATGTATTAGATTTATAGACCACCTTTCATCAAAAGATTTCAGGGCAGTTCACAAGATAAGCCGATCTGTGTAAATGTAGAATTTATTCTTCTTATGCATTTGAGTTGTATCCAAAGCAGTGCCAGCAGAGTTCAACTGGCACAGGTCCCTTGCACTAATAAAATTGTAGTATTAGATTACACCCATTATCTGCAGTGTGCACTGTCTTCAGATTAGCTCACTTGTGTGTGTTGGCTTTTAGAACAAGTGCGACTTTCTGACACCATTCATTATTACACAATTCATGCATATTGATAAGCATATATTTGGACCTCAATTTTTAATGCAGGACAATTTTAATAGGGCTCTGCGCCTGATTTAGCTGAATCCTAGACAGAATCAGGCCATTCTTGTGTCGTGTCTGGGTTGGACTGAAGCAGCTACAAATTGCTACAGATTGAGTTGCCCCAAATGGATTTGTGCCAGTTTATAGCTCAAAGCAATCTCTCAGAAAGCCAGATAGACTGTCCCCAAACTGTTACAGTAAACACCAGGGGGGGTTGAACTTTGCGTAATGAGAGTTGTGGGGCTAGTCTAGAATGCTATCACCCCACACATTACTCTCCAGTCTTAATGCTTGGGGGAAAGGTGGTGAAGTCTTAAAATGCAGAACTCTTTTGTATGTACTGTATCTTAGAAAGTGGTGGAGTTGGGTGGCCTTTGTTCAGATAATGTTTAATGGAGGGTGTCACTCTGAGGAAGAGGGAAATGATCCCTTGGGAGGGGCCAGTTTCTTGGGGGATGAGCAGTTATCCATTCACACCAATGATACTTCAAACCTAGATGCCACTGCATGTTAATATGTGCATCCCTGTATCTCACAGGTGGGCGACTCATGGCCCAGAGGCTGTATGTGGCCTTTGCCCTACATCATGGGTGTCAAACACAAGGCCCGCGGGCCGAATCCGGCCCGCCAGACCTCGTCATGTGGCCCGTGTAGCCGCCGCCAGCCGCCAGCCTTCACCTTTTATTCTCACTTTTCTTTTTTTTTTTTTTTTTTTTGGACACAAGAAAGCTGCCTCTTCAGCGCATGCGCAGCAGCCTACAAGCCAGGGAACGTCTGCCCTCTAGTGGCGCCGGCCGTTCTACACAGGAAACCTCCACTTTACATGCATTCCTACAGATACAACCGGCCCTTTGAGGGTGACCAAACTGCTGATGCGGCCCCCGATGAATTTGAGTTTGACACCCCTGCCCTACATGGTCTACTGGTTGCCCCCAATGCCAAAATTACTATGCAGTCATCACAGAAATGGCCACTGCTGCTGCCAAATTTGCTGCCACCACAAACACTGAAAGCAATCCTGCCTTACCAGACCAGTCCTTTTTGCTATTTTCCCCAGCTCTGTTATTGTTCTCTGCTGCTGCGATTATACCACAGCTGCCTTTTCCTGGTGGGTGCCATTTTGTTTCCCCACATGCCGATACTATTAGCAAAGGGATAAAATGGTGCTCAGAAAGTGCCAGCATCTATGTGCTCAACTTTGGCTGCTTACCTGGTCCTGCCTCTTAAACCCAAATCCTACCACACATAAATACAGTCAAAAGGTTTATAATCTGAAAGCAATACTGTAATTGTTTTAGGGAAAAAATACAGCAATTAGAAAAGTCAAGTATGCAGAATTTACTCCCAACACAAAATACTTATTTCCTTTTATATTGTGATTAAAGGCAATGAAAATGATTCAGTGCTCTGTTTCTGGAAGCCCAACGCTTTCCCTTTGTTCACAGGGTAGGCATCAGCTACCTGAACTCTGGCCCAGTTAAAATGTTTCCCTTAAGCATAAGGTGACTCTAGTTATGTTGTCCTTGGCTTTTCATAAGCTACGGTGGCCACTTGAGTCCAATTATGCAGCGTGACTTTGAGCTTGTGACCTATACTCTGTTGGGAACTGAACTGAGAGCATCTCCCGCACTTACCCAGAGGATCTTGGGATAATTATTCGGTATGCTAAGTGTAACACTGAGCTGACAGATACATCTTCCATGTTTTGATTTATGACAAATATTAAGGAGAAGTCGAGGGTACAAAGAAATGGTCAGGCACAAACAACATGTGGTGGATAAAACAACATTAAGCCATGACTTGCTTTAATCACGATTTGGGTCCTTCGTATAACGAGCACACATAGAATGTTTATTTTTATGGGGTTTGTTTCTGCACCACGACAACAGTACCCTGGATGCATTTCAGATCTTGATTTGGTACGGAGATCAAAGACAGTTCGCCGAACATCTTTTGCTTAAGAGTCAAGCTCAGATTGCTCTTCAGAATAGTCCATGTGATACCTTGTGAGTGGCTCGTATCTGGCTAGGTAAAGGCAAGAGAAATAAAAACAGCTGCTTGAAGCTGTGGGCAAAGGAGAAGGAGGGTTCAAGCTTTCAGGAGCTTTGGAATCCTAGGCTGAGGTTCTGAGGTTGGATAAAGTTCCCTTTGCCACAGAAAATAAAGATTTTTACACACACACACACACACACACACTCACACACACACACAGGGTCTAGGGACAAAAAGTATGTAGTTATTTGCAGAGAATGCTCCTTCATCTTTCTGAAAGCTAGCAGGCCATGTAATCTGGGGTTATATCCAAAGCACATACAATGGGAATTCCCTACCTCTCTGCTATGTACTGAGCTGAATAGGATCCAAAATGCAGCAGTCTGATTGGTCCTAGAACAATAGGATCCAGAATGCAGCAGTCTGATTGGTCCACAGGAGCCACCCAATCCAACTCCAGGTGGAAGTGAATCTGCAACCTGATTGGCCTACAGGAGAATCCTGGAATTAGCCAATCACATGGGGCCCATTGTGTAAATAATGTATATAAAGCAGACATTTTGGGGGAACTGGCATTCCTCACTACTATGAGCTGAATAAAGAGCATGAAATCCACACTCGACTTCGAGTATATTTCACTCTCCTCCCCACTACAGCTCTCTGGGCCTCTCCTACCCCGAAATAAAATCCTCTCCTGAGGGTCAGAGGCTCCTCAGGAGTTACATAGGGTGTGGGCTGGGTGTGCAGTGGCAGGGCGACTTGGGGGGCTCGGGACAGCGGAGAAGAGAAATGTGATTCGGTTCATTTTTAAAGCCAACTCTTGTCAAATCTGCACTTTCCAAAACAATATGCGACCAGAACCACAGCTCTCCTTGGAAATCCGCACGCTCTCAATGCTGTTCTCCAGCCAAGCGGTGTTTATAAAAATGCGTACATTAGTGTGCATAATGTACAAAGTTGCATTACACCAGGGAGAATTACTTCGGTGGATCAAGTAGGCTATCAGTCATCTGTATCCACTTCCACCTTTGGATGCAGGGATTGGGGACCAGCTGTCCAATCAGCACCTTCAAATTCCCCCTTGTCTGGTTGGAGCCCATTTCCCACTAGAGGAGGGACAGTCTTGAAATTGTAGACTGTGTGGCAGATTGCTGGCCAATCAGCAGCTTTAAAGGTCTCTCAAGGTGGACCGAAGTGCAGTCTTCTGTGTCACGAGGGGTGCCTTCAGAGCTCTTCTGAGTAGAAAGAAGTGGTTTTTTATTTGTGTGTGGCCTGTGTTTGATTCCCTGCCCCTTCCCCATGGGCCAACGGCCCTGATGAGGACGGGAGTTCCCCATGCACACCAGAAATTCCTTAAGTGAATTTCACTGAATAAACATTTCATTAAATCAGTAGGATTTTGCTAGCTATACCAGATCAGAGTATTAAAAAAACCACATTCCCCTCCCCTCAATGGCAGGATATATTTGTAAGCAGTAGCAGAAGTACCGGACTTATGACATATTTTATGCCATTCAAAAAACTGCCCTCTTGGATTATTTCCTGGGCCTGGGATAAACGCTGCCTTGACAATTATGGCAAGATTAAATGCATGTGCCACCAGCAATTAATACAGCAGCACCCTTATGATTATTAATGTGAAATAAATATGGATTGCAGATGTGCTCTCTTATTGTTAAATAAAGTGGGTGATTTATAAATTGTCAGTTTTCAGACTGGATTCCCTATCTGCACCAAGCATCTGAGCTGGATTTATTTGGGGAAAATGCTCAATAGCAGAAGGCTTTATGTGTTGCTGTTGTTCTCCTTGTAAGCATTAAGGAGATACAGAGTATGTTATAAATCACGTGCTGCATATAAAGTGCCGTTTACATGCATTCAGCAATTTGCTAAACTAGTGCAAAAAAGCAAACAAACCCCACCACTCAATAAAGATTTTAAATATAGATTTTTGAGGAAGGAAAGTGATGTTTTTCCTTTGAGGAGCATATTCATTAATATTTTGGGGGATGGGAGACTTGCCATCTTTGTCAACTGATATCCAAAACATGGCACAATTGTTCTCTTAATCTTGCTGGCATTGTTCAGTTGTGGCAACAGTTAAAACTGCTCCCTTTAATTTTCTTGAACCTTCTTCCTGTCCTTTCCTAAAAATCAGCAGAGCTCCCACACTTACAGAATCACTGGACTGGGACAAATGATTAATTTATTTAAGAGGGGAAATGAACAAACAATCTAATCCACTTTCAAAATACTAGATATGAGTCTTCCTGGGACTCTTACCCGCCCCCCATCCCCATATCAGGTAACGGTATCTACTGAATCTTAACATCTTCACTCTGTTTCCTAGGGATAAATTATAGATTCATTCATAATGATTAAAAAAGAGGCCTCTTGGATTCAAAGCACCGATCACCTCTCCCTCCCAGTGTCTTGAATGCCATGAACTCCTTTCGGGAAGCTCTCTGCTATCCATTCCCTAGCTACATGCCTGGAAAGTGGAATCATAATTAAATGTGCATGTGGTATTCCTCCAACCCCACGATATGTTGTGTTGTGGTTTTAATCAATACCATATTTAATCCATGCTTCAGCACGTGAAAGCTCTTATCTGCTGGAAGGTTTCAGTTTGGTAACATAAAAAGGTATATGGAAATTATTTGAGCTGGTCCTGGGTTTTTTGTGGGCTGGGTGGCGCTGTGACCTAAATCACTGAGCCTTTTGGGCTTGCTGATCAGAAGGTCGGTGATTCGAATCTCCACGACAGGGTGAGCTCCCGTTGCTTGGTCCCAGCTCCTGCCAACCTAGCAGTTTGAAAGCACACCAAAAAGTTCAAGTAGATAAATAGGTACCGCTCTGGCGGGAAGGTAAACGACGTTTCCGTGCGCTGCTCTGGTTTTGCCAGAAGTGGCTTAGTCATGCTGGCCATATGACCCGGAAAAACTGTCTGTGGACAAATGCCAGCTCCCTCGGCCTGTAAAGTGAGATGAGCGCCGCAACCCGAGTCATCTGTGACTGGACTTAACTATCAGGAGTCCTTTACCTTTACATTTATAGCAGGCAGCTGCAGTCCCAGTACCCTCCTTTCCCCCACCAGCAGGGCCATGCACACGGCTTGTGGCTCTAGCAATCTTCTTTAGCTCCTGAGTCACAGAATTAAGAGGAGTTTCAAAGGCAACCTAGTACAGCACCTTTCATGGGTAGGGTTGCCTTTGGCTAGAGCGATATGCAAATCGCCTCTGTTTCCAATTCTCCACCCTATTTGTGAGCACAGCAAAGCTGGGGATCCTTTATATATATGACTTCTTCCTGTTGTCCTAATGGGGGGCTCACTTCCAGTGACAGCCACAGAAACTGTGTTGGAAGTTCGGCCACCATTTTGCATCTGTCACAATGCTTCAGACCAAGCACTGTTTCTGAGAAGTGAGGTGTGTTAGAATATCAGCTGTTACCAAAGGGGGGGGGGGAGATGGAGAATTCTGCAAAGTTGCCCTCTTTTTTAAGGTGCGCAGTGAGAAAAGCTCCAGCTGATAGAAAACATATCAGTTCTAATCAAATTCTAACAGCTATTGAACCCAAGCAAACCAGTACCAACAAAACTATAACAACACAAAAAGGCATATACTAGGGTAAAGTGTGCATATAAATGCATATATAACGGGGAAAATTTGCTTAAGTTCCACGTGGACTTTTTTCCTTGTGAAACATTTTTTCAAGAACGTTAATACCGTTTCGATTAATTTTCAAGTGCATTTGTCAGGGACTGCATTCGCATGGCGGTTTATCCCATTCTCCCCATCATTTCCCCTAAGTGTTAATTTCTCCAATAATAATCTAGAAAACAGATACCTATATATTATAAGTAAGAAAAATTAGCATTTCCATAGTGCTCAAAGTACTTCAAATACAGTAACTGAATAATGCTTATAAAAAACGCTGCTTGGTAGATCACCATTATTATTTTATGCAAAGTGCAGATTGAGGGGGGAGGGCTGAAATTCAAAGACACAGTGGCTTCACACAGGATTACCAGCTATATATGACATTAGTACCGGGACAAGTAAATAGTGCCTCCAGGAGCAAATAGCTGTGCTGGGGGGGGGGGAGTTTGCATCCTAATTTATGTTTGTAGTTAAGCAATTCTTTATATGTTGTAAGCGGCCTTGAGCGTGGTTTTAACTTTGGAAAGGCAGCATGCAAATAAAATGATTGATTGGTTGAAAACAGAATGTGGAGGAAAGCTTTAAATAAAAACACCATTTCCCCACACTACGGTGCCAATCCAGATACTATGGCTGCCTTTTGTGAAATAAATAAATTAGGTAGCTGTTAGCACATGCTTGACCTGAGTTTATTGTCCAACTGAGTTTAAACTGGATGCTTTAGCCACCAGACACTTTGCCAGCTTTTAAAGCAAATATTGAAGTAGGAGAACCTCAAATTTTACATAGATTGTGTAAATCTGCATATAATATTGTAGCTCCCATGTTCTAGAGTTTAGACCTATGTTCCACTGTGTAGCAGAAGAGACGAAAGGCAAGAATAGGTAATCTCTAGGCAGTGATGACATGGTAGGATAGAAGCAGAGAAAGAAACAGGTGTGCTGTCTTCTCTTGCCCTATGGCGACGCAGGTGGCGTTGTGGTCTAAACCACTGAGCCTCTTGGGCTCGCCGATCAGAAGGTCAGTGGTTTGAATCCCCGCAACAGGATGAGCTCCCCCTTGCTCTGTCCCAGCTCCTGCCAACCTAGCAGTTTGAAAGCACACCAGTACAAATAGATAAATAGGTACCACTGCGGCAAGAAAGTAAACGGCATTTCCGTGTGCTCTGGTTTCTGTCATGGTGTTCCATTGTGCCAGAAGCGGTTTAGTCATGCTGGCCACATGACCCGGAAAGCTGTCTGTGGACAAACGCCGGCTCCCTCAGCCTGAAAGCGAGATGAGCGCCGAAACCCCATAGTCACCTTTGACTGGACTTAACTGTCCAGGGGTCCTTTACCTTCTATGGCACAATGAGTCAGTGTGTCTGGCTGTTTACCAGAAGTTTGGTGGTTCAAGCCCATTCAGGGATGGCTGTGAGCAGGATTCCTCCATTGCAGGGGACTGGGCTAGATGAACTTCTGGGTCTCCATCCATCACCACTGCTGCCCCAAATATGCACACGTGCTCAGCAGACTGTGCCAAATCTTGTTAGGTTTCTTTTTTTAAAGAAAAGGAGGGGTCTGTGCTTTTTTAAAGGAGAGGAGTTTAAACACAAGTGGTAACACAAAGATCTGTCCTGTAGCCAGGTAACAAAATGATTTCCAGAATCCATTGCTCTACCCCATCAGCCACACATCTAGAATCATTTCCAGACATCCAGTCAATGCATAGGGGAGGAAAATAGGATAATGCTCTCTACTCCCTCTTCTGAGTTCCATGCGCCCATCCAAAGATCACAGCAGAGCCTATGCATGTACGACTGTCAGGGAATGTCTTCATACACTGACTTCTGTAAGGTCCCCAACTGCATGGAGAAAGCCCACTGTGCATATGCAACTTGTACACATGTAGGCTCTATTCAGCCCTTCAGATGAAAACTTTGAGGCCAGGAAGCAGGAGAGGCAGTACAATTCTGAATCAGTAAACCAGGCATTTGGATCATGGCTTAGACTGTTTGGGGGGTGACTTGTTATGTAGATATTTATTGCTGCCGCTTGGCTGCATTTTTATTCTGGTTTTGTGAATTTACTGATATTGTAAATCTGGTGGAACACTCTGTCACAAGAGACCAGGGCCCTGCGGGACTTGACATCTTTCCGCAGGGCCTGCAAGACAGAGCTGTTCCACCAGGCCTTTGGCCAGGGCACAGCCTGACTCCCTCCCTCGGCAATCTTCGCGGAGCTCTGGCCCAATGGTTGCCAGTGGCTTGATTTGAATTAATTTTATAATGAATGATTTTAGAGTGTTGTTTATGCTGTACTTTTGTACTGTTTTATTGTTGTTAGCCGCCCTGAGCCCGGCTTCGGCTGGGGAGGGCGGGATATAAATAAATAAAAAATTATTATTATTATTATTATTATTATTATTATTATTATTATTATTATTAAATTAAATTCAAAATCCTTTATTAGGCATAGCACACCACACATTATCAAACAAACATCATATACAGACTGTATAAAATACGAGCTCAGCAAACACAGTTTATCCCAGTCCTATTCTTAACTCCAAGAAATAAATCGATGTACATAGATAATATAATACAACACAGCAACATCACCTACCATTAAGAACCACTAAGTCTCTTTATCATGATCCATTCTTTCTTCATGGACAGCACTTAAAAATTCAGCCACCATTAAAGTAATTAAAGTAATTTGATCATCGCTGTCCGCCAGCAGGTCCTGAACAGTTGGTTGTGTAAAAATCTGTCCATTAAAATTTAGGGCCTCAAATTATTATTATTATTATTATTATTATTATTATTATTATTATTATTATTATTATACCGTAACGGTTGTTCTAGCTTTTTGTTTATGCTAAGCTGCCCTCTGTGCCAGAACAGAGGGCAACTGGGATGGAAGAACATCACATAAATGAATTAATAAGCACAGGGAGCTACAGTTCCCAGAGCGGTTTAAGAACCAATCCCTCTTTGCATGGAGCTCTGGGAGCTGTAGTTCTGGGAGGGGCATAAGAGTCTCCAAACAACTCTCTGCACATTTAACAAACTACACTTCCCATAGTTCTTTGGGGGGGAGCCATGCCTGTCTAAAGTGGCAGCATAGTGCTTTAAATGAATGGTGTGAATGTGGCTTGTGTTGTTGTTGTTGTTGTGTTTCCTTGCTGAACAAGGGGCCAGGCCACTTCAGCTGTAAGAGGTGGAGTGGAAAACAGTCAAGTTCTACGTGGCTCTCACAATGCAGCGCAAATAATGTTTCTGGCACTTGGGCAGGCAGTTTTGTTGTGAATTCAAGTATGCCAAGCTTCAGACACATGAGCCTCAGAAAATAAGAGCTTCTGTTTGAAGTGCTGGCACTATCTGAGGCATAGCGATGCATTGATAAATGATGCATCTAAGACACAGAAACCAAATTCCTTTGGTGTTATTAGTGAGCTACTGCCTGGTCTGAAGGCACGAACGAGAACAATATTGTTACTTATAATTCAAAGCTAGCCTGTGTAAAGGGGGGTGGGGGAGAGACATGTGGTATGAAGAAAATGTAATTAATTTGGTGGTGTAAGCCTTCATAAATTATCAAGTATTCCCAATAGCAGTCCTGAAAAACTTACAGAGAACATGAGCTGCCTTTCAATTACTCAGTTTGCCTGCTACTGGAATTCTTTTAAGGTGGGGAGATGCTGACTGTATTCAAGATGTTGAAACCATCACCACAGTTGACATATTGCTCCACCTTTAATTAAGACCGTAATGTTCCTCTGGGCCATACAGAAGCCAGTAATCTGCGTCCAGAGGCTGTCACTCTCTTCTCTAATGGACTGCAGCACACAAAAATTAATTATAGAGGAAAGGTTGCCGTTCCAGCTGGGACTGAAGTCTCTAGATTCCAGAGCAAATGTTTTGCTGCTGATCAAAATGAGAAGCTCTACTTGCTGCTGTGCGATTCACACTCTCAAATCCAGTCTTTAAAAAGCCTCTCAAAAATGAATTTCTATGAGTGGTTTGTCAGTGTGTTTGAACAACTGGAGTTTCTCTTTCCTCCCATAAGTGAGCAAAGTTCTTTCCGGGGTCCTTTCTTCTTTCACTAAAGGGTACCTTGGGATCTTATGCAAGGTATGATCTGAACACAGGTTCTCTCTCTGTTTCACTTAATGAACTATAGTTTCCAGGATTCTCTGGGGAAAGCCACAAATGTTAAAGTGGTATAAGAGTGCTTTGAACGTTTAGTGTCAGAGGCGCCAGCTTGCAAGGGCAACTGGGGAACCAACATTGTGTGTGTGGTGTCAGGATGTCTGGAGGAGCCGGGGCGGAGCTGAGCACAATGGCAACACGGCTTCAGTGGCCAGCAGCTCTGCCTCCTGCTGCTCCTCCTGAAGCCACCATCAGTGGGAAGCTGCTTCTATCCTCATTTCCCTCTGGCTTACAACATGAAAAAAAAATCACGCAATTACAAACATAACAAAGGTTGTTGTTGTTTAGTTGTTCAGTCATGTCTGACTCTGTGACCCCATGGATCAGAGCACGCCAGGCACTCCTGTCTCCCACAGCCTCCCACAGTTTGGTCAAACTCATGTTGGTAGTTTCAAGAACACCGTCCAACCATCTCATCCTCTCTCGTCCCCGTCTCCTTGTTCCTTCCATCTTTCCCAACATCAGTGTCTTTTCCAGGGAGTCTTCTCTTCTCATGAGGTGGCCAAAGTATTGGAGCCTCAGCTTCAGGATCTGTCCTTCCAGTGAGCACTCAGGGCTGATTTCCTTAAGAATGGATTGGTTTGATCTTCTTGCAGTCCATGGGACTCTCAAGAGTCTCCTCCAGCACCATAGTTCAAAAGCATCAATTCTTCGGCGATCAGCCTTCTTTATGGTCCAGCTCTCACTTCCATACATCACTACTGGGAAAACCATAGCTTTAACAATACAGACCTTTGTTGGCAAGGTGATGCCTCTGCTTTTTAAGATGCTGTCTAAAAAAAGTAGACATAAATAAAACATCAAAAGCACACAACCAAATTAAACAATTTCCATATAAATCATAACTATCATAAATGTGCAAACATTAATATCAGTAACAGCAACAACCCACCCTCAGAAAAAGCTACTAAACAATACCCAGCCCAAGAGTCTGTTCAGCAGCCTCAGCTTTTGTAGCTGGAGTCAGTCCAGTCCCAGCCTTCCCAGGCCAGGTGGGAAAAGGCCAGCATGTCATGGAGCAGGTCTTTGAGGACCCACAGCCAAAATGGTTCAGTTGTGATAATACTTTGGTCCATATAGTATTGTGATGATGCTGAAAAGAACTAATAAACAAGCTGAACCTCGTTTAAAATGTGTTGCTTGGCACAAGAAACATGTATAGATTATTTACATGACCATGGATTAAAAAAAAAGAGATTGAAAACCCACAAGATATGTGGGGATTAATTCATTAGCTGATTAGTCGTGCAAGTTAATTGGTTAATGCTTACAATCCTCATGAAACAAATATCAAGGCTTGTTCCTGAGTGCCCACTCTGCAAATCTGATTCTAGATTTGCTCTAAACAGGGAAGGGGAAATGTAATATGTGCCTCTGTGTTGTTGATGTCATTAAGGTAATTGATTCCCCACCCCCACCCTGGGGAAACACATGTCCCTAGATGCCAGGCCTTGTCCTGAAGATGGGGCCAGGAGAGAGGATGGAAGGTCTTACAATTAGTGTTGTGATCCTGGCTAGGGAAGAATTTTAATTTCCCATTGATCACATTTGCTTCTTCTCATAGTTACTGCTTTGTGATTAGTCAGGCCTGTTAATTGCCATTGTGTTTCATAGAATCATAGACTCGTGGAGTTGGGAGGGATCCCAAGGGTAATCTAGTCCAACCCCCTGAAATGCAGGGATCACAGTTAAAGAAACACACCACTGGAACAGTTGGAGCAGCACCATTGCGTTGCGATTCTGTGAAGTATCTAGAGCTATTTCATACGTGAAGCTGTCACCCAGTAAAACCGAGAGGGGTGAGATCTTTTGATGAAGGGAGGCATCTAAATCTAATAAATAAAATAAAAATTCCACAAATCAAAGCAGTGGTCATATATAGGGTAAGGTGATCTCACAGGTAAACTGGTCCCAGGTTGTTAAGGTATATTATTAGTAACACCTGAATCCTGGCACACAGCAAATGAGCAGCTAATGCAGATTTCTGAGCACACGTGTCATATGCCCATAAGGTCCCAATCCTGACCACAATCATGCTGCAGCCTTCTGCACTAACTGCAGCTTCCGGATCAGGTGCAAGGTGAAGCCCCACAGAGAGGGCACAGCGGTAATCCAGTGGCCCCCCTTTCTTTCATTGGATGATGAACGCATTTTAGATTTTATTACGCTTTCTTAAGTAGCCGCTGCTTTTTAAATCTGTGGACTCTTCCTCTCTTGTATTTTTGTTGAATGTTTTTATGTAATTGCAATTTTAAATGGCCGGAAGTCCCTCTGATGGGCACAGGAAGTGTGGGGCAGAAATCTTTACTCAAACGAAAAAGCAGTGTGTACGTAAGAAACAGAGTTACAGATGAAACGCCTCATATAGTGGGGCCTTCATATTGCCTCACCCCCAATCTATAACATTTTCAATAGATGCATTTCACATAGCCAGGGTTGGCGCACATGCTATGAATCATGCCGCTGAAAATGGCCTCCCCGAGGCAAGTGACTCTAGCATTAGCTACAGCATTTGGAAGAGTTTGCGAGACATATATTTGTAACCCCATTAAGAATCTCGGCACCCCTGACAGAGAGCTGCTGATAGGGGAATAAGGACTCTTAATGTTCACTGGTACATCCAGGGGAACAGTTCACCTGGAGGGTGTTTTTAGTGGCATCCCCACATTAAGGATGATCTATGCATCATCCCTCAGCTGTGAAATGTCTAGTGATGCTCTGGTGATGAAATATACTGGAGGGGAATGTGCCTGCCCCATGAGGGAATCAGTCTTACCTGCTCATCTGTCGCTTTCCAACTCACTCCCGTGCCTCTTGTCTTCATTTTGCATTGTGAAGCCATTGATTTCACATAAGAAAGGATGAAAAGAATGAAGGTTTCCAAGGGGAAAGAGGAATCCAAAGACTTGTAGTGCCCCCCGTAGTAATTTTGCAAGGAAGCTTAAGCCAATATCATGTGGTCGTATAAAAGAGACCATTCCACAAAGCGATGACTGCCAAAAGTTCTGATCATTTGTTCAAGAAGAAACAAAAGAGAGTCTCTTGGACAGGGCCAGCCCTACCATTAGGCAGAGTGACGCAGCTGCCTCAGGTGGCAGAAGATGAGGAGTGGGGAGCAGACAGATCTGTATGTGCCACCTGGTCTATTCTGCACTCACTTAAGCTTATCAGAGCTCCTTTGGAAAGATGGGCAGGACACAAATTTAGGGTTGAATCCCACATAAGGTTAAGTAACTCAATTCACTAGCACAAGAATTACTGCTTGTGCAATAGAGCTTTCACCCTCCCCCTAAATCTGTTCTGGGTCCGTCTGTCCCTCCCAACATTCCAGAGCAGATTTTGGGAGGCATGGGGTACACAGCGGGGCGGTGGAGAAAGTTCCATTGTGCAAGCATAAATCCTTGCACTAACAAAATAAGTGCATTGGACATAGCCCTTAACAAATAAATAAAGTGATAAAGCAATAAGCTAGGCTGCTGCCATCATGCACAGTGAAGGACATTGTCCCACTGCCTGTGTTGAAGTAACATTTTGCTTTCCCCACCAATCTTATGTGGCCCCTAGGGACACTGGTGGTGCTGTGGTCTAAACCACTGAGCCTCTTAGGCTTGCTGATCAGAAGGTCGGCAGTTCGAATCCCCGCAACGGGCTGAGCTCCTGTTGCTCTTTCCCAACTCCTGCCAACCTAGCAGTTCGAAAGCACTCTGGTGCTAGTAGATAAATAGGTACCACTGTGGCGGGAAGGTAAACGGCATTTCCGTGCACTCTGGTTTCTGTCATGGTGTTCTGTTGCACCAGAAGTGATTTAGTCATGCTGGCCAGATGACCTGGAAAAGCTGTCTGTGGACAAACGCAGGGTCTCTCCATAGTCACCTTTGACTGGACTTAACCATCCAGGGGTCCTTTACTTTTATGTGGCCTGTGTAAAGTTGTCTAGAAGGGAAAGTGGCTGAATATAGCTCTGCACCTCTGATGTAGCCAGAAAGGCATTAGAAGGGTGCTATCATTCTGAAAGATCAATAGTGAATGAAACTATTTCTTTTACTCTGCAAATAATAGAAGGGGGGGATTTTGAGATTGATAGATATAGATATAAAATTCTTTCATGTGCAACCATTTTCCAATGCAAATTATTTCCTGCGCTGCATAGCGTTGGTGCTAAGATGATCTTTATCTCTCCCTGTTTTAAATTTCTGGGGGTCTCCTACTCCTGCCACTCAACAGCAGCAGCACTACCCATTAAATCATGGCAGCACCTGAGATAATAATTAGACAAGGAAGCACAGCTGTAAGTGTTCAGCAAGGTTGCAGTTTGCAATTTGAATAGTCTTAAGAAGAAATTAAATAGCAATGGAAGCAGCGCTCACAAGGAGAATGCAAATCAGATGCAAATTGACTCCCACTTTATTTGTCTGTTCTTTGTTTCTGTCTAATACAAGCAGAGGTAATTGATCATGTGTACCACACTACCTTTTAAAGCTCAGTGCCTCCATTATGCAAGGTGATTTCCTGGGGGAGGGAGGAGTGAAAAGTTCCCGAGAACAAAACAACCTCATTTCTCTTAGTGTGAAAAGGATTTGAGGAAATTACAAAGCAGGAATCAAGTGCATCACCATGAAACTATGGAAGTATCCATTTTATTAAGCTTCCCAGAAATGAGTCGCCCTTAAGTGTCTTCTCCAAGATGGCGTGGAGAGTCATCCGACCAAAGAAACCTAGGCATGAGTTGTATTTTGAGCAAATCAATATGTGATAGACTTTATCCATGTGTAAAGTGCATTCAAACATCTGGAACGAGATATTGTTGTTATTTTTTCTCTAACACCTTTAAAGTATGCCATCTTACATATAGGGATGGATGGATCTGTCGCTATTGGTTCCTTTGGTTTCTCTTTTTTCAGCCTTTAATTCATTTAATGTGCAGTGAACACAAAATAAGTTCTCCACATTTCTGCTGCAATTTGTGCTTTGTTTTTGTTTTGTTTTTTAAATCCTTCAGCATTTTAACATGAATTTATCCTAATATACAAATATTTGTACATAATTTTGTGTAATTGTGGATTTTTCCAAAGCAGTTTCCTGAAATATGACGCATCTTAGTATGTTACATTTTCCAATATATGCATTTTAATGCAAGCTTTACCCTAGTGTACAATTTCCATCCACATTATTTGGCTGAAGAACTACACTGCAAAATTCAGAGAAGTATAGATTTCAAAGGATAGATGTGTGTCCATTTGCTTATTGCTTTGGAAAGTGAAAATCTGTTAGATTCGCCTTTAAATGTGAACTGGATCAAATTCCTCCCCCATCCCTTCTTGCAGTTGACCAATGTTGTAGTAGAGGAGGATTGCAAGCTAAAACAATTCTGGGGCTCTCTTTCTTCATAGCTTCCATTCTTGGAGCTGGACTGGGGAAAGAATACAGTGGTACCCGGGTACTCAAATGTCAAAAACTCAGAAGTAAGTGTTCCAGTTTTCTAACGTTTTTCGGAAGCTGAACATTGGATGTGGTTGTCGGCTATTGTTTCCAGGGCACCTGAGCCAAACAGAAGCTGCGCCTTGGTTTTTGAACATTTCAAAAGTCAAACGGACTTCGGGAATGGATTAAGTTTGGTGCTTTTGTTTTTGCTATTTATTTTGCGTTTTTGTTTTTGAGACTTTTTCAGTTAATTTGTTTTTGTGACTGTATGGAACCCAGTTCAGCTACTGATTGATTGATTGATTGATTGATTGATTGTGTGACTGCGGAAATGGATAAAAGCTCCCCCCACTCCAAACAATGACTATCATCAGTGCAGGTAAGAAAAAAAGGTTAATTTTAATTTTTATCACCCACAAAACTGTCTTATTTATTTTATAGTACAGTACATTGATTATTGCTTTCATTTTATGGATCAATGGTCTCGTTAGATAGTAAAATGCATGTTGAATGGCTGTTTTATGGGTTGTTTTTAAAAGTCTGGAACGGATTGATCCATTTTGCATTACTTTCTATGGGAAAGCACACCTCGGTTTTGGAATGGACTTCCAGAACGGATTAAGTTTGAGAACCAAGGTACCACTGTAATTTAAAGCAGCAGAACATGGCTAGGTGATACCATGTTTTGTGTGTGTGTGTGTGTGTGTGTGTGTGTGAGAGAGAGAGAGAGAGAGAGAGAGAGAGAGAGAGAGAGAGAGATGCAGGTATTGTTCCCACCTTTGCATGCTCTATGTTGTATAAAATATAGAATCTCCAACTCCACTTTATTGCTCGATGGGCACACACATGTTTAATAAACAAGCAAATCTCTACTTTGGCTCTGAGATTCCCTCAGTTTCCAGCTCTGAGTTCATGCTTTACATTTTGAATTACTAAGCACAACTGATCTGACTGTTCTAATTAGCAAAAGGGCTGATGGGAAATGTTGTGTAGCTGTGCTTAGACAGCATTACCTATGAGTAAAAACCATGCTCCTCATATCAACAACAGAGGGTTTTGTTCACAACTCCAGTTGTGACATTCATGCAGGATGCTCCCAATTTAAATCCAAGCCAGCTGCTCTCAGACATGAGGTCAACATGGCAGCAGAATCAGCCACCCACCCCACCAACATTCTGTTTCATTGACACTATCTCTTAATTGACTTTTCTTGTTTAGTTAAGGAACAAGATAATTAAGAGACATTGTCAATGGAACAGAACATTGGCAGAAGCGGACAGTCTCTGCTGCTAGATAAATGCCAAGGCATTTATCAAGTGAGCAAACAAACATCAGTGCAGTTGTTCCAGTGTTTGTTTATACCCATGTGGAGGAGAGTGATTCGATGGCAATGGTTTTTAGGCTACTTTTATCAATGGATGTTTTGAATGGCCATGGCCAGAGTGATTGTGTGTGTGGCAGGCACATATAACTTTGTTGCTTACCAATCGTTCTCCAGATCCAATTCAACATGCTTACACTTAACACTTAAAGCCCTGGATGACCTGGGGCCCAAATATTAAAAAGGACACAATCTCCTGTGACCACCTGCTCATACCTTAAGTTCAGTGTGTGATGCCGACTAGTGGTCCTTGTGAAGGATGAAGCTCATAATGCTAAGGCATGTGAAAGGGCCTTGTCAGTGGTGGCCCCGGGACTTTTTTCCCCAGCCAGAACTCCCTGGAACGCAATTCCAGCACCTCTCAGGTGGGCGCCATTGCCATTCTGAGATAACAAGGGAGGGGTTCATGGTGAGTTCCACTACCTCTTTTTCTAGGAAATATAGCATGGGGTGGTGCCGCACCTGTGGAACACTCTCCACACTGAGGTGTGCTAACCACATCATTGTTAGGGGGAGGTGTGCCAAACTACATCACTAGATGCAGCTCTTCTGGGTTTTGAAAGAGGGAAATTGTGACTTTAGGAATGTATAAATTGCTTGACACTGATGCTTCAATTATCAGTTGCATTTAAATAATTGTTTTTAAGTTCTTGTGTTGTATAGTTTTTATATTGTAAACTGCCTTGTGATCTTTTGGTGAAGAGCAGTATATAAATTCCTCTACAAACAAACAAACATAAAATAAATATACTTATTTGTTAAATAGATAAAACAGTTCCCTGCATTTTTGGACTCTCCATAGTTGTGTGGTTATGAGGGTTGTTGTGATGAGCTCTCACTCTTCAAAATTTACTACTGCCTCTTTTTTGTGTCTATTAAATTGTAAGCCATAATTTTAAACCCTGAGTGTACTGGTAGAAAGGTGTCATAGAAGTGCAGTTAGAAAGCAAGTGAATAAGATTGATTGACACTTTTACAGTAAGAAACTCTAATATCTGGGATTTCCACTGGCCACAATAGTCCCTTCACTCGATAATGCTGGGCATATTTTGAATGTATAAAAACCTTTAGCATTTGGACATATATAATAGGAGTCAGAATGATATTATTGTACAAAAGTGGACATTTTTTAAAAAAAATATTAACTTTGCTTTTATGAAAACAACCTTGATATTGACTAAACTTGATTTTTTAAAAAATTCAACAACCTTGACATTCTTGTTTCAAAGCATTTGAAACTCACATATACTGCATAATGCACTTGTATACTGCCGCAAGCTTAGGAAACAGTTGCCAATCCCAAGAATGAGATGGAATTATGTTCTGCATTTATCTCATCAGCATTTCTGTTCAGCATAATAATGGACATTTGTCAATAACACATTGTTGTTACACCAGTCAGGATCCTCTCCAGCATGAAAGAAGCAAACACCTTGCAGAAAGGAGGCTTCTAGGCATTTGACACCATTCAGAATAAATGTGCATTCACCTGGGAGCCATATTGTGGCTGCCTTATGGCTGAAGGAAAGCAAATGAACAATTTTCAAATGAACATAAAAATCATACTTAAAAGACTTCAAATGGAAAATATATATGTATTTTGCAGCCTCCATCTATAAATTAACATGTACCATCTGGGTTACATCTGGTGAAATAAAAGTGTTGTCTCATGAGTGGTTGAGGTGCGAGAACCATGAAGCAAGGCTGAGTTGTGCTGGCATCATTTATGCTACAAAGGCAACACTGCTCATATATATATATATATATATATATATATATATATATATATGTTGTAAATCACAGAACCGTAGCACCGGGAGCATGATAATAATAGGAACAACAACAATACCGCACATTTGTACAGCATTTTGAAATACTTCACTTGCATTATTCACATACAATCCTTACAACAACCCAGTAAGGTAAGCCAATATAATCGTATCCTGTAGCTGGATTCTCTCTCGCTTGATGTTGGAGGTGCCGTGTCTTCATTACTACTTAGGTCTGCATCAATGTGTTCCCCTGGTGTCTACAGTGCAAACAAAGGGCAGGCTAGTGGACTGCCTACCACCAGAAAGGTGATCGACAGAAGAGCAGCGAAGAATCACACTACTTTTGGGTGTCCATCCACACACACAAAATTCTCATTGCATCTAACAGTGCAATGCAAGCCCAATATTCAGTGGGATGAGAGAGTTTGGATTTGAAAGGAACCAAACACTGTACGTTTCCCAATTCTGGAATTAATTTTGGAAGTTCGCCTAACTCAACCAGAAGTTGGGAGGTCTAGAAAGTGAACTCATGGAAAAATAAGGGAATTGTCCTGAGAAAATAACATCTTTCCCCTCTTTCTAGATACTTCCCCCTTCCCCACTCCCATGGTAAACCAGTTGCCATCCCTGACCATAGGCCATGCTAGCTGAAACTGATGGGAATTGTGGTCCGAACATCTGGAGGTCTCCATGTTGTCTATCCCTGCCGTAGGCGATAGGACTGATAAAGTAGCTTCTGTAAGCAGACTTGGATCGTATTCAAACATGCAGCTATGATGACTCACTTTCCCTGTTCATTTAATGTGAACAGCACAATGACCTCACTAATTCTCATCTTGTTCAAATTTAAATACCTTTGGTTTAATGGAAAATAATACAGAGCAGATTAATATGTCAATCAAGGATGAGTCCAAGCATTTCCCCTATCAGATTTGAAAATATCCCAGCCCAAATCTGCTCTTCAGAAAAGCTAACAACATGGGCAGAGCTGTCTATTATTTATATGGAGGAAGTAATTCCGCACAAGGAGGAATTCGAATTAATATACTAGAATTAAGGAACAGCAAAATGTGCAATTTATCTACTTAGGGAAGTTCAAGTCAGAAGGCGCATCTGGCTTTCATTGGGATCCTGGGTTTTATTTATACCAGTTTTCCAGATGGATTTATAGAGACTCTGGAAGGGCAGCTGGCTGGAGCAAGTGAGACAGTGACAGGCATAGGATCAAAAGAGCATCCTACAAGTATTCATTTTAATGGCAAATTAATCTCAGTGTTTCAAATACTTTAGTGCCATTGTTTTAAAAAAATTAAAATGTGTTTATCCTGAACTTTCGGGCACAGAGATGGGTTAAACATCAGCCATGCATTCTCCACTTTTTAAATCATTTGGTATGGCACAGTAGTTCCTCTGGTACTTGTAAATCACATTTTTGTAATTTGTAATAAGACCTTGTCCACATCCACACCATACATTTGAAGCGTCATGATACCACTTTGAACAGCCATAGCTTCCCAGAGAGTTCTAGGTTCATTAAGAGTGCTGTGAGTTGCTAGGAGACCACTATTCCCCTCACAGAGCTACAATTCCTAGAGTTCCCTTTGAAGAGGGATTGACCCACCCACCTCTGCCCATGGAAACACGCTTTCCCTATCACCCCCTCTCTCCACCAGATGGACGGACCAGGCTTTCTCACTCTACACCCCACCACTGCCCCCCTGCCCACCCAAGACTCCTCCATAGCAGGCTCGTGCACTGCAAGCCCCTATTCTAGCTCTCCACAACCCATCCTTTGCCCATGCAAAAACGCTCCTTCCCAAACTCCTCCTCCTGGCCCCATCCCACTCTGCCCATGCCCAGTGATAACTCTCACTCACAAACTCCTGCTCAGGCTCTCCCTCTCCTCCTCCTCCCACTGGACCCACCCTCTCCCCACACAGTTTGGAGGAGGAGGAGCTTGAAAAGGGGGGAAAGGGAATCCCATTTAAAGTCCAAACAGGACAGGGGACACTTTACTCAGGGGAGAAAAAAAAAATGATCCCATTTTCCTAGAGATAGGTGGCAACCTTAGACGTACTTCAGAACAAATTTGCAATACAATGGATTTGCCATTCAGTAAAATTTCACCTTTACCTATAAAGAAAGAAGAGTTTTAGAACAGTGGGATAAGCAGGAATTTTTTGGAGAAAGTATTGGAAAGACTTGGGAGGCGAAACTGTTCCGGAACTAGAAGAGGAAGGAACAGAGTACTGTGGGAGAGCAAAAGAATAGAAAAGTGTAGATAGAATCATAGAGTTGGAATAGACCACAAGGGCCATCGAGTCCAACCCCCTGCAAAGCAGGAAACACCACCAGAGCACTCCTGACATATGGTTGTCAAGCCTCTGCTTAAAGACCTCCAAAGAAGGAGACTCCACCACACTCCTTGGCAGCAAATTCCACTGTCGAACAGCTCTTACTGTCAGGAAGTTCTTCCTAATGTTTAGGTGGAATCTTCTTTCTTGTAGTTTGGATCCATTGCTCCGTGTCCGCTTCTCTGGAGCAGCAGAAAACAACCTTTCTCCCTCCTCTATATGACATCCTTTTATATATTTGAACATGGCTATCATATCACCCCTTAACCTCCTCTTCTCCAGGCTAAACATGCCCAGCTCCCTTAGCCGTTCCTCATAAGGCATCGTTTCCAGGCCTTTGACCATTTTGGTTGCCCTCCTCTGGACACGTTCCAGTTTGTCAGTGTCCTTCTTGAACTGTGGTGCCCAGAACTGGACACAGTACTCCAGGTGAGGTCTGACCAGAGCAGAATACAGTGGCACTATTACTTTCCTTGATCTAGATGCTATAATCCTATTGATGCAGCCCAGAATTGCATTGGCTTTTTTAGCTGCCGTGTCACACTGTTGGCTCATGTCAAGTTTGTGGTCAACCAAGACTCCTAGATCCTTTTCACATGTACTGCTCTCAAGTGTAAGGAGTAATCAGATTGAAAGAGCTATCTAAACATTTGTTTTTATGGGCTGAATTGGTTTATCTGAAATAAAAATTTATGAAACTAAGATGTCTTTCCTGGAACGTGAACTGTTTAAACGATAAACTTAAAATAAATAAAATAGAACAAATATTAAGGGGCGGGATGGGACATCATCTGACTGCAGGAAACCCATGTAGCCAGGAAACACAAAAGAGTTTTGAGCAACAAAAAATTAGGTATGGAATTTATCGCTTCGGGTTTGTTAAAAAAGGGGGGAATTGTGGTGTATGCAAAACCGAATTTAGAACCTAAAATGCTGTTTAAGGATGAAGACAGTAGAATCATGGGGGTGGAAATAACATATGAAAGGGGGGAATTAATTATTATTTGAGTATATGCACCTAATGATAAAAAAAGCAGAGTTTTACCAAATGTTAGAGGAAAAGATGTGGGATTACAGTAATGAGAGTATAATACTTATGGGTGACTTCAATGGGGTGACCTCAGTAGAAATGGAGAGAACAATTAGAGAAAACATATCAAAGGAAGGAAAGTTATCCCTCTCCTTCTTCCAAATGGTTGAAAACTTTAATTTACACGACACATGGAGATTGAAGCATCCAAACAAAAAAGATTACACCTATTTTTTTAGAGGCTAAAAAAATCAGGAAGCAGAATCGATGGGATTTGAGAATCCAAAAAACTAGCATTTAAAATATATATTTTTAAGTGTATGGGTTTGAAGAGAATAATTTCCAAATAAATAAAAGCCCTTACAATGTATAATGAAATGCCTTGCTTTCGAAGAGAGACAAAATACACATGCATCCTCAATGAGTGACATGGGAGGCATTTTGATTTTCAGTGTAGCTGCTTTGTTCATATGGGCCTGTCTTTCTTTACCCGGACTCAGCACAGGCCAACTGATGGTTCCAGCAGATGGTTTTTCTCATTGTATTCAACTCATACCTGTATTTTTACAAATGTGATTTTAATTATATTACAAGTTTTCTTTTTTAAAAGGGGGGGGGCGCTTTTAGTTCAACATAATGTGACAGAAGAAGCATGTCATGAGATTACTAATGCAGAACAAATTTAAAGGAATGTTTAAATAGCTTGATAAATTGTTTCTGATATTTTATTAATACAATCTTAAATTATTTTAACCAACTGAGGACATGTACATAGGAAGCTGCCGTGTGGCATGTCAAGCAGTGTGTTCTTCTTTCCCAATATTGCCTACTCAGACTGGCAGTGACTCTCCAAGGTCCCCAGGTTGGCTCCTGCTACCTGACCCTGACTGGTGATGCTGGTGGTTGAACCCAGGGCCTGGCGCAAGTGTGGACGCCAACAGTGAGCTATCACCTCTCCTGCTAAAGGAGAAATCCCAAGGGAGAGCACAGTGCCCTTGCCTGAACTGCTCAGATGGTTGAAATCACCCTAAAACAATTCCAAGGAATAATTCCAATGAATCACACTGGTGGCCTTGGGGAAACATTTTTCAATGATTCAGAAGGGCGCTTAGTGGAATCCTTTGGGATACCTTTTGCATGAGTGTGGATGGGACACATCATGCTCTTCTGGGGTAGTTTGTCCACCTTTGGTCCCCACCCTGCACTCAGCTCTCACCTGTGGCTCCTAGAAACTATCAGCATGTGACAGCAACCACACTCGAGGAGACGGCTTTGGCTGGCCAGCTAAACCAAGTGAGGGCATCCAGTGAGTGGGTCTCAAACCCTCAGTGAGTTGGGGACTTCCCCTGTGTGCAAATACAGGCTAGGGCGAGACCAATAGTGGATCCAACAGTCAAGAAAGCAGTTTCTGCACATGCTGTGGAGCGAAATGAGGGGAAGATGGAGCTTGTCAACCTTTGGGAGTAAACCCTGAGGGAAAATCTATACCAGCTGCCTTGTGGGATGTCTTTGGGAAAAGAAAGACTAAGGGGTAAACCCAGTGGCGTAGCGTGGGGGGTGCAGGGGGGGCAGGCTGCACCGGGCGCAACATCTGGGGTTAGGGCAAATCCACAGGTTAGGGGGCGCAAATCCACGGGTTGGGGGCACAAATCCACGGGTTAGGGGGCGCAAATTACTTGCCTTGCCCCGGGTGCTGACAACCCACGCTACGCCACTGGGTAAACCCTAAACAAACCTAGAGAAGAGTCTGGATGGTGTCTTGTATTCCTCTTTCCAAGAACTCCTGCAGCCAAGCTGGTGCCCAATGTATTGCTTTGATTTCCTTTGGACCACATCAGCAAGGCTGAGGGGGGGGGGGTCTTGTCATCTGGGCAGCCCAAGACCTCCATATACACTGCTGAGTCTTGCACCCCAGAGAGATCACTTCACAATGTGACTTCCTTCTTGGAGGCACATTCCATTGTCCCTTGAGACAGACAGATGCCAATAAGAGTGAGCAGTCCTAATCCCCCCCAGTCTGCACTCCTGGAGGTGGTCAAGTTTGGGTGGAGGTTATTTGGGCTCTGCCTGTAGGGGAGCTCAGGTGTTGTGGAAGCTTCCACTGTGCCTATTGAAGGCTGCTGCTGCTACTACTGGTGGAGTTTATACTGGCAGTAGCCAGCACAAGGTGCCCAAACTGAGCATGGCCAGCCAAGAATTGTTGGATCCTAAACCAGTCCGTTGCCAGGCGAAGTACCTGATCTGGCACAGCAAAAAGAGAAATGCAGAAACTTGATCTGTAAGTTGCAGCATATAACACCTGAACTCAGAGATCTGTACTGCCTGCTGATTTGCTACCTAGCCAATTTCAAGGTGTTACTTTTAATATATAAAGCCCTTCACAACTAGGGATCTGCTTACCTGTGAAATCGTCTTGCCCCATAGATTGACTCATAGAGCTTTTAATTCTTGCCTTGTATTTGAGCTAAGCACTGAGAGTCACTGAAATTCACATTTCTCAGCAAATAATTACAAAATTTGGCAACACAGTTTCAGACTCACCTAGCTGCAGGTCTTCATTAGCTGATTAAATTCATATGTTATGTGCTTGCAAGCTTATACATCCCTCTGGTATGGAAATGGTTAGATATAATTTTATGCTGGGAATGATATATACATTGTATTTTTACAAACCATCTCCCTCTCCTTGGGTATTGCCCAAACATCTGGTGGCCTAGTTCAGAAGGTTTCCACTGAATGCCCGAAGGCTAGTTCTGGAGGCTTTGAAAGCCAAAACCTCTCCAAGTATAAAGGCCTGGCTTGAAGATGCAATAGACTTGGCAGCAAAGAGGGAGGGAGATAGGACATATATTTATAAGACAGTCTAGTTCCCCT
Source organism: Podarcis muralis (assembly GCF_964188315.1). NCBI lineage: Eukaryota > Metazoa > Chordata > Lepidosauria > Squamata > Lacertidae > Podarcis > Podarcis muralis. The sequence continues at coordinate 26,712,724 of NC_135662.1, forward strand.
TTGCGGAATATTTTTTCTCTATGAATTCCATCTCATGCTGATCCTCAACAAACTGCCAGATAATTCCAACCACTCTCAGGAATATACGTTTTCCTTCTCTTTGTTCTCAGTCTCTCCATCTTTCTCTCTGACTGCACTCACATGGCAGTATATTCTGCTTCCCCAATGTTTCCCTGTTAAATTCCACATTATATTCCAGCCTTCACACAATGTAACAGTCACTTCTGGAAATCTAGCAGAATATAGTAGTAGTCTAGTGCTCATTTCTGCGTTAATTGCTTTTTTTTAAAAAAAAAAAAACCATTTGCAACCCCATGAACCCAGAAAATTGAGGGTGTAAACTGATTAAATTTTGGGCAGTGATGACATCACTGAAGACAAACACAAGCCATTACACTAAATGGGAGAGAAAGTGGGAAAATGCATCCCTGTTGTCCAGTAGGCCCTTGGCATGGAGACCTCTGTTTGTTGCCCTCGTGGTGGCGGGGGCCCCATGGCAGCAGCAGGCAACCCCCTCCTCCTGTTTCTTTTATCTAAGCACTTAGAGGCTTACAGGAAGAGGAAGGATAAAGGTGGTAGTAGCAGTGCTCCTTGAATGAATGGCAGGCACCCACCATAATAATTGGTCAAAATGACCCTAGAAATATGTGTTGTTGGGGTTGTTGAGCTGTGGAAGCTCAGTCAAATGGTTAAGCTCACCACAGAAAACAGTTATTTACCAGATTTGTCTTTACTAGGCCAACACCAACATACACACTTGATTTACAGATGTTATAAGGGCGCTCTCGCTCTCTCTCTCTCTCTCTCTCTCTCTCTCTCTCTCTCTCTCTCTCTGAGCCCAGAGAGGGTTATTTGCTTCAAAGTCCTTGCTGTGTTAAAGTCCACAGCTAAGTCTTAGTTCAGTTGCTTGCAAAGTCCTGCAACTGACAGAGTTCTTAAAGTTCTGAAGTCTGGCAATTTCCCAACTCCTTCCTCAGATGATCTCTTCAAAAAGTCAAATCCACAGTTCTACCAGCCAGCCTCCAACAATTCCTGCCATTTCCTACCCCGACCCATGCAGCATCCTGTAACCAGAGTTACTTGCCAAATCTGCCCAGTCACGCAGGTAAGAGAGTCACAAGGTGCCCACAGGTGCATTGTGGGGAATGAGCCATCTCTGCTGACTCCTGGAGAATTATCCCATTAACTGCATTCTTTAACAGTTCCAGGTCATTCTGGGTACTAACAATGTTAGCTGCTCAGTACTTAGTGGAATGCCAGAAAAGGGACCCCGCCCCCGCCCCCCGGGCCCCAGTAGTAGATATTCTGAATTTTCCTGAGGGTGGTACCTGGAGAGATGGAACTGCTCCTGTTACAAACAGTTTCTCATTCTTTCATAAAAAGAATATTAGGGGGAAATCACCAAAAAGGAAATATGCAACTTATACGTGCAGTCATGCAATGATCCTCATTTCAACTGAACATTACCTTTAATGGCTAGAAGAATAGGTGGAAGAGATTGTGCATGAATTTCTGGGCAACTGTTTCAATCTGAGCTAACCTTGGTCCAGGTTTCATATAGCTTTCTGGTGCTGTGAGCCAGAGAACATAGCAAAAACCTCTGAATCCTGATGCTCCCGGAACTGTTCTAAATGGCAAATAGTTGTTTGCCATAGATAGTATATTCCATGGGTTGACTTGCACATACAAAAGGAGATGATTTACTTTATATCTGTGCTTTTAGATCATTTTAAATAGCATCTGCACAAATTCTTCCAGCATTCTGGTCATTCTCTGTGATAGAGAAACAGTGACATCTTGTGGAAGAGGCATTATTTGTCTCTATATGAAATATAATAATTTTATATATTAAGTGTATTCCACTGGCTTTATTGGGTGATTTGACTGTACTTGGGTTTCGTTGTCATTTTTAATGAAACTCATTTCTGGATCAACCATGAATCTAGTATGAATCTATGGGAGGAATTCAACAAAGTGCTAAGAAGATCGTGACATCAGTGCAAACATCTTTGCTTGCCTGATAGAATGATCTCCCCATACCTCACATGCCGCTTTGGGGGTTGTTCTGACATCCTCCTCATAAGCCAATTGGGGGGACATTGGGCAGGGGGAAGTCCTTGTGGGGGCATCCACGAGCAGGACCCGTTGCCTAAACCCAACCCTATATTTCCTTTTAAAATAAATAAATAAATCCAGCTTTGATTTCCTGAAATGCAATCTCTGTTGGCTTTAATGGGGCATGAGATTGCAGCCAGAACCAGCAGTCTAGAGAAGCATCTATGTACATTTATTTATGTGCTGTATATTTACCCTGTTTTCAGATAATTATTATCTCCCACAGCAGCTCTCGTCAACCCTCCATGAGTCAGCAGCAGAGAATGGGCTAAAACTAGATTCAGTTCACATTTAAAGGTGAATCTACCAAATATGCAGTTTCCAAAACAATATGCATACCGAAACATAGCCAGCCTTCAAAAAATTGCACTTCTCCAAGTTGCGCAGTCCAGTTCTGCAGCCAAGTAATGTGTTTAAAAATGCATATACTAGGGGAAAGTGTGTGTAAAAATGCACATATTAGTGGAAATAGCATACAAAAATGCATTATATTAGGAGAAATTGCATTAGGTGTTTGGTTTGGTTTTGGAACATAGGACAAGTGAATATGGAATTCTGGCTGAACGAAATACAAAAATACTCTGCTTTAAAGGAACGAATAAATAAAAGCTAGTTATCTTTCTTGACAGAAAAGAAATCTATTTGAACAGAATGGAGACAACAGCTTGAAATATACCCCACTATTTGACCAGTATGGTGTAGGGGCTGCAATGCCATAAAATTTAGTGCTTCCCAACCTTTTTTGTATGCAGCATATATTATTATGCAACACATAATTCCTGATTTGAAGAATATGTGCATCGCATTCATATTCGTTCTCAGATTGTTTCTTCAGTAGCTACAGTTGCAGAAACCAGAATTTCTGCTTATGTGATTTGTTTCTTCTGGCAAGGACATAAAATGCAAGATGGAAAGCATGCCGTTTTGCAGCTCCCATTAATTTTGGCAGAACTTACACTGAACTCATTCCTGATGCGTTGTTCTCTGTTAATTGGCAGGCCCCGTAGAGTCATCCCCACCTTTCAGTAATTTAGCCAGACCCTAACCATGTAACTGCTGTCTTGCACATGTGCTTACTGCTTTTTTATGTACTGAAATGCGCGGAAGAACACTTTGGCATGCCTGCACCGTCTCAATTCCACATCCTCTCTGTCAATGAAAATGACACATGGTGCCCCTGCAACCCCACATCACATCCTGTGAATTGTCACTGACTGGTACTCCACTTCCTGTTTTAATTCATAAAAGTTAGCATCTCGTCAAACATATGCTGGTGGTCAAATCATACATGCTTGTAGCATTGTGTGAAAGTCTCTCTAGCATAGAAGCTTCTCACGCAATGGCTATATTGGATTCCATTGACATCCAGAAATAGTAAGGGAGGGCAACTGTCAACAGGGAGGCTTCCCTTAAAATGCAAATAGCAGCTTAAGGGAGTGTCTTTTAAAAAAAAAAAAAACTGTCAAGACTTCGAGAGGAAGGAGAGGGGTTAAACTTCCCCTCCCCAGCCCTTGGCTGCTCAAGTTTTCCTATGTATATGACAAAACAATGCATGCTAATCACATTCATTCATTTAAGTCATACTTAGCTTGCTCCTCAGGATCTGATGCACTCTTTTAAAATAAATACATTTGGAGCAGCACATCTATAAAGTAAAATAAAATGAGTCTGTGCCCTAGCTTGTGGGATTTTGCTGTGAGACATTTCTGCCTTTATGTGGCTCGCATGCAGAGATCCATGATCTTGCTACTTATATACATAGATAGTGGGCTTTCATTACATTTTAAAGAAACAGGTAGGTAGCCATGTTGGTCTTCCATAGTTGAAACAAAATTTTAAAAAAATTCCTTCCAGTAGCACCTTAGAGACCAACTAAGCTTGTTATTGGTAAGAAGTGTGCATGCACACGAAAGCTCATACCAATAACAAACTTAGTTGGTCTCTAAAATAAATTTTAAAATCCTTCCAGTAGCACCTTAAAGAAAGACCCTTATGTCTCTGCCCTAAATTAATTATAATCTAGTCTACTAAACTAAAGAGAGAAAGGATATCACTCCCCTGTATAATTCTTGTGGCGGGACCAAAAATACTGCACACATTAGAAGTCATTATCTTATCACTGCAATGCATTGAAAAACTGAAATGGATGGAGGTTGCGCGTTTTTAAACCTATAGCCAAAGATTCCCTACAGAAAGCTGAAACTGAGATACGCCGCATTGCAAAACCGCAGAACACGTTGTTGTCAATTAGCTTTGACTCGGAGGGAGTCTGAAAATTAAGATTTTCATTTCTGTTTACCCCTGCCATTAAATCTGTCAGACTGTGAGCTGAGAAACCAAGAGAGGAAAATCAAGACTCTGTTAAACAAGGGCTTTAAAAATCCCCCAAGGTCACGGCGCATGTTATAAAAGGGAATGAAGTGCTGGTTCCTGGGCAACAGAGCAAACATCTGCATCCCACATCAGGCCAGGTGTTCCGAATCAGGACGAACCAAACCAAAGCCAGGCCAAGCATTAATAAAAGAAAGAAAGCGGCAGAAGCCAAGCGTAACTCTTCTGCTTCCTGCTTGCCTGCGTCCCCTGCTGCGCCCGCATCTGCAGCCACCTCTCAGCTGACTAAGCCACACCTGGAGTCGCTGATGGGCAGCAGCAGCTGCCTGACACCCACAGATGAATTCCCAGGAGGCATCAGGTGTTTGCATTCCCCTGCCCAGGGGAAGAGGGTGCTTGTTCGCTGCACAAACGTACAACATGTCAGGGCGAATTTGTGTGTCAGTTCATGGTGCTTAGACATTGCACTGAAGCAGTTTGCAGAAAGGAAACATCAGGAGCTAAAGCAACGTGACATAGACAAAGGTTTCCGTTTTCTTCCCAGGTCATGTTTAAGAGAATTACACTATTTCCCGCATACCTAGGTAAGAAAAACAGACCCTGATGTCTCAGGAAAATTTAAATGCATTGGATGATTTATCCAATTAAAGAAGAATTGTGTTTCCATCAGTGAGTTGCAACTGGAACTTCTTTGTTCGCTCATCAGCTACTAAAATTAATTGAAGCATTGTTCCCTAGCATATTTGGGTCTAAGGATTGCTTGTGGTTTCATAATTGGAGCTCACTGTGGTTTTGTTAGCCCTCCATATACCCAAATACAGCAAAAACTGAGTCACTAGTACAGGCCTGCCAAGTGCCCTGGAAAAATGAGACATCCCATTTCTTCTTGGGGGCCATTTTGGGTGCCCTGAACCCACATGCTCTCAGGCCATGTGCTTTTCCAGTGTTTTTTCAGGGTTAGAGCATGGCTTAGGTCACATGATATGCCCAGGAACACATCCCAGAAGTTGGACAAGATGCTAGCTACTTGTGCAAAGGTCCACACCCAAGTTTCTAATCAACTCACCTTGTATTACCACAAATTATGCTTTACAACCACAAAAGAACCGTTGGGATATTAGTGAGTAAAGCACAGTAGGCCAGCAAAGTTATGCCAGCAAAATGCTCCCATACAGGCTATGAAGCAAATCCTAGAGCTGCCAACATCTGAAGTGAATTAAAAGTTCCTACCCAAGTGAGACAGATGTAGAAATTTCAAGGGGAAGCTATGAAATCTTCAGAATCCTTTAAAAAACGGAAACAGACTTTGCACAGCTCTGGAGAGAAGATTGTGCCAACATGAGGGGATACCCCAATAGACCTAATCAGAACGGGAGATGTTCCTGGAATGTAATGTGTGCTTATTGTTCTTGGATAAACTGCATGTACCTTCTTTTCACATGAACTGCCTTTACTCACCTGGAGATACTTGCCCAAGGATTCACAACACCGTCTTTTCCATAAATGTGACAGAAGCAATACTTCGTGTTCGGAATCCTTTGCAAAAGCTCATCAGGGAGGCAGCAATTATAACATCACGCAGTGTCTTTATGAAAGTGGGTCATGCAAACTGCTGAGCTTTATTCTGAATTTTTACGCTGCTGGGCGCTACATCGCGATGCCTCAGCTGGCTGCGCACCTCTCCCTTCAAACGATTTGCTTCTCAGCTTGGCGTAGGACCTTTGTGCTAGAACCTCTGTTACTGCATCACATGAATTACACATTTCCCTCTCGCTCTGTAGTGAGGTAAAAGAGATGTTTCTGCCTCAGGGTCAATTCTTTCCCTGGTGGGGGAAAGCAGAAGATTGCCACTTGGGATGGAGCTTGCTGCAAATGTAAATGTCTGAGGTTTTCCACAGCTTTGCCTTCGCATTCCGTCTCGGACAGAGCCTTAGCTAGGTGGGAGAATATTTGCTTTGTGTGAACGAAGCCTAAAGATAAAGGATTGTTGATTAAAATGGGCTATGGATCAGCAGCTGCCTTGCTGTGGCCTGCTGGGCTCCATGGGCGCTTAATTAAGTCCTTAGAAAAATGGCTGGAAGGATGTGGAGGGAGAACAGGTGGTAAAGGCAGGTAGCTGACTGTTAGTGTGCAGGTAGAAAAATCTTAGTTGAAAGTAGCCTCACCATACAATGGGGAGCAGACAGGTTGAGCCAGCAAACTGTAGAGCTCAAATGTGCCTTGATGTTGTGGGTGAGGTGTTGGTGACTGTTCCAGATCCCACCTCCTGTGCAACGTAAACAAGGCTTAGTGGGCTGGTGCTCTGCTGTGGAGCCTGGCACACCCTGGGCCTGCTTACCAAATAGGCAGAGTAGGCACAGGCCTATGGGCCCCACGCCTTTTGGGGGGGCACAACAATGGATCAAAAAAGTATTGATAGAATATTGATTCAATCTTGAAATAAAATGACAATCAAGCTTTCTCAGTTCAATGTTTTGCATAATAAAATTGGTTTATTAAAATTATTGGTTGGTAAAATCAAAAACGTATTAAGAGATCATTTGCGAGGTGCCCCCCACCCAATATTTTGACTGTCTAGGTGCCTCTACAGGGTTTAATCCAGAACTGAGCACACCTCTAGCTTCTCTAGTGGGTCTTTTGAGTGAGTAGATTCATTGAAGAGGATGTGTTTTGGTGTAGTTGTCAGAGAAGGTGTTTTCTTGAGGGAACTTAGATGAAGTGAACTACTGCATTTAGAACCCCAGTCAAATGGGGAATCTTTTTCAGTCCAGGGCTCTGTGGTCTGCTTCCCCTGAGATGGAGCTACTGTTCACTTAGGACATGTAAGCTCCCTGAAGCCACCTTCTCTGGATCTGGGTGTAAATCGCTGCTTACAACTGGTGACAACTGCCTCTCATGGGGAAACAAATACCTAGAGACTTGCTAGAACATTTGACTCATAGATAAATCCACTGGGATCTAGGCTGACAGGTCACCATTACTACCTCTAACCTCCATGACCTTGGGATGTAAGAAACACCCTTTTTTACTTTTCTATATATGTCTGTGTGGTATCTGTGTGATGCTGAGTGTACATGTTTTTGATAAAGCTTTTGTTAAACTTTTTAACTCAATGTCTTAACTGTGCCAGTGTAGCCATGACTCTTACCGGCTATCTTGGGTGACTGATCCTACCCCACAAGGTTGTTGTGAAGGTAAAATGGGGGGAGGGGGAGAGAACTGTTAAGTTGTGGGCGAACATATCAGATGACACAGCGATTCTTCAAACAGCTCTTGTTTTATTCCGAGGCCAGAACTGAACTGAACTGAAGGGCTCAGTCAGCCTGCTTATATAGACTAAGAGCTCCAGTACCTTGTTACTGTAACAACTTTCTAAAACTATCCAATCACTGAATGTCACTTTTGATCCTTCATTTGCATACAAACTATCCAATCACTGAACATCACTTTCGATCCATCATTTGCATAACTATCTACAGTATCCCCCTGCTGGCCCAGGGTGAGAACTTCAGTACATAACAAGAACCATGTACTTTGCCTTGTGCGCCACAGTAATAAACAAAGGCCAAAAAATAGCTAGAGAAACTGTAAGTGAAATCGTATTTCCAGTCAAAACGATGCATAAAAGTCTGGATGCTGGTCATTCACAGCAGAATTTTAAAGTGTCTTAAACCACATTCCACCATCTGTTGAGTTTTCCAGGCCAATCTTGGGCAGCTAGCAACAGCCAGCATGGAGGCCAGGAAATTTCAGGGTATCTTAGACTCTCAGCTTTTAACTCTAGCAAAACCCAGAACGACTTTGCCACAATTCTTTTGAAATTCAAGCATTTTGTCATGGGAATGTTCACCTAAAGGTTCAGTGAATTAATAAAAATAAGCATAGAGCGCTCCCCCCTCTCCCCCCCCCTTATTCCTTCTTCCTCCTTTTTTCTCTTTGTGTTTTGCTTGGTGCCATTCCAAGTCCTCAACTTACACTCCCTAACATAGGAAGGGTATCTGTACACTCATTATGGACAGATGATTCTGTCACACAGCCCTTCCCTTCCCTAAGAGTGTTTTTTATAATGCAGAATTTATGGGCTTTGGGTGACGGGAAGAAAAAATTCCAGATGGTTTACTTGGTTATCTTACATATGACCTAACCGTTACCAGAGTAGTTAATAGTTTAGACGTTTGCAGTTATAATGTTTGGCTTCACAATTTACTCAGCTTAATTAACATGTTTTTCTTTAGGGTAACAAACTATGCACTTGCTGGGGAAATTCAGAGAAGGCAGGTTTAGATCTGGATGTGTACCCCCTAGGCAACTTGGAAGGTTTTATTTGAAACTATATTTTCACATAATTACAAGCGGGGGGGGGGGATTGTTGCAGTCTAGATAAAGTCTGATACTGATGAACTGGAAAAATAAAAATGCGGCTCCCTTCTATGATTGGATTGAAGACTTATACAAACTCGCAAGATATGAACAACTTGCATATAAACACAGACTTGCCATGGACAAATTCAATGATATTTGGAATCCATTCTTGCAAATACTGTAATCGGTTAAGATCTGGTGAAGTACAATAACAATTTTGTAAAATATACAGCTTTTCCCTTCTGCATGGGTTCTGTTTTTCTTCTTTTTCTCTCTCACCATATTTAGTGCACATATAATTATGTACTTTTTGAATTTTCAATAAAGATGTTTTTACAAAATGGCTAGCAGCCATTGAGAGCCTCCTCTTCCATGGATTTGTCTAGTCCTCTTTTAAAGCCATCTAAGTTGATGGCCACCATTGCATCCTGTGGGAGCAATTTCCAAAGTTCAGCGATGTGCTGCGTGAATAAGAACTTTCTTTTCTCTCTCCTGAATTTTCCAACATTCAGCTTCATTGGCTGCCCCTGAATTCTAGCATTATGGGAGATGGAGGAAAAAAGCTTTTCTCTGTCCACTTTCTCCATGCCATGCCACTTCTAGGATAAAATGCATACCAAAGCAATGCAAATCTTGTGCAGTTTTTTTAAAAATTGCAGATTGATGCAGAAAGAGAACAAAACACACCTATGAATGAATATGTATGACATTGACTACAGACTGGGAACAGACTGATCTACTTTTCCCTTGTCTTTGTTTTCTGCCCTTCTCATCACCTGTGTTGGAGTAAAAGGTTCCTGGCATTGGATTGTGGGTTTTTGCTGCCAGAAGAAATGAAATGGGAAGATTTCACTTCATTACAGTGGAGCATTTTTTTTTCAAAGCTCAGTAATGTTTTGCCAGCACCAATCCCCAGATGCGTTTCTATCCAGATGATGACATGGATCACAAGTGAATTACAGGCGTCTCCTATCAGCATTGGCCCATGGTGATCAGCTCGTGCATACGAAGCTTATGAGACTAATCTTATTGCTCAGTTCTGGTGCCAACCTAGGTGACTTATTCCGAACACGTCGGATGGCTGAGGAGTCTCAACTGTTTGTTTTTTTTAAAAAGAGGTGATAAGGTCAGGAAGGCAAAGAGAACCAGGACCCTTTGCAAATTTTATAGGTCAGTAAAAGGGATTTTCGAGCCATATGTTGCTTAACAGGAAAGCCGCATCAAGGGAACATGAGACTGGAGAAATATGATCTTGCAGCTCAAATCATGGTAACAATTCTGGCAGCGGCAGCGTTCGAAACCATCTGCAGCCAGTTTAGCAAACAATCTGGAATGTCACCAGGAACAAATTAAAATAGTCAATCCTGGAAGCAATGCAAGTCTACATGGGGGGAAGCATGTGGCTGGATGGAATGGTGTTCGGGGGATTTCTGGTCTCGAGCAGCCGTGCAGCAGATTTGAAAGCATCGCTCGGATTTTTCACCAGAGCTTTGTTATGAAGATGGAAAGCAAAAGCGCCGGGCCAATGGGGGAGAGGCTGGGAGAAGAGTTGCCGCCGCTTGCCCGCTTGCGAGCCCTGAAAGTCAATCAGCCTCTTGCGGCGCTTGTTGACAGTCCCGCCGTTAAGGCAGGGAAGCGTATGCCGCCTCCAGCTGACTTTGACCCATCTATTCTCCTGCATTCTGCTCCACATATGGAGCAGGAGCACTTGGAAGGAAGTGTGCTGATAAATCCCACTGCGAGGAAAGTGTGTTTAAAAAACACTGTACAGCGTTAAGGGCATGTGTAACACCTGTAATCCCAAGGCAGAGGGCTGCTGCAAGCATTAAGTCAGTGGTCCGGAGGTGGGAAAAGGCCGCCCACCAGGTAATTGCAGGGTGGAAACTGGGTGTGTGTGTGGATGCATTCATTTATCGCTGTGCAGTAAATGGCTCCAGCGTGGCTGCTGCCTCGAAGCATGTCTTGTACTGGCCATCGGACATAAGGGGTTTTATGCAAGTTGTCAGCATGGGCTTCACATCTATCTGTTGCCTATTCTGACCATGATGAGACAGGTTGCTCATCTTAATCCAACAGGGGAAGCAAAGTGTTGTGTGAAAGAGAGGTTGTGCGGGAGTTGTTGGTTCGATCCCCAGCATCTGCAGATAAAGCTGAGAAATACGCTTGCGGGAAACCTTGGGGAGGCACTGCCAGCCAGTGCGAACATTACTGAGCTAGATGGACCAGGAATGAAGCAGCTTCCTACGAAATCAGATAAAACATTATGACTGAAACTCCCCATGTCCTGAAAATATGGATTCAATCAGCGGATAGTGCTGTACAACAGTGTGGCAGGACACAAGTCAAATTCAGTAAGGTGCTTCCTCAAAAAAATAATCACCTTGTAGAGTCTTCACCACTTCAGTCATCAACTGGTGTCAGGATGAGGCTGTAGTGCCTGAGAATGAATCTGCAGCCCTGCGTTCTGAAGTCCGTTAACAACCTTACACAGTATTTTTTCCTTTGTACAAATGTCTTTGAAAACTACTTTCAAAGGCATCACATTGCACCAAGATAATTGAGATGAAAAAGAGATAAAAGTTTTAAAAAGAAAATAACAACAGTACTAGTCCCATGACCCCCCTTTTTCTGAGTAACAACCCATTTCACGTCCGGAAGAAACAAGCAAGAGATGAACATAACATGGAGCTGGATGGTACTGTAGTGAAGCGTTGGGTCTCTGGGGAGCTTAGAGTTACCAAGAAGCTTTGAATTAAAAAACCCAAAAGCTGCCCTCGGACATGGAGTGCTGCCTGACATCAGAACAACTCTAATTGATTTCAGTGGGAGTTGCATTCATGTATCCAAGGGCAGAATTTAGCATTCTGTGTGATTAAAATGCAATGCTCGATGCAATGTAGTGGGTTTTTTAAAAAGAAAGAAAGAAAGAAAAAAGAAAAAGAAAATGAATACGATGACTATAGGAGTCAGGTACAAAAGTGCCTATTGCTTCGGGATATTTTTGTCAAGAGCTAGCTTGATAGAGATGGTGGGTTGCATAACGTTTGGCATTTCTGAGCTAGGGAAAAATATCTTAAATATATATTGGAAACAGAGAACAGAAAGCACTGGAGGTTGATAAATAGGTTTCACTCCAATAAGCCCTGAAGGATGCAAGTACAGGGAACAAATAGCCTGCACCAATTAGGTGGCAAGGACACAGTGAGCTCCAGCCACTTGTCTCCATGCTAGCGATGGGGAAGACATTTGACTGGGTTCACATTTAAAGGCGAATCCACCTAATTTGCACTTTCTGAAACCATACCTAAACTGAACTGCAGCCATTCGTTGAAATTTGCACTTTTCTGAATTTTTGCAAAGTAGCTCTCCATCCAATCAATGTGTTTGCAAAAATGCATATACTAGGGTGCCACGTGTATAAAAATGCATATATTCCAACCATTTTGTGATTCTATATTAGGGAACATAATATGCAATTATTACTAGGCGGACTTGCTTGGCAAAAATGTGTGTATTTTGGCAAAATTGCATACCAAAATGTTTATATTAGGAGAACAACATACTGAAATGCTGTTGAATGTGCACAATCTAAGATTAGAAAACTGAAAAGGGAAAAAAAGGAGAGAAGCTTAAATTGACAAACTTGTCTATCCTTACTCCAGGCTTGGGACCAGGTGGCCATATGCTGCTAGTAATCAGTGGAGAGATTGTACAGGCTCCTGAGTTGTTCGCTGTGTAGGAGGGGGAGTTTCAAAATATATTCTTCAGAACCTTCCTTGATCATCTTTCATAATGTGTAGGACACATAACTAGGCATTTCCTCAGCTGCAAGCAACATGGCCCATAAGGATGCGAATGATGATTGGGTCCTGATGGTGGGAATTTGTTTTACTTTCAAAGGTTAGGCAATACGCTATATGTGGTTATGTTTATTTTCTTTGATTGGTATCAGATGCTGAGTCAATAGGTACCAAATGCAACAAGAAGTCCTGTTTACTTCCTGTTTACATGCTGCTTTTTAGCATCCCTCGCAGGCAGTAAATTTCAGGCTTGCTAATGCCAGCTGTGAGTTTGGCCCATACAACTGTCTGTTGCTTCTCCTTGTGGTTTTGGCATGTCTGTTGTGCGTTAACTGAATCAAATGACTCACAGCTCCGTTTCCCCCCACAAACCTGTCACAAAAGCCCTCGTTTTATTTTAACTTTTTTAAAAATAAATTCTGCTGAAGAATCACTTGATGAAAATGCTCAAGCACCTTTGTGGAATGGGATCGAGACTATTCCATTTGTACTCTGACTATACTCATCAGATGGATTGTCACAGAATCACCTTTGGGCAATAGGAGCATGTAGGTAAGACCTCAAATATATGAATTCAGTTGTTTAACTAGATGGCACTAATGCATTTTGGCAGGACCAGTTGTTAGTGGTTTGTAGCTATGAGGCAGCTCATCTTATGAAAATTTAGAGTTCCCGATAAGTGCCAAGAGTAGGGCAGGGAAAGAAACCATCTCATTCTTTGGTAAACCGCTATTCGTATTCAGAAACATATCCCCAAAAGATTTTTCATCTCCCCAACAGGTAATCATTGACTGAAAGAATCTCAACCTGCATATCAGATTAAAAAGAGATGGTCATAGATCTCTTTTTCGGAATAGTCTTCAGCCACAAAATAAACTTAAGAGAATGTGAGAGCATGTGATCAGGCACCATTGCAATCAGAATCAGTGAATGAATGGTTTGGGTTGTTCTTTTGTTCCTTTTCCCCAGCCCACGTTACACGAAATCACTTCTGCTAAAGCATTACGCTTTGAATGAAAATATTGCGTTAACTAAGATAACACATGTGAGGATAATGGAAGGAGGGGACCTTATAGACTGGGCACCAGTTAATATCTTTACTTGCAATGGCCACCATCCAACTAGCTCCATCTGTCCCAGAGAGTCTGGATTTGCGTTTCTGGAACAGCAAGATCAGCACATGCTCACTTGCCCATTTTGAAACTTGGAGGAGTTTCAGAAGTAGTTCGTTACGTGGCAAGGGTGGGTGGCTGTTCAAAGGGTGGGAGGCATTTCAACACCAGATTTGGCGGCACAAAGTCTACCATTGCTCTAGGGCTGGATCTTGACAATGGTTGCAAATAAATGGGTGTTGATTGTAAGGATGCAAATTTTCACTAAACATTAGAGGAAAATCCCTCACAATGGTTCAATAGCCGAACAGACTGCCTCAGGCGCTCCCCTTTGCTGGGGAGGGGACATCCACCAGGGATCCTTTGTTTGCAAGGTTCCTGTATTCAACAGGGGTGGACCAGAAGATCTTAAGTTCCTACACATTTAAAACATTCTGGGCAATTAGAAACAAAAGATGTTCACTGAGACAGAGCTGGTTCTGTGCATTTGCACAAAGAAATTTTGAACAGTGGTACCTCAGATTACATACGCTTCAGGTTACATGTGCTTCAGGTTACAGACTCCGCTAACCCAGAAATAGTGTTTCAGGTTAAGAAATTTGCTTCAGCATGAGAACAGAAATTGTGCTCTGGCGGCGCAGCGGCAGCAGGAGGCCCCATTAGCTAAAGTGGTGCTTCAGGTTAAGAACAGTTTCAGGTTAAGAACGGACCTCCAGAATGAATTAAATACTTAACCCGAGGTACCACTGTAGTTACTATTCACAGGACAAAAACAATTCTCTTTTCACTTTGATTGATCACATAAGTTGACACTTTAACAGATGTAAACAGAGAGAGGGCAGCTAGCTGAGCTGGCCAGTTTCCCAGGTATGGAAAATAACTGGTTCATACATACCAAAACTCCACCCTCATTCCAGCATGCTGGCTGGAACTGATGGGAGTTGTAGTCCAAAACATCTAGAGGGCAGAAAGTTGAGGAAAGGCTGATATGTAGTATCCTGTTGGGTTCTGTACTGACCAAAAAAAAAATGGTCCTTGTCTTTCAGCACTGAAGAGAAGATAGCTTGGAACTGATGAACACAGCACATAGTTTTTGAACTCTTGTTTAGGAGCTGGACAACAATGAAGGCCTTTCATGGAATTAACGGTTGAGCCAAGTTCACAATGCTTCTTTGATTAGACAAAATGATTTTTGTATGTTATGCCTTGGGATGTTTCTTCAAATTCTTCTCTTCCTTTTAATTCCTCCAGTCTCCCCCTCCACCCCGAAATCCCTTTCTGTTATTTGGCTTCAATAATACCTTGTGTGCTGGCTTTTATTTCAAATAATGAATTGTATGGTTTGAATAGATAAAGAGCCTGATAAATATTTGTGACGCTATGATGCTGAGGCTGGAGGTAGGCATAGCGGCCTGAAGGCTTCATTGATCGTTTCCCCCTCTTTCAACTGTAGTGCGATTCTACATATCTGTTACGGATAAGGAAATCTCATCATGGAAGGAAATCTTATCAGAATCACCTCCATGTTGTGATACAAACAGCTGGCCACCTCAAAACCCCACCGCTGAACTCTAACAGTGTCTGATTCTATATTTACTTGCAATAAAAGGTCACAGAAGAAAATAAGAGGAGCTCTGCTAGATCAAACCCAAGGCTTTTCTGTTGGGTTCTGTTCTTACAATGGCAACCCAGATGCCCACAGGAAGCCTATAAGCCCAGCATGAGCACAATAACACCCTCCTTCTCGTGAACTCCAGAAACTGGTACTGCCTCTGATACTGAGGTTTGGCAAGTGGGTTGCTCTGCCCACCTGTCAAAATCCCTTGCACTTGCAAAGCCCACCTGCCACTAATCCTTTCAACCTCTAAACCAGGCATAGGCAAACTCTGGCCCTCCAGATGCTTAGGACTACAATTCCCATGATCCCTAGCTAACAGGAACAGTGGTCAGGGATTATGGGAATTGTAGTCCCAAAACATCTGGAGGGCCGAGTTTGCCTATCCCTGCTCTAAACTGAAGATTGAAAGAGTCGGTGCGGACAGGTTTTCCAAGCCTCAAACACCCCTCTTTTCAAGTTTTGCAGGGAGTCTGCCATGCACTGATCCAGTTTGAAAGCACCAGTGAAGGCTTTCTTCCATTGTTTACTCCAGCAGCAGCACTGGGAGGAGGGCGGGGAGAAATAATTATTTCTGCCACTGGTAAACATGCTGAGAGGGAGAAATTTCCCCCTCCTTGAGTGTTCTCCTACTATTCATCACATACCCTCTGTGTCTTGATTTTCCAGGGACAATCTTGAATTGTGAAAGCCATCCTGGCTTCCGATTTGATCCCAGAATGTCCCTATTTTCCCCACCAGTGCTGCCAGGGTAAGGCTCGGGGAGGATGATAAAGTGACGCTTGTTTTCCGAGCGATGGCGATGGCAGCTGTGAGAAAGCATCCTGTTCCGCATATAAGAGATTGAACAAAGGAAGATTCTTAACACCCAGATAACAGTTCAAGAATTACTAGAGGCAATAAAAAGGTCTAAAAATGGCAAGTCACCAGGCCCGGAAGGACTCACGGCGAAATATTATAAAAAAATTAAGTGAACAATTAGTGAACCCACCGATAGATGTCATGAATGAAATACTGAACACAGGTGAAATTCCAGAAACATGGAAAGAGGCTTACATTACAGTAATTCCAAAACAAGACGCAGATTTGCTGCAAATTAAAAATTTCTCTGTTAAGCAATGATTACAAACTGTTTGCAAATATATTAGCTAACAAATTAAAAAATATACTGAATGAGTATATACATAAAGACCAGGCAGGATTCCTTCCAGGTAGACAAATGAAGGAGAATATAAGGGGGGAAGTATTATATAATGGGAAGTATTTATTATATAAATTTAATAAATAGAATAAATAAGTAGAGAGAGAGAGAGAGAGAGAGAGAGAGAGAGAGAGAGAGAGAGAGAGAGCGTGCATCCTATTGTCTCTCCATGGCCGCTGCTGCCTGCCTTCTTCCTTGGGCAGCTCATAGCAGCTGCTAGAGAGCGGACAAGAAGGAGGAGAGGCTGCCACAGACACTAAGGCTCAGTCTCACGTGACATGCTGGTTCTGAGGGGCAGGCAGAGGGCAGGGCTGTCCTGGGCAGGAAGAAAGGAGAGGTGGAGCAGAGCGCAAGGAGTCTTGTTTTGTTTTGTTTTTTTAATGCTTTATGCATTCTTGTCTAATCTTGCCCCTTTCTAAACATTTATTATTGGTGCATTTTTTCCCCTCTTTTTGTAAATCTACCGAAGAATAAAATAAAATAAAATCAAGATTGAGGAGTTTTCTCAGGACAGTATAGGTGTGCTGTGCCCCACTGGTATAGTGGTGGTGTCCTTCTTCTGATGTGAAATGCTTTGTGGGGTGAAGGATAAAAATGGCGGGCGTCAAGGAGGCTCAGTCAGAAAGGAGTGAGAAATTTCCCTATCCAAGGAATTTTGAAGGGTATGCTATCAGCTGATGGGTGGCTGGGAGAAAGCCTTGTTCCAGCACAAAGGAGAAATCAGAAGTCCATTTTGAGCTCGCATTTGTTCTGTGGATACCCCACCCTTAACTGCCTCATATGTGTATGTTGCCAAGTGTGGGAAGGGTACATCTTCATGGACTAAATGGGGAGGCCTGGCAGGCCATATTTCGGCCACAGACCCCTGATTTAGGGTAAACAAGCTTTGTTTTACTAAGCAAAATGTTTCATAAATTGTGCCTGGGCTAACAGTGCCTGTTGGGGAAAACTTATTCCCTGAGGGGACTGCTAATTATTAGTTTGGAATCCTTTCCCAGTATCAGCAATGGCTTGCAATCTCTGGAGTCAGGAAGTCTGCTCTCACATTTTATGTCACAAACAAGAGTGAGGGTCACGGAGGAGCTAACACCATAATGCAACGTAAGCAAGATTGATGCCTTGAGCCATCAAAACGAACCAAAGAAGAGTCAGGTCAAGAGTTTCCTCATCACACTCTTTCCTAACGATCCCCAGTACGGAATCCTTAGCATGGATTCATAGCTGTGGTGTTTACAAGGACAAGTAAAGACAAAAACTGGACTTGCTGCATGGTCAGATCTCAGTTTTCCAGAGTCTGGAAACCTATGTTGAGTTGAGCAAGCCTCCTTGATATGGGCAGTCACACTGTGCACCAGTAGGCCTGCTTTTGATGCCTACATAGGATGACCAAAACAGGGAATGGCCGGATCTCACTGGAACTGAATTCTGGTTCCTCTCTGGTGGGCACTATTGCCTTTATAAGAGAATAAGGCAAATATTGGACAAGATGGATTGTTTCAAGAAGTGGCAGAAAGATATATCTAAATTTGTCTGGCAGGGCAAAAAGCCCAGAATAAAATACAAGATATTAACTGATGCGAAAGACAGAGGGGGGTTTGCCCTGCCGGACTTAAAACTTTACCATGAATCAGCAGCTTTTTGCTGGCTGAAAGAATGGATGCTTCTTGAGAACACTGACATTTTGGACTTGGAAGGGTATAACAATATGTATGGATGGCATGCATATCTTTGGTACGACAAGGTTAAAGCTCATAAAGGGTTCAAAAACCACATTGTCAGGAAAGCACTATATAATGTCTGGACTAGATACAAAGATTTGCTGGAAAGTAAAACTCCAAGGTGGTTGTCACCAATGGAGGCAAAGGCCATTAAAAAACTTAATATGGAGGCCAAATGGCCAAGATATGGAGAAATTCTGGAACAAGAGGGGGACAGATGGAAACTCCAAAGTTTTGATAAACTAAAAGGGAAAGTGAGAGATTGGCTTCATTATCATCAAATAATGGAAGTGTTTAAAACAGATAGAAAAATTGGCTTCCAGGTGGAAAAATCAAAATTAGAGACTGAACTGTTAGAACCCAGTACTAAGAATCTGTCAAGAATGTATAGCTTGTTGTTGGAATGGAATACACAAGATGAAGTGGTTAAGTCTGCAATGATTAAATGGGCACAGGACATTGGTCATAACATTTTGTTTGCTGACTGGGAAAGGTTGTGGACCACAGGTATGAAATTTACGGCGTGTAATGCCTTAAGAGAGAATATTATGAAAATGATATACAGGTGGTACATGACCCCAGTCAAGCTCGCAAAAATTTATCACTTGCCCGATAATAAATGTTGGAAATGTAAAGAAATTGAAGGAACATTCTTTCACCTTTGGTGGACGTGCCCAAAGATTAAGGTCTTCTGGGAAATGATCTATAATGAACTGAAAAAAGTACTTAGGTACACTTTCCCTAAGAAACCAGAGGCCTTTCTCCTGGGCATTGTCGGCCAATCGGTGCTAAAGAAAGACAGAACATTCTTTATGTATGCTACAACAGCAGCAAGAATACTCATCGCAAAGTACTGGAAGATGCAAGAACTACCCACCGTGGAAGAATGGCAACTGAAGGTGATAGACTATATGGGACTGGCAGAAATGACGAGCAGAATCCGTGACCAGGGAAGCGATACGGCGCAGGAAGATTGGAAGAAGTTTAAAGAGTATCTAAAAAAATATTGTAAAATTAATGAAGGTTAGAAAAATGTTGGATTGGTTATTTAGGGGTTAAAAGCAGTAAGGGATAATTGGAAGGAAATATCTGTTACTAAAATTATTGTAAAAGTAGGGAAAGGATTTGCTGAAAATTGAATCTGAAATCAGAATACAGAAAGGGAAGGTATGAGGAAGTCGTGAAAGTAAGCTTAAAGAAAGTAAAAATTGAGGTTATACGTGTTTTATCTTTTGTATTTGTATGTTATGCCTTTTTGCTTTTTTTTCTCTCTTTTTTTTCTTTTTTTGTTATGGTGTTTGTTAAAACTTCAATAAAAATTTAATTTAAAAAAAATATATATATAAGAGAATAAGGGAGGCATTCATTGTGAGTTCCGACACATCTTTTTCTAGAAAAATAGCATGAGGTGGGGGTACTGAATAGGTCACAATTAGAGATGGGCAAACCTGTCAATTTCGATTCTCTTTGTTTCTCATTTTTCCAAACTTAAATTGTGTACCTTTTGCAGCAATTTGTGACTAAAAAAATCAAAATCCTCATAAACATTCATTGCTATTTCTCCTAACATATCTTTAATGCAGTTTTGGCTAATATACACATTTTTGTAAGCAATTTCCACTAATATAATGCATTTGTGTATGTCATTTTCACAAATGTGTGCATTTCTCTCTAATAATTGTATCTTTCTTTGGTGGGAGAACTGCACTGCAAAATTTAGAAATGTGTGTATTTTGAATGGTAGCGGTGATTTGGCTTGCACATTAGTTTAAGAAGAGCAAATTAGGTAGTTTCTCATTACAATTCAAAAAGAATTTAATTTCACCTCCATCGCAATACAAGCAACAACCATTGTGGTGGGGTTGCGTTCCTGACCCCTGCACATGTCAGCGGAGCGCTGCTCCAGCCCCTTTTCCAGCCACTTCTGGGTTGTGGCACTGTACCTGGTTGCACATCAATTGAATGTGCATATATTGGTCATTGCCTGTACGTGGCTATTGGTCAGGGTTTCATGCCAAAGGTCACAAATTATGGAAGCCCCAGCTAGGAGGTAGTGAGCCATAATTTTTTTCAATCTCGGGATATACACTTTTATCCACAGGAGTTTGGTGATGAAAAATCACACTTGATTTAATTGTGTTTAGCAATAGGACTTAGGACTGCATGGTGAAGGATGGGCTATAAATGCACAAAAATAAATAACCCTCAGTGACCCTGGGTTCTAGCAATACAAGATGGGGGGAGGGGAACATTCCTCTATCCATTTTTTCTCAGCATGCATCATCTTACACTCCTCTAGTGGCATAACCTTGTGTGACAAATAGTAAAGGTAAAGGGACCCCTGACCATTAGGTCCAGTCGTGACCGACTCTGGGGTTGCGGCGCTCATCTCGCTTTATTGGCTGAGGGAGCTAGCGTACAGCTTCCGGGTCATGTGGCCAGCATGACTAAGCCGCTTCTGGCAAACCAGAGCAGCGCACAGAAATGCCGTTTACCTTCCCACCAGAGCGGTACCTATTTATCTACTTGCACTTTGACATGCTTTCAAACTGCTAGGTGGGCAGGAGCTGGGACCAAGCAACAGGAGCTCACCCCATCGCGGGGATTCGAACCACCGACCTTCTGATCAGCAAGTCTTAGGCTCTGTGGTTTAACCCACAGCGCCACCCGCGTCCCTGTGTGACAAATACCTGAAAGTATATTTTAAATAATGGGGGTTGCTAATTGGTATGCAGCCCAGTATGGATAAGATGGGGTTTAGGACTTGGATGGAAGAAAACATAGAATCAAAATATGTTTATTGAGTGCATACCCTCTCTTATGTGGGTAACAAGATTAAGACTTTGTGTCTCTGTCCATCTGATGACTGCACATTCTCCCAGTTTGATATACCATCTGCCTGCAGGTGGAACTTTCCCATTTTAGCCTGGAACTTCCTTCTGGTCATTGGAACAAAATGCAGGGCTTATCCTTAGGCTCACCTTTTCTCTGTGGTACAAAATGCAGCTGAAACTCACTCACGTTAAACAAAAGAGCTGTTAAGCAAACTCAAACGTGGATGCTGAAGTCATACTTGTAGGGTGATGAAAACCTGCAATCTAAATATCTGGCAGGAGGACAGATCACAATTGAAAAGCCCATCGCACTGCCAACTAAGAACACAAAACAACGGCCACTATTTATCTATGATCTCGTATGTTTTATACTCTCCGGAGCCAATCAGCCAGCCGAGAAAACACAAATTACCTAACAAACCCTGTCCCTGGGGATTTATTGACATCACTGATGATGCAGGTGAACCGAAGACGGAAGTTGGCAAATCAGGACAAATAGAAATCATTAGCTTCAGCGTCACTGAAAACATGGGCTGGATAAAAAAGCTGGACACAGATTTTTTTTTAAAAAAACAAAAACTCCAAAGTTTGACAAATGGAAAATTGACAAACACTGGAAAAGGAGAAAAATTTCCTAGATCACTAGTTTTTCAAGCTGTATTCTAGGGAACTGTGAGGTTCTTCAGAAGTTTATTAGGGGTTCCTTATACAAAGTACTAGTCATGCTAGACAATCTTTCCTAAAAGGCAACTTTTCTACCATTATATTTATTGAGTGCCTCTATCACTTATCTTTCTTTTGTCATAGAACTGAAGGAAACATATATGAGCCAGTGTGGTGTAGTGGTTAAGAGTGGTAGACTCGTAATCTGGTGAACTGGGTTCGCTTCCCCGCTCCTCCACATGCAGCTGCTGGGTGACCTTGAGCTAGTCACACTTCTCTGAAGTCTCTCAGCCCCACTCACCTCACAGAGTGTTTGTTGTGGGGGGGGGGGGAGGAAGGGAAAGGAGATTGTTAGCCGCTTTGAGACTCCTTCAGGTAGTGATAAAGCAGGATATCAAATCCAAACTCTTCCTCTTCTTCTTCTTCTTCTCCTCACTGTTTCCTATCCAGCTCCTCCTTACCCGCTTCAGATCTGCTTAGCCACAGCAAAGTGTCTATATCACGTGTCCTCAGACTGTGCCCTCAGACTCTTACTACTCAAAACGGCACAGCTACAGGGTAGTGCTAAGTGTTCTTGGGTCCCAAAACATTGTTGGACTACAGTTCCCATCATCCCTGACCATTGGCCATGCTGGCTGGGGCTGATGGGAGTTGCAGTCCAACACCATCTAGGGGTCAAAAGTTGGGAAATGTTGCCCTAAGGTCTGTTCTCAGTTTGGTGAGAACTGTGGTGTAGCCTGACAGACCTGCACAATAGCACCCAACCTAGAGTGAGTGTGGGGCCCACCATAGTTCCCAGAATTCTTGGCAGAAGCTTCCTGAGCTGATGCACTGATGTGAGAACAGTTTGTTGGAAGGGAGGAGAAGGTTCTCAGGGGCTACCAACCCTGGTGGGTGTTTTCTACCTCTATGGAAAAAGGCCATAGATATGCTTCTGAATACCAGCTGCTGGAAACCACAAGAAGGAAGAGTGCTGTTGAGTGAAGCCTGCTTACAGGCTTCTCACAGGCATCTGGTCGTCCACTCAGGTTGCCTCAGTGGCATGGAATGACTTCCATCAGCTTTGGCTGGTGGCCCAGCTGCGCCCCTATCTGGACAAAGCCTTACTACTGTTGTCTATGCTCTGGAAACTGCCAGGTTAGATTACTGCAACATGAAGGGCTGCCTCTAAATACAGGGGCCATTGGTTTGTTTTGGTTTTCTTCTTGTTTTTGTTATGTATTTTGTGTTTTTATCTTGTCTTTTTATGCTGGGAAGCATCCTGAGATCTAATCATCATCATCATCATCATCATCAATAATAATAAAAATAATGATATAATATACTGAGTCAGGTCAGCTGAGATAGCTCAGTCGGTAGAGCATAAGACTCTTAATCGTAGGGTCCTAGGTCATTCCTCTGTGCAGCTCAGTATTTTCAGTATTGACTCAGTTGGTTAGAGCGTGGTGCTGATAATGCCAAGGTTGCAGGTTTGATCCCCGTATGGGGCAGCTGCATATTCTTGCCTTGTAGGGGGTTGGACTAGATGATCCTCAGTGTCCCTTCCAATTTTTGTTGTTGTTGTTGTTGTTGTTTAGTCGTTTAGTCGTGTCCGACTCTTCGTGACCCCATGGACCAGAGCACGCCAGGCACCTCTGTCCTCCACTACTTCCCGCAGTTTGGTCAGACTCATGCTGGTAACCTCGAAAACACTATCCAACCATCTCGTCCTCTGTCGCCCCCTTCTCCTTGTGCCCTCCATCTTTCCCAGCATCAGTGTCTTCTCCAGGGAGTCTTCTCTTCTCATGAGGTGGCCAAAGTACTGGAGCCTCAGCTTCACGATCTGTCCTTCCAGTGAGCACTCAGGGCTGATTTCCTTAAGAATGGATGCGTTTGATCTTCTTGCAGTCCATGGGACTCTCAAGAGTCTTCTCCAGCACCATAATTCAAAAGCATCAATTCTTCGGCGATCAGCCTTCTTTATGGTCCAGCTCTCACTTCCATACATCACTACTGGGAAAACCATGGCTTTAACTATACGGACCTTTGTTGGCAAGGTGACGTCTCTACTTCTCAAGATGCTGTCTAGGCCTGTCATTGCCCTTCTCCCAAGAAGAAGGCGTCTTTTAATTTCGTGGCTGCTGTCACCATCTGCAGTGATCATGGAGCCCAAGAAAGTAAAATCTCTCACTGCCTCCATTTCTTCCCCTTCTATTTGCCAGGAGGTGATGGGACCAGTGGCCATGATCTTCGTTTTTTTGATGTTGAGCTTCAGACCATATTTTGCGCTCTCCTCTTTCACCCTCATTAAAAGGTTCTTTAATTCCTCCTCACTTTCTGCCATCAAGGTTGTGTCATCTGCATATCTGAGGTTGTTGATATTTCTTCCGGCAATCTTAATTCCAGCTTGGGATTCATCCAGCCCAGCCTTTCGCATGATGTATTCTGCATATAAATTAAATAAGCAGGGAGACAAAATACAGCCTTGTCGTACTCCTTTCCCAATTTTGAACCAATCAGTTGTTCCATATCCAGTTCTAACTGTAGCTTCTTGTCCCACATAGAGATTTCTCAGGAGACAGATGAGGTGATCAGGCACTCCCATTTCTTTAAGAACTTGCCATAGTTTGCTGTGGTCGACACAGTCAAAGGCTTTTGCATAGTCAATGAAGCAGAAGTAGATGTCTTTCTGGAACTCTCTAGCTTTCTCCATAATCCAGCGCATGTCTGCAATTTGGTCTCTGGTTCCTCTGCCTCTTCTAAATCCAGCTTGCACTTCTGGGAGTTCTCGATCCACATACTGCTTAAGCCTTCCTTGTAGAATTTTAAGCATAACCTTGCTAGCGTGTGAAATGAGTGCAATTGTGCGGTAGTTGGAGCATTCTTTGGCACTACCCTTCTTTGGGACTGGGATGTAGACTGATCTTCTCCAGTCTTCTGGCCACTGCTGAGTTTTCCAAATTTGCTGGCATATTGAGTGTAACACCTTAACAGCATCATCTTTTAAAATTTTAAATAGTTCAGCTGGAATACCATCACTTCCACTGGCCTTGTTATTTGCAGTGCTTTCTAAGGCCCATTTGACTTCACTCTCCAGGATGTCTGGCTCAAGGTCAGCAACCACACTACCTGGGGTGTACGAGACATCCATATCTTTCTGGTATAATTCTTCTGTGTATTCTTGCCACCTCTTCTTGATGTCTTCTGCTTCTGTTAGGTCCTTACCACTTTTGTCCTTTATTATGGTAATCTTTGTACGAAATGTTCCTTTCATATCTCCAATTTTCTTGAACAGATCTCTGGTTCTTCCCATTCTGTTGTTTTCCTCTATTTGTTTGCATTGCTCGTTTAAGAAGGCCTTCTTGTCTCTCTTTGCTATTCTTTGGAAATCTGCATTCAATTTCCTGTATCTTTCACTATCTCCCTCGCATTTTGCTTGCCTTCTCTCCCCCGCTATTTGTAAGGCCTCGTTGGACAGCCACTTTGCTTTCTTGCATTTCCTTTTCATTGGGATGTTTTTCGTTGCTGCCTCCTGTACAATGTTGCGAGCCTCCATCCATAGTTCTTCAGGCACTCTGTCCACCAAATCTAAATCCTTAAACCTGTTCCTCACTTCCACTGTGTATTCATAAGGGATTTGACTTAGATTGTATCTTACCGGCCCAGTGGTTTTTCCTACTTTCTTCAGTTTAAGCTTGAATTTTGCTATAAGAAGCTGATGATCTGAGCCACAGTCAGCTCCAGGTCTTGTTTTTGCTGACTGTATAGAGCTTCTCCATCTTTGGCTGCAGAGAATATAATCAATCTGATTTCGATGCTGCCCATCTGGTGATGTCCATGTGTAGAGTCGTCTCTTGTGTTGTTGGAAAAGCGTGTTTGTGATGACCAGCTTGTTCTCTTGACAGAACTCTATTAGCCTTTGCCCTGCTTCGTTTTGATCTCCAAGGCCAAACTTGTCAGTTGTTCCTTTTATCTCTTGCCTCCCTACTTTAGCATTCCAATCCCCTATAATGAGAAGAACATCCTTCTTTGGTGTCACTTCTATAAGGTGTTGTAAGTCTTCATAGAATTGGTCAATTTCAGTTTCTTCAGCACCAGTAGTTGGTGCATAAACTTGGATTACTGTGATGTTAAAAGGTCTGCCTTGGATTCGTATCGAGATCATTCTATCATTTTTGAGACTGCATCCCAGTACAGCTTTCGCCACTCTTTTGTTGACTATGAGGGCCACTCCATTTCTTTTACGGGTTTCTTGCCCACAGTAGTAGATGTGATGGTCATCCGAACTGAATTCGCCCATTCCCGTCCATTTTAGTTCACTGATGCCCAGGATGTCAATATTTATTCTTGCCATCTCATTTTTGACCACCTCCAACTTACCCAGGTTCATGGTTCTTACATTCCAGGTTCCTATGCAATATTTTTCTTTACAGCATTGGACTTTCCTTTCGCTTCCAGGCATATCCGCAACTGAGAGTCCTTTCGGCTTTGGCCCAGCCGCTTCATCAGCTCTGGATCTACTTGTACTTGCCCTCCGCTCTTCCCCAGTAGCATGTTGGACGCCTTCCGACCTGAGGGGCTCATCTTCCAGCGTCATAACTTTTATATGCCTGTTGTCTTTGTCCATGGAGTTTTCTTGGCAAGGATACTGGAGTGGCTTGCCGGTTCCTCCTCCAGGTGGATCACGTTTGGTCGAAACTCTCCACTATGACCTGTTCATCTTGTGTGCCCTGCTCGGCGTAGTTCATAGCTTCTCTGAGTTCTTCAAGCCCCTTCGCCACGGCAAGGCAGTGATCCATGAATCCCTTCCAATACTAGGATTCTATTACTCTATTCCATGGGTAGGCAAACTAAGGCATGGGGGCCGGATCCGGCCCAATTGCCTTCTAAATCCGGCCTGTGGATGGTCTGGGAATCGGTGTGTTTTTACATGAGTAGAATGTGTCCTTTTATTTAAAATGCATCTCTGGGTTATTTGTGGGGCATAGCAATTTGTTCATTTTTCCCCCCTTCAAAATATAGTCCGGTCCTCCACAAGGTCTGAGGGACAGTGAACCAGCCCCCTGCTGAAAAAGTTTGCTGACCCCTGTGGTCTATTCTGATTCTACAAGGAGAGGCAGCAGCTGTCCAGGGTTTCAGACAGGGCTGTTTACCAGCTCTCCCTGGAGATGTAGGCAATTAAACATGAAACTTACTCCCTGTAAAGCAGAGGAACAGTCTCTGCATAAGCTGTGCTCTTGTCTAATGATATTAGGTTGATACCCATGCTATATTATTTTATATTCCTGTGATTTATCCTCCCTCCACTTAGCCTAGCCAAATACGTAATTTAGTCACCTATGTTCATTTTGAAAAGTGTATAGATTTTAATTTGTGGTTTAGTGACAATTATTTTATGTAATTTTAAATAGTTTTGTGGATTTGGGCAGGGGTTTATCTACAAAGTGCAAGTAGATAAATAGGTACCGCTCCGCCAGGCAGGTAAACGGCATTTCCGTGCACTGCTCTGGTTCGCCAGAAACGGCTTAGTCATGCTGGCCACATGACCCGGAAGCTGTATGCCGGCTCCCTTGGCCAATAAAGCAAGATGAGCGCCACAACCCCAGAGTCGGTCAAGACTGGACCTAATGGTCAGGGGTCCCTTTACCTTCATTTACTTATCTACAATTTTATTATGCACATCATGACCTGCCCAAGCCAACTTTACAACTGAGAGGAGAGCGGGCCTGGATTTCTGACATGAAAAGCCAACCCACTTGGAGCAATGGGAGTGTTGTATTCCACCATATTGCATTTTGCAGGGAAGTGATAATCATTAAACTTCCATCAGGAATCCTTAGCCTTGCAAATGCCAACTGGAAGACCCCCTCGAAGCGATGGAGAAGGAAGGGCTTCAAGAAATGTGGAATGGATGCTACTACTTCTGGTTTTTGTTTAAATTTAATTGAGGCAGACGGTATAATGCGAAGCCTTCAACTAACGGCAATTTCAGCCTATGGATCTTTGCGATGTGGCTGATCGATCACGGGCGATAGCAGCATATGCTGCTTTCAGGCTCGAGTTTCCGAAATGCCATGAGAAGCATCCTCAATTAGTAACCGAGGCCATTTAACACATCAGCTAAACTGCTAACTGGCACACATCAAGGCTCATTGTGTAGACAGAAGACCTACAAAGAAATCAGCACAATTCAGCATGTGGCAGGGAATGACGAAAAGGCAAAATAGTAAGGGTTTTAAATATATATATGTATAAGAAAATGTGCCTGTGGTTCTCTCTTTAAATGTTGAATCGGCATGTTTGTTGTCTGTCTCGCTCTTGCTGGCTTTGCCTTGGAGAACTGAGAGAGGCATTTGGCCTTTTGTGAGTCTGTGTCAGAACTTGTATGTCCTGAGGAGAAAAGTAGCTGTTTTGAGAAACTATAAAGCAGCAATGAACAGACAAATGGTTGGAATGGCTGAGTTAAATTTTATGGAACAGATGTTATGTCCCAGAGCAGCCCCGGGCTTTGTCTGGTGTCAGCCCTTTGGTAAATGGGTTTTCATAATGAATTTAGCTGCTAATTCGCACATAAAAATCTATGTTAAAGTAATGCTAAGGGACTGTCTCTTAAACCTACAAAAGCCAGGCAGTTCAGGATGGATGGCTTTACCTGCCTCTGCAGGGCTCTTTCTTTCTGAAGGTAGGCCAAACACCTCATATATAGGGGTGATTTTGGGGGGTATTACAGAATGCATCTTCACCTCTAACGGTAAGATGAGTGAGCAAGCTTAAAGTCATTTTTAACCCACAAAGCTTAAAGCAGTGTTTAAAGCTTCAGTCCACGCAATTGTAATGACTAGGGTGTCCTTTTTATTGGGCATTCCTGATCGGTGCACACAACAGTATTGGTGCAGTTATACACAATCCTGCGTTCAGCATACCCCTTGCCAAATGTCCTTATTTTCCAGAGACAGTCCTGGAATTATGAACGCCATCTGGGCTTCTGATTTGATCCCAGAATGTACCTATTTCCTCTGCCGCCACCGAGCTCAGGGAGAAGGATGAGTTGGCTCTTTGTCCTGAGCGGCTGTGGCTATGAGAGAGCATCCTGTTGCCTTTGCATGGCTGCCGCTGCTGGCATTCTCCACTGGGCAACTCATAGTGGCTGCTGGAGAGGCGAGGAGGAGAAGAGGCTGTCACCCCTGAAAGCCAACCTCACATGATGCGCCGGCTCTGCAGGGCAGGCAGAGGGCAAGGTTGTCCCCTGTGCAGAAAGAAAGGGGGAGTGGAGTACAAGGAGTCTTGGTTTTTTAAAACAAAAAAAATGAAAAACTTGCTTTGTGTGTCCATGTCTAATCTTGCCCCTTTCTAAAATTCATTTATTGGTGCATGTGTTTCTTTTAGTAAATCTACCAAAGAATGGAATGGAATAGGGATAAAGGGGTTTTCTCAGGACAGTGAAGGGTGTGTGTGCTGTGACTTTGTTGAAGGGGGTGTGTGCTGTGAGCTTTTTTGGCAGTAAACAAACCAAACCTAAGCTGCTGGACACAATGGCAAGCCATGGTTTACTAAGTCATAGTTTAGTAAACCATAGTCTAGTATTATATGCAAACCAGGCAGGGCTGGATTTAGGTTTGATTAGGCCCTAAGCTACTGAAGGTAATGGGGCCCTTTATATGTCCAGCTGTCCTTTGTCAACAGCAGATTGTCACTGTTTTTTGTGTTGAATATCTGCTATGTGGTAATTTATGGGCCTAATAGGTATCTAAAGCTATTTGCACATGTTGCCATGCAACCAGTCCATGCAGAATGTAGGAACCCTATATATAGAAATGAGGAAACCAGTGATATTTTAGGGAGCAGGCTAGCAGGCGAGGCCCATTACTTACATCGTAGGAGCCTACACAACACAGAACACTGTTGCTGTATGTAGGGTTTATTTTATTTGTTTTTTATCTTATTTTTTGGAAATGTACATCCAGTTTTTTCCCCTTTAATTTTTTTTGGGGTCCCCAAGAGAGTGGGGCCCTAAGTTATAGCTTGTTTAGCTTATACGTAAATCCAGCACTGGCTGTGACTTCAGCTCAAGCTTTGTTGGCAGTAAACAAACCAAACCTAAGCTGCTGGACACAATGGCAAGCCATGGTTTACTAAGTCATAGTTTAGTAAACCATGGTCTAGTATTATATGCAAACCAGGCCTACATCAACCCAAGTGAACTAAATACTTAAAACCATGCTAAGAGCCAACATTCCTTTTTTGTGGAGTGGGTAACAAAGTAGTAGAAGAAATGTTTATACAAGATATGACATCCTAGCCTCTGGATGCAATCCGATGCTTTTATATTGCATCATCACTAAATTGTTAAAAACTCTGGTTGAAAAAGTGAGGACTGTGTAGCACAGGGCATTCTTTTTTTTAGCAGTGAAAGAGAGAACAACCCATTCCTCCTCCAACACAGAAATTATCTACATGCCAGTTTATTTCCATATAGATTTATTGTTACATATGCTAATAACAAACAGGGGAAAACAAACAAAAGAGAAATGCATTGTTAAACATACAGAAACGAGCAGATTGTCTGATCCTTGCTAAAATCCATCAGAAGGATGAAAGCACCATTTCACATCCATTCTGGAAACGCACGTATTTATGAGAAACATTTTATTATTATTATTCTTTTGGCAGACAGAAGGAAGTACCCCTCCCAGGAAGTGCATTCTTTTCTAAACAACTCGTTAGTATTATTTTGCTAGCCAGTAAATGTCAAACAATCTTAACAAATGCTTTTTGGCACATTAAGGTTTTCATTAAACATGGAAGGTATCTTACACGGTAGATTTATACCATCCAGCTCTGTCCCAGCCTTCAATAAATTATAACAAGGTAGCTAAAGCCAGACTTTGTGGCACTTAATATAGGGATTTAGGGGGAAATAACCTTTAAAAGGGAAAGCACAGGATGAACATTAGGGACATTTAATTTGCATAGCAATGATCCTAACAAGTCTCCCTTATTATGTATTTATGTCTAATTTATCATTTTCACTAAGTTTCTTTTTAAATACTTTATTGACATTCTCTCTGTGTGTGTGCGCGCACACACACATGTACAAGAGTTCATAAAAACAGAGGTTGTAGCAGTGCAGGTTTGTACAGTCTGTGTGGCTTAATTTGCAGGACTGCAGAGAATTTATGGGACCCTGGGCAATAATGAATGAGGTCCCCATTAATGTATGTCAGTGTGCTTTTCTCTCCCAGAGCTGATTAGGTGAACTTGGGGGGCTCCCGGCTTGTTTTTGTCACATTTTAAGAGGTTTTGGGACTCAGGGCATCACCAGGTCCTTATTTTGGCACATCCATATGCACGAGGCGTTCCCAATAATCCCAGTCAATTGACACAGAAGCCTGGAGAGCCAGATCTATCCTTAGGAAGCTGGTTTGGGGTGCCATGAAAGGTTGATGTTGATCATACTGATCTGGGAGGGATCAAATGGTCTGACTCTGAGTAAGGCAACTCCTTATGTTCCTATGCCAAAAATAACTTTGCTGGCTTTGAGTACTCTGGGGTGTATCTCGTGCTAGTCCTACTCAGAGGAGACCTGTTGAAATGAATGAACATGACTAATATAGGTCCATTCATTCCAGTAGGTCTGCCCTAAGTTAAGCTTAGCGGGATACAACCACCTTGGGTGTTATGCAGGGCCAGCCACAAAATGCTTGGCCTGACTCTACACAGAGGTATCTTTTTTAAGCGCCAAAAACCTCCAAAATCCTGAGCTATTGCTTCACTGAGTTCACCAACTTTTGGCACACTGTGTTTAAAAGAAAAAGGGGGGTACCCTCTGGAAAATTCTGCTTAAGGTAAAGAGAATCAATGCCAGCTGCATTGTTCTTATGGCTTCAAAGGTGCATTAAAACAAGAGTTACCAACCTTTTTTGGACCAGTGGTCACATTTTGAATTTTGAGAGTATGCTGGTAGTGCCAGCCACAAAATGACTGGGCAGCATGGCATAACACAAAATTAGACAAGACAGCCACCCCTGACAACTGTCATGGGAATGCAGCTATGTCCTACTAGTCCCAACTATGGAGCTAATTCAATATTGATTTTACACACACACTCATGCTGTCTAATAGCAACAGGGAGCATTCCTCACAACACTCACTTTCATTTCACAGAAGTCACTTAGAAGTTACCTGCACATTTTGCCTTATAACTTTCTTTCTAGATGGACTAGGGACTGAGTTTTTAAAAAAAGGCACTAGGGTTGGCAACCTCTGCGTTAAAACAACAGTTTTTGGCCAAGTGGATTCTTACAAGTTGTGTGTGTGTGTGTGTGTGTGTGTGTGTGTGTGTGTGTGTGTGTGTCAATTTTTTTTATGAAACATTCATCACATATTAGTTTGCTCCAGAACAGCTGACTTTTTTCTCCCAAACCCTGATGGCATACAATGAAGATATTCTGCACACCCAATTTTTAGCACACTCAAACATGGGTGCACACACCCATCTCTTAAATTCAGATTTTTTAGGACTGCTGCTAGATTGCCTCAGAGAAGATAGCTTGATTCTCGCCTTAGTCCTGGAGTGGCTACCTTTGTCCACCCACCCCACCCCCACATCCCTTGCAGCAGGGCCAGTTGCAAGGGATGGTGGGAGTTGTAATTCAGATACATCTGCACAGCCACAAGTTAGTCACCCTTGCTGCCTTACCCCCCTTTGCAAGTTATCCTAGCCACACTTTTACTCCAGTTAAAACCCTCTTCCCCACAGAGTCAACGAAAGCTTGTAGCAGATTGAGACCCAACAGGTTTCCTCCATATTTCTTTTTTAAATGCACAAATGTATAATTTAAATGACCCCTTCAAACTTATTGCTTCAAAGATCTGCCAATTTGGAAAGTGAACCCAATGTTCTGCAGACATCATCATAAACAACCAGCATAATCCAACATAACATGAGGCAATTATTTAAGTGTGATTGCTTGGAGCTCTCGGGGCACAGCGCAGATCTCCTGCATTCTTTGCAAATAAGCAAATCACAACCACAATAAGTGCTAGCAGCAGAAAATGGTAACACTGCACATTGCAAAATTATCAACCTAACATGTCCTCCTATTCTACAAAAGTTTGTGAACCGTGTGATTTTAATAAAGGATTGCCAGCCATTCATAATTGTTATGGATTGCTTCTATTTATTTTTTTTAGAGCCAAGTCCATAATGTGTAGAAAGCTTGCTCATTTCTTTTGGGGAGGTGGGGGGTGGGGAGAGAAAATAACAATAAATTTTGCATGAATGATGAATTCACCACTTTGATAGAGATGCCATGAATATCAACCCCTGAAGCAAAAATTGTGTACTCGCTGTTTCAGACAAGTGTCCATTGCACATCTGTTTTATGAAAAGCCAATTGTGCATGCAATGTGTAATAACGGTTCAGATCTGCCTTAATTTATATGGCTTTTGAATGCAGATGATGCACAATTAAGGAAATTATGAAATGTGACATGCAAGAATTATTCCAATCTGCACTACTCAGAGAATACAGTTGTACAACTACATATAATGAGAGGCATGCAACACAATGCAATGATTTAAATCAGCTTTGCAAACACTGCACACCCACTTTTGTGGATTAGGATCCCAGACTCGCAATGCCAACATGTTGAAAGTCTGCAATATTCACCAAGAGAAAAGTGTCAGATTTTGCACACCCTGCACTTTCAATGTGTCTCCTATCTATACAATGTAATTTATATCTCCATTGTCCTCCTATCACTAGAATCCAATGTGTCAGATGGAGAAATTTAGCTCCTTATTTATTAACTGAAGCAATTAAAACTGTATGATTAGATATTTATGATATTATTTGGGGGGAGGGGGGCAATACAATTATTAATGTCCTCCAGTTTTTGCCCAAACTTGGTTGTGGCTTGAATTATCTGTAATTAGCAAGCAAAAAGATTGCAACCCCACTTAAATATCTATGACATTTGTCTGACTTTTGTGCATTGGGTTAGAAACACTTTCAATAAACTGTGCAGAATACTGCTAGTCAAGAACTATTTGAAACAATGGCACTTTTGCTTTCCACTTATTTATGCAAAATCTCCCAATCATTGTTTAGACGTAATATGAAAACATAATTTAGCATCCTATGCACGAACCTGCATCCTTCTCTTTCTTCAGTATGGCCATGAGAAGGAGACCAGCTGTTTAAAGCTAACAAGAGTTTGTTGCTTTGTCTAAACTCAGAACTGTTTTATCTAAACAAGCCAGGATGAAAAACCACTTGTCCCAAAGTGACAAACTGCTGTTAACTTAAAATACACATGGATGCTATAGCTACATTGAAGGAGAATGCGCAGAAGGGAGAGGATGAGCCCCAGGCTCATGCATGTAGCACTACACTATGGTTTAGTGTTACATCCTAACCCACGTGATTGCAGAATCTGTCTGAGCACTTAGATCTAGAGCCGCAAACTGGCCCTCTCTGTATGCAGATACAGACCTATGTGAGCACATGTCATTCCCTGTAAAATGTGACACAGAATTAGCCTCTGTTACAAGACCACCCCCCTGACCACTGTAAATTAGCACCATTCTACTTAATTCAATGGAGCTGTCAGCATAGGTCAAACCTGAGAATTTTACAACAAATGCTAAACCTTTTCACGCCGGAAGGGAAAGCAGGGGCTATGTTCATAACCGGAAATATGTTTTTAAAATTCATGAGAAGATACATATGGCAGTGTAGAACATAAGTAACACTCAAAATAGCCAGTGACCTTGGTGGTTTTGATAGAATATGAAAGGGGCATGGTGGGATTGCTCTAATGGGTGACCTGCGTATTTAAGAAGAAATAATCTGGACATCACAGTTTGTGTGTAGATCCTTGGGATTAGATACCAGCGACTGCAGTACAAAATTCAGTAAGGTTGTATTCTCTTGTGCACAAAATGATACAACTAAGTTACAATAGGACAGAGTTAAAAACAATATAAACTAATGAAATGTCCTAAATTGCTTTCTAATTATTATTATTTATCTAAATGCATACAAAAATATGTAGCAATCAAATAACAATTTTATTTTTTATTTTTTTAAAAAAACTGTCATTGCTGGTAACTCAAAGAGATACCTCCAGGAACGTTTTGACAGTAAACACTGTTGATGTTGGATTTGTTAAATAGACTTGGCATACAATTATCACCATCAAAATCCCATGTTTGAAGATCTGACGAAACACCAGCAAAGTTCTTTCTGTAGGTAAGCGGTTCAATATATCTATATCAGGTCAGCTTCAGACCTCAGTGTGTTCATTAAGCTTGCAGAAATTCTAAAATTGAAAGAAGAAGGAGATTTCACCCTACAGCTAAAGTTTTCTAGAATGCATTAGCATGTAAGTCATTAACAATCCAGGCATTTAACAATGAAAATAGACCCAGGGTGGGGAAAATAGACCCAGGGTGTGAATAACTGTATTGTATCAGCATTTCCAGAAGCGGTACATGAGTCTACCACATTTGCAAAGATATCATGATGTGGTCCCTATACAAAATGTCATTAGTATGATACATAATGTTAAAGAGAAGATCTGGACAGAACTGGAATTTGAGAGACCTGTGCAATACAGAATACCAGGCATTTAATAATAATAATAATAATAATAATAATAATAATAATAATAATAATAATAATAATTTATTATTTATACCCCGCCCATCTGGCTGGGCTTCCCCAGCCACTCTGGGCGGCTTCCAAAAAATAATAAAATACTGTAATACATCAAACATTAAAAGCTTCCCTAAACAGGGCTGCCTTCAGATGTCTTCTAAAAGTCTGGTAGCTGTTGTTCTCTTTGACATCTGGTGGGAGGGTGTTCCACAGGGAGGGCACCACTACAGAGAAGGCCCTCTGCCTGGTTCCCTATAACTTGGCTTCTCGTAGTGAGGGAAGGCCCTCGGTGCTGGACCTCAGTGTCCGGGTAGAACGATGGGGTTGGAGACGCTCCTTCAGATATAGTGGACCAAGGCCGTTTAAGGCTTTAAAGGTCAGCACCAACACTTTGAATTGTGCTCGGAAATGTACTGGGAGCCAATGGTCTCTGCAGCTGCTCCCAGTCACCAGTCTAGCTGGATTAGTTGTAGTTTCTGCGTCACCTTCAAAGGTACCCCCATGTAGAGCGCATTGCAGTAGTCCCATTCTTGATTCATATCTGAACTATCTTAGAAATGATAACAAACCCATTTGCAAAAGCGGAATTAAAGATCTGGCAATCCTAGATGTAGAAATTAACACCCCCTTATCACTATCGATTCCCTTCACATTGCATCACAATTCCCATCCTTTTACAAACCTGATAGAAAACTGATTGGTATGAAAGGAAAGGAAAAGGCTTGTACTGCTTGATTCACTTTTATGAAAATGACACTTCTCTCACAGCAGGACAGATCATGGAAAGAATGGAGGGATGCTGGCTGAATTGGCTATCAGTTGATGCAT
The DNA here is from genome assembly GCF_964188315.1 of Podarcis muralis. NCBI lineage: Eukaryota > Metazoa > Chordata > Lepidosauria > Squamata > Lacertidae > Podarcis > Podarcis muralis. The sequence continues at coordinate 26,748,946 of NC_135662.1, forward strand.
TGTGTCTCAAACTCAACAGTTAAATCTCAAGCAAATTAGAACAATGACACCATTTGAACGAATGATTCTGAACATCCAAAAAAATGCTATCAATTTTATATAAAATACTCACTGATCTAGCCATTGGACTATTAACTTGGTTATTAAACAAAATTGGGAAATGGACCTAGCCATAGCAATTGAAGCAGCATATTGGAACAATCTGTGGACAATTAACTCTCTAAAATCAACATCAACCCACATCAGAGAAAACTATTTTAAGTTAATACATATGTGGCATTTAACACATGTAAGAATCAGCTATATAGATAAAGCATCCACTTTGGCACATGGGAGAAGCACATATCCTGCTGTTCTAAGAAGGTTATCGTAGTATAACACAGGCACCAAAATTCACAAGGCCGCCACTGCTAGTAATGCAAACCTGGCGTTTCATGGGAGTGTTATGTTGAGAGGTAATGACTTCTTAGCTTCGTGGAGAAGGACTCGTTTGTCTCACAGAATCCACGTTAAACACACTAGCACACATTAAACGTCCAGATGGTGTCAGACTTGCACTTCCCACCAACCCCCTGCCAGCACAGCCAGTTGTGAGGAATTATGGGAGTTGTAGTCCAACAACTTCTGGTGGGTACTATGCTGGCCACCCCAGCATTAACGCTGTCATTTGCCAGAGTTTATATTTGCCCAAGGATTCTGTGTACTGGCACTGTGTCTGCTCACTAGGCTAGGTCTCAAACCTTAGCTTGAGATCTGGAATCCCTGACAATAATGCAGCAGTTTGGATTGCAGGGGCTAATCTGGATGGAGTGCCGAACCCAAGGACTGAGGGCATGTTGGCTAGTTCCAGCACTAGGATAGAAAGAACCTGCTGCACCACTATTTGATATTTCCTTTGATACTAAGGGAAGCTTCAGAAAATTCGTTTTTTACCCAATGAGTCATGATCTCTAGGGCCACCAAGTGAGAGGAAGCCACTGCAAACAGGTGGTCTGAAACCAAGCCGAGTGTCAGCACTTGCATGGAGGAGCCAATGGGCTTGGAGAGTCCACCACTGCTGACATTGGCTTCCTTATACTTAATTTGTTTTTGCTTAAAATGCTTTTTCTTTTCTTTTTTACAGCACTCTGAAAAGAAGTCCAAAGGCCATCTAGAAATTAAGATAGTGGCGATAGCTACAGCCATTTCCCCCAGCATTTGTTCTCAGCCCAGGGCTGTGTGATACCATCCAATATTTCCTGCTCTTTGGTGCAACCTGGCAAGTTTGTGAATGGGGGGAGCCCATCAGGGTGGGACTGAGGGGAGCATCTTGCCCAAGGCACCTTCAAACCTGGCCAACACACTCTGGGCAAAGCTGCGAGTTGTTTGTTTACTGAAGCCAAGGTGAAGGAGGAACTCTGTGTGTGTGGAACCTACTTGCACACTTTAACTACAACAGCTGTGGGGGGGGGGGAAATCCCCCCCCCAACACAACTTGCTTGTCCCATAAATATGTAAAAACTAAATCAAAGAGTGCATAAGTTTCAAATAGCTAAAATACTGCATTTCCCCTGTTCAGCATTTTGCTCGGCAAACACCGCCAGTTTTCCTTAGTTTTTAGTCAATCAGCCTAAAGCAATGTTGGAAGAAAAGGAGGAAGAAGACTTTTCTAATTGAATTAGTAGAATGTGCCTATTCACGGTAATAGGGGAGGGGAGGGCGAAGAAACAGAAAACAACAGCTTATTGACTAGTTTTAACTTTAATCTGTCTTGGAGGGGACTCTGTCTTGGACCCCGGCCAATGCTGTAGTCATGCATAAAACAATGGAAAGCCAAAACTCCATGCGCTGCCTGAACATTTGGTTTAATAACAGTTACAGTGTAGAGTCTTGCATGAGTTTACGCTATAAGCGAGTCTGCGCCCGTTGAAACCAGAAATGTGGAAACAGAGTTTATATAATAACGTTGGTTCCAATCCAAATGCCCCTGAGCTGTGTCGTATAATATCGCCTTAACAGAGGCTGCAAGGGTGAGGCTGGACTTAGGCAGGTGTAGGCAGCCATGAATGAATGCAAGCAGGAATGGACAATCACACCGCAGTAGACGGCCCTCACTGCCGCTGTATATTGTTGCTTCCAACTACCTGCTGTTCCTGTTGTTGCACACACACATGTGCATGCGCTGATTTTTAAAATGAAATGGCTACTATATGTTAAACGGGGAGGTCAAGGGGCTATTTAGCTTAGAAAAAGAAGAAAGGAACATAGGAAGCTGCCTTATACTAAATCAAACCACTGGCCCATGTAGCTCAGTATTGTCCACCCTGAGTGACAGCAGCTTTCTAGGATTTCAGGCACGGGACATTTCAAGACCCACCTGGAGATGCCAGGAATTGAAAGTGGGACTTTCTGCATTCAAAGCAGATGCTCTACCATTGAGCTAAGTCCCTTCTCATATATCTTTATGGCTGAGGGGGCATGCTATAGGGTAGGAGTAGTCAACGTGGCACCCTCCAGGTGCTTGTGAACTATATCTCCCATCAGCCACAATCAGTATTGTCAGAGATCGTGGGAATTGTAGTCCAGAACCATATAGAGGGCACCACTTTATAACCCTATATCAAACTAAGAGTGCCATGGACAGAGTAAATAGGAAAAGCATGACTCACCTCTTTCAAGGCATAAGATCTCAGGTCAGCCAGTGAAATTAGCAGGTAAGAAAAACAAAAGGAAATACTTTATGACATAGCCCATAATTCACCTATGAACGTCATTGCTGCTGGTTACTGTGACTGGCTTTTTAAAAAAAAAAGATGCAAAGAGGAATAATATCCACTGGGGTAGTGAACAGCAAGTGCCAGAAATGCAGAAAAAGTACCCCTCCTGACTGCTGGATGCTGAAGATGAACAAGGTACAGAGATAACCATCTCACCCTGTTTGTGAATTTCCCACAGACATTTGATTGGCCACTTTGCAGAGGGAACTTGAGTGAGGTAGAAAATCATGATAGCTCTCTTATCGGCTTCTGTTCTCGTGCAGTGAGACTCACCTTGTTCAACTGAATGGCACCAACAGCTGATGACACCGATTCAAAGAAGATGGCATTCTCAGATTCCAGCTTTCCGCTGAGCTTCAACGCCTTTATCAAGGAAGCTGTAGTAAGACAGGAATGTGCACACTTTAAAAGAGAGGAACGACACCCGGGAAAGTTAATTTGTAAAATTTATGCTCACCAAAAACTGATACTTGCCTTTGCAATTTGCCAGCAAAACATCAATGTTTCTTTTTTTAGATTCCGTGTAGATCTAAAAGAATCCAAATATTTAAACCACCTTACTAAAGATGCTGAAGTATCACATTCAGATGAAACGATGCTCTCCCTCCTCCTTCTGTTTTAGATTTTGACACCTGGTTGTTGTTGCTTTCATTATTTCATATAAATGAATTTAACACAAATTAGCAAGGCCCACTTTCAGCTCAGGAAAGATGTCACTCAGTAAGAAACAGGTAGGGTGCATACACCCCATATATTTAAAACATGTTTAAAGCACATTCCCCTCCAAATAATTTGGGAATTGTGATTTATCCCTCACAGAGCTATGGTTCTCAGTACCCATAACAAGCTGCAGTTCCCAGGATTCTTGGGGGGGGGGGTTGCTTTAAATGAATTGTGTGTGCCCAGCCTAAGTAATATTTAGCAAAAAAATATACATGCTGAATTGCAAGTGTCCAGCAGAGGGAACTGTTCCATAATATAAACATCCCCCTAAAAGCTAAAATCCATTAAGGTTTTGTGGTATGGAATGGTAAGCCTCAATGCCACATTGTAAGGACAAACACTGCTGTGATGCAGGAGGATTCTGCTTAAGTTCCATCTAGTCCAGTATTATGTCCCCCTCAAAGACTGGCCAGTTGCCTCCAGGAAGGCCACAAGCATGGCAAGAAGGCAAGAGCCCGTCCCTGCTGCCGTCCCTGCAACTGGTCTGAGCTTATGTTGACCAATGATGCAATGCAAAGAGAGCACAGACCAAATTGTATATTTGATACATCTCCTGCCCTCTTCCCTTAGACCATGACACATGCAGCACATGGCAAGCTCACATGCACTTTGCTATGTCACGTGGATAAAGGGTCCTAACAGTAACACTGTGGCTTCATCGTATCTTTCCTTAAAACGTAATGCAAATATTAAACCTATGTTGGTCACAACATCAGTACGGTTTTTAAGCGGTGAATGTACCGTGGTCCAAGTTTGCATTCATTCCTAAAGCAAGTGCCTATTTTCCAACTGGCATGTAGCAGCTAGAGATTAAGGTTTCTAAAACCCTTTAGTGCCACTGGATCTCAAAGAAGCAGCTTGTGGTCTTTGCCCCTCCGTGAAGCCCTAATACAAAAGAAGCATATGGCATCTGCTTTCTTCTAACTAATCTTAAAAAGCAATGTGAAATTATCTATTTGATCCAGGACTAAAGGCATGTGATGTTATTCATGTGGTTTGAGTGTAATATTTTTCTTTCACAAATAGCCAACACACACACACACACACACAACTAAGCAGGACTGGAGGTGTCAGGGGATGTTTAAATATTTTGCCCCGTTTGATTCCTATCTGGATAGATCTAACCCGGTGTCTATTTGCACAGGGGGCTTTTTTCCATGCGCATAGCAGTCACAGGGGGATATCTGGATTGGGAACAAAGGAGCAAACGTCTAAAGTCCCTCTCCCCTCCCAATCCAGCTCGCCTCCCCCCACTCCCTGGCTGTTGTGAAAGAAAAATGGAATAGTTCCAGTGGGATAATACTTCAAAGGAGATTGGCAAGTGGGTGATGCCACCTATTTGTCCAAGTTGGCCCGCTGGGGTGGGGGGAGATAAAGATCTGTCCCAATGGGCCAAAAAGGTTCCCCACCCCAGCTTAAGGGCAAATCCTGCCAGTCCTACCTAGTCAATGATTTCTATTAAGTTTGATGAGTGCAATGTTCACAAAAGCAATGTCCAGTCACATATGCTGTGACTGATCTGGTCCTCTGATCCTTTTCTCTCTTGTGATAATACCTTCATGTTTGACTCATGACTTCTGAACACTTGTTTTGCTACTCCGTAAAGTATCCAATTGTTAACAGAGAAGGACAGCCAAAGGCTTTGGATAGGGGAAGGAGGGTCAGTTTCTGGGAAAAGGTGAAAAAAGAAGCAATCTGCATTTGGTCAAAAGGGGGGGGGGGGACTTGTCTGAGAGGAAACTTCCTAGAAAAAAAGGGACAACTAGAAAGTGAACATAGGACCCTATAGGAAAAGATACGGGAGGCAAATAGTTTCCAAGCTGGGATCTGATTCCCACGTACATGTAGGTCAGTTAATTTCACAAGATGACTTACAGTTTGGCGATTACTCCATTGGCAAGTATTGTGCTTGAAGCGACAAAGGAGTGGAATTAGATGGCGATTGACCTCTGAGGGCTTATAACCCACATGCAAGTCATCACTTGATGCTGCAGCCATCAAGCGACAAGTGTGGATATATGAATTTGGTCTAAAAAAAAAATTTTTTTAAAAAGGAACAGCACAAAGATTCGTGCCCATTCTGCAACCATCAATGCATTCTGCATTGGACGGTTGTGATGTTCTTGAAGGAGGAATGAATGTTTAGGAGGCCTTCTGCTATCCTAGATTATGCCAGCAGTATACTTGTTGGAACGCGTAACTGGGAGTAGAATGAGTGGGAGATTCATCCACAGAGTACACACACAGGTAGGTGTATAGAATCATATAACTATAGTTGAAGGGATCCCCAAGGGCAATCCAGTCCAACCTTCTACAATGCAGGAATCACAGCTAAAGACCCCTCTGTTCAAACCTCTGTTCAAAAAATTCTGATGGAGAGTTCACCACCTTCCAAGATAGTCTACTCCTGAGTCACACAGCTCTTCCTAATGTTTTGTCGGAATCCCTTTCTTATAATTTGAATTCATTGGTTTGGGTCCTACCCTCTGGAGCAGCAGAAAACGACCTTGCTCCATCTTCCATGTGACAGCCCTTTAAGATGGCTATCATATCACCTTTGTTTTATCCTCTCCAGGCTAAACACACTCAACTTCCTCAATCCTTCCTCATAAAGCTTCTTGGTCTCCCTCCTCTGCACACAGTCCAGCTTGTCAATATCCTTCCTAAAAGTTCTACCTAGAATTGGGCACAGTACTCTTGGTGGGGGTCTGACCAAGGCAGAATACAGTGACACTATAGAATAGTGTGGATACAATAAAATGAACGTGGTGAATCATAAATACCTGAGTAAGCACAGAGATGCCAGTGTAGTCAAAGAAAGTCAGGCCACTGCAGTCAAGTATTAGGGAATGCCTTTCGCTGGGCCATTGCTGTAACGATGATTCACCTATACGGTTAGTTAAAAGGTCTGTTATTTATTTATTTTATTTGTGGGCTACAGACAGATGCAATATCAATCTGAAATAAGTGGGGATTTCTATGTGGAATCGTAGAATTGTAGAGTTGGGAAGCCCAGAGGTCATCTTGTTCAACCCCCCTGCAATGCAGGAATCACAACTAAAGAATCCCTGACAGATTGCTATCCGAGCTCTCCTGAAAAATCTCCACCAACTTCCAAGATAGTCCATTCCACTGTTGAAGAGCTCTTACTGTTAGAAAGTTCTTCCTAATGTTAGTCAGAACCTCCTTTCTTGTCATTGGAACCCACTGGTTCGGGTCCTAGCCTCTGGAGTAGTACCAGAAAACAAGCTTGCTCCATCTTCCATGTGACAACCCTTTAGGCAGTTGAAGATGGTTATCATATCACTTTTCAGTCTTCTCTTCTCCAGGCTCACCATACCCAACTCCCTCACGTGCTCTGTATGCTGAAGACCCCAGATTCAATCCCTAGCATCTCCAGGTAAGATGAAGAGGCTCCTGCCTGAAGTTCTGGAGAGTTACTGCCACTCCATGTTGACATGAATGAGCTAGATGCACTATTGGTCTGATCTGGGATGAGACACCTTCCTGTGTTCCTAGACATGACTGGAGAGAAGCTGAGAAGACCAGAAATGAAGCCCTGGTGGTTTGACAGTATATTTTATGGTTTCCGTTCTTTATCAGGTTCCCAGAGAGAGCTTTACGGAAAAGCCTTGCTAGTTCCTTAAAATAAATAATAATTCCACTTTTAGTGAAGTTCTTTAGCTTCCTTCAAAATCCCTCACAAGTTTTGCTCTGGAGGACCTCCTGCATTTTGATTCAATTTCTGTCGGCACTTGCCACCCAAATTTTCTATTAGGGGAACTGATGGCAAGTTTGAGCGCAACTGTCTCTTCATGGAACGTAAAGGAAACAGCTTCATAGATACTTTCCAATAGGCAAACTTAGAATCATAGAATCTTAAGAGCTGGAAGGGATTCAAGGGTCATCTAGTCCAACCCCCTGCAATGCAGGAATCTCGGCTAAAGCATCCACTTCACTAGGTAGTTGCTCAATTCAGTTAGCAGGTGGTTAACCACTAAGTATATTTAAACACTTGATGCTTCTCATAATAAAGTGAGTTTTCTAAACTATATATGCTGAAGTTACCGCTTCCAAAAATGTCCCATAGCAACCCCAAAGAAGCAGATTCACAGGCAGTGCTAAATAACCATCCCATGAGCACAAGGATTTCCACTTGCAAGGCAGAACTTCTCCCCTCTTCCTTCCTGCGGCACAAAGTTTGCCCCCTCCTCCAATCTGCTCCAGATGGTTGGGGAAAACCCCAGAAAATATTTAGGGGGTGTATGGTGGGGGGTCCTGCTGCAGAAGTCGAAATCCTTACACTGATAGGATAGTAACTTTGCACTGCCCGAGTTACAAACCACAGTATTTGCTTTCCACCCCATTACGGGGATCTGACCTACGGGACACAAGTATCATTTGCTTCCTTCTGTTAAATATTGAAAGAGAACTAACCTTCTAAGTTATAAACTACAAAGCACTAAACAAAAGGCTGGAGATACAAAATGAAGCGGTTTAAACTAAATAGTTTTGACAAAGAATATAAAGGGCTCAGAAATTCTTCAAGGGACTTAGGTGCTAACAATGTATGGATTTACATTGGCACTAAATCCTCTCAATGAGTAGCCAAAGATTTGGTGCTTTTTTTTCGTTTGCAGTTCTTGAGGTTTATTGGATTATTTAATTGTATATGCATAATGTTTTCCAAACAGAGCAAAAGAGAAATTAATATCAAAGAAAGTAAACTCCAGCCAGACAGTAACTAAAAATAGACTCAAGAGAGCTGCTAGGCCTTTAATGCAATCCTCTCCACAGCCCATACAAAAATGTCAAAGAGTAAAAGAAAATCTTTGCCCCAGAGAGATAATGAAAGATCAGGAATTATGGGAGAATACATCAAAAGCTTGGAAAATTCTCCAGTATTTGTTTTACCTTGTAGTTACTGATTTACCTGAATAGAAAAAAAAGACACTGCTGGCATTTCAGCGTCTCCAGGTGGTCACATTGCCCCATAATATACGGTACTTTTCCATGTATAAGACTGGATTTTTTTACTCTAAAATAATGTTCAAAATCTGGGCTGGTCTTATACATGGATGGTATATCCCCCCATTTTCTTAAATCGGAGTCCCAAAAAATAGGGGGCATCTTATACATGGGGGCAACTTAGGTGTATTAATAGGTTTTTTATATCATATAAAGTTCACAATGTTTGTATCTTACTTTGTCGTGAAACACAATCTTTGGACATGGAATTCAATGGGGAGTGAGTTAAAGGGTTCTTTTGTATTTAAAAAGCTCCTGCCCCCCACCTTAGCATCGCAATTAAATGAGAAAGTCAAGACATGGAACAAGAGATGGGGAAGAATTCGTTGAGTTTGCGTTTTAATGAAAACTACTTAATTTGCACTTTCCCCACATAATACGCAAGCTCAAATGCGGATACTTCTTGAACTTTTAAAATTCAGTTCTCCAACCAAATAATGTGTGCAGAAATGTGTATATAACATGCATATATGAGAAAAGATAACATTGTGTTTATCAGGTAAAAATGCATATAAAATGTAAACTGGGAGGATTGAGCTGTAAAATGAGAGTTTTTTTGTTTTTACAATCAAGTGGAATACACATTTTATAAAATAAACAAAATACTGATTAATTTAAGTGAAGCCTTTTTTAAAAGAAAGAAAGAAAGAAAGAAAGAAAGAAAGAAAGAAAGAAAGAAAGAAACAGAAAACTGATGCAGAATAGTGGAGACAAGAACATAAGACTATAAAAATGAGAAACTGAAACAGACAGGTTCTTCCAGGCCTAGTAAGAGACAGTCTGCTCTGCCAAGCTAAGGTTCCATTTGCACTATACATTTAAAGCAGTATACCAATTTAAACAGTCCTGGCTTCCCCCAAAGAATCCTGGGAACTATAGTTTGCTAAGGGTCCTGAGGGTTGTTAGAAGACACACACACCCTGGGGGGGGGGGCAACATAACATGCTGTTCTGAGTCTCTTGTCCAGAGGTGAAGGGGGATGGCAGTTGGAAGACCAGGACTCTGATTCCTGCATTGCAGAGGGTTGAACTAGATTACCCTTAGGTCCCTTCCAACTCTACAGTTCTGTGATTCCCCTCACAGAGCTGCCAGAGTGGGAACTGGAGCTCTGTAAGGAGAATGGGGGGGGGTCTCCTAAGATCTCTCAGTACAGTGGTACCTCGGGTTAAGAACTTAATTCGTTCTGGAGGTCCGTTCTTAACCTGAAATTGTTCTTAGCCTAAAGCACCACTTTAGCTAATGGGACCTCCTGCTGCTGCCACGCCACCAGAGCACGATTTCTGTTCTCATCCTGAAGCCAAGTTCTTAACCCATTAGCTATTTCTGGGTTAGCGGAGTTTGTAACCTGAAGCATATATAACCTGAAGCGTTTGTAACCCAAGGTACCACTGTACCTTTAACAAACTTTGCTTCCCAGGATTCGGGGGGGGGGGGGGACATGATTGTTAAAAGTAGCTAGATACTTTGAATGTATGGCATAGATGGGAGCTAAATGAGCTGGTTCAAGAAGAAGAAGAAGAAGAAGAAGAAGAAGAAGAAGAAGAAGAAGAAGAAGAAGAAGAAGAAAGAAGGAAGAAGAAGAAGAAGAAAGAAGAAGAAGAAGAAGAAGAAGAAGAAGAAGAAGAAGAAGAAGAAGAAGAAGAAGAAGAAGAAGAAGAAGAAGAAGAGTAGTCGTAGTAGTAGTAGTCGTAGTAGTTTGGATTTGATATCACGCTTTATCACTACCCGAAGGAGTCTCAAAGCGGCTAACATTCTCCTTTCCCTTCCTCCCCCACAACAAACACTCTGTGAGGTGAGTGGGGCTGAGAGACTTCAAAGAAATGTGACTAGCCCACATGTGGAGGAGCGGAGACCCAAACCCGGTTCACCAGATTACGAGTCTACCACTCTTAACCACTACACCATACTGGCTCTCACCATACTTGAGCTTCAGGAAAGCCATCTTCGACCCTGTTAACCACCCTTTGGCCAGTCAGGCATCAGGAAAGCTCTTCCCTTTCACCTCCTCGCTGGCAGCCATTTGTGTACATCCTACAGAACTCATGCCTGCCTGCCTCTAGCCTTCTGGGTGATTCTAAGTGACATCACATCATGCTCCTTGCCTGGACGTGTAAGCATCAGGCACATTCATGCTGCCTTCTCGGTTGCCATCTTTTAGGTCATGCACTCAAGAGAAGCCCTGCATGTAATGGAAAGCTCTTGCTTTGGTTTTGGGTACTGGGTCTTGCAGTCACAGCACACACAAACAGCTCTCTGCGACTGGCGTGTGGAAGATGGAGAACAAAGCCCTCAACGAAGGCACAACACCACAATTTGGAGCTTTTGTAGTGCAAAGGTGCAATGCCGACAGGCAAGTATATTCATTTGAACTTTAGATTCTAAAGCAATAAAGAACTGGGGGGGGGGCGGATATGACCCAATCATATAATTTTATGGTATTCCACTGATCTCCAAAGTGGTGCAAACCTGGAAATCTAGATCACCTATGTTTGGTAACTGTCCCACATGTTTATTTTACAACACATTTCGAACACCTAGTTAAATCAACACACTCATTCCAATACATTCACAATCTTCAGACCCTTCACCTCCTGCCATGTCAAAGGGAAGGTATGTGGGACAGTGAGATAAGTTTGATTCCTGATCAAACTTTAACTGACATGTGTCCTGGAATATGATGGGGGTAATTTAAAGGCCCGTCAAGTGTTTATGTCTTAAATGATAAACTCACCATGGCAATTTCCATTGGATAATGGGCTGAGCAATGTGTTCTGTTCATACTGTAAGAAATAGAAAAAGGAAGAGATGAGAGAAAGGAAAGAACTGTCCCTTGTTTTGCTGCCTTAAAAGTTTTGCAAACTCAGTACTTCTTCGTGAGGCAACTACAACCCAGCCTCAGTAGTAATAACACCCTCACTTTAAAAGGGGTGTGATGTAAATTAAACAATAAATAAATATTGTTTATTACAGTACATTTATACTCAAACTCTCCATTAAAAATGCCCAAGGTGGCTAACAGTAACACCCACAATAGAAAATAGCTAAACCATATTTTTTATATATATATAAAAAAAAACATACATAGCATTACAATAAACCTAGGGCCCTAAATTTGCCTCAAACTACAGAGGGAGAGGCTCAAGCACATGAGGGGAAGGCAAAGGGAGAGAAGAGGGTACATGAGCTCAGAAGGTGTTTGAGCTGAGGACACGTTTATTGTACTGCCATAGCATGGTTTGGATAGCAATGACTCAACAGAATAGCAAGATGGGGGAAAGTGCAGCGGCGGCGGCAGCAGCAGCATATATACTAAAGCCATGTTATATGAGCCATAAAATAACTTTGGTCAGCTTCATTTATGCATATATTTGCCTCTGTAACTTAAGAACATTAAGAATGCTGCTGGGATAGACTTAAGATCCTGGTCCTGAATCCTATTTCCCATAATGGCCAGTTAGATGCTGTCAGAAAGCCCAGAACCCAGGCATAAAGGCAATATCTTTTTCTCTGAATACAGCTTCTGAACATGGAAGCTCTATTTATCCACAATTGCTAATATCCATCGATAGATCTCTCTTCCATGAATTTGGCTAATCCTTTTCTATGCTCACTGAATTGACACCCCCCCCACACACACACAAAAGCCCACATCACACTTGTAGAATCCTTCATTTACTGCGCACAACTCATTTTCTATTTGTGTTTGGCTTCAGTAGCAAGCAGTGTGTCTATGTGTGCGTGTCGAGCAGCAGAGCTACCTGGCTTAACTAGTTGGCACACGGTCTACCCTGGATCCAAGCACTGGCTTTTGGATTGCTGCCTCCGACTAGGTCACTGTTTTCTTAGGCATGCTTTGAGTCATGCTCCTAGGTTTCTAATCTGGATCGACTCCATAGCTTCGAATGCTGATTTGGTGGAGGAGCAGGGGAAATGGCCAGGCACGCAGTATTCATATAAACAAAGTCTTTGTTAAGAGTGATGGATGGACCACTGTTCTGAAAAATTAAGCTTTTGCTTTCTCAATCATATCTAACCAAAATCAACAGAAGGACTCCACCACTGTAGCGCTGGAAATTGGCTTCTGTGTTGCCATATCACACAACCTTACTAAGCGGGAAGGGGGAATAAATAATGTTGTGCTTTCTATTCCTTCAACTATGGGAGGTCCCAGTGTAGCTTTGCACGGTCAGTTTGCTTGAGAGAAGTGGGAGTCCTGGAGATGTCTGGTGGTTCTGTAATATCCAGTATTGGCTTGCAAGACTCATCAGAGCAATCCAAGGAGGGAAATCAATCATTACCAGAAACATTCAGGAGCTTGCGAGAGAGGCAGAGGCTGTCTCATTCAGCACCATATTAGCTAGGAACCCCAGGTGCAGAATGCTGACATTGGTGGGGGCTACCAGTCAGCCAGCAACCATACACTTGCATCTAGGTGACTGACACACCTCCTGCCTTCGTTACTTAGTTTGTCAAAACAAAAAGTATGTTTAGAAATGCACGCAGCAGCGTTCACTGAATATGTAAAAAATAATTTAATCCTAAGAACACTGCCGGTTACGTCTCGTGTTTTTATTGAGTATGCTTTACATGACCATGGGCTTGTTTGTTGTTGTTTTTCTTTGATCATCCATGCACAGTCAGCATTCATGGTAAGCAGCCATGCCACTAAAGGGATGCTCTGAAGATCAAGACAAAGTGGCCACTATTAATAATCCTGAAATTTGCTGCTGCATATTTGCTGTAAGGTTCCTCCATCCAGCCAATACTGTATTGTCAACTTTGATGGACAGTAGCAAGGTAAGTGCTTTTTTTTCCAGTCAGAGCACACCAAAGTGTAGTTCTGGCCCCTCTCAGGTGGGTGTCATTGTGGGCTGGTGCTCCCGCCGCAAAACGAACATTTCAAGTCAAAACGGAAGCTGGCCAGCGTGTGAGAGTCTACACTTTTATTTAGATCTATGACTCTACTTGGCTACTAGCTGCTAGATGGCGGGGCCAAGTCCTCCTTCCTTTTCCTCAACCCGTCTCCTGTGTAGCTACAGCAGGCTTTAAGCTTTCAAACCAGCCTCCACCGTTGCACACATACATGTTTGTGTGAGGGCCCTTCTGACCTGCCCTAGCCATCTACCTGAAACTAAGAGGACGAGGGAGGCGGGGGCACATTTATTTGACCTGTACCAGAAACAGAGGAGACTCCCACACCAGTTAGGGAGACAGCTTGCCGTAGTTTTTAGACCTCCGTGGGTGGTGAATGCAGCTGTTGTCAAAAGTGGCATCTGTTCAGGACTGCCCTTAGTTGCCCAGTGACTTACTGTAACAACTTTGTGGTGAGTTCTGGAACCAATTTTTTTAGAAAAAAAGCACCAAGCAAGATCCAGATCCTGTTTTCCAGTTAAGAAATTTATGTCTCAAGCAACAAAAGGTTTTATTCTACTTATTTTAATTCTTTTGACTAGATTTGCCAGAGACCAAACCTGACAGCTCAGCAATAGAGAATGCCTGGAGAATGACCCAGGACCCAATCCTTGTATAAAGCCTATGAAGAGCCACTGACAGTCAGTGTAGACTGCTGAGTTAGATGTGCCAACAGTCTTACTGGGGATAAAGCAGCTATCTCTGTTCTAACGTGTGTTCTCTACCCCCGAGTCATTTCCTCTTGGCAACAACACAAAGTGCAATCACCATGCTTTGAATCTGCAGTACAGTTTGAATTTCCTCTCTGCAATACGAGCGGGTGGAATGAAAACGTGAACCGAAAGTACAGAAAGAAACACAAGCAACCCTCTCTCCATGATGAAGCATGCCTTACCTTGTTCATATCTTCAGGTAGCTGCTGTGCACACGTGCTTTCCTTCTGGATTATTTTTAGTATGTCCATGTGAAACTTCTTAGCGTTCAGAAAGACAAGTGGGTTATTCACCGAGACAATTTTTACTGCTTGTAAGGACTCCTTTGAATTAAAATTAAAAACCGATTAGCTAATATAGTAATGCTTGTTAACCAGCAGACATAGCGTTCTTTACAACAGACTAATGGAGTTGAACTTCCTGCTCAGTGCAATGCAAGATCTACAATGCAGCCACCCAGCCTCTAATAAAATACCTCGACCAAGAGAAAGTCTACTACATACCACCCCACAGGCAGTGTGCAGAAGTTTCTCCTCATGTTTAAGTGAACTCGGCTTTCCTGCAATTTTTCGCCTTTTGGTTCTCGTTCTGCCCGCTGGAGCAATATCTTCTTCATGGCAGTCCTTCAGATATCTGAAGACAGCCATGCCTCCCCTTAACCTTTCCTTCAGGTGAAACATACTCAGCTCTTTCAACCACTCCTCAAAAGACTTGGTTTCCAGGCTCCTCTGCAAAATCTGGTGGCACCAGCTGTCATCCCTCAGGCTGAGCCTTCTAGTAGGCCCCACAGTGGACAGGAAATAAATGTATGAAAACTGAGAAGTCTGAAATGTCTCCCAACATTTTTTTTAATGCCGCTTAAAGCATTCTGCGCCCTAGACTCCTGAATGCCAAGATGATGCCAGGTTCTCGTTAGGTTGTGTGCAACAAGAATAAGATCCCTCCCCGGCTGCTATAGGTACAAGCAGTCTCCACATACACTCTGAGGAAGGAAGTTGAAATGGACACATGTCCAGCAAGGACAAAGCACAGAGGAAGAGGAGGAGGACAGGGATTCCCCCATGCTGAAATATAACTCCCTTTGAATAAAGAGAGAATAAGAAGACTAGGCTTACAGAATCTGCTTCTGTTTTGAATCTGCATTCCACTTCTTTCATGTGTTTCAGGCTCAGAGTCGTTGCTCTATAACAGATATGTGAAAGCAGCATATATAAGACTGCACACTGTGACTGTAGATGCCAAAACAAGCTTTTGAAAAGCGAACATTTTCCAGGTGGTATCTGGCTATTCACATGTTCCAGATTCTGCAAATTACTTACTTCATACATTGGACAACCTGTGTTTGTTAATGGGTGCTAAAATAGAAAGGGTTCTATAGCTACTTGCTCTCCTACTTTTAAAAAAGTCAGGCTCAATCAGAGGCATAGTGTGAGGGGGCCCGGGGGGGGGGGGCATGGCCCCAGGTGCACATTTTTGAGCCCTGGCAGCTGAGGCGCGGCAGCAAGCAGGTTGGTCTAGTGGTCAGGTGGATGGAGGCAGCAGGTGAGCAGCCTGTTGGAGGCGGGTTCCATTCACCCTCCACATGCACTCCACACATGCCCTCCCCCAGTGTGAGCCCCCACCCCAGCTGCCCAGTTCACTGGGGGTGGAGGGTGCAACATTTGCCCCGCCCCGGGTGCTGGCAACCCTCGCTACGCCACTGGGCTCAATAGTTAAATTAACAGGATTCGTTCACCTATATGTAGACAAACAAAAAAGACATTGGACAGTTTTTCCAGACGCATTTGCAAGGCAGCATCAATGAGCAGAAGACAGGAATTAACCCATCCCCAACTACCAACTGGCTCCTGCTAACAACATCCTCAGACCCCATATTCATTTTACAATGGAAGCATAGGATTGGGAATCCTGTTTTCCCCTTACATCATGCTTATTTTAATCCTGAAATTGGTTGCATAGTCATAGCCTATACTATGAGCATTCTGTGACATGGGCTAGGAATGCGAACCTTCAACAGACTACAGTTCCCATGATTCCTTGGAGGTAGGAATGACAGCTGAACTGGCATATGACCTATGTAAGTTTGTAGTGTATTTTTGCCCTAAATGCAACAGGATGATATATTTCACTGTTGTGGATACAAAATTGTTTGCCTCTGAGAACACTGTAGGAATGTCTCACCTTGGGAAACGGAAAACCACTATAAGTATTGTGCAGACTACGCCGTACAGCAATCCCACATTAGCAGCAAAACAAATTGTAAATATGTACGTGCTAACCCATATACTCTGTAAGGAAAAGAACAGAAGACAAAAAGGAATTAGTTATACAAACTTAGCAAAAATGTGTAGGGGAAGAAAAGTTATTAACCCTTTCCCTGCAAGCTGATTTTTGTCCAAAATATCCCTTCCCCAGAGGGATCACCGTATAATATTTTCTTTTTTGGGATAAATAAGTACACATTTATTGTAGCAGCCCTGGTGACACTACTGGGAGTCAGCATAGGCTTTTCCTAGGCCCTGGTCAAAGGCCTAGTCAAAGGCCTGGTCAAAGGCCTGGTCAAAGGTAAAGAAACATTCAGAACCAATATGACCACAGCAGTGGCAGGACAAGGAGGGGAGAGAAACAAAGAAAAGAAAATCAGTACCATGGACAGTTACAGATTTATCCTACCACATGCAGTGGTATTGTGCTTCCTGTATAACAAAAGTCATGCTTCTTGTATGATACAACATAAGTCAATCAATGCACACCTGTGAGTACACTTTGATAGCCCAAGAAGCCATGACTAATAAATGGTTGGATTTGGTACGCAATATAGCCTAAAAGATCTCAAGCCCTGACAACGAGCCTAGTGAGCTATTTTACATGTTGCTGTTTACAGAGGCTGTTATAGCATTGTGAGAGATCTGTGTATTTAAGTGCACTGGTGCAGTGTATGGAGATCATCATCAGTGGGAGTGACTTTTAAAAGATATAAAACACTTATCAAGATGGTGACACTAGATGGTAGGACTCCAAGCTTGGACATCTGCATCACACACACTTTTAAAGAGAAGTGTTATATTTTATTGATCACGTTTCTTTCTTAACATGCCTACAAGGATCACAGAGGTTCCCCATTTTATTCTTACAAAAAAAGCCTTTGATGTAGGTTGTGCCAAGAGATAGTGACTGATCTGAGATCACCCAGAAAGTTTCATGGTTGAAACTCTATCCCATGCTGTAACTACCACCTCACAAAGGATTTCTGCAAATATCTACAATCGGTAGCAGAGCAATCACGCTCAAGTCTATACACATATACAAACTTAAAAACCTAATCCAAAATTTGGTAATTTTATATTCAGCTTCAGTGAAAGCTAGCACTGAAATCTCATAACATTCTGATATCTCATTGACTTCTACTGGTTTGAACCAGAATAGTGAAGTGTGGAGGGGGCAAGGGGGAGAATGATTGCAAAAGGTTCCCTTTACAAAATTTGAAATTAAAATCTGTTCATCTTTGCATTTGTGTAAAAAGATCTGGTTGCTTCTTAATTTTACTGTCGTTCTCTTGCTTATTATTTTTAAGCACGGTCCAATGCTGAAGTTTTGCTCCTCCAAAAAAGTAAGATTTATAGTGCAAATTGAGAAGAGAACAACGAGTAAAATATTAAACCCAAACCAGCAAAATGCATATGTATGTACAGGGAAGAAAACAGAAGTGGGGGGGGGATTCAGGACTGGGGAGTTGATTTGTAAGAAGACTGATGAAAAGGTCTTTTTCATCTCTGTCATGTTGGTTGTAAAGAAAGCCAAAATGATGGAAAATTATCCCCTGATGACTAATTGGTACCTGGCTGAAGCAATTTGATTATTTCAAGTTCCTTCCATAGTGGTTGTGTTGCTACATAAATCATACCACAATTCACATCCCTTAGAACAAATTAGCCAAACTGAAATTACAATCTCGTCTGGAATGAAATGGTTTCTTTGTAATAGCATTGAAGCACACGGCCTGGGAAAACTGCTAGCTCAGCACTTGCTTTTGAAAACGATGACTCTGAATTCCAAGGAGAAGGCAAGGGGGAAAGAAAGAAAAGGGCAGGATAATGCTTTATACAAATCTTGAAGAGCAGGAAACAAAGTTAGGAGGTGAAGGGAATACTTTGGATCCAAGGAGAATTTTACCACCCAGACAAAGAAGATCTTCTCTCAACAATGAGTGTTGAATTCCAAAACATTTCTGGGAGAGCACTGTTCTCAAACAAAACCCCTAATTCTAAGAGGCCAATGATCTCACTTGCGTCGAAGTGCCCATCTGGCTGCAGCAACTACGGGCTTGATAGCTGCTACAGCCAGCCAAAGAGCTACCCACCTGCCTGCCTTCTTAGGGTCTACACTTCCTCTTGTCCCCTGCTGAGAAAGCAAGGATCTGAGCAGTTTTCTGCTTGTCCCGTGCTCTCTAGGCATGGGTCTGAGCGGTTTTCCATCTGCCCTGCCACTTTCCCTTGGAAAACCCACTCTTTACTCCAGAATCGGAGTGAACGTCAATCCATGGGAAACCCAACTGAGGTTTGCTCCGATTCAGCAGCAAAGAATGGGTTTTCCCAGGGGGAGGCCGTCCCAATGGGCAAAACAAGACCTGCTATAGCAGTGTCTCTATGTTGCTATAGAAGAAAAGTAAGCAAGTAGAGGTGGCAATAGCAGTGGCTGTAATAAGGCTCTCCAGACACCATAGCAACTATGACAGGCAAGTAGAGGTTTCTCAACACAGAAGGGCTAAACCGCAAGCTCCTTAGAACTGACGTATTTGCTTCTACATAATAAGATTTGGCATGTGACAAAGAATCATATGTAACTGTTTCTATTTCCTGAATTCATTCTTGTTCTATTGATGTTCCACTGAGAGTCCTATGGAGTTTTAAACATCCAACCTAGAATGCAATTGTAAGTATAAAACCAATATTTATTTCAAGAAGGCTCCTCCTTTGGCAATGGGACATCTTCACTTCAATCATAATACAAGGCACTAATGCCTGGGGAAGGCTGGCCAAGACAACCATATCCCCACCTGTCAGTTACCCTTTCAGAGGTTTGTTATGGCTCTCTGTCAGAACTCTTGTTAATAAGGACGTCAATATGCCACCCTGACACAGAGTGAAGCAGGTTTTCTTTTTATCTTCCAGCTTTTAAAGGAAAATCATAGACAGGAACAAAGTTCAGTAAAGACATTACAGAATATACAAAGAGTACTTTGGCAAAATATTTTTATAAAGACAAGTAAGGCAACTAATCAACACATCATCAGCTTGTCAAATAACACGTTTAACCATCACCCAACTTAATTATTTGTTCTAGGACCTTTCCTGTTCCTAGAACATCAAATGAGAAGGTGGATTCCTGAGAGCACATGACAGAGGAGAAAGGTGATTTGTTAGCAGGAAGAAAAGGGTAAGGGAAAGAAACAGTGGCAAAACTTTAATTCATATGTAAAAGAATGGACCTTCCTCTCAGTAAATTCCTACACAGTTGGCTGAGGGACAGCAACAAAAGGGAAGACTTGGTAGTGGAGGCATTTAGGACATTATCCCATACATTAAAAGGCCTGCAGAAGGGGAATCCTTAGATTCAATTTCACTTACCCAGTCTATTTTATCCACATTCCAATACTTTTTTAAGTCACGGAACTGCACCAGCATCCCCTTCAGCCCCACCACAATGATACTTGCTAGAACGCACTGCAATGAAAGAATCCTTTGTCAGAAAGTGAATTCAGCATGCAGGGAAATAGATTTCGGCAAGTTAATTGGCAAATTCCCAGGAAGCCTGAAGACACCTCTTCACTACAGTTATCAACACCTCCAAATATAAATAATGCCAAAGAGAAAATATCTTACACGTGCCTTTTGTGGATTCTGAAATTGCAATGCACAATACATTTGGGTGGTAACTAGAAGGATAAATTCAAACAGCCTTTGAAATACCAGGCATTTTTAAAATCCAAAAAATAATAACCAGGGACAAGAACAGGCTGTGAGTGAATATGCCACTTTCATTTCTTCAGACAGTAGAAAGGCCTCTTCCCTTGCGTGGAGGATAAGGGTTTTCCCCCTTACTCATGGGAAGAAGAGGGTAAATTATCCCCTAGCGCTGGTGCTAGAAGCCCTGGCTCCAGTCCTATGACCTAGTGCAAAATTATACACTAGGTGCAAAGATTCAAAACTTCTGCAATAAGTTCCATTGAAAACAGGCAACCCAGTTCATATCCAAGCAAAACAGAAAGAAAGACTCCCCACTCCCTATTTGTTCTTGGCACATGAAACTGGTGTGTTCTCTCCCTTCTATGAGAGCATTAATAATCATGGAATCATAATGAAAGGCGGTGCAGTCATTTTCAGAAAGAATAGTTTCATCTATGAAAATCATATGATCGCAAATAATAGTAATTAAAAAAAGAACTGTACCATGGGCAGCCAGTATAGCATTGGTCCTACTGCATAGATGACCACAAGCACCAATATGCAAGATATTAGGCAAGCCACCTAAAAACAATTGGAAAGGAGAAGCATAAATAATCACATTATTCAAATTCTAAAGCATGTCTCAAATGAAATGAAAGTGCTTGGTTTGCCGAAGTTGCTGAGCATAACAAAACACTGCAGACACATAAAAATTCTAGGAGCCAGGAAAGGGGATTTTGGCTCTCACATGGTCTGCAGATTGGAAGCATCTGAGTATAATTTAAGATTTGACCTGTTGTGGTTACCCTTAGCCCACCTAAAGAACAAATACATGTATCAAATACCAATATACACAATATACAAAAGGGGGGGGGGTTACTGTTTGATCCCAAATATGCAGGCAGAAACCACTGAGCTTCTGGAAAATGTACTTTTGTGCCTGTTTTCATTACACAATGGTTGCAATCTGAAGAAGTTCATCCACACCCAAGTCACGCTGATTTCAATGAGATTTAGGATGGGACTACGTGTCATCCGCATAACTGTTGGCTGGCAGCTTCTCCTAGGGAGGAACTGTGGCAAGGAAGTGGTAGCTGGGGAAATGTTTAGGCACTCTGTTCCATCACTTGTCTCTGCCCAAGTTCCTCTCAAACCTGATTGCTTTATTTATCCCAACTTTCCTCTAAGGATCTCAGAGTGGCATACATGGCTGGCTTCTCTTCACAACAATCCTATGAAACCAGTTTGGCTGAGAGCAACTGACAGAAGGTCACCCAGTCACTGGGAATTTGAACACAAGCCTCCAGCAGTGGAGAATAAGCAAGTAAGAATGGATTGCTGTCTCTTTCTGAATCTTTTGCATTTCATTAAGAAAGTTGCCCATGCAGTTTTTTCCCCCATTCTACATGGAGGGATCTCTAAGAAGCCTTTATTTTGTCCTCAAGGATCTGATACTGCAATTACACATTACGAAAGATGCAGGACTGACACTAAAAATAGCAGTGCTCCCAACTCTCCACCTCAATCTCTTACTTTTCTTGCATATAAATGCGAATGTGTGACACCACACCTCTAGTTTCTGCACTAATAAAGCAGCACAAGTGCAGAAAAACTTGAAACACGGTACCATTGTGTCATTCATTCTGTTTTACTGCACAACGGGAGGAAGAGAAGGAGAAGAGGTGCAGAGAAGCTACTTTCAGCAATAGCCACACATCTCTCATAAGACGTTGTTCCAGTCTAATGGTGAATTGCTGGAGGATTTGTTTGAGTGGAGACCAATTTGTAGGGAGTGATTGGATCTGTTTCTTAGCCATACCACGACCTGCATGATTTTTAAATATTCTCTATTTTGTACATATTACTCTCCTGATTGGACCTGTGATTCTTATTGGGTGGGAACTTTTTTTGCCTGTATTTGTTGCTTTGCTTTGCTTATTTTATGTCAGTCTGATGACTAGACTTGGTTTGAGATAGGCATGTAATAGATCAGTTTTGTTTCCCAAAACAAAGGACTGTTTGGTTTGTCAGGGACTTTTGTGTGTGTGTGTTTAGTGTCTGTGTCTAGCCTCTAAAATCACTATTGTCATTTGCTTTTGTCTCCGTTGATATTTTGTATGGATAGCTCCAGTGGTTGATCATACGCCCTTACGTATCAAAGCATTCGCTGGTCGGTACAAATGGGTAAGGGTTTTGGTTTGGTTTTCTTTGGCCTTCATCAAGAGAAGGAAGACATCAGCTGCTTGGGTCTAGAGATACTTTCCAAATGAGCACAGGCAGTGTCTCAGGAAAGGGCAAGTACTATTTCCCTTCCTCCACAGAACATGACAACCTCATTTCAGAAACTTCCAGTTTGGTAGTGTGGGCAGGCTGCTTTATCACCTTTTACTGCTGTTTGAAGGGATCACAGCACTTATTCCACACATGTTCTAACTGAATGGCTACTTTTTGCATTTCATTTTCGTCTGATGTCACTCCTTACAAATCCCATTATCCCCTATGTATCATACACCTGCAACTGAAGATTACACCATGCATCTGATGAAACGGACTCAAGTCCACAAAAGCTTATTCCATAATAAAAACGGTTAGGGTTTCAAAGCACCACAAGACTGTAGGCAGAGACAATCAATCCAATTGGAGGCAGGCTCTTACTGCCCAGCAGTTATTAGTCTGATTTTCTTAAGGTGAAACCAACACTCTGACTGTTAACCTTAAGGTTATATTTATATCTTTGCTAGGTATTGTAAGATAGTTTAAACATTACTCTTTTTTCCATTGGGAAATGTAGACCTATAGAAAAGAACATGTGCTAAAGGTAAGGTGAAGATCCCAGGTTCATCTGCTGGCATCTTCACTAAGAGGGTCAAAGGCAGAAGAGCTGGGAGAGACTTTTTGCCAGCAGACCTGCTGCTGGTTAGGGTAGGGCAGCCTTCCCCAGCCTGGTATCCCATAAACTCCCATCAGCCCATACCAGCACAGCCAATGATAAGAGATTATAGGAGCTGCAGTACAAAATATCTGGAGGCCATCAGGTAAGGGAAGGCTAGATAGCCCTATTGACCTAGACAGTCCATTGCATCAGTTCAGTGTAGGCAGCTCTTAATATATTTTCATTCTGGGATCATTGCCCCTGTATTTGATTGGTTAGTATTACTTTTCTGAAGCATCTTAGGAGAGTTAAGCTCGCTTCCTTTCCCTTTTCTTCTGCCAATGTAGCAGGCACCAGTGCCTACAACATTGCCTTGAATGGTTACAAAGGATCTCACACCTCATTTTCAGCATTAATTACACTGCAGTGCAGGAGATGCGAGGACAACGGCCAATATTTCTATTCTGCCCTGACAACACAAATAGAGTTACCTGTGTTTTTGCTCCAGTGCTGAATAGGAGAGCAGTACGGCCCATGGCTGCTGCGCTGGGTATGCAGAAGAAAAAGGATGGGATCACGTTGCTGAGGCCGTGAGCCAAGAACTCCTGGAAAGTTGTGGGGGAAAAGAGCATAAGAACCAAAGTAGAGTCCTGCTACATTGGATCATCTCAACAAGCATCCTGTATCCCAACAGTGGCCCACCATATGCTTCTGTGAAGCCCACCAGCAGGGATTAAAGGCAACAGCCCTTGGCAACTGGTATTCCTTGGCACATTCCCTCTGCACTTGGAGGTTCCATATAGCTGTGTTGGCTAATAGCCAATGATAGGCCTGCCCTTCATGAATTTCTTTGTATAATCCCCTTTTAAAGCTGTGTAAACCAGTGGCCTTCACTGGGGCCATGCTTAACTGGCATCTCATTCCTGCAATTACTGTGGGCTACCAGGAAGGAACAGCAGCTGCTAGGTTGGGGTAGTGCAAACATACCAGTGGGAAAGCCAGATTGGCCTCACTGGTTGGCTTGCACTGCACCAGCCTCACAGCCTCACAGCCTCTGTCTCTCTCCTGGCAAGCCACAGCAACAGTGGTGATGGGAGGTCAGATGAGCCCTGACACCCTGCCAGCTGCTACTGTGATTTATGCAAGTTAATCATGCATTGTGTGAATAAGTTGTTTTGCCTGTTCTAAGCTCACTGCCCATCAGTCTCACTGGGTGACCTACCCAAGCTCAAGCGTTGCAGAAGAAGGAGAAAAAAGAAATGCTCTTTATCCACTGTCTTCTACCCACTACTACTAAGACAAAAGAACTGCAGAAGCAGCCCTATCCCCCGGGCCTAGATATTATCTGACCCATTTCCGAATTTGGTCTTGTGGGCTCAGTGGGTAGAGCATGAGACTCTTAATCTTAGGGTCATAGGAGCATCTGACAAATTCGAGCTGGGGGTTGCTTTCCAAAACCAGAACCTGCGTAACTATCCAGCGTAAAGTGAGGAAGTCTGTTCTCTTGTTCAGCGGTGGAAGATCTACATGGAAAAGCCCACACGTGCTCAGATTGTAAGCGAATTTGCTTAAACCTGTTTGCAAGCTACTTTTCGCTATGCAAATGGCTTTGAGAACATTTTGCCAAAAGCTGGAAAACATTCTAAATCAATAAACAATGCCATGCAATAATTTTACAAATTCTTCCCCTCCTTCCAATTGCCTGCATACCCTTATGGTTTCTTCGCTGGTAGTTTAGAGGTTCCCTTGGGGTACCGAACAAATGCAGGAGTGATCAATAGCCCTTTAATATAATATTGTAAATTCGCATGACTTTGGAGCTGAAGGTCTTGAGAATGGATATTGGCCTATCTCCGTGGCCTACAGGAAGCACAACAATCCAGAGAGGGTGGAGATGGCAGGAGGGACATGGTAAGGTGTAAAGTCACTAGCTGTGTGGAAATGAGGCCATCACTGCAGCAGGGTTTATAGGCTTCCTGGCATGCCTAGCATAACCCAAGAACCTAGTTTGGGGGGGAAATGTCATAGTTTGAACCAACTTTCTCAATTATACCGAATTCTTTTTGCAAATTAATCAAAGGACTCTCACTTGCTTTTGGATAATTTCAACCAACTCTAGCAGCATCATGGCAGTAAAATTGCACCCTTAAGACTAATTGTAAGACCACAGTAAGCATGTCATGATCCTGGTAGGTTTCTGCTTGGAGAATGTTCACCAAAGTTTCATCAGCCGAAAACAGTGTACAAACGTTTACCTGGTTATCATCCACAGAGTAGTTGAACTTCTTAGCAGAGGCCTGGGCGAGGGCTAGTGAAGCTACATAACCAACCAATGCCACTCCAAATGCCTCTGTGATGACTTCAGGGAGGATATTCATGGGTGGAGACCTTGGCAGTGGTATGCTGTAAAAGTAAGGACAATCCTATGTGGTGGAGGGTGTTATGCATTAGAAGGCAAATGTGCCAGTATCAAATCAAAACTATGAACTGAAAAGTTTCCATTAATTCAGGGTAGGCACAGAAATCTCACTTCTGATGGAATTTCCTCATTTTATAGCCACAAAATCACAGTCTATTCCAGCTTTTCAATTTTAAGTTTAGTTTGAGAAGGGTCATTTTTAGGAAGCATTTGCATTCTTCAGTGCTACAAAGCCTACCAAATACCAAAATGTGCTGTCTGGCCTGCTGTTATTTAATAAAGCTGCACTGATATACTGAAATGATACATATTGGAGGTCTTTGCCTCAGATAGCTTATCAAAGCTTCTTCTCAATATCTCTACATTTCACATAAATACAACCAGTGCATTTCTTCCAGGGGGGAAATGGTGCCTGTACTCACCATGAAGTTGTTTCAGTAAGTGTCACACTTTTAACCAGTGCTTTTATTCTAGAAAAAATGGTGCCAGTGCTGCGTGCCCTTGAGTACCCTTGGAAAACAAGCACTGATGCCAACCAGCTGTAGCCCTTATTCAGAGGGTTAGCAAAAATCTCAAACATGTGAGCAGGAGGAGGCATCATGGCCACTATTCTGGATCTCCACACATGGCCAATTTGTTTGTGAACAGATATGCATATGCAAATTGTATGTGTATAGGTTGCCTCCTTCGTAGGACCCCCAAATCACATGGCGAGAGCTTAAGTTCATACAACTTGAATACTTAACCTCAGATTTCAAAGGAATGGCTGCTTACGGAGGTTGATGCTAGGACCACAGACACCCTTCCCCTCTTTAAATCCACAAGTTTAGTATTTCCAGATTTCGATCATCTGAGAAATGACTACATTTAGTCCCACAAGCCCAGGCATAAAAAGAGGCTGGACATTCGGTTTGTAAAAACCAGTCAGCATAAAAATAGATGTGTCAGTTTAGTCTTCAGTAGCAGCTTTAGAAAGAAATAGGGGACAAAATCAGACAACAAAGGACTTGTGGTTCTTATTCTACAAAATAAAGCAGCATTCATATTCATCAGAAGAACTGGACCTACACTACCTACACAGTGTTCTCAGTCTGCTAGCAAGTGGGTGAGTTTAATGTTGTGCAACACAGGACTCCAATATAACAGTTGCACTAGCAGAAGCTTGTTGCGTAACAGATTCCATAACCTGTTGTGCAAAAAAGTTACCAGCAACCTGCTTGTGCATTATCTTATGCAGCTACATTCCGCGGGTGCAAAACATTTCACCAACAGAACAAGAATATAGTGCTAAACGATTTTAACTTGGTGCTTCGTTGGATACGACCCACAGATCCCCAGTATCTGATGTCTGGTTCTATATAGGTTCCCTATTCAGTAAATCAGCCTTCTGAAAATCAACTCTGTTCTTATCATCCTTATTAAGGCAGAATTCATGGTTTCATTTTCATTTTTCAGCTGCTGACCATTTTATTGCACGGGATGAGGGTATGCAAATAATGATTTTAAAATGCAAAAATGCAAAACATACTGAATATACATATTTATGTATCAATACATACAAGCATATAAAGAACACGTTACCCTTCTGGAATATGTCCCACAACTTCCATGCCATAGCTGTGCTTCATATCAGCATAGTAGCAAGCAGCAGAGGTAGCAACTATCTATTGGTCAAGCAACAACAAAGACTTAGAGGAGGAAGGCAATAAACATTTCACACTTTTTAAAGAAATCTTTATGTTTCTTTTGGCACTGGGCTCACTTCTTCAGAGAACAATATGAGTGGAACCAATGGAATAGAAGCAATATTGTTAAGTTACAGAGATGAGACCACTGGGTCAGCTTCTTCTCAGATGGGGATTGCCTATGTTCACGTATAGTTGGGTTTACATGATAGCATATAGCTATACAGAAGCTATGTGAATATTGGCTCTTCTACACACCCTCAATTTATCTACGGTTATTACATTGAATTAACAGTTGAGAAGCATGGAGTGTATTGAAAAGGAAGGGGATGCAATTTCCCTACATTAAGAGAGCGTGTGTTCCCACACATCTCAGGTATATTGAAATGAAGGTGAGGAGCACCCTTCAAACATACCTCTCTATCCTCCATCCAGATAAATAAGAAGATTATCAGCATCCAAGGACACATTTCAGTCGGGCAGCGGCATTTGGGGTGCAAAGCAGGGCCAGTAAGGGTGTGGCCTGGGGAGAGCTCCAAGGGCAGATAGAGAGGCCTGGAGTGCCCAACTTGGCCCCCAGGCCGGGGGTTCCTCACCCCTGCCCTATATGTTTTCATCTGGCACATGTACACATCCAGATTCAGAGTCCTAAATGTGTACTCCTATGCACACAAGGCATTTATGTATCTATAAGCAGACCCTATTAATACAGAAATACCCAATCAGCTCACATTACGGTGTGCTAATGAGGCCTCATCCATTGAGATTAATGGAGGGGTTTGGGGGGGGGGTTGAGATCTTGAATCAAGCTCCCACACCTGTAAGGCTTCTTTGCATCAGAGCCACAGTATGCAGTCACAAAGCACAATCCCAGAATTCTTTACTATAAAGACAGTAGGTCAATATACCTCATTACTACACCATTTTGAAAAACAGCTGGGCATTACAAAAACTAAACATCATAGCTGAGACACCAGAAGGTTGCATGACTACAATTAACGAGCCCAAACAATGTTTTTAAACCTCACAACTGAAGCCAGTCAGTTGCCATTTTCCTTTGTGCGGTATTTATTTAATATTATACTTCTATCAAACTTTTCCGAGAAACAGTACACCTGAATTTATCTAAACTGGTCACACCATTATCTAAATGGCAAAACCATAAAGATTTGCCCTGCATTGCATTAACAATGAGCACCACCGGCTGCAGCAGATTGAGAAGTGCAAAACAGTGCTTGTGTTTATACTTACCAAAACCAAATCAATAGGAAGAACCACCTTGATTTTCCCTTTAAACTTTTCGTTCAGTTCTTTAACAAGAATGAGAATCGCAATGCTCAGCACAGAGAGCAGCAGAGCTTCCAACTGAATGGACTTGATGTTTTCAAAGATGTAGGCATAAATCTATAGTGGAAAGAAAATCAGAAGGTCAGTTGAATATCAAGGGTGTAAGTGCTCAAAGAAGCAGGTCCACAGTTTTGGAACTTATTACTGAATACAGTGGATTGTATCTAGACATGCCTTTCAGCAAACGCAAGAGCTGCTTCCATTATATATATTTCATTTATATTCCAGGAGAATATAAACTAGTTCTTTTCTGAACTCAAAAGTCACCATCAGGAGATTTATATCTGCTGTTTTCTTACACAGAATGGTAACAAAAAATGTTGACTATGTACATGCAAAAAGTTACAGAGCAAGCTATGATCCCACTGTCCTGGAAAGCCACAATGCCACAAGTAAGGTCATCATGACCTAGTCTAGATTATTTCACTGGCGGACATTTGTCACCAAAACAGGGATGCAGCTTTTCCATGTTTGGTCTAAGATCGGGGGGGGGGGGGGGACGACACATTTTGTACATGAGTCAGACATTTGGAAGGATGGGCAATGAAACCACAACCTTGACCCACATGCTGTCCTTATATAATCAAACAATGAAGATGTTATACTAGAGGGCTTGGGATTTGGCAACTAGAAAGCCATGCCTATCCAGAAATGTGTGTTGAAGACAGCATGTGGCTTTGGCTCAGTGCCCCACCAGGAGCCGAGACTGACTAGGACAAAAGACAGAAACTTGGAATGCCATGTCCGAATGTCAGCACAGTCATCAGCACAGGCTCAGAAGCTACCCAAAGCCAGATCCAAAGAGCAGCCAGCAAGCAAAATGAAGAGCTGGACTAAATCCCACCATCAACTATTTAAATATGACATACACAAAGACTTGCAAGTTTTATTTCAAACATCTGTCTTTTGTTGAATATAGGCTGCCTTTGCCAACCCATCCTGATACACCATGCTGTTAAGGCTTTATGAAGGCATTCTGAAATAACAGGAATTGATTCGGGAACTCGCAGACAGTCATTTTTGTGGATCATCACTACCCAGTTTGCCATTGCTTTTGTTAGCCATGGATTACCATGACCCATTTTGCTGTGGTGTGCTACTTGTTTTCCCATAGCAACACACATGGAGACCAAACTACTTGTCTGAAGGGCCTAGTCAGGGGCGTACCCAGGGATTGGCCAGGTTGGCCCCTGCCAAGGGCAAAGGCCAAGGGAGTCACAAAAACTGTACCTCTCCACTATGGTTCCAGGTGGCTTGAAGCTCACCTGCCCATCGGCAGGCTCCCTGGGATGCTCTCCTGTTGCTCTGGCTAGCCACATCTCTTTGCCAAGGGCGCAAGGGAGCTCAGGTACATCTCTGGGCCTAGTAGAACCTTGTGTCCTCTAGATGTTGGGTCAGCATGGTGGAACAGTATTTGTACCACCAAATATTCATGCTACATAGTACTTTTTCTGAGATATACTTTTCACTTCACTGCCAGTTTATTACTGGCTTAAGTGGCTGTGGCAAATCTACTACCAAGGCACAGTCCAAGAAGTTCTCCCGAACTGTACTCATAACTCTATGGAACTGATAAATGTTACATTCCATATCTCTAGAAGGACCAATGGGATTAGATAGATAGGAAAGAATGGATATAATATGCACTGCTATAATAGTAATAGTCTTGCATTTTAGTAGATGTTTATCAGACAATTAACACTAGAATTACCAACTCAATCACTTAATCTAGCATACCATGCATTAAAGATGCAGGCTCTGAAAGAAATTTCAGGGGCTCAATAAAACCAACCTCAAAAACTCTTCCCTAATTCAGATTTTGATCCAAGCTGGAGTACACTGCTCCCCTCCCAAGCACTCTTCTCCATCCACAGCCTCCCTTCAAGCACACTACCCTCCTCTGGGATCTTGTGGATCAAAGCTGCTGCACTCAGTCCCTCTGGGGGATGTAAAGAGGCTGCAGGGGGAAATTTGGGGGTTGAGGTGAGGAGTGCACGTGGGGTGGAATCTGCCCTTGGAGTGAGCCCCATCAACTTCTCCCCATGGGACCTCTCCAGTAGGGTTTACTGGGATTGGATGAAGAGATTATAAGGGCAAAGTAGGGTTGGGAGAGGCCAAGTCTCACATTCTTAAATCAATTTCAGTTTCCAAACAGTTCTCACATAAGAGTGCATTTGAATCATTTTATTTTAAGGTTTCAAGAGTATCACAGTAGCCAAATGGCCAATTCTCATGAACCCTTAAACAACTTTCATTTACAGGAGTATAAAAAAAAATTGGGTGACACAAGTTCATTGCCTGGTCGTTATATGCACATCTAAGTGAAAGGCTGCCAAAAACCTCTGATGCACTTTTGAGATAGAACATTTAAAGAACCTCAATTTACCAAGATTTCTTGGAAAACGTGAATACAATTTTCTGATTAAAGTTTTCCCAAAAGACGTGCACCTTCATCCAGTTACTCCATGGCACCCATGAGGTTTTCTGATGTCATGGAACTCTTCACAAGCTGCATCCTCTTTGGTGATAAGACAGGGATGGCACAGAAAGAACACTCTCGGGCAGAAAACGGGACTCCCATCCACTACTGACATATAAACTTGAGAAAGTACATTGGATTGCCAGATTGCAGCCATATAATGCAATGGTGCAAAGGACAGGCGTGCTGATACATCAGTAAGTTAATATGTCAGCAAGTATAACTGTAAAGGTAAACCATTAAGGCTAGAGTTCCAAACAGGCAAAGCTATTAAAATACACAAATTAGTCAAAATACTCTAGGATCAATCCAATTTTACAGGCAAGAAGTCTCTATTAAACTGCTGAAAAGTGCTTCTCTCCAACAATTGACTGCCAAACGCAACACGAATTGGGAATAAAGTTGCTTTACAAAAACAATTCAAATCTAATACCTGGACCATTTCGTTAGGAAACTTGTTCATAAAAATTAAGAGACCCAGATTCTAAACAAGAACATTTAGTTTTGCTTTCTTATTTTCTCTCTCTTTCAGAAAACTTACCACATGGCATTCCAACCCTCAGGTGGCATCTTGCCACCCCTTGTTCTGAAAAGTAGGTTTGGAAGCCGGAGGGTTTATTTTTAATACTCTATTTGCTGCATTCTTCAAGGGTATGCAGGGAGCTGAGTACAGTTTGAGGTAGCCAGTTTGAAAAATACATGTGGCATGATCCTTCCATGTGTGGGTGAAACACCAACACATGAAGGGATCGCCAGAAGGAATAACAGAGCCCTATATATACATGGGCACTCAGCTCACCAAGCCATTGTGGGAATATGCTGCACTTCATCAAGGAATACAAGCTCCAAACTTTAATGGAGTGGAGGAAGTGAGCTAAATGAGACGGGGGGGGGGGGCATGCACAGGGGCGGGAAGGAATGGGGATGGGAGATGGAAGAAGAAACTGGCCATCATGTACCTCTGCAGCACCAAGATCCCTCTCCATGTACATGGATGGTAGAGGAAGCAATCTAAGAGGCTGTCATATACCAAGTCAACAAATGAATTTGGGATCTTCAGACTGTTTGTTTCCTTATTGCAAGTTGTACAAGGGAGTTGGGGGGGGGGAGTCCCTGAAAAGTAATAGTTGTACAAAAGAGCAAGTATTTTACCAGGCACAATTGATTGTGCTAGGGTGAAAAATGCTAAAGCTGCCAAAATTCCAATTCTACACCCCGGGTGAAAGATAAAGAACTCCCCCCTTTCCTTCCATCCTCACATAGTTATCACTTCAGGCCCACCTCATAATGGGGAGCCAAGCAGTAGCCCAGCAGGGATTCCCTATCTGAGATCACACATCTACTACAAAATTCCAAGTAAGAATTGACATTGTTAATAATGCCAAAAAAAAAATTTTTTTTTTTTAAAAAACCCAATACTGAAGGCAGAGTTAGTGGAAAGGAGATAGCCATGTCAGGAGATTGTCCTATTCTCGAGTACGGACCCTGGCAGACACACAGACACATGCCCGACTAGCATGTTCTCTCCCTCCTGGTCATTCGTTCGGGAGTTTCAAAAGCTTCCTTCAGCCCGAACATCACAGCAACCGATGCCAAGAGGCGTCGGCACACTTAGGGATCCGCAGAGTGTTCGCAGTTTGCGTAACAGACCTCAGCAACTCAGCATTTTGGCTAATCTACTTTATTTACATATAAACACACACGGAGCACTGCAACATGGCTCCCTCTCTTTCTAGCATCAGACAGCAAAGAGAAAAAACAAAGGACAATAGTCCCACTTCACGAAACACAGTAACACAAACATCCTGTCTCCGTCACTTCCCACTCTGTGGAGTCAAAACATACATCATCATGTGACAGATAACAATCCCATGACTGCAATCATGGAGCAGGAATTCTAACAAGCCTGCTCATCAGGATGAGTGAGGGTGGCAGATTTGTGGGGACAGGGCAATAGTGGTAGCCCCCAGCTGATCTTCCAAAGGCGCCCACCTGTTCCCCTCTGTTGAAGAACTCTTTATTGCCCTTAGATGTTTGGAAGGAAACTGTTGTATTCTCAATATCGAAGTAAGTGTCAACTGCTAGTCAAGTTGGCCCTTGTGCATGAAGTGCAGCTGGTCTTGTCCTCAGACAGAAAATCGTCTTGGTCTGGTGGTGTTGTGTGGGTTCTCCCAGCCTACATACTGCTCCTTTCTGCTAACTTATGAAGTACCTTAACTAGTGAGAGGGTCATACTTCAGTGGAAGAACACATGCGTTGCTTGAGGAAAGTCTTTGTTTTAGTTCCTGGCAACTACAGGGAAGACTAGGAAATATTTCTGTCTGAAATTCCTGGAGAGATGCTGTCAATCAGCACAGACTTGCCATGTGGCAGCTTCTTATGTTCTCCCAGTTTCATCCAACAGTTAATGTGGCATACGATGCCCTGGAAGATGCATTACTTGTACAGCAGGCTAAATGTGTGATTAGAGGAGCCACAGGAGCAGAACCTTTTGCGTGGCTCTCTACCCATGTGGGAGCAACCACAGAAGAGGTGGCAACCACACTGAGCATTTATAACAAGTCTTATATTTAGGGAAACCTTGATTGGACAAAACTCTGGCTTCATATAAATTGTGAGCTGTAACGCTTTTGTGATAATTATGTATCTCATGGGATCCTCAAAGTAGGTTGGTTCTCTCATTTGCTCATACTGAATTATGATCTCATTCTATAAAAGAAAATGTTTCATTGGCTTGTTTCCTTATGACTCTTCTACCCCACTTTATTAGCAGACTGGACTCCTGCATTGCTCCGCTCACCCCTGCCCTGGGTGTCCAAGCCAAAAAGAGAGAGAATTGAGTAAGTTGAGGTTGTGAAAAAGAATATAAAACCAGGAAGAATTAAGCAACAGGCTAAACTTATAAAGGTAAATGTTTTAAAAGAAAAAAACAAAACAGACCAATGAAGTAGCTGCCAAATTTGCCTTTTGCGGTGCAGTTGTGCCTGCTGAGCAGCGCACAATTACTTAATTCTATTTTTTTCATATAAAACTACTACCATGGCAACACAAATTATCAAAGTTATTGCATGGTGACACTGGCCCCTCTCCAAAGCAACCCATGTGTGGAGACATGCACATGGAATTTTTGTCTAGTTTTTAAACAGCCCCTTTAAGAGGGAGGGATCTTCTCTAATAAAATTAAACAACCATTTTAAACAAAGATGTCAAATATAATGCTCCATAATATGTCAGTGTGGTTTTCAAATGTTATGTTTGGAGGGAAAATGCAAGGTGCATTGACTGTTTTTGAATCCTTTTGCAAACTTTAAAAAAATCAACTAGGATGCAGCGGTTTGCAAATTGCATTCTGAAAAACTTTCTTGGATTTGCTCAGCGAGAACATCAGTAATGGTGCTTTGCTTCTCCAAATTATAGCTTGTCCATCACTACTCATTTTCTCCTGCAATGTTGGGTGTGCTATTGGTCACATTCTTGGTTCAAGTGAGGCTTAAGATGGTGTTGCATGCAAACCGTGTGTGCAACACAGAATATTCCTGTGTTGCCTGGTGGATACGTTAATGTGGAAATGACTCCCTGAATGTAAAGTATATGAAAACCATTGGATGAATGTGGAAAAATCACTAGCTATCTGCAACCATTCTAGCAAATAGCATAAGTTTGAAGAAGAAGGAAAAGAAGAGAGGAGCTGCTGTCTAAATAGAGAGCCTGGTTCGATTGCTATAGATTCTTGATTTTCTATAATATAGAAAATTAGCAGATGACATAAAACAAGGAGGCTGAAAGTATTAGGAGCCAATAGCACTCACAGGAAATGTTAGAATACAGGCAAGTCTGGGTTAGAGAGATGAAGGAAAGTGGGGCAATACATACCTATCATTTTTAGCATATCAGGCAATCTAGGGTCCCTTGGCTGCTGCATTTAAATATCAGTATCAACCACCAGATGGCATTGCCTATTTCCTTGTAATTTATATGGAAAGAATGGTTTACAGATGATAAAGGTTTACAGTACACTGAAGTAAGTTAATAT
This sequence comes from Podarcis muralis, assembly GCF_964188315.1. Classification (NCBI taxonomy): domain Eukaryota; kingdom Metazoa; phylum Chordata; class Lepidosauria; order Squamata; family Lacertidae; genus Podarcis; species Podarcis muralis. The sequence continues at coordinate 26,783,857 of NC_135662.1, forward strand.
GCAATTAATAATATTAAGAGAGAACAATGTATTAGTAAAACATTACTGGGTCTTGAGATCATGCTTTCTATGTATCTGTTTTGGAGTACTAATGAAGACCATTTTAAGGCTGCAATTCTATACAGTATATTCTTACTTAGGTATAAGTGCCATTGAACTCAACATTTTTATACTAAGATGTTTTTACCCTGCCATAGGCCACAGAATTTAACTTACTGTCAAAACCCCAGGCAAACTGGACAAACTTATCTTTTAGATAAACAAGGCTTTTATCTTTAAGAAGTCAAGCTATTGATGCTGATGCCCGAAAAATTTGACAATATGATAGCCACTACAAGAAAGGCTCTCTTTCAAGCAGCTACCCACCTAACTTCCAAAAGTCGAAGCACCCAGAGAAGGGCCGTAGATGAAAATCATAACTAGAGGGTAGTTTAATATGGGAACAGCTTGTTCTCCAGATTCTCTGTCCCTGGACCAGTCAAAGTAGATCAAGTGCACCACAACAGCACTTCACACTAGTCATATTACTGGTTGTGTAAGGAGGTTGGGAATTAATTGCTGAATAACCACAATATACTTGCCCCACCACCCCAGTCAGTCACAGGTAGTAAAGATGGGAAAGGACAAGAAAGAGAGGGAGATACTACTGGATAGGTTCTGAAAAGTGAAGAACAATGGAGTTTCCAGAGCCAGAGTTGCAGTTGGACTATGAGAGATTGTAGGAAAGTAACTGCATTTCAGTCTAACATACCCCACAATATTGTTTTGAGGATTAAAATGCGGTAATTGCATGCATTTATTTATAGACTGAGACACAGCAATAAAAAAACTAACTTTAAAAGACAGTTTAAAAAAACAGCATTAAACAATTCTAGCACTGGGTATCATTAAATGCAGACAAGTCCCCCATTTTCTCAGTTCAGATTGAAGCTGATTGGAACCAAAACACGTCAAAATGGGGTCTTTGCTAAGGAAGAACGGGATAAATTCAGGACAGATATGAACTGTGGCTAACATCATGCATACACCACTTCCCAAGCCAGTGGTGGGAATGCACTGGATGCAATGGGATTGTGTACACAGCCTATGTCAGACGATGTTAAAAGCTTGGGAAAGTAAAAAGACCTTTGCTTAGCACTAAAATACATGAGTATATGGACCAGGCATGCGTCCCTGAGGAGGATGAATTCCACAAACAAGGCACCACAACAACAAAAAGCCCTCTTTCTCATCACTGCTGGCTTCATCTCAGATGCCAGTAGGCCATAAATGGATTGATGGAGGGTAGATGTAGCCTTAGGTACTCAACTCCCAAGTCACATTGAGGTTTCAAAGGTAAGCTAAGCACCAGCACTTTGAATTGTGCTTGGAAACGGACTGGGGACCAGTGGAGCTCCTTAAGCACTGGCAAGATGTCTCTGGCAGCTCTGCAGGTACATTACGTGCAGTCTCCAAAGGCAGCCCCACATAGAATGCATTGCAGCAGTCTAGCCTGGAGGTTATCAGAACAAGGATAACCATGGACAGGCTAACTGTATCCGGGAAGGGTCTCAGCAGGTGAAAGGCACTTTGTGCCACAGGCGACATTCAGGCCTATGATAGCAAAGCAGATTTATAAGGATCCCCAGGCTGTGTACCTGCTGCTTCTTTGACGGGAATGACCTGCATCCACAACAAGTTGGATTTAGATATACATAGACCCAAACCCCACCAGGACACCGCAGTGCCTAGGCCTGGGCCTGCATATCGAGCGAAAATGCAAACTGTGAGCAACACGGCAGAGCCAATTTTCAAGAATGAACTTACATAAAAGAATCCCAGGGGTCCCGATATATACGGCATTTTCATTCCCAAGAGGTACTTGACTTGTGAAGTCACGACGTGCGTAGCTGCTCCCGTCGTCATTGCGCTTATCACCGGCTCCGTGAGCAAGAAGGTGGCACTGCCCAAGTGTAGCACAAACATTGCTACCTGAGAAACCAAAGATATATTAACAGCGATTACATGTGAATATGGGTACCAAGGCTAATGTAAGGAAAAGATACGCCCACCCTTTTAACATAAAAGGGACAAGATAGCACCACGAGCTAATCAAACAGTGAAGTTGTTTTTTTAATTATGCATTGCATACCATGAATAAACTTTCAACACATGTCCACTTTTATATATTCATTATATGTTATCTCTCTCCTATCACTGGTTTACCAGGCTCTGGGTTGAGATTAGCTATAATAACAGCTGGCTCTGCCAATGTGTATTTAGTACGGTGACTTTTCTGAAGCATTGGCTCAAATGTTGCTGTTTTTCAGTTACTCCAATATATAGGCACAATAAGCTCTGCAGGGCTTGGGGGGGATTAAGCCACGAAAGTCTGGCTGAAGCTACTTTTAAAAAAGCATTCCATTCAGACCCTTCTCTGTACAGTGTCTGACAGATTTAAAGTCACAAATGGCCAGGATTTTAGGCCCCACAGGTTTAAGTGGAAGGAGCTATGCCTCTCAACCACGTTTCTATTCCTTTGAGATGTACACTGCCTGGCCTAGGCAGACAGAACTAAACAAGCAAAATGAAGTTGTTATGTCCTCACCTTTGTACTGACACCAAAATCTTTGACGGCTATCGGAGGACAGTCTTCTGTTTCCCCTATTACATGCAGTTTTGTACCCATTATTTGGTTTCAGAACTGTATCACAAAATTCAAAGACTAGCTGTGTCTTGGTTTGTGTTGGTTTAAGAAGTGTGCATTGCAAACTGTCTCCTGCCTACTTCTTAATCTGTGACTCTCCTCTTATTCCATAGCTGCTAATGTCAACTAGATCACCTATATCTATCTGTTTGTTGACACTTTCAAATAACTTCCAGATTCCTGGATACTCCTTCAGATATATAACTCCCTGCACAAAGAAAACTAAATCAGGGATATGGGTTCTAGCCAAGCCTCATTCCTGATATGCCTGTTCTCTGTATGTAACCATGCCAGTTCCCACAGGGAGTATTCCATAATGAAAACCCTCACAAACAGTCAGGTGCAATGAAACATGGTTACTGTCTCATCTACTGTTTTGTCATAACTAGGCTGTAGGCATTGCTAAGGAACAACCTCATATGGTGTGAAACTAAGCAGGATACTGACACCCATGTTCCCAAAATGGCCTTGTGAAATAAAGTTAAGTTGCTACCTTGACAGGGGGTTGAGCTCAGACCAGGTCCATAATGGAACCAGAGGGCAAAACTCAGGTTTTTCAGAAGGGCTCAGCAGTATGCAGTCAGTGGCTCAAGGTTTTTGAGTGGAACTTTGAGCGAAAGACATCTATTAATATAAAAGTGTGTTGCCTGAGAAAAGAAAAATGGCTAAACAGATGAAAACCACCCTTTCCTTCGTTTGTTTTTTTGATCATGTCTACAAAGAAACAAGAAAAGGCCATCTCTTTTCCTGAGGGAATGGCAACTCCAACTGGAGAAGCCCTCCTAGGAGATGTGGAGTGTTGTTATGGAAACCATGAACCGGTTTTCTAGCCACCATCTGGTTTGTATGATTCAACTTGACCCACTGGGCCTCTCCAGTTTTCTATTTCCTTAGTAGGTGCACCTGTGCCCCCTTCACATACTGACAGCACCAGAGAGCAAACCTGAATCCGCTGGCACTCCCAAAAAATACAATGAAGTTCAAGAACACTGTGACATTGAATCATACAAATATCTTTGCCACAGTCACTGGTTTACTTCAATGGCCAAGGCAAGAAACCAACTCCCAAAGGCATTCCTAACTGAAACCATCACTAGGATGATACAATTTGTGCAATTTGTGCAATTTATGGTAGGGACATTGATGCTGTTTTCTGATCACAGCCAGGATATCCTGAAGAATAAACACTTCCAACGTCTATTATTTAGAGTATAACGGCTAATTGGATTTTCAATTTTATTGAACTATTAGCCTGAACAACATATCCTGCTGCAAATAGCTTCAGAGAATGTATGCTGAATAAAGACAAACTTGCTTTTACTAGCCCAGTCTTTTTGCCTTACATTGACTGGGCTGAACGTGCATTATTTTGCCGTTCTTTAACTGTGACAAAGACTTTTAAAAAACATTTCTATCTGTGTTCTTAAATTTGCTCTGCAGTTAATTACTTGTTGCGTTGCAATCTAGATAACATTTTGTATCCCAAGTCATTCAGCACCGTCAACAAAGTGTTGCTCATGACCTACTTTTACTTATTTCAGTTACAGTTTCACTATTCTAGTGACTGGAACAAAACTTGTGTCTATTTTCAGTGTCCTGTACTGACTACAAGTCGCAGCCTATAACTTTCATCACTGTAAAAATAATCAAAGTTTAAATGTTAAAACTAGGGCTGATTTGAATGCTTCAAATACATAGATCAATACACTTATGCTTTCATTTTCTGTGTGTAACATGTAAAAAGGCAACCCATATATTTCTTCCAGAGACTGACATGTGGGCTCATGTAATTCTCTATGGGGGAGCTATGGAAGCGGTTTACACAAGAAACAGTTTCTACACTGGAAACCATCCTCTAATCCAGCTAATAGCGGAAGGAATATTCCAAATGGGAAAACAGTGCAGGTAGATCTCAAAATGCAGGATGAAATGTGTATACAAATAGACCCTCTTTGACCAAGAAGACAGAGGGACATAAAGACATGCACATTTCATTCTGCATTTTGAGATCCGAAGGTGACAGTCCTCTGTCTTTACAAGCATGCCATATTTATCAAGGAGATGCATATAACTAGATACAGTTGGTCTTTATTGCAGTTGATTTTAACATACCATTGTAGCAATGGGAGGCAGCAACCTTCCACACGATGGCTTCCCTGAATATGTGGGGCAATCAGCAAGACCACAGCCTTGCCAGGATTGTATAGAGACACACTTATCGAAGGAGAGTGCAATGAGGGATACATCCCATAACATGATAAATGGGTGCGCGCAAAAGTATAATTATATTCATCAGCCCTCTAGAGTGGAGCCACTGGCCACAATCCAACACAATAGTTGCCAAAGCCCCTTGAAATTAAGCATGGTTAACTCTGTTGAACTGCAGGCATCTCACAGCAATATGTAGCCAAAGGTGAAACCACTTTAGCACGGCTACAGCCACAAAAAGGGAGAGATTGTGAAATAAAAAGGAACAAGTCCAAGGACAAATGGACATGGGAAACGCACAATGTCCTTCCAACATCAGCAGTGTGAAATAGAAATGATTTGTTAAGATGAATATCTGGCCAAGAGCCATCTTGAAAAGGAAAGGGCAGGGCTAATTATTCGAAAATATGCTATATTCTACTAGGGCGTCACTCACTTTGACAAGCCTGTTCAATAACATTGGTCTTTGAATGGCCTGAGATATGCTCTTAAATTGACACTACTTAATGAGGGTCAGGAGATAAGATAGAAGTCACATCTTGGACACTACTGTTATCTGGCTGGAGACAATTTGGGCTGTGTTAAATGATGCACAGAATTGCATTATTATGAGAACTCTGTATTATGAGAACTCTCTCTTTCCAGCAGCAAGTTCCTTTAAATATATTTAAAGGAATGCAATTGGATCAGTCGGAAGGAATCAATTTTACTAGTTAATGTTTATACCATAATAATGTTTCATAGTCTTTAAGGAGTCACAAGACACTTGTCTGATTTTGCTGCATCAGGCAAGCATGGCCATCCCTCTGGAAATAGAGTAGGAATGTAGTACTAGTGTGTGAGTGTTTTCTTGTGCCATTTGCCCAAACTAGGGACATTTATGATACCTGTATGTTTTGCCAAGCAAGTCAGACAAGAACTTTGCAAGGGTTTCATTGATCTCCTGCATTCCAAATAGTTTGGCCCTTGGAGAGGAAGTTTTCCAATGTCAGATTAAAAACAAACAAACAAACAAACAAACAAACAAACAAACAAACAAACAAGAATTGGTAGGCAAATTCATTATTTTGTTGGGGGTGGAGGTCTTAAAGGAAAAAGCAAAGTAGTGGAAAGGCAGAACAATGTCCAGAGTTGGAGGCTAGCAATTAAACATAGAAAAGGTTACAGTGGTACCTCGGGTTAAGTACTTAATTCGTTCCAGAGGTCCGTTCTTAACCTGAAACTGTTCTTAACCTGAAGCACCACTTTAGCTAATGGGGCCTCCTGCTGCTGCCACGCTGCCGGAGCACGATTTTTGTTCTTATCCTGAAGCAAAGTTCTTAACCCGAGGTACTATTTCTGGGTTAGTGGAGTCTGTAACCTGAAGCGTATGTAACCTGAAGCGTATGTAACCCAAGGTACTACTGTATTTACCTATTTACTATCTTTTGTGGAAAGAAGCCTAAAGTGGAGCACTAACTAATGAAGACAACACAAGGAACTGAAGCATGGAGTGCGCTAGCAACTTAAGGTACAAATCACACAAAACTAAACATGCTAAAGATATAGCCCAGGCATAGGCAAACTCGGCCCTCCAGATGTTTTGGGACTACAACTCCCATCATCCCTGACCACTGTCCCAAAACATCTGGAGGGCCGAGTTTGCCTATGCCTGATATAGCCAACATTCTGCTGGGTAGGGGAAGGTTAGGGTCAGGTTGTCACCTTCATTTGATTTGCTGTGATTTAATGTGGATTCCCTAGAGCTGGTGGAGAAAAAAGAGGTTGGGGGGATTGGGGAGAAAATATGACAAAAGAATATTAAAAAATGAAATCCTGCCTCTGCTGAAAAACCGAATAAAACAAAGCTTTGAAGAGGAAAGACACAAGATTTTCCACAGTTCAGTAGCTATTGTGTGTTGGTTCAAAAGCATTCCTTACCTCTCCATTAGATAAATAGTGATTACAATAGAATAGCCTGATTAGCTTTTGTTGCCATGCTAAATGAGAACAAAAGATGTTTTCTTTCTGATAGTGTCCATTGGCAACTAATAACAAGATCTGTCAAGCATATGACTGTTTACAAAAGTCAGCATAGAAAAGTTTTTTTTTAAAAAAAAAAAATGTTACATGATTGTAACATAACTCAGGGGCAAATGAATATGCCATGGGTCCTCACAACCACATAATACAACGTTTGGACATCAATTGCAAGAATCCAACATGCAGTTCATCAAGCATGGGATGAATGCCCATGGCTCTGTTTTGTCACGCATGCAAATGCCAGGAATCATGAATTCTCTCCTGTGTACATGTAATAAAACAGACACATGTGCAATTGGGACTTAGGTCTCAAATAACTGAAAGCCCACATTCTTCCCTACAGATGCTCTTTGAGTGTTAAGGGCAGCAGCTGGAGCTATATCGGTAGTTCCACTCTCCTCAGAAATTCAGAGGGTAGTGGCCCAGGAAAGGGCACTCTCTGTGGCAGCCCTTAAGTTGTGAAACTCCCTCCTTACACAGCTGTGCCTGGCATCTTCTTTATACAGCTTTTGTCATATGCGTATCTTCACCCTGGTCTTGGACACCTGAAATATATATTTCTAGTGACCCTAATTTGTTTTAATATGTTTTAAATAGTTTTTAGTGGTAGGCCAACATTTGGGGGGAGGGGGCACCAAGTTGAAGCTACCAGCATGAGTTTGACCAAACTGGGGGAGGCAGTGGAAGACAGGAGTGCCTGGCGTGCTCTGGTCCATGGGGTCACAAAGAGTCGGACACGACTAAACAACTAAACAACAACAACCAAGTTGAAGGAGGCTACACTATGGTCTTAAATGTCTGGGGTACACCAATATCCACTTTCCACAATGACAAGAAAACTAGGGCATGCACCTCACCACAGAAACGCCCCAAAGCATGCAGTAACATAAGCATCATATAATAAGGGTACATTTACAGCAATGTAAAAGGTAAAGGTAAAGGTACCCCTGCCCGTACGGGCCAGTCTTGACAGACTCTGGGGTTGTGCGCCCATCTCACTTAAGAGGCCGGGGGCCAGCGCTGTCCGGAGACACTTCCGGGTCATGTGGCCAGCGTGACAAGCTGCATCTGGCGAGCCAGCGCAGCACACGGAATGCCGTTTACCTTCCCGCTAGTAAGCGGTCCCTGTTTATCTACTTGCACCCAAAGGTGCTTTCGAACTGCTAGGTTGGCAGGCGCTGGGGCCGAACGACGGGAGCGCACCCCGCCACGGGGATTCGAACCGCTGCCCTAGGCGCTGAGGCTTTTACCCACAGCGCCACCCGCGTCCCTTACAGCAATGTACCTGAGTGCAATAACTGACTGATGGTAAGGAATTGTGAATACACTAGTTAATTGCTGATTCTCAGTAGAGGCCATATTTCAGTTCAATTTCAGTTTTGTGGATTCAGCCATTTGCCATAACAACAACAGTCTACAATGACAATGAACACTGGTCTGGCACATGCTCCAAAAGATAGCACTTGACAAAGCACGCATGAGCTTTGGCCAAAGCAAAAGCTAGAGAGGTTATTTTACGAGTAGCAGCCATATTCTTAATGGCAAGAAGGAAATCTGTCTTTGGGAGTTTTGCCCAGTGTCATTTAAAAATATAAATCAAAATAAGTGTATCCACTGGGCATTGAAACAAAAGAAATACTGATTTAAAAAAACCAAACACCTCAATTTGGATGTTTCCACAGACAAAAAATAGCAAATTATTATTATTATGATTATTATATGGAATTGCATGCAACACTTAGATATCTACCCACTAATACAGAAGCAGTCATTAACTGAAATGTGATCATGGTAAAGAATTTTGTTTACAGTTCCCTCCTCTTCTTTTTTAAAAAAAAACGTAATTCCTATGCACAAAATACCATACACATTCATTCCATCTATGGGCTCTTATAAATTTTGAACAGTTAAAAGTATGTCTCATAAACAAATACATTATAAAGAGTACATGCATAATAGGGGGGAAAATAAAGATATCACATTTTATCTTTCCTTATTATTACTTTTCATTTGTATTACATTAGCATTAAGTTTGCTCCAATCCCAGCTACCTCAAGTTCTTTTCTTCTGTATTGCACTACCAGCCTCCAATCATTTGGCCTTTCTTTATTATCCCTTATTATAAATAGATGTATAGCTGCCCAGTGAGAGTAATGTCTTGCATCTTATGAAGTCCACAAAAGCTTACACCTTAATAAATGTGTTACACTTTAAAGTGCCACAAGTCCCCATGGCTATTATAGACTGTAAGTCCTTTTGAAGATCTTACAAGCTGAAAAAGCAGGAGATAAAGGTTTCCAATAGATAAATTAATAAAATAAAGTCTGCTTTCTGCCAAAATTCTGCAAATCAGAACAGGGTGGTTCCACCTATCCATTGCCACTGGACCTTCAGTTTGGCCCTTTTAAAAATTAGTTGCCACTGGTGTTCCAGGGCATGCTCTCAGTTTGCATGCAGCCTGTTGGGCATATCAGCTGTGCTATGTAAACTGAGAATGCCAACATGAACATACCTGGGACTCCGCTTAAAGTGCATTAATAATCAGATTTAAAAGAGTGGTGGAACCAGCTTTCTTGGTTTAACCTGAAAAGCGGCAGGTGAACTTAGACGGGTATGTTGAAGCCAGAGCAAGCGATGTCATGTAACTTTGCACCAAACCTGCCAGCAGCTTTCTTAAGGATAAGGAAACATTTGCCTGTGCTACATGAAACTCCAGCTTCCTCTCTGGCCCAGATCAACTTCATTTGCAAGCTGAAAACAGTCACAGTGGAACTTCTTGCCATATGACTAGATGCTGGGAGACGCAAGAGAAGGGATGCTGGGAAATGGTCTCTTGAAGACTAGTTCTGATGTTGTTATGCAATGTGCGCCATTGTCCCCCAAATGGCTTCTTTGCAAGGATTCATCATGTAGGATGGGGAGCCTGTGGTCCTCCAGAAGTTGCTGGACTCCAACTCCCATCAGCCCCAGCCAGCATGGCCAATGATCCGAGATGGTGGGAACTGTAGTCTAGGAACGTCTGGAGGGCCACATTAGCCACCCCTGATGGAAGTGACTATGACATTTGTGTGTCAATTGGCAGGTGATTTGGCCCACCCACAGGCCCATGAACGTAGGCCTAAACACATGGTAAGCCACTCATTTTTCAGCAGACTCCCATCTTGATTTGGCAGAATTAGCTCCCAGTTTTTATTTCTTGGAGCAGACAGGAAAAGGGAACATTTCCCCTTAAATTCAGTAAGCAGCAGCTTAGCTGAAATACTGATCATGTTTTACATAAACCTCAGCATGTAATGAAATGTATATTTCATTTTTAAAGATCGTGTACAACTGGCAGCTCCCTCTGATCTTGCTTTTGTGGCATCAACACTGCAGCAGTGAGGTGTCTTCCATGCTACTTAGGCCACATCAAACTCCAGAGCACATGGGAGGACTCCATGCTATGGCTCCATCACAATCCAGTTTTGCTTCTTCTAGGAGCTCTGGATGCATTATGGTTTACTGCTAATCTGATTTTCTATATGTATCGGCTATTAAGGGATACCTACTTGAATGAGTCCTCCTAATAATGAAACTGCTGCAGCAACTCCAATCCTCTGCATCTCAAACTCAGATAATCCCAAGACCGTGGAGTTATTGTTTGCTGTGAAGTTGCTGCTCATGGGAGGAACAAGACGCTCGACAGCATTTGCTGATATCAAGGAGGTCAAAGCAAAGGTTCCTGCAAAAGAAGAGACAGTTCAGTTTCTGTTCGGTACAGTTCCAGTTTGTTTTGCATTGTGCTTAAAATGAAGAAAGTGCTATTGAAATCTATTGACTGGGTGCAGACTAAGTCATATTTCAAGCAGCAACCAATGAGTCCAGTTAGTCATGACAAACTATGAACGTAGCCAAGGGGGGCGGGGGGCGGGGGGCAGCTGCCCACCCTAGATCAAGTAAAACAATAGAAATACTTAACTAACTGAACAATCACGGTGGTTCTGCCCCACCCCCAATGCCTGCCCTCCTAACAAAAATTGTGGCTATGCCCAAGTGACGAACGTAAGTATTATTGATTTTCAATGGGATTAAATTGTGAACAACGTAGTTGGGATCCAAACCTATGAGTGTTGTGTCCAAATGATTGTGCTTAAAATGTGCTGAAAGTTGCCTTGCCAGCTCTGTATTCAGATAGTCCAACTACATGTCTGTTCTCCATGTGTTGTTTTCTGCACACACCAATTTTAGGCATCACCTCTTACCAGGACAATGTATTTCTCTATTATTCGCTCATCTGGGGCAGAGCGGCTAGTCCTGGGAGGCCACCATCTTCCTGTGTATTCGGGGCGGGGGATGGCTACCTGGTGCCACCCACCTCTGGTCATGCTGGACCTTCCAGTTGGGGTGAGCCTTGCCCGCAAGGCCAATTGGGGCAGAGGCATGGGGGCTGTGCCCTGCCTGCTCCTGGTGTACTTAAGAGGGCTGCCAAGCGCAGGCCACCCTCTTTGCTGACCGCCGTGGGATTTTCCACCCATCCAGTCTGTTGGGGGTCCGCCTAGTGGGGGAGCGGGCAAGTTAGAGTATGGACCTTGCTATATTCAGGGCCAGGAAGGAATTTTCTCCTGCAAGCTGGCTTGCCAGTTTTCACCTACCTCATAGCAACTGTCACAGCTTTGGTGGATAAGGCATTGGGCTGGATGCTGAGTGGTGTGGATACCCTGTTAAAGGGGTCCAGGAGGGATGAGACTGTCCAGGAGTCCACATAGGGACTGATGGTCCAGTACACCTCTCCCAATGGCGGGCTGTGCAGGGTTGTGGCACTCGATCCATGTTGGGGGATGACTCCCCAGCACAGGGTCGACCCCACTGAGTTCTTATCAGGCAGCATGTGAGCTGCCTGATGCTGGATACATGCCCAATGCCTTAGCCAAACATACTCTTTCCTGTAATCAATAAAGCTGTGGCCTAATTTGACCCAATACCAGGCTTCTGTGTCCATTCCTTCGGCCCTTCCCACAGCAACCACAAACATCATGCGCCAGCGGCAGCAATCAAAGTTACATTTGTATGTTATTGAAATGATAAACAAAGGCTGTTTATTCAACTCTTGTTTTGTGTGTATATATGTGAGTCATCCTGCTACATGTACATGGGATCCTTACATAAATGCTTGAGTGAAATATATATGAAATGTTGTTAATGGATGTTGTGATAGCCACCAACTCAATGAAGAGATCTGAAGAGAAATATTCGGGGGGGGGGGGGCGTTAATAGCATTATTGGAGGCACTATAGAACCGTTTCAAAACTATAAGTTCACCCAGATCTATAAAAGATTACAAATACTGGTCACAGAAAGAAGATACTTTACAATAACTACAAAGCATTTTTTAAAAAAATGAACGCCAAATTTCTCCACTGATCAAAATTTTCTAACCAAACACTCTACGCCTTCATTCTGGAAATCTTGTTTCATCTAAAAGCAACATGAATAGCACAGAACGTGCATCAATTACGCTGCTCAGATATCCCAAACCATTTAAATATATCAAACTGCATCCAACATTTATTCAAATTACCAGATGTCCTAAATGCTTTGCTTGAAGAAACCAATAGTCCAGCTTGTCCCTGTTGGGCAATTACTGCACTTTAAATGAAGTAACTACGTAATGTCTACTTTGCTGACTCAAGAGTTATGATCGCTTCCAAGGAACTTGCCACAAGATGCAAATCCAACTTGCCAGTGAGTTGCAAGGGGCCTTTGACAATAGGCTTTGCATACGTCCTGATGCAAATTCTATGTACTTTGGACGGAATGCTGCTTTCCCAGCAGACCACATGGCTGCTACAGAGCTGTTAAATGTAGCACTGAATGCACATTTTGGCACACAGACCATTTCCAAAAAACCACGCAATTACTCAAAAGACAATGATTGCTCCTTAGAAAGCATAATAACAACCAAAGGGAATGTGCATATACTTGGGCTTTTCAAACCCCGAGGGGATAGCTTTGTGTGTGGTTCCACGCAATTCAGAATTTCCCCTCCCCAATATCTGAAAGGCTCCCATAGCTTTCCCTTCCTCCATCCTTTCCAACCCGTATTAACTAAAGGGAGGCCATGACCCCCGTACCCAGCTCCATTGTTTTCTGCAACCGGGACCAGATGTTCTCTGTAGAAACCCTGCTTCTCATTCTGAGAGATCAGTTCTCAAATTAATATCTTAGACGGACCCCTTCTTTGGTTCTCAGTAAGCATCACTGGGATGCCCATATGAGCTTGAAAATTACCGATGACTGGGCTGGGCAACTGGTGGGTTCCCAGATTCCCATCAGCCCTAGCCAGAATGGCCAATAGTCAGAGATGATGGAGCTGGACTTTCTAGATCCAATCACCTCTGCAGCAGGAGGAGGAGGAGGGGAAGGAGCCAGCTACTGGAGTTGTGCCATGGTCGGCTCCGCACTTTGCCTCCGTGATTTGTGGGGTAGGGGCCCAGCCTTACCCCCAAAATGTAGGCGCCCCCAAAAGGGCTCAGCCCCCTGGGGCATGATCATGGTCCCCCCAAACTTGTACCTACACGTGCTGTCAAACAAAGAGGAGAGTAGACTCTGGTGCTTACAGAGTGAAGATTTTTAATTTTGTTCACCATCTAATTAAATAATAACAATAGAGCAAAAAAATTTTTAAAAAATTCATTAGTAAGCACAGTAGTCTACTTTCCTCTCTTTGAGTCAATGTTTTCCTGCACATTCAAAGCATTTAGCCTTAGATACTGGAGGAAATATAGCTATCCTGGCTAACAGACATTGATGCTGTTGTCAGTAAGCTCTTGTTATTTTTAAAGCACTGTCACAATTGAAAAGAACATTTGGTGTCAAGGTAGATGGAGTGAATCAAGTGCTTGAGGTGAGGCAGTAGAATGCGCACTAACGCCATCCTGACTAAAACCCGGCCAGGAATTGCTTAGTGTGAGAGTTGGGCTCCAGCGTCCTTTGTAAGGGATGAATGATTTGGATGATATAGTGCAGCTGCCTAGAAGAATGGCAAAATGTCTGATGCAGGATCACCCTTTCTTGCTTAACTATTCTTCTGTTGTACATAATATGGATTTATATTTTTACATCCATACATAAAAAAGACCTTTATGTGTATGTGTGTGTGAGAGAGAGCCGGGCAGGGGACACACACACACACACACAGAGAGAGAGAGAGAGAGAGAGAGAGAGAGAGAGAGAGAGAGAGAGATTATCTGAATATGAGTCAGCCAAACGATAACAACAATCTCTTCTGGTTTCAAAGCAAGTGAACATTGTGCAGCTCTTGTTTTTTGTTTCTGGAAATAAGCAAATAAACTGCCTTTGGCTGAGCTCTCCCAGGTGAAACTTTCATCTTAGAGCACATGTTATAGAGCATTATATATAATGGTATAATGTACTTATTTTGTTTATTTTTGAAACTTAAGAGCCTTCATCAAAAGACCCCAGGGCAGATTATAGCAATGAAACAATAAAACAAACAAGAGAATACAAACAAAACAATACAATACAACACAGTTAACTAAAACTACACCATCCATTCAAAGGCCAAAGGCCAAACCTTAGCATCCAAAGGCCTTCTGAAAGACACAGACCTTTAGCAGGCACCAGCCAGATCTCGAAGTGGAGAGTCCTTATGGAGACAGTGTTGGTGCAATATTAATGATGCAGATACAGTTCCAGATTGACCTTCATCATGCTTCCCCCATCCCCAAATAGTTTTATTACACAGGAAAAAAATGTAGTTGTAAAAGAAATGCACCAAAAAAATACCAAATTCATTTCTGGAGGGTGATTTCTATCTCCTCCAAGCTGCAAGAGTTCAGAATAGTCCAACTACTGAAGTCCACAAAACTATTGCCGAATTGGAGTGTCACAGAGAGCACAACCCATCAAGCGCTGCTGTTACCCAAACTCCATTTGCTTCCGCAAAACTTACATGGGGTTCCTACAAATGAATGGAGTCCGAAAAGTTGCAAAGCTTTGTGCATTGATCCTCGGGGACTCTTTGATTTTCAGAGAAGCCAAATGGAAGCTAATTCTGCATTCTGCCCTTCCATGGAAGAACAGCCTGTTTAATTTTTATTCATCGTACACTGTGAGCTATACAAAACACTAACCTCGAAGGCAACATTAAGAGAGTCAGCCAACAGACCTGTTAAGTTCTCGGAACTGGTCCTCGAGGATCCAGAAGCACTTACCTGTGGCAACGTGGCGTCCCATTCCAAATATGGCATAAATAATAACAGGGAAGAGAGATCCGTATAAGCCAAACACAGGATGCACTGAAGAGAGAACAGCAAAGGCAAGCCCTGTAGAGAAGGTAGATGGGAATTATGAAATAAATCAGGTTACGTTCTGAAGGATTTTAAAAAGGGATTAGAAAGGTTCATGGAGCTATCAGTGGCTATTAGCCATGGTGACAACATTCTACCTATGCCTCTGAATACCAGTTTCTGGAAATCATGAGCAGGAAGAATGCTGTTGTGCTCAGGTCCTGCTTGTGGCCTTCTTACAGGTATCCGGTTGGCCACTGCGACAACAGAATGCTGGAGTAGGTGGGCCATTAGCCTGATCCGGCAGGCTCTTCTTATGTTCTTAATATCAATCTGTAATCAGAATCTCATTCTTTGACCATTTTTAGAGGTGGGGTAGCAAGATACATAGGGAGGCGGGTGGCGCTGTGGGTAAAAGCCTCAGCGCCTAGGGCTTGCCGATCGAAAGGTCGGCGGTTCGAATCCCCGCGGTGGGGTGCGCTCCCGTTGCTTGGTCCCAGCGCCTGCCAACCTAGCAGTTCGAAAGCACCCCCGGGTGCAAGTAGATAAATAGGGACCACTTTCTAGCGGGAAGGTAAACGGCGTTTCCGTATGTGCTGCGCTGGCTCGCCAGAGCAGCGATGTCACACTGGCCACGTGACCCGGAAGTGTCTCCGGACAGCGCTGGCCCCCGGCCTCTTGAGTGAGATGGGTGCACAACCTCAGAGTCTGGCAAGACTGGCCCGAACGGGCAGGGGTACCTTCACCTTTACTTTAGCAAGATACATAAGAACACAGGAAGCTGCCCTATGCTGAGTCAGGCTACTTGCCCTCCTGGCCCACTGATTTCTAATCATACCAAGATAGGCTATGCCCATGTTCCCAGGATGTTGAATCTATGAAGCACATTTTGTTACACTGTAGTCTGTATAAAGGGACGCGGGTGGCACTGTGGGTTAGACCACAGAGCCTAGGGTTTGCCAATCAGAAGGTTGGCGGTTCAAATCCCTGCAATGGGGTGAGCTCCCGTTGCTCAGTCCCTGCTCTTGCCAACCTAGCAGTTCGAAAGCACGTCAAAGTGCAAGTAGATAACTAGGTACCGCTCCGGCAGGAAGGTAAACGGCGTTTCCGTGCGCTGCTCTGGTTCGCCAGAAGCGGCTTAGTCATGCTGGCCACATGACCTGGAAGCTGTACTCCGGCTCCCTCAGCCAATAAAGCGAGATGAGTGCCGCAACCCCAGAGTCGGTCACGACTGGACCTAATGGTCAGAGGTCCCTTTACCTTTAGTCTGTATAAACAGGTTAGACAGCACCTAATCAATTCAATATTAGCAGAGCACCCTGGAATGGCTGACTCTTCTCATGTCAAAAGTCTCCTTGAGGATAAGATTGATACTATTATACTGGCTGTAGCAAAATTCAGTATGTACAAGCTAAAGCTCCTCTGTTGGCAAGCAAGGCCGATCTTACACCTGAATAACTGTTGATATATACTATTGTACCATGTACTTTTGGTCTATGGACCACAATAAAGCTCTGTCTGTGCTTTCTAATCTAACAAGCATCAGCTCTGCAACGGAGGACTTTCCCATCTTCTTCAACCTGATCCTTTTATAGATGGAGATGCCAGAGATTGAACCAGCAACCCTCTGCACACAAAGCAGACGCTCTACTGCTGAGCCACAGTCCCTTCCCTATGGGAATTCCATCTTAGCCACTGTACTATGAGGAAGTCTCTGGTTTGAATCCTTCATCATCACAACTGCCAGTTAGTGGCCAAAGACCTGTCCAAACAATAAAAGCTTTTGCCTGCTGGTGAAAGGAAAGCAGAGGGGTGGCCCACCTAGTTTCCCATGGGAGTAAGTTCCAGAACTTGGGGGTAGCCACCAAGGAGGTAATCTCACAGGTCCTCCTTGCCAAACATTTCCTTAAGAGTGGTGAGACTGAGAGAAGGTCCTTCCCTGAAGATCTCAAAACCTAGGCAGGTTCAAATAGGGAGATACAGTCCTTTTAAATGGGTGTACTGCATTTAAAATTTAGTTAACTACTCAGTCTATTCCAGCTGCAGAATCTGGAAGTCTCCGATATTTCACATCACCAACTACCTGGTTCTTTTTTAAACAAACAAACAAATCTAGAGATGGCAAAGCAAGAACTTGGGACCTTCTGCATGCAATGCATGTGTGGTATCACTTAGCTGCTGTTTCTCCCATAGAGAGTTTTCAGATTGTTCCTGCTGGACAGATCTACAAATCTCAAAAACACAGGTCTTATTCACACCTGACTTTTAAATAGGATCAAGAGGAACGTAAGATAATTTTCTTGCCACAATCTTTCCTAAAGTCAATACAACATGAGGGGAAACAAGTAAATCATTAACAAGAAGTAACAGCCTGCACATTAAGGTCACAATCCAGTCAAAGCTAAAAACTTTGAAATCCCATTGGCTTCCATTGGTGAGATGCACGCATACACTCGTCTTGAAATAAATGGGACTTGAAAATGCATTATTTTGGCTGGAGAATGCATTCTACCATTAATGTCCATAGTGCTTTACAGAGTAATAATGAACCCTGAGCTGTAACATGAGCTCTGAGTGGAAGAGCAGAGCTCTGTTAAGGTGCTAACTATTCTTCAGTGTGAAGACCAAAGTCAAGTTAATCATTTTGCCAGATTTAGAATGCATGAGTGGACAAATTACATAATATGGCAAACGTATGCGACAGTGGGGGGGGGGGGCGGAGAAAAGGTGGTGATGGAAAACAGATTAGATTAGGCAGTCTTTGTAAACTTTCGGTACCTAAAACTAAGTTTCAGTGTTCTTTAGTGTCTAGCCACAAAACCTGCCATAGTCTAAACTGTGAGATAAAGATGCATGATCAAAGTGATTACTTTTAAACGTATTTTTAAATGTATGAATTATAGCCCTCCAAACCCACTACAAAGGTCAAGGCATTTGAGCACTGAATGAAGTATGAAAATATTAATCCTCAGTTCTTGCCTCTTTGTCTCATTAGCACCACTGTCCATCAAGCCATTCTCTTGAGTAGTTTTGTCTAAAAGCCCTTGTTGAGAATTGATTTATATTTATTATACGTCTCCCACCTCTTTTCAATGGAACCAGAAATGGGTCACCAAATGGGATATAATATTCCAAATGTGGACCTATCAGAGTTATATAATAGCATCATAGTTGGCAGCCTCAGGATGTTTCAGGTGAATGAAGCCTTATGTAAAGCACCTGCAAAGCCTGGGCAAGAATGTAGTCAGAGAGCATTGTGTCCAGTCACAGGAAGAATTTTTATTCTTGGCTCTGTCCAACAATCCCATAACACCAGGCACGATCGTTGCTAAGCATGAAGGACTACATAGTTAGCCTTCTTATCTGCGCGTGTTTTTACTCTGTGTGTGAGAATTCGTATTTTCGATTTCATTGTTCTGCATGAGACAATGACAATAAAGATATTGTATATCGTACTTAAAGCAGGAAATCCTATTCAAAGCCAAGCTGATTTATTTTACCTTTTTAAATAAACAACTTTTTTTTATTGAACAATAAGAACATTGTTGTTCTTAAAGATGAACACTGACAGGAGTGGAAGGGCTGCTTTAAATAAGAGTCCACTCCTTGTGTAGATGAGGGCCAGTGTGGCATGGCAGTTCAAGTGCTGAATGAGAGCTGAGAGACCCAAGTTTGAATCCCCTCTCAGCCACAAAGAACTCAATGAATGACCATTGAGCCAGATTAGTCACTATGTCTCAGCCTAATCTACCTCACAGGGCTGTTGCTGTGTAGAGGGGAGGGATCATAAAGAGCACTTAGAAATCCCTGAAGGAAAGACAGGTTATAAATGAAATGAATGAATGAAATGGGAGTGCTTATAATAAATAGGCATGAACAAAGAAAAGGAAAGATAACTTTAGCAGTTTTGGTATCTGGCCACAAAATGACTGACCCAAACGTCCGTTTTGTAATTGGTGCAGAATTCAGCAGCCAGATTGCTGACCAGTGCAGGATGGTCTGAACGTACAAAACCAATTCTGGCATGAAGGTAATAGCTACAAATTAGTTTACAGGCTCAGTTCAAAGTACTGGCTTTGATCTATAAAGCCTTATGCTGTTCAGGACCTCAATACTTCAGGGACCACTTCTTCCCACATAAACCGATGTGGAGCCAGCAATCATCATCTTGACCTTCTTCTTGAGCCCCCTCCATGGAGGTCCAGAGGGTGGCAACATGAGAACAAACCTTTTCAGTGGTTCAAACTGGGTTGAAGAACACACTTAGGCTGCAATCCTATACACATATTTACCTATGAGAAAGTCCAACTGAACTCTCCTGGGGGTGATTCCTTCTTGGTAGGCATGCATAGGATTATGCTGTTAAGCATATAAATATAACCAATTTCAGAGAAATGTAAGCATTCTGGGTGACGTACCATGGGACAAAGAAGCCAGCATATTTAACAGGAGTGCTTGCATCTACCAAGAATGTTCCTCTGCATCTTTTGAGTTTAACTGATGCCCTTAGCCTTCTGGAGTTTCAGAAGTTGCTGGATGGAAGACTCATTGAGACACATGATCTGTCTTTCTGGTTTTTAAGTACAAGTTTCAAGCATGTACACCAGCAGCCTAAGAAAGACTGCCAATTTTTAGGTTTTTTGCCAGCTCATGAAGTCTTAAGTTTCTTGGCTTTCTGAGAAACCCACAAGCCAAGTACAAAATTTAGAACTACCTTAGGTAATACATGGGCTTTGTCCCACAACCCATGGCTCTAATCCTTTGCAAGCTAGCTTTGTTTTAAGAGCAATGATCCCTCTTGTTCTTCTGTTTAATTATAACTGCACAGTTCAAGTTAAAGGGCCATTTTTATGTGAGGCAAATGAGTTAGTAAAAACTACATAAATCATCAGCCTCATGGGAAACCAAGGATTAAAAGCAACTTCTCTACCTGGCACTTGTGGCCAAAGTCTTGGAGACGGTGGTAGTGATATAAGTAGAATAAAACTTGGGAAGCGTGGGACACTATAAAATCTCTGTCCGCAAGCCAGAACATCTGGCTAGATCCTTGGAGAAATTTGAGCTATTAATTTGTAATTAATTAATAAGCCTGTAATCGCAGATTGATCGGTGGTGCCGAGGCAAAGGATACGAATCTTTTGAAGGATGTGCAACCATATAAGCAAAAGAGATGTCTCCCTTTGCCAAATAGGATGAAAATCATGAAATGAGTCCTTCCAATGTATATTCAAAGCTATTTCATAACACTGAGCTGCCTAACAGTTCTTCCTCGTACATTCTCTCGTAGTTCCATGGCCAGTGGTGAGACCTTCTCAACACCATCCAGGCTATTAAGAGCTAGCCATACTGTCTGAGCTCCTTGGTTTTCCTTCTCTGACTCTAAGGACCAGCCATTAGAACCTAATAGAGACTTATCATATTTCCAAGCTCTCTAATCCAGCAATGGACTCACTAGATTCCTCATATGTTTCCTTCCACTGCTAGGAATCTTTGCTTGCTACTTTCCCTCTCTACTTTCATTTGACCTTCCATCTTCCTTTTATCTTATTCCCCCATCCCCTGAGCAAATTTATCCAATTATTCAACCACAGCAGTGGTAAAATCCCCCACTCTATTCCAATAAACCCTCATCCAGAAACACACTGGTGCTACAAAGACCAGGCCATGCAAAAGCATAGAAGGTCTCAAATGCTGCTAAGAGGTCCAGGGAAAGCAATGGGATTAAATTTCCCCTGTCTGCCCCACTGAGCTATAAAAGCTGTTTCCATAATATAACCAGGCCTGAAAACAGATTAATATGGGTCTACATGATCCATTTCATCCAAATGGAAGGTCCACATAGCTATCATGAGTAAATAGCCTTTGGTGGATTTATCTTCCATGAATTTGTCTAATCCATTTTTTTTAAAAAAGCTATCTAAGCTAATATATACCGCTGTCTATTTATAGTGTCAGGTAACAGAGCTCTGTTCTCTTCAGGGAATACAAAAAAACAACAACATGCATCAGTGTTGCATCATCCATCAGTTCAAATACAAACAACAGATTAGTCTTGCAATTATTATTCCTCCTACAGTGCTTATAAAACCAATTGAGGGATGGATTTCTATGTTTCTTAAAATAAAGTTTAGGGCACTGGAGTAGGGGGGGTTGAAATGGATGAGAAATTGTGTTAGGAAAAAGTCTCTCCAGATCCAATCTAAGCATGCACTAAACAAATATGACATTCTTGAGAATTGCACCATTTCAGATGTTCACGTACGACCCCAATGAAGCAGGAATGAGGATGGGTAATGGCTAATAAATTTAAATTCAATACAGGTAAGGTGTCACTTATTCATCCACATCAGTGATTGAATCCCCCCACATTCTGACCAATCCTCAAGTGGTTCAGCCACAGCTGGACCCATAAATGCACTGCCATGTGATCACTTTAACAATGTGGCTCTCTGAATTGGTTCTAAATTCAATGAACCCTTTGGTGAAGGCAAGGCGTACGGGTAGATTGAGAGGCATGAGCCATACGAGCATCAGAAAGAGTAGGAGCGGGGAACCTTTTCAGTCCAAGGACCACATTTCTTTCTGGTCCATCTTCCAAGGGCCATGGGCCAGTCATGGGCTGGGCCAGAGCAAGAGGCCAGAGCAACAAAAGTAAATTTTGCCTTTGTACAGTAGGCTAGTTTCTTGACATGGACTGGTTGGATGCAGAAGAAAGGTGGAAGGAAACGGCTGGGGAACCCCCAAGAGAAGAAGGCTCAGAGCCCAGGGAGTGGTGGTGGGATGACAATGAGGGGTGAGAGGGAGAATAGGGAAGAGGAGGTTCAGAAGCTGAAGGGGTAACAGGGCTCAGTGAGCTGTGAGAGTCTGTGGCAGAGAGACGTCTGGAATCAGAGGCAGAAGCTGAAGCAGAGGAGGAGAGAGGCCAAGAGGCAGAGATGAGTCAGGCTGGTCACAGGTGTCTCCCCCTCCTGCTGTGACAAGCTCCCCTCCCCTCTGGTCTCCCAGGACCAGGAAGGGCTTGAAAGGGGTGGAGAAGGGATTGGTGATGTGCAGACGCAAACTCTGATTGCTTGGGGGGAAACCCCAGAGAGGAGGGGACTTAGGCAGCTGTGAGGAGGCGGATACCTTTATTATTATTATTAATTTATTATTATTATTATTATTATTATTATTATTATTATTATTACATAACTACTTATACCCCACACATCTCAATGGGCTGCTCAGCAACTGCTTCATGGGGACAAGGCCAACCAGTGATGAGTTGCTCTGTTCATTAGGCTTGACACTCCTGTGTGGATCAGGTTTTTGCTAATAAAGAGTTAATTCCAACTTGAACAGTGCGATGTACTGCTGGCTCACCTCTGACATTTCTACATCCTCACACTCCTCTCTATTCTCCATTCAGACAAGCAAGAGGCATTAGCAGGGCTCAAGGACATATTCTAGCCACGCAAAAATATCTGGGGTGTGAAACAGAACCTGTGAAGGGTGTGAGCTGGAGAAATTTCCAAAGGCCAGAGTGAGAGCCTGGAGGACTGCATTTGACCCCTCGCCTGAGGTTTCACACCTCCAAGCTGGACTGTAAACCTCCTGCCTTCAAAGTTTCTATGGCAGACTATGGCACTCTTAGCTCTCCACATCTGAATAGCCTGAATAGTTAGGAAGCAAAAGGATTAGCCTACCAATAGCGCCCATTACTACAATATCTTAAACATTGAACTCTCTGCCATCCTTTTATATTAGCAGCACAAGCATCAAAAAGGATAGAGAGTACACTATTGGCTATATGCTGACACGAAGCCAAAAGAGATAGGAAGCGGTTGTCTGTACCCAATGGAGGAGATGTTTAGGTGCCATGATTGGTGAAGATAGCTGCTTTGGAGTATAAGAGGATTTTGGAGGGCAAGCAGTGGTACGTGGGCTTAATGGCCCTTCCACCGGGCAGTTTTGGTGCTGCCCAAACATTCTTCTTTTTTTGCCATTTCCACACAATGCCATCCTCATCAAAATGATATCATACAACACCTCCTCAATGAATCCAGACCATTTTCATAGGTTTTGCTTTCTTATCATATTTTCCACGTAAATCATGGTTAAATAGGAAAATAACACAGGGCAACGTTTTGATGAAGACAACATTCTATGGATGCTGAGCAAAACTTGCATGCAAAACAGTGCAGACTCCATAATAAACTGCAGGATGGAAGCACTCTAAATGATAGGGGACTTAGAACTGCAAGGAGGTCTTAAGGACTGGATGGAAACTGGTGATCAGGAGCAGCAGAGGTTGATGAAAGTTTTTTTGCACATTGGGATTGGATGGTAACGAGTGTACTTAGTAATCAACTACTGGTCCTTTTATTGCCTCCCACACCCCAAATCAAATACTGAAAACTGAGTGTAGCCCTTGGACATCTTCTGAATGAAGAGTTTAGACTCCAGTTTGACTCCCCTTCTTTGTGTGTGTCTGCTATGGGATTAACATCCATGCTATCTGTTTCTGTCCCCCTTCTCAATTTTTTGTATCAAATCTCTCATTAGCATTTAGATATTGCACAAGTTTTTTAAGGAACAAAATCATCCTGGGCCAGGGCAGAATGAACAGTACAGCTTGACAGAATCGCATCTGAACATTCCTTAAAGGTAATGATCCGAAGTCAAAAGGCGGAAGGAAACGCTTGGGCAAAACCTGTTTGGTTAACAGAATAATTCCATGGCTCAGACAGCCATTTATGCTGTGGATTCAAGCAAATATCAAAGCAGATGTAGGCTGCAGATACCAAGAGAGTGCTTCCTTCTCAGAGAACAGTTACCAATGGAATAAGTTGCTTAGGGAATTGTAGAATCTCCTTTAAATGGAAGCTTAATTGGAATCTTACAAGCCTCGCCCTCTTGTATGATCCTCATGATTTTCTGCGGTTCCTTTCTACATCATGATGATATCATTGGAAGCTCCTAGCCACATAGGAAAAGCTAGATTTGGGTGCCCCAATGCTATGTTATCCTGTAAACTACGACCACATGGGATTTTGCTACATGACCTAGGGCTTCTGACATTCTGATTGGCACAGGAAGCAGCCACACTGCAATGGCCCCCATGCCACAAGCAGAAGAGGCGCTAAGAATAGACTGGGTGAGAATGAATATATATAAATATATAGATACGCACACACACACACACACACTCCCATCCTCCTTGACCACTGGCCATGCTGGCTGAGGCTGATGACAGTTGGAGTCCAACAACGCCCTGAGCTAGAGAATGCTGCTGTACTAAGTTTATAGAAGACTAAATGAAATACTATGCTGACAACCATTAGCTTAGGCAGCTTTAAAAGAAGTTAGCCAAATTCAATGAGATCTATCAGTACTATTAGCATAAGGTTACCAGACGTCCCCGTTTCCCGGGGATAGTCCCCGGATTTACAAATCAGTCCACATACAAAATCAATTGAAAAGTGCCCCTGGGTTCATTGAAAAAAATCTGGTAACCTTACATTAGCAATAACAGCCAGGAAGAATGACTATGCTCCAAAATAGAATACCTTTGCATTCACAGGTGCCGAGATTCAAAGACTAGAGAATGCCGTTACCTTCATCCCCTGCTTGTAAACTCTTCGTGAGCATCTGATGGCCTCTGGTGGAAAGAGAATAATGCACAGGACAGACCTTCGGTATAATCTAGTGGGTTTTTCTTATGTTCTTATATTTGTTTTATTAATATAATCAAGGCCATAGCTTCATGGCAGAGCACCTATTTTACACGCAGAAGATCTCTGGCATCTCCACTATATTAGATATGATGGACAGGATGGCAGGTGATGGGGGAAAGTCCTCTGCCTGAGTCCCTGGGGAGCCACTGCTGACGGGAAAATATTGGGCTCATTGGATCAATGGTCTCACCTGATGTAAAGGCAGCTTGTTATGTAATGGAAATGGTAGTTTTCTTTAGCATCACCTGTGTATTCTAAGCTGTAGCCAATAAAGTCCGAAAACTCTTTTGTGGAAATCCAAAAAAGAAGGCTGGAGAAAAGTACCACCTACTCTTGCCTGCCTCTTAATTCAGTATTTTGGTTGGCTTCAAACATACCATTGTTAGCTGTGTTTTAATTGCAATTGTTGTCTATGAGTGTACCAGTGAAACAAGATCCTTTACAGTACTACAGTATTAAGGTCTTTAAAGTTAAATCATGCCAGCGCAGATGTTCCTAATTACTCCAAAAGCATAAATACTTACACAAACCGGTTGGTTCCAGCTGCAGAATAATTCAATTAAAGGAGCACTTATAATTTTCAATGCATGAATGAGGACTAAGGCTAGCTGTTAGGGAATCTGTAAAAGAACAGCTATCACAAAATGTTTGCCTCTGAATGATCTTTCAGCTGTTTTCACAATTCACTGAATGGGGAATTTCTCTGAAATGTCATATATAACATGACAGAAACCTTAATTTCTCCAAAAACTATTTAAGTAATTTTGTACTTTTCACATCTGTTCCCCCCCCCCCCCCCCAGGGATCAGCCAGGGGGAGATTTCTTTGCACCTATGGCAACCAAACTAAATTGGAGCTCCCCCCTGATTTTTATTACAGCTTTCAATGGCAATTTACAGTACATCTCAGAAAACAAACATGCCTGCAAAAGGCCACAATTTTGGCTACTGTGATAAACATGTAACGAACTATTTTATGTGCTAAACTCTTTGTGGCTTGTTGGCTGTTGCTGTCAAGGAAGTAGCAAGTAACACTAGGGGGTAATGCTAATATTTGTCTGTCTCTTCACTGTTTCTCTCATATGAGCAGGGGAAGAGAAAGATGCTACTTTCAAGGTGAATTGCTAGATTTTCATAGAATAATTATAATAATACTTAGCATTTACGTATCAGTTTATGGCATTCAAAATACTTCACAACCATTATTTTGGTAAGCAGTAATCCTCACAAGAACCCTGTAAGGTAGGTCAGTATAAGTGTGTTGTTCTCATTGCAAACATTGTGCAATAAAGCACAGCAACAACCAACAAAGGAAGGTAAAAGCAGATAGATTAGTAAAGGGTTAATGCTACAATCCTACTATACACCCCACTGAACAGAGTGGGATGTACTTCTGCATCAGCATGCATAGATCTGTACTGTGAATTTCACTTCATAATTAAAGGGTTCTGCCGTGAGTAGCAGTAAACCTCTCTGTACAGGTATAATTATTTTTTAAAGGAGACAAGCAAGAATCGCTCTTATATATGCCGTCGGATGGCACCCAATTTATATGCTGTATGTACATGCACACACAAATGTTGCCAAACATATATTAGTATTGTTGTGTGCTTGCATGTTCAAGGTGAGAAATGCCCATTTATTTCAGCAAGGTTAAGGCACATTTAATCTGCGAGCAAGCCCCCTCGAGCACAGCGGAATTTACTTCCACGTAAACACACGCAGGCTTCTGCTGTAAGTTACACCGAATGGGTCAAGGATAAGGAAAGGGGATGGGGAAAATCAGTTCTGGTAGGAGACAAGCACAGGCTTGAGCAGTTCAACCTGTACGCTAAACAGCTATCGGAGCCCGTTTCCAGCACAGTACCTTGAGTCACCTGCTGAACGGCCAGCATCATCCCAGAAATTGTGTCAGGAAGCAGGTCTGCTTTCCAGTTGTAGTTTGGCGCCCACTCCAGAACAGGGAGCCTCCTTACACACCACAGTTTGAAGTCTTCGTAGCGAGGTGCATGGATCTTTCTCCAGATGGCATTTTTTCCTTTTCGCTTGGCCCCTGCCATGCTGTGTTCCCACTACCCCTTTCCTTCACAATGTTCCTTCTTCTGTAGCAGAAGAAAATAATAATAGAAAAGGGGGGGAGAAAACACTGCCTCTGTTGAACTGCACCCAGTTGGTATGAAATTCGCTTATTCTTCTGTCAGGTTATACTGTACTTTCAGATCTGTAAAAGAAACACCCGTTCTTTTATCTCCCTCCCCTCCTTTCTTCCAGTGTCAGAACCTTGCTGAGTATGTTTTGCTTTCAACCATGCAAACTATCTAAAAGGCTGTTCATGTTCAGCACAATATTTTTTCTGCCCTAGCCAGAGATGTGGTCTAGCCTTATGACAGTTTATGGTTCTCTTTGCAGTCGTTCTCCTCCTTATATTCAGTGTAGTGCTTGTACATTTGGCCTGGGTCCAGCATTAAAATGAGGTAGTGCTGGGCGTTTGTTCGATGTGGGTTGGGCTATGCTAATGAAAGCAGGAAGTGCCCAGGCAGACAGGAGTCTCCTTGCCAACCATTTAAAAGAGAGAGAGAGAGAGAAGCAGCAATTTGTCTTTTTTTGTGAGGGAAACACTACACAGAACTTCTCTCCCTCCCTTTCTAGCCAGAGGAAAAACTCATCAGTGCATTAAAAAGTTGCTCCGAATCTCTGGTGCTGGCAAACATGCTCAGTGAATTTAGCTAGACCTCTTGCAACATGACACTTTAATTAAAACATTCTCTTTGGAACAGCAGCTCGTGGTTTAGACTGCCCACACGTCTTGGCACAGTTGATACCAGCCGAAAACAAACAGGGAGACCTTTTCAGGTAAGCTGGCAAGCTTACCAATTGGCTATGCACAACCTCCCTGATTTAGCCTGTTCCTTCCCCTTTAAGAAGGGTTTTGATATGCAGAAATGATCAGGTGAAGCTTTTTATAGCCAGTATGGTCTACATTTTGTGACTAGGAGCTAAATGTGATCGTCACCTGCAATTGCTGCAGATTAAATTGCTGTTAAAGGAATAGCTAGGGAGGCTGCTTCAGAAACTGGCCATCATGGGAACATTGGAGCTGCCATCTATTTGGCCCCAGTACTGCCTATGGCTGGCAGTGGCTCTCCAGGTCTCAGACAAAATACCTGCTATGAACCTCTTTAATGCAGATGCCAAGGACTGAACCTGGGACCTTCTGCAGTCAAAGCACGTGCTCTGCCACTCAGCTATGCATGCCTTCTAAGGGCTTCTACACACATGACATTTCTGAGGTGTGACACATAGGATTTTTACAATAGGCGCCTAGAAACATAATGTATGAATGTGGCAAAGTGGTATGTGAACACACAAGCATCACACAAACGCAGTCTTCAGAGCACCATGCTGACTGCCTTCTTCTCCCTCTTCGATGTACCACAGGCAGCAAACCCTGTTTGCTGCTGTGTAATGTAAGCTCCCAGTGTGGTGTGTAAAACAAAAGTTGCAGAGCATCCTCAAAGGTGCTGACCAGGTGCTTGCCCTCCAACTGGAAACATGGGCAGTGCATCCCCCATTTCCCCAGTAAGTTCATAAGCCTGGTATGAGTTACAGGGATATTGAAAGAAAGTCAACGAGACTGTTCTCATCACAATGGAAAAATTGGGATCTACATGCCACCATAATGTAGCTAATTGCAGCACTGCAGTAGATGGAATGGTGGTTTATCTAGTTCTGATAAGTACAGCTAGATATCTATTCAATTCCTAATAAGCAGTTTGTGCTCACCATCCACATTTTACAGCTGTTTAATCTGCTCTCTCCTATGGCTGCTGTTGGCAGTTTATACAGCTAATATGCTCTCTATGGAGACTAGTCTCTAAATATTTGTAATGCCTAGTGATTTCTTATTGTTCCTGTACTCATATTTCTTTTTCCAGGTGCTCAGATGCTACCCTACTGAATATATGACTCTGTTATAAATGCCTAGGTATTTAAATATCACACATTTTATAATGGCATCAAAGAAACGGGGAAATAATGCAATTTTTCTGTTATAAGTATATATTCTGCATTTATGAGTCATGGAAACCATTAGGCAACAAGGTGCTAGTCAAGTAATCCACAGTGCATATAAAGCATTATGAATTCCCCCCTGCCTCAGCCCCAGAGGGTAATGAGTAACATTCAGGCTAATCTCCGCTGCATAACAGAGCCATTCATCTCTTTGTAACATGGGGTTTCTAATTTTGAAACCCGAACATCAACTTATGCACTGCAACAAGAAAAAGGCTTCACTGAAGGGAGAGAGATGCCCACTAGAGAGATGGATCCAACCGCTTCATCCGCCATATACAATTTTTATTGGCTATTCACAATTAAGGATATATACCAGTGGTATACACAGACCCTATGCATTAAAACAACAACAACAACAATCTGTGTTTCTCTCCACTTTGAACTGTGTTTCGAGTTCTGAGCCACTCTGTATAAAGCAAAGCACTGTATAATGCAAAATCTAAAAATGGCTATGGTTTTTTTTTTCCTTTTGGCCAAAGTTGATGAAATTTACAGGCACAGGAAACACTCCAGAGTGAATCGAGGCTGCCAAACTGCAGATAAATAGGCCCAGGGGCTTTTTGTTGTGGAAGTAAAAGGAATTAGCTTTCCTCCATTATCTCTCATTAAGGGGTATCACTTTCTTAGTTTAAGGTAATTAAGAGGTGGCTGAATGGTGGTGTGTATTCTTTATAGTACTTTTTTAAAAAAAAACATTTTTAAAAAGCCTTTCTTCTGGTGGTTGTTTGAGTCCTCAAATAGGTCTTTATAGGTCTCAGATATCATAATGCTGTTATACAAATTATGGTGTGACCGCATTTGAATGCTGTGTACAGTTCTGGTCACGTCAACTTAAAAGGGATATTGTAAAACTGGGTGAGGTTGCAGCATATGGGGATTTTTAGTCTAGAAAAAAGGCATAATCTAACTTGATAGATTATGAATGGCAGGGAGAAAGTAGATAAAGGTTTTCCCCCCTCTCTCGTAACACTAGGACTGATGAAGCTGAATACTGGAAGATTCAGTACAGATTTTTCTTTTTAGAAGTATTTTTACACAGCACATAAACTATGGAACTCTCTTCCACAGGAGGCAGCGATGGCCATCAACTTGGGTGGTTTTAAAAGAAGACTGGACAAATTCATGGAGAGAGCTATCGATGGCTGCTAGCCATGATGGCACTGTTCTGCCTCCACAGTTGGAGACAATGATGCTTTTGAATACCAGCTGCTGGAAACCACAAGAGAGAATAGTGCTATTGTGCTTGAATCCTGCTTGCATGTTTCCCACAGGCATCTGAGTAACCACTGTGAGAACAGGATGTTGGACTAGATGGGCCACTGGCTTAATCCAACAGGGCTCTTGTGTTCTTATGTTCAGGTATTTATTGTGTTTTCTTATTGCAAGTTCCCATCAGTAAGGGTTTGTTGATGCTGCTGTTGATCAGTGCAGTATTGAGTGGTTATCTGCATGGGTGGAACAGCTACCACAGATCAAACCCAACATACAGAACTCAGCTTTCCTGTTTCCTCACATCATCCCAACCACAGTGCTTTCCAGTGGTGTCTGTTCATAAAGGCAAGTAATCCAAACCCTCTACAAAAGTCCAATCTGTGTAGAATGAATGTGTGTTGGGAGTGTGGGGACGGCCCCAAATGCATGCATGCTTGTTTGAACTCAAAAGAGAACCTACATGCATGGGCTCCCTTCAGATATTCAATTATTGTGGTGAGGGCTCTAGTTTCTGGTCAGTTCCTTCCCTCCCACATCTGCATGTTGTTGTTGTTTAGTCGTGTCTGACTCTTCATGACCCCATGGACCAGAGCACGCCAGGCACTCCTGTCTTCCACTGCCTCCCGCAGTTTGGTCAAACTCATGTTAGTAGCTTCGAGAACACCGTCCAACCATCTCATCCTCTGAAGTCCCCTTCTCCTTGTGCCCTCCATCTTTCCCAACATCAGGGTCTTTTCCAGGGAGTCTTCTCTTCTCGTGAGGTGGCCAAAGTATTGGAGCCTCAGCTTCAGGATCTGTCCTTCCAGTGAGCACTCAGAGCTGATTTCCTTAAGAATGGATAGGTTTGATCTTCTTCTTCCATGGGACTCTCAAGAGTCTCCTCCAGCACCATAATTCAAAAGCGTCAATTCTTCAGCAATCAGCCTTCTTTATGGTCCAGCTCTCACTTCCATATATCACTACTGGGAAAACCATAACTTTAACTATATGGACCTTTGTTCTATTCAGACTGAACATTTGTAAAAGGCTCAAGCACTGAGCAATCAAAGGATCAGAAATCATGTGTGAAATGGTTTGAATCCCCACCATAACTAAAAGCATACATGAATGTTTGTGAGAAAACAAGGACTTAGGTTCTGTAGCTGAACCAATGCTCAGAAAATGTTCTAAATGTCAGTCCCAGAACTTTATAATAAAGAGTGTCTCTGAGCTGGTGTGAGGTGAGTTTGTTTCCCTCCTAAGCCAGGCTAGTGCATCCTCACTCTTCTTACGGTGAGGGAGGCAGAGTTAGCAAGTTAGATGGGGATGCCTCTAAGATTAAGGGGGGAAAGCTCTCTGAAGAAATTAAGCACTGCAACCCATGCTAGTTAACTTTTGCAATCCAGACTGATCACAAAAAGATGGTTAACATCAATGGAAATTAATTCCCATATGAAGCAAGCTTTACAATGCGCTGCAGCAGGAAATGTTTTGTGGCTATGTTTTAGTTGCTGGATCTTTAAATGTCCCTGCAATCATTTTATGGATAATTTTATTGAGTATCTCTACAGAAGAGCTAGCAACAGGGGGCACCAAAGCATTAAAGATTCTGCAGCAGCCACTACTGATGACATAAGTGCTACAAGAGCAGAAGGAGATGCTGAAAGGAAAGAAAAGGCCCAATGGAGTCAAGAACAAAAATACATTTCCCAGCCCAAAAGCAAACAGGAAGGTGGCAATTTTTCATGACTGCTAATACATGAATTCTGCTGGCTTTTCAAAAGAACGTTGGAATGATTACCAATCAAAATCCCAAATGCACAGGAGCTTATGTGCTTGTGACTGGAGTTAAATGGGCTTCATGAGCATCTTTTCAGGACTCGAGGTTTCTCTAAAATCTATTATAACTAGAAAGGCAGTTGTGTAATGGGTCATGAAAGTCGTCACCTTTGCAAAGTCTATTGATCTTTCTCTTGATGCAGGATCTTCTCTAATGTCACAAAGGCTCTCGTTGGCCACATGGATGCAGCTCCCTTTCTGGAAAACACCCCAGGTCTGCAGAAATGTATGCATTAGAAGATAATAATAATGCACAAACAGAGCCCAATGTGGCCTCTAGGAGCCAAGGAATATTAAGTGTCAGTTGGCGGGGGAAGGAAAGGGAAGATGGGGAGAATTGGCTTGATTCTTCTCCTAGTAACATGCAGGTTCAGTTCACATGAAATGCTAATGCATAACGTAATAAATAAAAGCAGCTATAAAATACAATTAAAAATTATAAAGCATGTAGCACAGTACATTACCATTGCTACAACAGTCAGAAAAATCATTAAGGGTTGGATGTGGGAAAAGCCTTTGATATGATTGACTGGCCCTTTTGAGCAAGATCCATTCAAGAAATGAATCTTGGTGGCAGATTTAAAGAAGAGATTGCCCTCTTATATAAGGACCCAATGAAAAACGATTTTGTTAACAATCACCTGTCAAAGCCACTAAGGCTACAGCGTGCCTTCAACACCTTATTGCTTGTCATGGTTTCCAATCTTTTTTCAACCATTAGCAATTTTGATAGGAATCAACCAAATGATCCATAGAATTACCTTTGGCTTGTAAGAATTCAAAATTTCACTGTATGTGGTTGAAGGGCCTGAGCTCAACAGCGCTCTCCTCATTTGCAATTCTCAGAAACTAATATACAATGGCACACTGTCTCTGACAGTGAAGGAAAGCACAGCCAACATAGCCAGCACAGAATGATACCTCTATCCTCCATGAATTTGTCTAATCCTCTTTTAAAACCATCCAAGTTAGCAGCCATTACTACATCTTGAGGAACAAATCCCATTGTTGAGCTATTCGCTGTCTGAAGAAGTACTCCCCACATTCCCCGTCCTGAATCTTCAAACATTCAGGTTCTTCAGATGGCCCCAAATTGCAGTATTAGAGAGGGGAAGAAAAGCATTCCACTTTCTCCACAACATGCATTACTTTATAAACCTCTAACATGTTCCCCCTTCCGTGCTCTTTTCCTAAACTAAAAAGCCCCAAATGTTGTGACCATTCCTTTCCTCAGAGAATTACTCCATCCCCTCCAATTTTGGTTGTCCTTTTCTGAACCTTTTCCAGCTCTGCAAATGCCCTCCCTTTTTTTTTAGATGAGGCTACCAGAACGGTACATAATATTCCAGATCTGATCTCACCATTTGTATACTGGCATTATGATATTTGCAGGGGGGTTTTTCAATCCTTTTCCCATATGATCCCTAACATTTAATTTGACTTTTTCACTGCTGCCTCTGGGGCCATCTGGGTATCCACTATGACCCCAAATTCTCATTCCTGGTCAGTCACTGCCAGTTCAGATCTCATTAGTGTATTTGTGAAATTACGATATATATTTTTCTGTTGCCCTAATGCATCTCATTTCACACTTGCTTAATTTGAATTGCATTTTCCATTTTACTGCCAATTCACCCAGTTGAGAAAAATCACTTTGTAGGTCATCACAATCTCTTTAACCACATTGAGCAACTGAGTGTCACCAGCAAACCTGGTTACCTACTGCTCACCCATAACTCTACATCATATGAACAAGTAAAAATGCACAGGTCCCAACAACAGTCACTGAGGGACTCAAAAGATGAGTTTGTTTCCTTCCTCGGCTTGGCCTCTTCAACAGTTTATCATAAATCCAGCTTCACCCTTCCTCTCAGCCAAAACTGGTAGACAATTCAGCGTTCGTAGAACTCAAGCCCCACCTTGGTTTCATCAACATTCTGTGGCCTGTTTTAAGACGCTCACACAGTATGAAATGAAGACATCACTCCTAACTGCATTTCTTAGAACTGGGCAATTCTTCCAAATTAGCATGATGTGCTAATTTGCTACGCCACAGTCACTTCCTAGAACCTAGCTGCTAGGATAAGCCTACTGTATTACTGCAAATCATGACAAATCTATTGCTTCTACCGTAGGCTTGTCCCAATGTCTGTTTCACACAAGTTATTGTGGAGGAAATGCAAATATGTTTTAAAATATATTAAAAGTTCTAGCAATTTTTTTCTTATTGGAACAAGAGATGAGTGGAGTTAACTGATTAATGGCAGCTCAAGTTGTGGACCATTTTGGTTTAACAATCCATAGCGACACTGTGCTCTACTTCTCTACCTCCCTTCCTCCTCCACTCACCCACAAAAGAACCTTTTGTACAAGTTACAGATCCTGGTTCATCTAAAGTTGAAGATGGCCAAGTTCTTGGCGAGTTTCTTCTGTCGGTCTACAAATTACATACTATTGTCACTCAGAACAATAAGACAGTCAGAGCTGTTCGACAGTGGAATTTGCTGCCATGGAGTGTGGTGGAGTCTCCTTCTTTGGAGGTCTTTAAGCAGAGGCTTGACAACCATATGTCAGGAGTGCTCTGATGGTGTTTCCTGCTTGGCAGGGGGTTGGACTCGATGGCCCTTGTGGTCTATTCCAACTCTATGATTCTATGATTCTAGGACTCTGTTTATGGCCTTTATTGCATACTGTATATTCAGGGCATGCCATTTACCAGGAATAAGGGCCACTCTTCTGTAGTTATTAACACTGCATAACCTATCCCATATGGCACTTCCCTTACTGGCACATCATTATTCATAGAAAGAAGAAAGTACTCTGTGCCATACGAACAGGAAAACGTTTCATTTCTATGGGTTTCAAACAACAGAGGCGACACAATGGAATTTAATAAAACAGGATGCCTCTCTGCATCTTTGCAAAGACAGTTCTCTGCAACACAGGCCAAGCAACTTGCACTTCTGTGCCATTACTTTGTGTTATATCTCACAGGTAACCTTACCAAAATACCAACAAAAGGCTTCAAGACTGAAAACAAAACTATGCAAACTTCCACATCCCACCTTTAATCACAAAAACTTACCAAACACTTCCACTAAATGCACACACCGTTGTCATGTGCTCTTTTCACAGACAACCAAGTCACAGTGCAAGCACTGGCTATCTGCATATGGCATGAAAGCGTACCTAGCGTGTTTGGTGTATGCATTAAATTTTATCACAAGGACACACAATCTGTGCATAGCAATCTCTCAAAATTATTTGTTCAACTAATCAGGGAAACTTGTTTCTGATAACAAAGCAATATTTTGTATATAGCTTTGAGGAAGCCTAATAGCTCTAATAAAACTCTCTCCAGAATTCTGAATCTAACACAAAACTGCATGGCTTGTAACCCAAGCTGAAAACAGTGGAAACTAAATGGAGCATACTCCCACATAATATGCATGAGTGTGTGGTTCACCTTTGACTTGAACTTCTAGCTAAAAGAAATGTTTTCTTCATTCCGGTACTAAGCTAACTTCATTTCACAAGAGGCATACAAAGCAACAGTGACATCCAGTGGCTTCTATAGGTAAACTGCTAGTCATTTGTCCTTGGATCACAACGGGTAGCATCCTGCTTTCTCCATCAGTAAGATTCTCCGACCTTGACATCATCCTCCAACTACACAATGTACCTTCACAGATTGATACTGGAGTTTCATGGATAAAACGGAGAGGTTGATTACTCATGCTTTTGTTGCACAGCCAGTCAAGAAAAACTTGAAGTGACTCCAAGAAAATGGGAGATTATGCAAGAGGTCCTTGGAGGGCGTAAGCAAGAAATTTGAAGTTCTGACACCCTTTAGTATTACAATAAGCCCACAACCTATGTGGGGGTTACATTCTGGGGGTCGAACCTAAAGCCAAAATCACGTATAGTCAAAACTCATTGTGTTCAGCAACGGGGGGTGTTTGCCAAAGTCATTTTCCCCAGAATCCTGCCCCCTATTCACCACCTTTTTAATTTTTTGCCATGCACTTAAATGTTAAATGTGCATAAATGTGCATACGTTGCAGGCTTACTGTATTACATAAATAAGCTATAAATTAAAAATAAGCTATGAATGAAAAATATTTGATAAGTTATCTTGATCGAATGTGAGTTGTGTGCACACAAGTGCAGCTGCTTGCACAAGTATGTGAATGATGCTGCACATCAGAATGTTTGGCCAAGCCAAGGGTGGTGTAGGTGCGAGAGGTTCATCCCCCCCCCCCCCCACAACAGCTTGTATGCATGTAGGCAAGTGCAGATGTGCAAGTATCTTCTTGTGAGTTGCGGGGCAGGAGGCCATATGCTGAGACATCTCTAATCCCTGTATCCAGCAAGTGTTAAAATATCAGCCAAGCTAGTTTCCTGGTGAGGTGATCACATCGGTGATAGGCCATTAATACGGTTATGTGTGTCTGTCCCTGCCAAGGTCCTGTTTCCCTGACCTATGCTTTTCTGACACACATAGAATAATGTGAGAAAACAAGTCAGGCACTGACTCTGCTCAATCTGTACAGCTGGGGGAATATACAAAGCTCCCAGAGTTCTTTACAGTGGCACCTCGGGTTAAGTATTTAATTCGTTCCGGAAGTCCGTTCTTAACCTGAAACTGTTCTTAACCTGAAGCACCACTTTAGCTAATGGGGCCTCCTGCTGCCGCCGAGCCGCCAGAGCACAATTTCTGTTCTTATCCTGAAGCAAAGTTCTTAACCCGAGGTACTATTTCTGGGTTAGTGGAGTCTGTAACGTGAAGCGTATGTAACCTGAAGCATATGTAACCTGAGGTACCACTGTATTGTGGATTCTGGGACTACCTGTGGATGGCGTTTGAAATATCAGCTTACTTGGGTGCAACACCTACACACGTGTTAAAAACGTTGCGAAAATGCTTTTTTAAACAAAAAAATTAAAAACCCTTTTGAAAAATGCATTGAATTTGCTATAGCTCACAGTTGCCGTCTAGTGTCACAAGTGTATATTGCACTTTTTATAACACATTCAGAACATTTTATCTGCAGCTGAGTCCTTGGTACCTCTTTCTCTCTCCCCCTCACCCACTAAGTCCCAATCTCTATATTCAAAATAATCACACTGGGAGGGGGGGGGCCACAACATGGTACTGCTAATTCAGGCCGCAAGTAGGGGCCTGCATTTTTGAATGGTCCTCCTTGAGTGCAAACTCCCTACAAAGAGAAAAGTAGCACCTCAAGGAGGTGACTGTGGAAGAACCAGAGTGGCCCAGTATAAATTGGTAGCAAAGGCCTGCCCTCCCTCTCATCCCCTTGTTTTGAAAAACTGAAAACAAAGGCCTTGTTCATTTTTTAAATTAGGATGCTTGGTTGAGGCAAGGCACGCGTGTCTCTCTCTCTCAAACCCAGGCCTCTAGCAGATGGTCGTCTCCCCCCCCCCCCCCCAATCTTACCTTCCTCCACAAACAGCATCCTGAATTCTCAGCAGGCCAGACAACTAAACTCCGTGGACCAAGGTTGCCTTCCAGGCTCCTCTAGTGGCCTGGATACTGTCAGCTGACCCACAGAAGCCAATCAGAACCCACTAGGCCCTATAAAATCTAATAGGACATCAGGGAATGATGCTCACCTCGGCAGCCAGCTCACTCCAGCCTTCCCAGATGCTTGTCTACTTACCCTTTATCCTAAACACGGGCACGTTTAAAACTTTGCAGCCTGCTTCTTGCTCTTTGGGCCTCAACCTCCCTGCATCAGAACTGGGCCACCAGAACTGTGACCTTTCCCTGAGCTTGGCTAAAGACTGACAATTGTTTCCCTAAGAAAACTTATTTTATCTTCTTTTTTTGCACTCCTATCCCTCCGTTCTTTGGTCATGGGACCCAAGATAGCATACATGTGGCTTCCAGGCAATCACACATCCAGGCAGACCCAGACATTATTAGCTTCCACAAGCTGCTGGCCTCATTTGCCTCCAGGCCATACTCTGGGGTTGTTTCTTTCTTTATAAGTGCCTTATGTTTTTGGCTGTCTTGATTTGCGCTTACCGGCGGAAATGCACGGCAGCAGGGCCTGTATGCATATATTAATTAGACATAAATGACACATTCGTTTTAGACACTGTTCCTTATTCCCAGCGTATCACATCAAGTTCTCCTGTGTTTTCTGTAGGCCAGAGGCCTGATTCACTTGGATATATTTCAGCCAGTCACTTTCTCTCAGCCTAACCAATCTTCCAGGATTGTTCTAAAGAGAAAAGTACTGCTTACATCACTGTGAACTATTTGAAAAAAAGTCAGAACAAAAAATGTGGCTAGATCAACCTTTTCAGATCTGCAAATCAAGTGGCAAAATTTCGTTGTCTTTGCTGCATTTCTGTATTTTGGGCTGTCAAGATCATGATGTTAATAGTTTTAGTTTATACTGATGCTTAAAAGGATCTTATCTAACTCCTCTGTGCTTCTTTAAAATATGGGTTTTGTATTGTATTTTTCATTTGTGGTCATTTTTACAAATTTTGTAAACCACTTAAGAGATTCCCTCGATCTACGAAGCAGTACATAAATTGCCTAAATAAATAATTACATGTGCAGATAACTCTAAGACTGTGAGTTTTACACCTTTAGGAGACGAGGAAATTTATGGCCCCATTACCACTGCATCTTACACATTTTCTTCTTCATTGCCACTTGGTTCTCACAGTCCTGATTGTTTTTAACAAATGTCCCTGGATCTGTCAACCTGTACCTCTCAGAAAACTACGATTTGCAATGCTAATAGGAAGGTACTGTGCCCAGACCCACAGATCAGCTTGTCAGTCTTCTACTTCTACCTATTGATTTCACTTAATTTTCTTCCTTTTATACCAGGGCCTCCATACTTCATTTGCCTCCACTTTTGCTGATCAGAAGAAGCTCATAAGAACTAGGGGACAGAACTTAAAAGGTCATATAAATCCAAAATTCCACATGTTTCCAGGATCCAGAGTCAACTTTTTGAATTCTAGACATGATCAAAATCTGCTTTGAAGAATTAAATATGGGTTTACTTAAATAAATTCTAGTTCATACATTTTATGGCAATAATGTTAGGTACTAACTTGCTGTATCAGTGTTTTTATGGTGTGTGTGTATATGTGTGTTTAACTATTCTAAAATCCAGCAATATGTAATATACTACTGATAAATTAGTTTTACCCCTAACATCAACTCTGCTGGCATGCTATCATAAAGCAGCCATGAACTAAGAAAGCTTATTAGTCTCTTAAGCCACTACTTAGTAAACATAGCAAAACATTGTTACTTGCTTTAATACAACGAAATAATTTATTTACTAACACTACTTTTTGCAAACAGCCAAACATTTAATCATTCATGCTTTGGTCTGAGTCTCCCTGTGTAAAGCCTCCTGAGCTACTTAGTCCCTTGTCTCTGCTTCCACCTCCGCATTCCACACATCCTGCAAGAGAGGCACCAAACAGCCATCCTACAGAATAGATTAACAGGAATAATTTGCTGGCAGTTCATTTATCAATACCTAGAAATGGGTGTGAGTGGAGCATCTTCCAACATGTCACAGGCCATCTTTGAGCAGCAAATCTAGCTTTGACACCATTTACTGCAGGTATAGGCAAACTTGGCCCTCCAGATGTTTTGGGACTACAACTCCCATCATCCCTAACTAACAGGACCAGTGGTCAGGGATGATGGGAATTGTAGTGCCAAAACATCTGGAGGACTGAGTTTGCCTATGCCTGATTTACTGCCTTGCCTAAAATGTGTTGTTCTCTCTTATGTGACAGTTTTGATGGCCAATTATCTTATCAAAATAAAAATACAAGGGACTCCGTTTCCTTAAAATTCTGGTTAGACTATCTTTCTAAGAAGTTCTAGAAGATTAGTCATATCAATCAGTAGGGAAATAAGAGATATAGCACCTTAAGGTAAAGGGCCAGTCGTGACCGACTCTGGGGTTGCAGTGCTCATCTTACTTTATTGGCCGAGGGAGCTGGCGTACAGCTTCCGGATCATGTGGCCAGCATGACTAAGCTGCTTCTGGCAAACCAGAGCAGCGCACGGAAACGCCGTTTACCTTCCCGCCGGAGCGGTACCTATTTATCTACTTGCACTTTGACGTGCTTTCGAACTGCTAGGTTGGCAGGAGCAGGGACCGAGCAACAGGAGCTCACCCCGTCGTGGGGATTCAAACCGCCGACCTTCTGATCGGCAAGTCCTAGGCTCTGTGGTTTAACCCACAGCGCCACCCGCGTCCCCTATATAGCACTGTGTGTGTGTGTGTGTATAACAACCTATATAACAACCTATTTTGTATATTGTTGTACATGAGAAGCTGTGTTACACTATTTGTTTGCCTAGAAAATATTGCCAACTTCAACTGGAGGAAGCTCTTCGGGGTATCAGAAAGATCTGCTCTCTGCCCTTTTAACTATTAGATGTCAGGGCATCATGTGCTTGCAAAATGTGTGCTTGCAATTGATCAGTGGTCCCTCCATAGGCAACAATCCTCTAT
Organism: Podarcis muralis; assembly: GCF_964188315.1. Lineage (NCBI taxonomy): Eukaryota > Metazoa > Chordata > Lepidosauria > Squamata > Lacertidae > Podarcis > Podarcis muralis. Next base: position 26,824,411 of record NC_135662.1, read on the forward strand.
AGAAGACAGTCCAGTATATTAGTAGTATGACAGAATACCTGTGTGGTATTCTAGACCAGGGTTGGGCAGAACATACAGGGAGATCTATTTAGTTTCTTTCTTTATCTGGACAATTTATATGCCACTTATATTTAAACAAAGCTCTAACAAAGTAGGTTAAAACTTTCTGAAATAAACAACTACAAAAAATGTAAGAGAATTTCTACCTTCTATAAACAAAATGAACAACTGGAAGATCCTCTTCAGCATCCAAACAAACATTACAGTACACTTAAAATCGGCTACAAAAGTACAAAGGAAAATTCACATAAAACAGCCAAACAACAGGAAGTAAAATATTATAAATGCATATCAACTAAAAAGTATATATTCTACAATTTTAAATAACACAATTGACCAAAATAAAAAAATCAACACTCTATCCAGCCACTATACATGAATCAATTATCAGTAAATAAATAAATCCAGTTAAATGTCCAGCCCCCTATACAGCAATAAACACAATTTAATCTAACTGCAGATAAAAATACATGCATACCTACAGGGAGAGGATCCTTTGGTGGTTTATAGTGTATTGGCAAGGCTTTCTGACTCCGTTTAACAACAGCAACAACAAAATGCCCCTCCCCGCAAAAAAGCTACCAGAATTACTGATCCATTACAATGTAGATTATGGGTAGGAAAACTAAGGCCCAGGGGCTGGATCTGGCCCAATCACCTTCTAAATCCAGCCCGCAGACGGTCCAGGAATCAGCATGTTTTTACATGAGTAGAATGTGTCCTTTTATTTAAAATGCATCTCTGGGTTATTTGTGGGGCATAGGAATTCGTTCTTTTTTTCTTTTCTTTCCAAAATATAGTCCGGCCCCCTACAAGGTCTGAGGGATAGTGGACCAGCCCCCTGCTGAAAAAGTTTGCTGACCCCTGATGTAGATACACATTTGTACATGCAGATGAAGATAGTCTGTCACCATTTTGAATTTGGCTCTGCTCCCAAGCCATTATTTCACACCTGGCTTGGGTGGTGGGTGGGGTTGCAGTAAAAAATGAAGTAGATAGCACAAGTGTGGTCTAACCAAGCTTGCATGTTCAGTTCATAAGACTTGGCCAACAATCTGTGGGAACTGAGATTGCACCTGAAGCCATATCCCAGAATTCTCTGCAGCACATCAGATTACTATGCCATATGCTCAGGGCACATTGCTTTGGCAAGCACAACAGTTTGGAAAATGATCTCTGGAGTTAGAAAGTTGCAAAAGCCCAGCTGTATGCGGGAATAACAAGTCAATAAAGACAAGAACTAAAGGTAACAGGATTACAAAGCACGTTTTGATTACTGTAGCTCCAAATATAAAGCTGATATGCAAAACCTGTTCAATACCTGGTGGAAGAGTCATCTTCTTCTCGGACACCATCCTGCTATGTCCACGACAAGCCACATTTGAATGTGTTTTCAAAGGAAAACAGCAAGGGGGAGGGAGGAATTCCCTCTAAGTACACCTAAGCTCATGAGTGTGTCTTAAGTGGCTCTTTGGATCCTGGCCACAACACACATAAATACAGTCAAATGCGTATTTACTTTTTCATTAGCCGAATCAGTCATAGCCATTGTCTGAGTTGTGAAAAGCACGTCAGGACTCGTCTAGGTAAAAAAGAAGGGGGGGGAGGTAAAGGACCCCTGGACGGTTAAGTCTAGTAAAAAGTGACTATGGGGCACGCTGTCATCTCGCTTTCAGGCCGAGGGAGGTGGTGTTTGTCCACAGACAGCTTTCCAGGTCATGTGGCCAGCATGACTAAACCACTTCTGGCGCAATGGAACATCGGAACATCGTGATGGAAACCAGAGTGCACGGAAACGCCATTTACCTTCCCGCCACAGCGGTACCTATTTATCTACTTGCACTGGTGTGCTTTCGAACTGCTAGGTAGGCAGGAGCTGGGACAGAGCAACAGGAGCTCACCCTGTTGTGTGGATTCGAACGGGCCTGAGTGTTTTCTCCTTTGTCTTGTGCTTGTCCGAGAGATTTTGCCTTTGCCCTTCCACTTCACCCTGGAAAACCCGCTATTTAGCACTAAATCGGAACCAACGGCAATCCGCTGAAAATCCGATTGTCGTTTGTTCCAATTCAGCACTAAACCACAGGTTTCCCCAGGAGAAAATGATGGGGCAAATGGAAGTGGATGAGCCCTCAGGAATACCGACCAGTAATCATGGTTAGTGTGTCACTTGAGACAGAAAAATCTCTTGAATGGTGAACTGGTGGCTAATCAGAGAATAGTTCTACAATTAGTATTGCAAATGTCTATAGAAAACACCTTAATCTCTTTATGTAGCAGCCGCAATGTGGAATGGTCAATGTGGCACTTACAACCATAGCCTTTGGGGATCTCTTTTATGTTGATATTTTACTACAATAACCCCCCTCAGACATTTGCCTGAACATGAAAAAGTTAAAAATGTGTAGGGGGCATCAGAGCTGGATTAAGACCTTCAGAGGCCCTAAGCACTTAAAAGATTTTGGTGCCCCCATATATATCTAATTTGGAATATAAACAGTAATAAACTGTAAAATGAAACTTTATTTTTTGAAATGAAACAAAACCTTCAGTAAGATGGAAAATAATGTTTATTTTTGTATATTTGTATAAATAATGGTTATTTTTGTTCAGCTGCACCATATGGCCCATGGTGAATCCAACAATTGAAAATTCCTGTATGTCCCCCTTCTCTTTATGTGCTTATTTTGTTTAATGCAGGCATGTGCAGGACCCTCAGATTCTCATGCATTTTGACTGAACGCACTTAGAAGCCTCTGTGTAATCAGGAAGCTTGCTTGTCACAAGTCTGCTTGTACAGAAGCTTCTAAATGGATTCAGATATGCTCAGAAACTGTCTTCATCCTTCATGCTCAACAACTAAAAAGTCTGAGAGAAGCCCATGTTAGGAGGTCCAAAAGATGAACATTTATGTCAGTAGAGCTGCAGTCCTATTCTTACTTATCTGTAAGTGCCACTGAATTCACGAAAACTTAGTTCTGAGTAGGGACATTTAGGATTGTGCTGCAAAATAGCTTATGTAGTCCAAATAATGTCTACAGATCTTTCCTATTAACACAGTTATCTGAGGAAGTTCTTTATGGCAAACCACTGAAAGCAGTTCGTGTGTATCTTATAAACCTTATGACCAAACACAACTTTTGCATAGAGGATTCCACCATATCTTAAGCAAATACAAAATTATTGTGTTGTATCTCAGATAATTATACTAGGCCATACCAATGACAGCTGCTTGTGAATTATTTCTTCCAAGTCTTCCAGTCCTTTAGGGGGAAGGCACCTTTACTTCAACAACACTTGTTCAGTACTTTGAAAACAGCACTCTCACTGCCACTGCAGTTGTTGTTTCTCTCATTGCATTAGGAATGAAAGCAATCCAGTATGTTCTGTAACTTTGAATATACAGAGTCAAGCTGCCAAATATTTAATTTTTCATAAAAATAATTAAGAATTAAGCCTGGACAAGAAAAGAGTCATTTTCTAGTGATATCTCATAACAGCATTTCATTTTCTTTGTAAATGCTTGGATAATATATTTGTTGCATTTTATGCTACGCTAATTTAGTTTCCGATAAGAACGATTACCGTACGTAAGAGAGCCACTGAAAAATTCATGTAAATGTAAACAAACGTGAAAGTTCTTCTCAAGTTGTTTCTGGTCTGTTGCAAAAGGGTGGATTAAAAAAACACAAGCGCTGCTCCCTATTGTAACTGAAAAGGATGTCATGAGCTTTCATGGTATCTCAGCAAGGATAAGCCGGAAAAGTATTTGGCACAGGCATCTTCTTTGTGGAACAAAATATTATGGCAAGTTGCAAAATGTAGACACTTGCTTCTAGGGCTGGGGTTCCTTCACATACCTTTTCAAGCTAACTAACTCTGAATCTGATACCTGTACTCAAGTGATGCGGCAATCAATGAGATAAATGTATTGCAACTAAAGCACCACTGATTTCAACCATTCATTCATCCTTAGGATAAATCTGAAGAGTTTTTCCACTTGAATAAAACATCAAATGCCTTTTTGGTCACATTGCTTTTACTAAAGAGTACTATTTATTTGACAGTTGAATCAATAGACCTTTTTGAATCCTTTTGCTCACTACAATTGTGTTCAGAAAAAGCACGTATCAGATGCGTTTTCAGATAATACCATGTACCAATAAATATTTTAAACAGGGTCTTTATTCTTCCCCATATTGTAAGCTAAAACATACTGCCTAAGAAGTGCTGTTTCTATGTAACTATCACTTGACAAATGCAATTACATTTTGAAATCATTATGCACTAGTGAAGAACTGTGTTTGAGAGTCTCCACTTCAGACATCTGTTTCAGTGCTATTTTTCTAGAAAAAGAGAACATCTCTTATAATGGCAATGTTGCCCACCTGAGAGGTGCCGGAACTGGCAGGTTCCATCTGAAAAAAGCCCTGCTGATTCTAATCTATTTTGCACACCCTTGACTTTTGTGAAGGGAGGGGGGGGTGCAAGCTGGGGCCTGTACTTGGAAAACTGAACGGTATTCTAGATGCTGACATCAGCTTTCATTCTGATGTCTCAATCTTCAAGACAGAAAACACATTTTTACAGCTTTCTTGAAAATGAGTGGTGTGCTAAGCTGGGGTTTACACTTGAAATGCTGAATGCTGTCTTGAATGTGGTCACTAGTTTCATTCTAGGAACTCAACGTTTCGCTTGATTTCCAAGTCACTGTGTTACATAGAATTCTTTCTCTTTAAAAAAAGGGGGGCAGTCATATACAAAATATCAGCAATTTAGGGAAGTACATGGTTCTACTTACTATTTCAAATTTAAATATATCTTTCTTTGTTTAGATCAGAACACGAATGATCTCTGTATGTAAACAGTAAAGTCAATCCACATGCTTAAATTTAGGATCAAGTTTAAGAAACAGCCCTGTTTTCTGTAGCACTGCAATTAATTACATGAGATGAGAATGCAAATTGCAAACCAGGAGGAATTGCAGCATAGAAATACTTTTTTTTAGTTCCGGCACCTCTCAGGTGGGCGCCTTTGCCATTATGAGAGAACAAGGAGAGTTTTCTAGTAAAATAGCACTGGAAACACTGAAGATAAAACATGCAAAGAAATAAGAGTGGAAAAGCAAGCAAGCATGTGAACGTCCTATCAAACTGCTTGCTTCTCCATGGAATGTTCTTTTTTCCAAAGGTTGCCAGGATACACAGCTTTCTTATAATCAAAGTTCCTATGAGCAAAGAAATCCTTCTTAATATGTACCAATTCCCTTTCTTTTTAAAAACGCTCCAACACATTTTCTTCTGTGTTGAAAATTATGCATGCCAAATGTTAAAGCCAAGTTATAAACTTCTAGAAAACAGGATTTATAATGGAAATCAAGCACTACGTAATCACTGGACACACGTTAAAAGTGTTCTTTTGCAGTTTTAAGGTCTGACCCTAAATCTTCAGGGGGGGAGAAACACTTATCAGAATTTCAGATTAAGGTGCATGGATCATAACAGAGAAGCCAAAAGAAACCACAGTAACCTAGGCTAGTTAGAGTTTACATTATAAAACTTTTACCTCACTGTTAAACAATGCCATTAACTTCATCCATTTTCAGAAGGAGAGTCAAGGCTGCCAAAACACACCAACTGTACAGCTGTAGGAAATAATTCCTGCCCACCACTAAATCACTTCTCTGCCACCATTGTTCCAACACAACTGTGTATTTCACATTGAATATGGATATAGCACAAAATGCTATGTTCTGTTTCCGTTCTTAAGAGTGTCACAAATAGTTGCAACTTGCCAGCTGGGTGAGATCCTGGGTTTATTGCTTGCTCTAGGGTACAGCAATCCCAAAGAGTTCGTGGCCGCTGTGATTAAAGCATTTGTATGAGCACAGAAGTGCCTTGACAGGTAAGAGCTCCAAGTTCCTGCTAGTCTTCATTCGCTTTTAAAAAGAAAGGGGAAAATATAACAGCATAACTGTTAGTGTATTTTACAGAGCATATTCATTTTTATAAATTGTAGCGATGTAGGGGTCCTCATGAACCTCTCTGACACAACACAGTCAACCCTTACATTCAGATTTGCTGAGACAAAATGAACAACAAAGAGCTGGCTGAAATGATGTTTAAAATTAATAACATTTGTGTCAGAGCTATAGCTGCCCTCGCACATTTATCTCTAAATAGAAAGGCAGCAGGAATTTTACATCTGTGAGAAGAACAATCCAGCGCTATGTAATCTGGTGGGGAAATGGGCCAGCAGGAGTCAAGGGAAAGCTAATTTACTGGATGGCATTCAAAATTAGTAATTGGAGGAGCAGGACGGTGAAACTGAAAATCAAGATGTTATACCCTGTTGATGAGGTGTTAGGAAACAGTGTCAGATTTGCCACTTCAGCACAAGCCTCAAGAAAGGGCATCATGCAGTGTCCTTTCAGAGACCTTACCCAGGAGAAATATTGATTCTATTATGAAACATAATATTTTATGTAAAGATTCTGTCTGAGCTTCCATGATCTTATGTCCTCCCTTAGTCCAGAGATTAATCCTAGCAGTCTTTGGGGGGGGGGCGTAATCTGTGTGTCCTCTCCCTAGTGACCCTTTCACCATGGTAGTGGAACTGCCAGCGGGCACTATCAAGTTATGGTTCCCATATAAGGCGACATCTTTCTACTGACAATTGCATGTGCACAAGAGGAGATACTGAGTTGTATACCCCATGCTAACAGCCACAGGTGGTTCAGACCTGTGGTTTTTATGATATCTAAAACAACAACACTCGACAAACCAGGGTTTCTGAATAGCCTCCAAACCAAGAACTGATTATTTGCACCTGCTTTGGTATAACACCTGGACTTACAAATCTTGGTTTGAGATGTAGTAGAAGGGTGCTGTATGAGAAAAGTAACCCTCAAGTTCTGCGTGGCACATTTAAACTGGCCACTGACCCTGCCTAGGCCTCACCTAATTGCCAGATCAGGTTCAGGGGCCACTGTCATGAGCTTGTGAGGCTGAAATGCGTCTCTGAAGGAAGGGGGGTGATACAAATTACATAAACAAATGGAACGCAATCAAAGAAAACACGATATTACAGATGAGATAAGCGAATTGATAAATAACAGCAGAAGTGGTATTAAAAAACAGAGAAAGCTGAAATAGTTTAGATAGGAGATGGCTGGCCACTGATGGAAACCAAATGCTGAACCAGAAGTATTCTCCTTATAACTGGGACCCAATAATTTTTAATGCACACGTGCAGAAAGAAAACAATAGATTTTGAAGGTGCTCATGGAAAACATGCCGCAGCAGAACCTAGCAAAAGTCTGGATATGCAATGAACCCAGCTTTAAATAATACATGATTCAAGAAAGATTACCTGTCTTATATCCACGAACTGTACACATTCTAGCCACATGCCCAGAAAGCCACGTCTGCACTGAGCACATTCTTGCTTATGGGCAAGCATCTTCTGTGCATTTAAGTTCTGCTTTAGCGCCCTGTGTAAATTAAAGTTTTTCTTTTCCAGTTGATCAAGAATAAATCTTGCTGTTAGTTCCTGTATGATTAAAAAGACAGAATAGCTTATATTATTCAAAAGACTTGCAAGAGAACCTCAAAGTGAATGCTTTTAACCCCGGACACTTAGCAAGAGACTCTGTGAGCATATGGCTCCATATTTTAATAATCTCTTATCCAGATGGGCCTTGTAGCCTTTTACCCCAAGTTGCACAGCTCTGTTTGCAAAAGGCTCTGCCTGATAGGAGTAAAAGAGTTGTTCTCTCTATCTCCAGACGTGTGGTAACCATGAGGCACTGTGAATTTATTGTAAAGGATAAATCAGGTGCCACACTCAAATCTAGCTCCAGGAAGGACGTTTTTCAATCAGTGTCTGTTGATGGAACTTGGAGGAGGGAGCTGTTGCCAGCCAGTGTGGACAATACTAGATGGTAACTCCCTGTATTCCTATCTGAACATGTTCCTTTTTCCGGACAGAGTGCTTATTGATTTCTTGAAGCATGCTAGACTTTTCTACCCACAGACAGCCAGTTAAAGAATTCCATGCTATTTGTATAACTATTTACAAGATGCAATCAATTTTAAAGCTTCCAAATGAATCTGTTATTTTACAATTTGAGTGAGAATTCAATTCTAACCTCAAATTAATACTGAAATAGCTAATCCTTTTTGTCAAAGATGTCCTGAAAATGCTCAGATTGCTCCATTCTGCTTTTCCCCCCAGCAAAAATACTTCTTTTGTAATTATGAATGATTCACAGAGCTCTTACCAAAAGATATATGCAGGTCCCACCCCAAGGAGGTTAATTTTGTAGAATTTGGAAATAATTTCTGTTTTTTCTTTAAAAATTAGATTTGTGTTAAGGTCTTTAAAAAACCAAGTTGGCTTTTAACTTATTACTCATTGCAAAATCATTAACTCAAACAGAACCAAAAAGAGTAGCCATAGAATCCTATGGGAATATAAAATGGCTCACTGTAAGAGAAAAGCAAATTTATTTATAGCAATTGAGATACAGTTTGCTGAAGCCACACAATACACAATATACATAGCCATAAAGTACATTTGCAGCCTTTCACAGAAACATTTTTTCACAGACCCACTTGTGGATGTGGTGCTCAAATTCTCAGCTCGGTTATTGTTAAAGGCTTTATTCCAAAATTCACTACAACGCCCAAACACCTATCAGACTACAGGTTAGTTCAGAAGTTCACAGCAGAGCTCCAAGACACATGGCTAGGCATTAAGCTAAGACATTGTCACAATACTCGCCACACTCAGGGTCTTGAAATGTTTTTGAGGTGCTATCATCTGGGGAAGAGTCGAAACCAGACCTTATCAGGAAGCTGGTCTGCTTTCAGCTGCTTAGAGCATCCTTCAATGCAATAAGAATTACTTTTGTACTATATGGTTCTTGGTAAGTCTTCATGAAAGATACACTTTGTCTACCTTATTGAAAACTTCTTTTCATTAATATACTGCTGTTACAGTCCTGTGCCTTTCAGTACTTTTTTGTGGCTGTTATATAGAACTGTGCTCTTGTATGTGATTTTAAATATCTTCCCCATGTATTTCAGCATTTTTCAATCTTTGGAGAGTTGCATAGGTTTCACTAACATTTTGCTCTTTAAAAGGACGGGGCAGAAACAGTGTTCATTCAGTGTTTGTGCTCTTTAAAAGGAACGAGTAGAAACAGCTACTATTAACTTTTTTTCCTCTGTACTTAAATACTGTTGGAAAGTGGTTGGCTTCCACCATAGCATCTATTATTATTTTCCAAGAAATCACTACAATTTATCAAAATCCTGAAACTTTAATTAACTTAATTTCAAACTCTATCCACCAGACTAAGGATCATTTTTAGTAAGTAAAACTATCTCTTGGAATACAGAATGGTTATTTAGAATGGTTTGAATGAAGGATTTGGATTACTCTGAAATCTGAAAAAAGTCATTTTTAAGCTATAGGGTGGTATTCAATTAAGTCATACCCAGAGATGACCCACTGAAATCTATGGACTTAAGTTAGTCCATTGTTATCTATAATTTTGAAAAGTTTTCTCCAGTAACCTTAAGAGTCAAAATGTCCTCCTCTTGTATGGCGCTAACTGGATGTTTCTGAAGCAATGGATTACTTTCACAATAAAGTTCCTCCAGTTCAAGATCTTCCATCTGTTTAAACAACACAAGAAATACAGGAAACATCAATAAAGGTAAAGGTACCCCTGCCCGTACGGGCCAGTCTTGCCAGACTCTAGGGTTGTGCGCTCATCTCACTTTATAGGCCGGGAGCCAGCGCTGTCCGCAGACACTTCCGGGTCATGTGGCCAGTGTGACGAAGCTACTCTGGTGAGCCAGAGCCGCACACGGAAACGACATTTACCTTCCCGCTAGTAAGCGATCCCTATTTATCTACTTGCACCCAGGGGTGCTTTCGAACTGCTAGGTTGGTAGGCGCTGGGACCGAGCAGCGGGAGCGCACCCCGCAGCGGGGATTCGAACCGCCGACCATGCGATCGGCAAGTCCTAGGCACTGAGGTTTTACCCACAGTGCCACCCGCGTCCCAGGAAACATCAATACTTTCAACAAAATGTTTACCAAATGTCATTTCCAATGAGAAGGCAGGGTGTCTTATCTCCTGATCAGATAAAAGTTGCAGGCAACTTCCTGTAGCTTGGCAGATCAAATTCAGGTCACAGGTTAGCCACCCTTATTCTAAAGAGAGGTCAGACAAGAGCATCTACCCCATGAGATCTCCACCTTGGCATGTTGATACTGCTGGCTGCTTTAGTATTAGACTTTGATTGCAGCTGCAAAAATAGGCATACTGACTTGGAAGAAAGTCCCTGTGAACTAAGTCAGGGCCAAACTATTTCATGTTCAATTTATTGATTAAACTTGCATCTTTTTTTAAAAAAAATAGTAAGCACCAGAGGGGTCTGCAGCTGGTGCCCCTCCAGTCCAAAAATTAAGCACTGCTGTCCACAGAGGACTCCATTGTTGAAGTCCCAGAGAGACCAGAGGCTCCTTTGCTTAACTGCAGCAGGACATTACTATAGCAGGTGGCACCCTTCAACAGAAGAAGTACCTTAAGTACCTTCCTCTACAGCGGAGCTTTCCAAACTGTGTGTCATGACATGTTAGTGTCGGCTGCAGTGTGTAGGTGTGTCATGTGACTGCTCCCCATGCTCCTCCCAGGGCTGGAAAGGGGTTAGTTTAACCTCTGGTTTGCTAGTAAACCTGAATTACTGCGTCGCAAAATGATGCATGTCTAAAAAGTGTGTCACAAACAGGGGAAAGTTTGGAAAGCTCTGCTGCACCGACAGGGCTAACAACTGGGATGTAGCTGCTACCACAGTTGGTTTTGTTGCTGAAGCGGTATCCTATAACACAGTCTGAGATTCACATCCAGCCTGAACTTCACCTTGCCTTCCTCTGCTTTCAGACTGAGCCTTGCCTCACCTCAGCTTGCATCCCACCTGAGCCTACTTAGCATTGTGTTGTTCTGCACCTAGCCTGACCCTCACCTTACCACAAAACAAGGTTTGATGAAATTTCTCTAAGTAATTTACAAACCATCTTGAAATAAATGGTACTGATTCTTTGTTCCTTCTGTAATGATTACTATTCCTCTTATACACATTCTGGTCTATGAATACTTTCCAATGACAAATCAGTAAAAATTATTTTAAATCACAAGTTCTTATGCCACATAAGCAAATATTAAGTGGGCTCCTTTGAGAGGAAGTGCATAATAGAAATTTACTTAATAATATTGCATTTAGCTTAATTTGATACTATGTGGTTTTATGAAACAACCTAAGCTTATCTAACTCTAATGTTTTATTAGATAGAGCATACAAAGATAGGTAAATCGATAGATAACAATTCTGCTGATATTATATAAGTAACTACTCAATGTAAGCAAAGCTAGAAGACCCTGACTTACTGAGAACACCTGTATTAAACGTATAAACACAGAGAGAGGATTCTGTGCAGCTGGTATATCTGTAAAACCTTTTATTGTCTTTCCACAAATGAAAGCTTGAGATTTTGTGACATTAAAAAGTTCATACCTCCAGGGCAAGATGAGTGAATAGGCAATTACATTCGGGGTCACATAGTTTGTAGCAATCACCATAAAAATATATCACTTTCTTACAGCTTTTTTTTTTTTCAAATTATAACTATGACAGAATCTCTGAGGTGTAATCCAAAATCTCCTTTACAAGAAACGTCAAAAGATGATTTCATTCTCATAAAATATAGTGAAGAACAGATCAGTAAGTTTGGAACTCTTGAGTTCTATAGCTAGCACAGGTTCCACATAAAAAATGACTACTAGCTGTTCATGACAATGAATTTAGCAGATATTTATTAATCCAGCCAAAGTTAAAGCTCTTAAAGCCCATTGATTTCAATGGAAAAGTTTTTAAATGTGCTAACACTGAAAACAGTGGGACTTAAAAGTGCTTAAATTTAGGTCGATTATACCAACAATTGTTTAAAAGGCTCAGCAAGATATAGAAGGCTAGGTATTTGTTTGCATTTTCAGCAAAGCATAAATGGCAGTTAACTGTTGCAACAAGCACAATTCTTCAATAATTATAATTTGGGCAGTTGTGTAATAAGAACTCTCTAAATATTTTTTAAGGTAACAAAATTAAACAGTATTGATATGGTTCTAATGAATTTTTCTATGCATACCTACTTGGGAGAAGGAAGTTGCATTGAACTAAAAAAAATGTTACTTCAGAGCAAATACCCATAAAACTGACATGTTCAACACTTTCAAATCCCTTATTTAAATGCTAGAATATTGAAGTGCTTAACTCTGCCTCTTAAACTGACTTAGGGGCTAACTGCATCTTAATGCACACATGTAAAGTTAGAGTCTCAAGACCACCTTTCAAAAGTTAGATGTACTCAGCTGTGTGTGGATAGTGCCAATTCTTTTTCCATTGGGAGAAATACTCAATTCTTTTCTAAATCTAGGTCTGTTTGGCTGCAAATATCCTTTTAAAAAATGAATCCTTTATTTCTGCCCAAATGCAAATTGGCTCACAGACAAACTTTACATTCCCCCCACCCCCATTATGTGAGTTTTATAGCTCAAAAGAGCCATATTTTCATGCCAATATACGCACTGTTTACATTACAGAATACTTGCAACCTTTCGTTCCTTTTAATTTACATAATTCTAGTACATGTAAAATGATAGGTGCAAGAAGGCGTTCTAGTTCCAAAATCTATTTGGTTTGATAACATGCTTGTTTGGAGTTTCATAATTTTTTGAATATTTTCCTTCTGAAATTTTTTAAAGTACAGCCAAAATAATCTAGAAAAGGGCCTTTGCACATGTAAAAGTATAATGTATGCATATGAGAACACTAGTTCCTCAGTAAAGTATTTTCTACTGCGCTCTCAAATGGAAGAGATGAATTTATTGTGTCCATCACAGATGTCAGGTGGAAGACTAGAAAGCCACTTCTAACAAGTGGAAGGATAGTGGCTTCCATTATAAATGATAAACTCATCAAAAGAAGTAGATAAGGCAAATACCACAAAAAGAACCCTTTAGAAAAGTACTGCTAACAAATCATACCTAATCAAACTTTATATTTAAATGCTATATCTTGAATTTGAAGTTGATTACTTGAATTCATAGATGGGTATCTCTTCAAACAAGTTTCAGAAACTGAATTCCTAAATACAAGCTTTCTTATGCTTACAGATGGCTTCTGGTCTTCTTCAGTCATTGTTTGTTGCTAGTGAAAGATGTATTTTCTATTTTGCTAGCAGTATCGTTTTTAATAGTTCCATTATGAATGACTCAGTTTGCCTCGACACCCCTGAAATTGCACATGACTTGCACCATGCTACTCTACTATTTCCACCGGGAACGGTAAGTATAGTACAGCATGATATGTTAAATTCACTGCTTCACACAACAGAGTAGAGATTGCTAACGTAAAGAAACAGGCCTGGACCAAAGCAGGAAACACAAATGGTGCCCGCTTCTTCACACTAAATAACAGAAGATTCTCCTGTACAAGCCTAGCTGAAAAGAATGGATGTTGCAGATTTCACATTCCTGTTCATCTTGATGTTGCTTAGAAAGCCCTTTCCTGGATTGTGCCCTATAGGCCAGACCTCTGCCTTCCACTCTACTAAAATTTAATGGAACCTATTATCTCTTGCCTTAGGCAACTACCACACACTACCTCATATTAGGGTCATTTTTGGTAGGGAACCTGAGTCATTAATGTCTAATGGCAGCTCTTTGCATTACACATCAAATACATTTAACGCTGGTATCAAACGAGTGCTTTCTGCAACAATGCCATGATATATTCAGGTACACAAATATATGAAACACACATGAGGACAAGGGGATGCTGTCCATGCTTCAGCAGCAAACACAGTTGTAGTTGCAAAAAAGTTTGCCGTGTAATGTACCTGCAGTAGGAAATCACTTTGTGGTTAAAGGCTGTTGGTCAGATAAACTGGAATACTGTGAAGCCATATGCAAAGACTGAACATTCAAATGTTCAAGAAAATTATTTTCTACGGGTGAAATTTTCCAGTTGGCTTTTCTGTATTAGTAAGAAACTGAGTTGAGCAGTGTGACATTATGTAGTGCTGCCCTCAGGCGTTTGCTGATATTATTGCAGCATGCATTCAAACATCCTCTGTAAGCATTTCTATATACAGTGGACGCTTGGGTTGCGAACGTGATCCGTGTGGGACACATGTTCGCAACCTTCAGTGTTCGCAACCCGCAGCGGTGCATCTGCGCACGCACAGGTTGCGATTCGGCACTTCTGCGCATGTGCATAGCACGATTTAACCCGTTCCGGCACTTCCGGGTTTCGGCGGGTGCGTAACCCGAAAAAACACAACCTGAAGCAGCTGTAACCCGAGGTATGACTGTATTGGGTGGGGTTGGGGTCCAGAGAGCTGTAGGCATACTGCCCTTCACATCGGGCAACTTTCCTGCCTGCTGCTCCAGTTACTAGAATTGCCATCCTTTGCTCAATCACTTTTTATGGTGTATCCATATCATACAGTTGTTAACCAACTGCATCCCAGTATTTTCTGACTATTCTTGCTGGTATGGATCTTAAGGTAAGTTAAAGACGTTCATGGAATGAAAGTTTTCTGTCCCTTCGTTTTCCCTTCCTCCCTGCCAGCCTCCTCCACTATCTGTGTCACCCACAAAGCCTCTCCAGTAGGTTGGGGGGGCCCTTCTGAACAATGTGGGATGGGACACAAAAGGTTGGTGGCAGAAGGAAGAATTCCCCTAAACTGAGTGGAGGTCCTGCTAATTTGGGGTGAGCCTCCACTACCCTGCATAGTTCAGGAAGAATCCACATAAACAAGAATCCAAATCAGGTATATTTTTATAACTAATACAAGCATATTACTAAATACGCATTCCTGCTTCATGTTTCTGAAATCCATTTTACTAATTTTCATAATGTACAGATTATTCCACTGAAGAGATCTATTAATAGTCCTACTTACTGCTGTTGGGAAGATCTGGATATTGTTTCCAGCTACATCTAGAACTCTAAGTCTCTTCAATTTGCAAAGTCCCTAGTGAAAAACGATAAATTTAGTAAAAGCCAAAGGAGCCTTAGCAATATTAAAGTAAATTATATTGACTCAGACATCAGAGGTGAAAGGACAAAAATAAAACAGTTGTCAGAAGTGGGAGAATAAAAATCATACAGGGAAAGCTGAAAATGTATTCTAAGAGGGACTAGATTTTAGTTGGTATTAAAACAAAGTATTTAGAATATTTACCTCTCTGGGGGTATATTTACAAATTGAAAATTGATACAGAAGGTAACAAAAGACGACATAGATGATAGAAGTGAGACAGATAGGGAAAGAATATGTATTTAGGTTATTTGCACTTACTTAGGCAGAGGGCTTATTCACACTTCCGCTTACGCCATGCCTGGAAAGCATGGGTCCAAGCAGTTTTCTGCTTGACTCGTGCTTACTAGGCATGGGTCCAGGTGGTTTTCCCCTTGCCCCACTCCTTTCCAAGAGAAAACCCGCTTAGACTGGAAGAAATGGCAAACCAGGGGAAGCCCAACTTGCCATTTGCTCTGACTGAGCGCTGAAAGAGCAGTTTTCCCCAGGGGAAAGCAGCGGGACAAGAGGAAGTGTGGACAAGCCCTTAGTTTCAGTAGTGAATGGTAACTAGGTGGTTCTGCTAAAGGCTTCAAAGAAAAGGAGGGATTTAAAGGAAGAGAAACACAATATCACAGTGGTATTTTGGGAAGCAATTCTGGGCATAGCAGCAGTGGCGTAGCGTGGGGGGTGCAGGGGGGGCCAGCCGCACCAGGCGCAACATCTGGGGGTTAGGGTTAGGGGTCGCAAATCCACGGATTAGGGGGTGCAAATCCATTGGTTAGGGGGCGCAAATCCACGGGTTAGGGGGTGCAAATTACTTGCCTTGCCCCAGGTGCTGACAACCCACACTACGCCACTGCATGGCAGGCAGCAAAGCAGAAAGGCAAGATGAGGTTCCATCCAAAGCAAAAGCTATTTTCCTTTAGGCCACCCATGGTAATTCTTGATTAATTGTAATGTTAGGGTATTTTCTGGTTGGACAGTGTTCTCGAAGCTACCAGCATGAGTTTGACCAAACTGCGGGAGGCAGTGGAAGACAGGAGTGCCTGGCGTGCTCTGGTCCATGGGGTCACGAAGAGTCGGACATGACTAAACGACTAAACAACAACAACAACAAAGGGTATTTTCAGGGCTGAGCATTTCCCATATGGTGAATATCAATAATGTGCTTATATGAATTCCCTGCACCTTCTTAGTTTAGCAAAACATAACAGATTCTAGATTGTAGCTAACTAAATTATACTCAGAGTAGTAGCAGCAGTAGTAGTAGTCGTTATAGGCACAGGTGGTTCTTGGTTTACTGACTGTTTTTTGCTTGGAGTGAAATAAAGCATGATCACTGGTTCAGATGTAATGCTAAGTCAGGGATTGTGGCTTGCTTCTTCCCAGTGTGAGCAGGGAAGAGCAAATCAGCTAAGGGGCACACACAGTAAACCATTAACTATGGCTTACCATGATGTGCTAACTGTCTATAAACAGTCTGCACAACACAAGGTAATTTTAAAAAATATATTTTTTAATCCCTGTACAAATTGCATATGACTTTTGTATTGGTCTCAAGAAAACACAGTTTTCAAAGCACACCACTACTCACATCAGGAAGTTCTTCTATTTGATTTCTTGCCAAAATCAATATCTTGAGTTTTCTTAGGTATTTAATCTCTTCAGGGAGCGCAGTGATGGAATTGTTGAACAAATGGAGTTCACACAACTTTCGGAGATAACAGAATTCTTTGGGAATTTTTTGCAGTTGGTTATTGTCTAAACTCAAGCATTCAAGATGTTCAAGCCTATGAAAGGAACAAAGAATTCCAAGCCTCCAACTCTATTTTTCTTTTGTATGTTTACCAGTGAATGTTGGTCTACACATCTGCATCTAGATAGATTTTAATACAAAACAGGATTAAAAGTTTTAATTAGTCTATCAAGTGAATGTACCTCAATCACCTTACTGCCAATAAAGGTATAGAAAAAGCACTAGAACTCAAAATTAATGTGGTAGTTTTTAATTCATAGGTCAGAGTTATGTTTCTCATAGGTCAGAGTTAACCCTGTAACTAAGCACAATCAACTGAAGATGTAGCAGCCCAATAAGTAACTGTTTATCATCAAAGGAGCAAGTAGGCCTGGCATTGTGAAGACCTTCTTTGAACAGGCTTTTGGAAATTGACTGCTTTGAATGAAAGGGCTGGTGCTGTGCTGTTTTTATTGTAATTATTTGTATGTTTAAAACAATTTTTATATATGTACTGTATATGGTTTTATTTCTATTTAAATGTTTAATTGTTTTTAATTATTGCTGTTTTTCTCTATATTTTTAGTTTTTATTTGTAAGCTGGCTTGATTCCCATCAAGGAAACAAGAGGGGTATAAATAAATATATAATAATAAAGGAATGGTTGCTGACAGGGATAGAACCTAAACCCTACGAATCGTACAATACTACAAAACATTATGTTTAAATATCTAGCTTCAGATTTCTATAGGAGCCCTTTTGCAATCCTAATGTGACTATATGAGAACTTGGGTCTACCTGATGTAACACTAACGTGGACAGAACAGAAGCAATTTATAGTACAGCTAGTGAGTCTCAAACAAAAGAAAAGTAGAATGGATGACTGGGGAGGGCACTGGTGTTATTTTATTTTTTCTGCTGCTATTGTCCAAAAAGTGTGAAGTGTGGAACCAAAATAAGGCATATAACTTGCTATATTTTATTGTTTTTGCCATTCAGTATTAAGGAATATATCACACCTTCTGCCCAGATAAACATGGGCAAGTGCTATGTCTCATACTAATAAATAATGTTATAGGCAGCTTAGGTAAAACTTCAAAATTATAGTAGTTACCTTTGTATCTCTGGAGGAAGATAACTAAGTTGGTTGTTGTTCAGATTGAGGAGTACTAAATTTTGCAATCCATCTGTAAAAAAAGACAGTTTTAAGATAAAGTATATATATATATAAACCTGAATATGCATTTTAATGCCATTGCATTCCATTTTTGTCATTACAGTGTGTGTGTTTTTATTGATCAACAATGTAACATGGGTGATCATTCCATTTGGTTACTGGTACAGTACACGGTTTCAAGGGGAATATGAAGTGTTGCCAAAGGAGATAAAGGAAGTATATGCTCAGAGACGTGACAGGACAGAGTCATGGGAAACCCAAAATGGGAATCAATGATAGGATAATCCACCGTATAGAACAGGAACAGTAACAGTCCAGTTCTATACATAGTTGCTTGCAAGAAAGTTCTCCTGAATAAAGGGAAGTTACTCCTAGGGCAGTGTGGACAGAATGACAGCAAGGGAACAAAATAAGAACAGAAAGCAGGTTTGTAGACTTGGATACAATGTCATAAGCAGCCTAAATCTGACTGATTGCCCATGCAGTTACATATATATTAATTACAAACATCGTACATTTGGGGAACTGAGACTATTTAGGGCTACAATGTTTAGTAAGATAGATTATTAAAAACATTTAAACGTAGACTCCTTAAAAAGTGTCATAGAAGACTCGCACCATCTTAGAAATTTGCCTTATCGCAAAAGAATAAATGTTTTTCTCTAAGAGAGAAAACATCTTCTGCAACATGTGTATACATCATCTAAAAAGAGTGTATTTTCTCCAAAACTATTAGGGTTTGCTCATACACAAATTTATTCAATTTGATTCACTGATGCTACAATCCTTTCCCCTCTAAATGACTTTTCCTGCTGTGCCTTGTCTTTCAGATTGTCAACATGAAAAGAGGAGAGAGGAGGGGAGGGGCTGTCATATTATGAATATCTGTAGGTCCTCCATCGGCTGAAGGGTTGGGTAAAAACACTTTAATTAAAAATCGGAAGTAAGTCCCATTTAATGCAATGATGCTTGTTTATGAGATAACAAGCATAGATTCAGAAACATGATTTATCAACTGTAAGTTTTTATGGAGCAGAATTTCTACAATAGAATATATTATATGTCACATTATATACACTGCACAATAAAATGATTTTGAGCAGGATGTGATATGAGCTTACCAAATATTAAGGGTGATATTCTGGTGATCTTGTTTCTAAACAAATGAAGAGTCTGCAAAGACTTGAGGTATTTCAGCTGCTCTGGAACCTCCTCAAAATTATTATTTCCCAAATTTAGTACCTTCAACTATAATAAAATATTTAATTAAACAGCCTTGCATCATTTCTTTCACCAAAACATCAGGCACATATGAAGAGTCTGCTGGATCAACCAATGGCCCAATTAGTCCAGCATCCTGTTCTCACAGCTGCCAACCATATGCATATGGGAAGCCCCAAAGCATGGCCTGAGCCTAGATGGTATTCATTTACTTAAATAGGTAAAGGTAAAGGGACCCCTGACCATTAGGTCCAGTCGCGGATGACTCTGGGGTTGCGGCACTCATCTCACTTTACTAGCCAAGGGAGCCGGCGTACAGCTTGCAGGTCATGTGGCCAGCATGACAAAGCCGCTTCTGGCGAACCAGAGCAACACACGGAAATGCCATTTACCTTCCCGCCGGAGCAGTACCTATTTATCTACTTGCACTGCATGCTTTCAAATTTACTTAATGCATTTACTTAAATTTACTTTCTTACTTGAAAACTAAAAAAAAAATACCCTAAATCCAATATTATTTTAAAAATAGCATATTTCACCAGATCACACTGTGCTTTTGAATTGTACCTTATGCTACAGAATGTGGTTTTGCCATTTTCTCTGTAAGGACTTTTCTGTACTAAGCCTCCTTTCTGTCTGTAATATGCTGTGATTTTAATTAGTTAGGCTATACAGAGCTGGTTGAACTAGGTTTGATCCATCCAAGTTACTTGCTTTAGTTGTGCCCAAGAGTTTGAATACACTCACTAGGAATTTTAACTTTTCCTTCTTTAAACAGTAGGCCTGGAATCCTATCAGAAACTGCATCCTGAAATGATGAGACAAGTATCTCTTTCTCTTCCAAAACATGAGTTAGGAAGGAGAAGCAAAGAGAACCAAATACTTCTCCATATAAATCCACCATATGCCATTATGCCAAAGGAGAAAGCATGATAGGACTGCACCCATTCCGAGAAGAGAGGCTGGCACAGTGCTACTCAAAATAATTATGTATTGTGGTATAGCCAGCACTTTCAACAACACTGCTTTCAGCATGAAGTATAAATATTTTACAATTGTGGAAAAATACACACTTTCGTGCCACAGTCATGGGGCTTTGTGAAAGTATTTTGAAGTAATTTGAGTTTTCCCAGAACATTTTTAAAATGTTGTTTTAAAAAGTGCATATTAGTCCCAGGTTGAATTATACTACTGCCAAGTTTCAGTCCGTCATAAAAAGTTCCATAACCACTTTTATGACCCATAAAAAATAAAGGCTTAGATTGAAAGATGTAAAGAACTATTCCCTTCCCTCCACCCCCAATCCAGCTGTTCAGTCAATGCCTTCTACTTGATCCCAGTTCTCTCCTAATTTAATATGATAAATAACCCAGAAACTAAGGGCACTGTCCAATTAAATGTTGTGTACCCTTAACCCCCATTGATTCTAATGGTAAATAGAGCTTTTTAAAAGCTCCTAAATCTCTGTCACTGAAACCAATGAAGCTTGAAAGTGTTATCTTTGAACACTTGCATCCTCTATGACCATGAAGATTATAGCATTTTTACCTTTCCATTAGCAATCTAAAACTTGATAGTGGCATAAAATTTTGTCGCAAAGACATATCAAATTGTTCAAAGAAAGCTGCACTACAGTTCCCAAATGCTCTAAAAAAAAAGGTTTTTTGGAAGGAACAAGCCCAATCTCACTTACAGAAGAACTACGTGTTCCTCTTGTTTTAAAAGCCCACAACACAACTGGAAACCCTAGGATGATGCTTTGTACTTCCCCCCCCCCCTGAAGATTTTGAGCAGCGCTCCATTCCAGCTGTCCTGACATCACAAAGAGCCGCAGATGAGGGGTTCCCCCCCATCTTTGCTGCGCAATGCAGAACGGGGATCCCAAGCCACTTGAGTACAGAGGTAGTGATTGCCCTCGACAGCTTACCCTAGACCCGTGGTTCCCAACAAGGTCTACAGGGGGGCAATTTGATTTTTAAGGCGGGCAATTAAAGAATGAGTTATTAAAAACAGTGAATGGCCTTTTAGGCTTCCTCCACGTGAATAGGAGTTCACTTTTTGAATAAGAAGAATTATATGTCACCGGGGGGGGGGGGTGTCAGGATTTTAGAGATGCTTAGGTGGGGCATGGCCAAAAAAAGGTTGGGAACCACTGTGGACCTAGACTAAGGTTACCAGACGTCCCCGTTTCCCGGGGACAGTCCCCCGATTTACAAATCAGTCCCCAGACAGAATCCATTGAAGTTGAAAAGTGTCCCCGGATTCACTGAAAAAAATCTGGTAACCTTAACCTAGACCTATAGGGATGGCTTTTGAGCAGGTCCTGACCAGACTGCCAAATGCCCCCCACCTGCCCCCCCCCCACCACTTGCACTGTCTCTTTACCAGCAGCTGAGGGAAGAAAAGTCCTACCACTTTATTTTCATGCTAGGTTCATAGGCTAAACAACGCGGCGGGAAAGGCGCTGTCAGAAAAGCACAGGAGCAGGGCTGGGGGCGTGGGCTGAAAGGTGGCAACCCTAGTGGTTACAGAGATGGAGGGACGGAGCCCCATGGCGCAGAATCCTCGACCAAAGGATCTGCTGGGCCGCCTCACCCGGCCCAGAGCCTTCATATCCTGAGGCAGCCGGCGCAGGCTGTTGTCCCGCAAGCTCAGTCTCTCCAGGCCCTTCATCTTCCCCAACCCCCGCGGCAGGCGGCGTAGCCCCCGCGCCTTCAGCGACAGGCAGCGAGTCCCTGGCCCACCACGCAGAGCCCGGAGCAGCTCCGCCGTCATGTTTCCTCTCCCTCCGGCCCGGTCAGCTCCGCGGCGCCGTAGAAACCGCGGGCGTAAACAAGGCCTCGCCGTCGCCATGGTAACGGCGAAAGCGGCGCGTCGTCCTGAGGCCTCGTGGCCATGGTAACGGGCGTCTACGTTACGAGAGGCCGCGGTGAGACTGCGCATGCGCATGAGAGAGGCATGGAGACCGGGGTGGGTGATGGGAACTGTAGTCCGGCAATGTTAGGAAAGCCGCAGACAGATGCCCGGTCCCTGCAAATAAGAAGTTGAAGCAGGGGCAGCGAGGGGCGGAGATAAGGGCGACTAGTCGTGATTTTTGGCTGCTTCTCTTTATAAAAAGGCGCAGTAGGAACTGGACAAGAAGAAATAGCATTTTTTGTAGGTGGATAACAACAAAACACAAATGCAGGAGTGTAGAAATTACCTATCTCTAAGATGGGGCCAGGAAGGGGAGGCTGGGACATAGGAACATTGGAAGCTGCCTACTGAGTCGGACCATTTCATCCATCTAGCTGTCTACACTGACTGGCAGGGTCTTCCCCTGGTTTCAGATGTTTTTCTCCCAGACCTGCCGGGAGATGCAGAGGATCGAACCTTCTGCATGTGCTAATGCAAAACTACAGGAATATTTCTTGTACCACATTATTTCTTCTAACTCCATGTTTTTTAAAAGTTTGTTTTGCATTTCTTTTAAAATCTTTAGTCCCAGGAACTCAAGCACAGAAAAAGTGGCTTTGTATATACAGTGGTACCTCAGGTTACATACGCTTCAGGTTACAGACTCCACTAACTCTGAAATAGTGCTTCAGGTTAAGAACTTTGCTTCAGAATGAGAACAGCTCCGGCAGCGCAGTGGCAGCAGGAGGCCCCATTAGCTAAAGTGGTGCTTCAGGTTAAGAACAGTTTCAGGTTAAGTACAGACCTCTGGAACGAATTAAGTACTTAACCCGAGGTACCACAATGAGGAAAGTGATGCCTGCTTTAAGATGGTGCTACAGGGTTTTTTTAAAAAAAATATTAATCTGTCTGAATAATCATCAGGGCCCTTTTTCAATTAAAAGCTTTTAACTCTGATACAATTGTGCGTCCCTAAAAACAGCACATGTATTCCGTTTTACAGATGTATAAAATCTCCTTCCACCAGCAGCCTCAGCAACTTTTACTGTGATTTGCAGAGAGCAGGGAGCAAACCTTAAGAGCCCCTCCCCTACTTCATTAACTTATATTTTGGAAATAGCCCAGGCTATTTTGCGGGGTGTGTGGTTTTGGGGGGAGCTCTTCCCTTGCCAGCCTCTATTTGCTGTTGCTGCAGTAGCCATGGTTACTGATGGGGTAGAAGACCCTTTCTGGCTGCTATCAACAATAGGCACTCTGCAATAGAATGCTGCTAGTAGGAGTGAAAGTATAAATCAATTCTTACTCTGCTTTTCTATAAAAAATTATATCCAAAGTTGAACCTACTCCTGACCGAACACAACACAGAACTTATGAAAGACCAAAAGAATGGTGTGGAAATAACACAGGCCCAAAGCAGTTACAAGGGAACAAATACAAAGCAGCGGAGTATGGGAGGCTGATTTGCCACAAACTTCCAGATCTTTGCCTCATTTATCTTAAGCAAGAGAAACATTAGGCTGTCTTATGTGGATTTAGTGGAAGACAACAGCAGATCCATGTTTCTGTACAGTAAATTCCAACTTCTCATTTGCAAGTGTTTTAAACAGCTATATTTAATTCCAACTACTATTGTGACAGCCCTGAAGAGAAAAGAAAAACTTTCTCTTAACGGTACATATCTGAAATATTAAAAATGCAACTGAGTGATGCTAAGTGCTTTAAATATTCAAGTATGTTTTATTGTTCTGTATAGAAGTTTAATTATTTGCAGGGATGATTTATAACTGGCAGCTGCATCTGAAGCGCTCCCTGTAAGTAGCAGTTTTTAATTGAAGATGCTACTTCAAAGATTTGGGCTCTTATATCTTACAAGTGTAGGGCTGATTTAGGCATGTGATGGCTCTCTGTCTGACATAGTTCATATGAAGGTACTGCTTGTGTGAATTAGTATCTCTATATGGCAAGCATTTGGTTCTACCTATTCTTGAAATATGACAGCATTTGACCTGCTACTGCTCTGGGAATCAGGACAGCCATATGTATGTTTTAAATAAAACATGGAAGGTCACTTCACAACCAAGTTTGGAAAGAATGCCATGCACTCCAGAGGTGATTGTGTAGGGACTCTGTTTGAATTGGAAACCAGGACCAGCAACAAAATTCATTCTTATTCCATATTGCCTTTACTGCGACTGCGGAAAGTAGTAGCCATCCTATTAAAGAACAAACCAAACTTGTTCTTCAAAAAGTCTATGTAAAAGGGGAAGTGGTATATCTTGATAGTAGAACACATTGTTTGACTGGGAAAAGGGACGAGATTCAGTCTCTAGGTAGGGCTGGAAGAGTCCTGTCTGAAACCTGGAAGGCCACTGCCAGTCAGTGTGGACAAATGAACTAGGTAGATGGTCTGACTCAATATTATAGGGCTGTTTCTTATAACCAGGAATGTGTTACTGAGCCTCTGAGGCAGTTACGTTTGGATGTGCAACCCCATTTAAGCTGGGCAGGGGCAGGGAGGTTCTCTGAAGATTTCAGCAAGAGGTGTTTTTTTAAAGTCACAACAATGGTTAAAAGATATTTGACCTAAAGAAGCATCATGCAGCCATCTCATAGTATCACCAAGCATTTTAGCAATTGCACATTGTTAAATATCCCCATCATGTTTTAGTTGCAATTATTGAATGACTGCTGTTTATAATAGTTGAAGGGTTGTATAGCTGTGGTACATATACCATTGTTTTTGCTACTAAAGGAGAGGATTGAATGCAAGTGGGGGAGAATCTGTAATACACAATTTATTAGTTACATTGCAAACACCTTGGGGAATATTTTGTTTAAAACATGATTTAAATTAGAATTAACAGTTCATACAACAAATCTGATATATATCCCCAAACCCTCATTGCCTTGTAAAAAAACTCGAGCAGAATTTTAAAACCTATCCAAAGATAAGCAGCGTAAAGTGCAAAGATGCACTCATCATATCTTCTGTTGAATCCTGTACTAGCTTTCATTTTCTGTAGGTGTGTCCATTAGAGGTTTTACAGAATTATAATGTTCTCCTAATCCATATGCATGTCTCATATACCTAGAAGCAAAAACAACAGGTGTTATAGCAATTACAAAGATGTCTTTCAAACAAACAGAATGCATGCACACATAGACGCATCCAATGGTTTTATTTCCAGTGGTGTTGCTCGGCTGATGGTAAGCCTTCCAACAGCAGAACAGAGAAGAAAACCATTTTCAGCTATCGTCTCTCTCTCCCCGCTCCCCCCTCTGAAATCTGCTCCAGACGGCTAGTTGACCCTTCCCCATGATGCTACTATGACTGTTTACCCATAATATGTCTCACTGAATTCAATGGTCTTACTCAGTGGCGTAGCGTGGGGGGTGCAGGGGGGGCCAGCCGCACCGGGCGCAACATCTGGGGTTAGGGGAAATCCACGGGTTAGGGGGCGCAAATTAGTTGCCTTGCCCCGGGTGCTGACAACCCACGCTATGCCACTGGTCTTACTCCAAGGTACCCTTAAATACATAATTCAACCAATGTTTTCAGTCACTTATATACTTCTTCAAACACAGAACTCCTTTGAGCCCCAGTGTTTAAAGTATCTACTTACACAAGTATTAGTGGCTTTCTCCTGTATTCCTCACCGACAACTATAGGTGGTGAATCCATTTGTACAACTTCAATCGGCGTTTGCAAGATGTGCGATAGAGCCCTTAGCTGCAAGGCAATTAGATTTTTTAAAAAAAATATATGTATGAGATTTGTAGTTATCTTTGTAGCACACAGCATTAAGCGGCTTACAACAAAATGTAAGCCCTTTTTTAAAAAAGCAAGTGTTCTGATCAGTTCTTTGAACAACATAATTTTGCTCCAAAACCTATATTGTTTTAGACATTTATATTAAAAAAATCATCACTGCAAGTATGATTTTTCCCTTTTTATTATCTTAGTAAAATTAGGTTACTAATTCATATTGACATGACAGTGGTCTCAGTATGCTAGACAGATACAATCAGCATAGCATGTGGTATGAATGTAAACCTTTTACAAAGTAGAACTGTTCTTCTACCATATAAACAGAACAGAAATGCTCTTGATTATCTCTGCAGTAAGAATTACCTAAACCTGAAGCCATTTCTTTATCGTAAAAGTAGGGTGGGGAAAACTGTTACTGGACTCCCATCTTTCCTGACCGCTGACCATGCTGACTGGGACTGACAGGAGTTGAGAAAAACAATGGAAGGGTCACAGGATTCCCAGCCTCTCTTGAAGATTTGGGAATATTCTAAAGACTCAAAACGAACAAGCGTTGGCATTTAAGATATTAGGAAAGAGCAGGGCACGATACTTACTTCCAACTGGCCACCCCAGGCAGCTGTGTTTGCTATATCATGGCAGTATTTTTCAAATTCCTCTGGAGGGAGAAAGTGCACCATTTTTAATCTGAATGTTGGAAAACAGAGCAAGCCCAAAAAGGAAAGCTTACGTTGGCAATTAAAGTATGCAGAAGAACATAACTTTGCATAGTAATACACAAGGCAAAGAGGAAACAGGCTGCAGGCAAAGATGCCGCCCTGTCAGATAAAAGGAAAGAAACGAGCAAAGGACCAAGCAGTGTTCTATGAAATGACAAAGACAATAAATATTATAAATGGTATGGACAGATTTGCCAAAAACACGTTTACTGTAATAGTTTGTGCTTCTCCTAGATTGCACAGAGGTTCTGCTTTGGAATGTTTCCCTTGGTTACACAGAGACAGTTTAGTGGGGGAAAGCTTTAATCTAGTGCAGAGTTTTAAGCATGCGTAAGTCCATTGGTTTCAATGGGCTTAAGCAAGCTTAACCCTGTACTGGATTTAGGTCACAGTCATTAAGATATTCTTAAAGTCTCAGCCCCTCTGATGTGCTTAGAGCCACAAGTCAGGTGTGGGACCCTTTGGCCCTCCAGAAGTTGCTGAATTTCAACCCCCATCATCCCTGGCCATTGGCTATGCTTGTTGGGGCTGATGGAAGCTGTAGTTCATCAACAACTGGAGGGTGAAAAGTTCCCCTCTCCTGCCATAGGTAGTAATAGGAAGTAATGTCTTTACATCTTGTTGCAATTGGTCTATTCCACTCACACGCACACACACAAGTTTGCCGTCCAGTACATATTTACCTAAAGGAAACATGCAATAAACACAGAAAGACTAACTTCTGAGCAGCATAAGTAAGATTTGGTTGCAGCTGTTACAGTTTAATTAAATCTGTGCCACTGACACGTGGTAAACTGACTTGGTACCAATTTTCTCTGTAACAGCTGACACTACTCACAACAGAAATATGCACACAGTGGCAGAAGCAGTTTACTTACCATGACTGTACAGATCTCCTGTATTTGGGTTAGTTAGAAATGGTAGGAAGTCATCCACGTGACTTTTCATGTACTCTGCCGTTTGACTTCTAAGCGTTGCAACAGTCCAGGAGTTTTCTTGCTCCTTGAGCTGATCTTCAATAGCTCTGTACATGCAGTGGCCATCAGATGGGATCTGCTTAATTTCTAATTGCCTTGTGGCTAAACTATGTGCGAGTTTTTGACTTTCAAGGTGCCTAGCTCCTGTTAAATTTTCTATCTCTGCTTCCGCAATTCTTTCTTCTCTTTCTTTTTCCATGGCTGCTTTTTTATCCTGTGGTTTGAAAACAGTAAAATGCACTGCGACGTCACATTTGTCCATATCATGAACTAATATCATATGCTTATTAAAAGGGGTCTCAGTTGCCCGTGATTCACACCTCAACTCTACTAATAGAATGGTGAAAAAAGCAAAGCAATAAAGTTGCACAAGTTAAGGGGAGTACTGAAACTTATTCAGAGATTTCAGTTACATCGTTTGCCTTTCAGAAAGGTCACCATGAGCATTTCTTGGAATCCAGTTCCAAAGATGGGGTTAGTTAGCTGTAGCCAATTGTGGGTATACATGAAAGAGGCTTGAAGGACCAGAAGAGACTTAATGGGATAACATGCAATGAGATGAAGGGGTCTCTAACCCCTCTCTACCTGATCTGTGCTGGTGACTGCTTCTGTCTGGGCCACGGGGCTGAAACCAGGTCCCAGAGCCACCCTGGGGACACCAGATCTCTCACAGAAGCACCTGGGTCTGCATGTTGCTCAAGACTATATTCACATCCGTAAGAACCTTACCCGCCTCTTCTGTGCTTTTGTTATTCTAGGAGGCTGAATCTGTTCCATGTCCTCAAGCTCCAGTCTTGCAATATTTATAACTGCAGCATCTTCCTAAATGACAAATGAGAATTGTGTAAAATGTGTAGTGACTAGTTTTTTTAACTTGCCGCTCTAATTTTCAGGGTAAGTTATAGCGCATGCATCTGGAGTTTCAGTTCCTTAACAATTCATACCATTCATACCACAGTTTCTCACCCAACCTATTTAATACTCATTCTCTGGTGGCCCCAACAAGCAAGTTATGCACCACGCCAGAAGTATCACTCAGACTCCAAACTAAGGCTTAAGACATTAAGGATGGTGCAAACCAAGAGTTGTTAGCCTGCACAATATGTGGTTCCTGTCTCATACTGTAGGCTAGATAAGCTGCAGGAAGAGGGATTATGCAGAAAACCGGTACAAATTGCATGACGTCTTGGTGTTGTGCAAATCTGGTATAGGAAGAATAGTCACCTTCCATTCCAACATCCCAAGGTACTAATGCAAGGTACTACTACCCCATGCCATGTGAACCCCTGACATCATATGTGACATCAGAGGAAGGGCAGGCAAAGAAACAGCTGCTGAGGAACAATCTGGAGCTTAAAGGGCACTCCCAAATGCTCCTTGGCAAGGAGGGCTTATTGACAGCAAACTTGTTTGACAGCCAGTGGGGCTTGCTATTGACACTGATCAGCTGATTTTGAGTTACCACCTGACATAATGATGCCAGATGATTGACAGGTGGGCAGCCTTGTCCACTGTCAAAGTTGGCCTGCTAAGGGTGAGAGAGGTGAGGATCCAGCCTGCTGGCTAGGTTACGTTTCCCTGTCTGCTGTTATCAGTCAAATTATAGCAGTCCACACCCTTCCCCAACCTACAAAGAGAGCTAATCCGTATCCCAGGTACTATGGAAAGCAAGTTAGACATTCGCTGTCATTTGATGACACCAGCAAGCAAAATCGATTTGCCTTGGGAACTAGAATGTGCAACATCAGCATTTGCCAGCAAATAAACAACAAGCATTTATTGAGCATATGATCGCGCTTCGCAGAAGTAACCCAACTCATCTACTTTTATACAGTGCTGCTTCCAAGAATCAGATATGTTTTTAACAATCATTCACTCACTGTGCATTTAAGGCAAAATAAGATTTATCATGGCCAAAATGAAAAAACAAAAATGGTGGCACAGCATTGAAACTCAATTCCTTAGCAAGTTAGAAATAAGCAATGTTCAAAGGTATTTTCAGTGGATATTATCCCAACAGAGCTTTGAAAATGGAGTGCCCCTCAACACGTACTTTATTCTCTTCAGTTAGTGTCTCCTTTAGCTTCTTAAGTTCCCCCTTGTGTTTCTGTTCCAGCTCGGCCTCCAGTTTGGCAACCTCATCAGACAGCTGTTTTCTTCTCTTTTTGTCATTCTTTGGAACGGCATTTTTCATTCCTTGGATTTTGGCTGCAGAAGCACAAATCAGTGAGACAACTGGTGAGTGCCTAGCAATTATGCATGTCACTGTTCATCATTGGAAAGCTGGCCATCATTAAGTTTAACATTACTACACTGCAGGTGTGACATAATAGGCCGTATCCAAAGCACTCATTCCATGTGTGCAACAGAACTCCCTCTTCTCTCCCTGTGTGTGCCTGACACCCTCCCAAATCTGCTCCAGAGAGTTGGGAGAACCCGCAGAACAAAGTTAGGGGCACACAAGAGAAGTTCTGCTGCACAGCTAGAAGTCCTTGCACTTGAACAGAAAAAAAATGCATTTAACATCTTTCAATGTATATGCCTGCCTAATGTAACTGCACTGTAAACTCATATTGCAGAAAGTATCTATTTCAGGGGGGGGGGGGAACCTGCCTCAGTAACATAACTATTAACTACAATGCTTATTGTGCATGAACCTTAAACATAATAGGGAACAAAAACACTGCCTTCCAAACACATTCAAAAGGTGAAACCAGTCTGGAATGCTGGAATGAACTGTTTGGAACTATGAAGGGACAGGCCAATTTTTTAAAAAAACTAACTAAATAAAATCTGGTCTTGCTTAATATTATTTATTAGTTGCTTTTTACAAAAAAATTCTCAAAGTACACAAATGCACATGTTAAGTTCTATGCTCCGAAACATGTACAACTGAAACATGTACCTTGGTTGATGAACGCCTTGCGGCTCGAACGTTTTGGCTCCCAATCGCCGCAAACCTGGAAGTGAGTGTTCCAGTTTGCGAACGTTCTTTGCAACCCAAACGTCTGACATGGCTTCCATGGTTTCCGATCGAGCGCAGGAAGCTCCTGCAGCCAATCGGAAGCCGCGCCTTGGTTTTCAAACATTTTCAGAAGTCGAATGGACTTCCAGAACGGATTCCGTTCCTCAACAGCGTACAACTGTATATGTGTGTATATATAGGTATGTATTTAATCTGGAATGATGTGTTCAGACTACCCAGTGAAGTAAAACAGCGATGGGGAACCTGTGGCCCTGCAGGTGTTTCTGGACCACTGGTCATACTGGCTGGCTGGGGCTGATGGAAAGGTGCAGTTCAGTTCCACCTTGATGGCCACAGTTTCCCTATCCCTGGAGCAAAGAATATTCACAATTACTACTAGTCCTAGCAAACATAACAAAACCTACAATGCAGAATGCTCCTTCCGGTACCACAAAGCTAAGTAAGAGAGCTGTGACAATGCAGGATGAGACAAGAATCCACAGCCTGGACTCCTTCCAGCCTGGTTTTAGGCTTCTCACATTAACCTCAGCAACACCAGCACTGCTGCAGCTCCCCCACTTTTGAGGTCCACTGCAGAAAGTGCTCTGAACACATCTGTGGAATTGCTAATGCGTCATGAATGCTAATCGAGGCTCCACAGCAAAAAAACTGTTTGTGGGCTTTGGAAACTGGCACCCCATCTCGTGGACTGTGGTGCAATGTCAACAGGCAGCATGTGATCCAGTAATGGGGTCAGCGTCAGAACAAGGGAACAGGATTCCCTCCTTGTCTCCTGTGCTGCAAGCTGGACTTGCTCCAGATTCCATAGCCATAGCCACTGCCATGCCAAGATTTGCAATATGATTTTGCAAATGTAAGGCACCAGCAACGCTTCATATCACATCTTCGGTAGCAGCTGAACTTGCCCCCCAATAACAAATCCAGCTTTCCATACACTGCCCAGGCTTGTGCTCCAGAGAGGTCACTTCGGTGCTGCTAACACAGCGGTTTGGCTTCACCCCTGGAGGCGCATTCCATTGTCTCTCAATCTCCTGTCTGCTGGTCATGCAGGCTGGGAGTTGGAGTACAATAAAAACTGGGCGACACCAGGTTCAGAAAGCACATACCTGTGTTTGCTACAGACCTGAGGCTGCAAGGACTCCCACTGAACCAACCTGGACTTATTTCTTAGGAGACACAAATAGGATTGTGCTGCAAGAGGCTTGTGCCTCCTTAAAAGATGGGATATATTTCTCTTCTAACACATTAAAGTTCATGAACAAGAGCCCATTTCATCCTATGAAGCAGGATCTAACCTACAAAAGCCCACGTGCCGTAACACATCTCATATCTTTTTTCTGTTTTATATTTAAGGTGTCGTATTTGCAGGGCCACATTATCAGAACATCAGCATCACTGGGCACCTGCAGATACCCACATCCTTGCAGGGGGTCAGCTAGCAACTCTGCTTGGTCCTCAGCAACTCCTGTCTGGCGGCGCTCACCACATGAGCAGTGGCAAGAGTGAGGAGGTGGGGCAAGATCTAGCCCTTGCCTTGGCCTTTCCTTCTGGGTGAACCATCAGCTCCAGAGGGAGGAGGCCCACCCAACCAAGGAAGGCATCTTACCCAAAGCTTCCCCCCTTCCAGGGTCAAAACCAGCCCTGTGCATTTGTTCTAGGGTGGACCAGAGAACCCGTGCTATATGGGGCAGCTGCATACATTTACTTTGCCAGATACACTGACCCTGTTAGGTCTTGAAGGTGCCACAAGCCTTTCTCCTGCTTCTATTCATTCATTTCATAAAATTTATATACCGCTTGATTGTAATGTTTAAAAACCCACAAGGAGACAAAACAATGAAATATAGAAAAAATTGCAATGTGCAAAACTTAAAAGAGAAAGCAGATTAAGGTTCCCGCAACTTCCTAAGCTTCCAGGTGGGCTTGTCCCAACAAAAATAACAGAATCAGAGTTGGAGGGCACCCTAGGGATCATCTAGTCCCGTGGTTCCCAACGTGGGGCACACGCCCTACAAGGGGTCAATCTGATTTTTAAGGGGGTCGATTTGATTTTTAAGGGGGTCAATTTGATATTTAAGGGGGTCAATTTGAGAATGAGTTATTAACAGTGAATGGCGTTTTCGGCTTCCTCCACATGAATAGGAGTTCACTTTTTGAATTATAAGAATTGTATGTCACGGGAGGGTGGGGTGTCATCAGGATTTTAGAGATGCTTAGGTGGGGCATGGCCAAAAAAGGTTGGGAACCACTGATCTAGTCTAACCACCTGCAATGCAGGAATCTCAGCTGCATCTTGCCTTACGGATGGCCATCCAACCTCTGCTTAGAAACCTCCCAGGAAGTTTTCAGCAGGCGCCGAAAAGCAGGTACCGAGACGGCGCCCGCCCGGTATCAAGTGGCGGGGAGTTCCAAAGTGTAGGCGCTGCATATGCAGCCCGTTAAGTTAAACTCGCCCACCCACAAACCCTCGTTTCCTGGCTCCCTAGCAACCCTGCTCCCGCCCCCACCGAGCGCGCCTTTCATGGGGGTCCCTCCCTCAGCAGCGCCTGCCTGCCTGCCTTCCCTGCTCTTCCCTCGGTCCCTCTGCCCCAGGCGGCTCCCTCACCTTGCAGCTCGCGCTTCTCCTTGCGCTGCCGCCGGGCCAGCAGCTCCAGGCCGCCGCCGCCCCCCGCCGCCTCTTCCGCAGCGGCCGGCTCTTCTCCTTCCCCGGGCCCGTCCATGGCGGCCCGCCGTGACTCCTTCGCCCGGGCTGCTCTCGGCCACGGCTGGCCCCGCCCCGCTTGCCGCGAGGCCCCGCCCCCAGGCGTGGGGAAAGGAGCGGAAGGGACTCGGCGCACGCGCCCCAGGCGCCATCGCCGCGAGAGACCATAGACTCCTGGCGGCGGAGGACTGCGCAGCCGTGTGACTGTGGAGCTAGGAAAAGTGAAGAGTGATCGCTGCGATGACTTTTTCAGGATTTCCGCCTCTAGCTGTGACGGCGGCGGCAGCAGCAGCAGAAACACATTTGCTGATTTGTTTAGCTTAGTGGGAATTTACTTCCCGTCAGGTGGATAAAAACATTACACAATATTTAAGAGACATCTGAAGTTCGTGGAAGTTTTTAGTGTCTGATATTTTATTATATTTTTTATATTTTGCTGGAGTGGCTGGGCAAATCCAGCCAGATGAGCGGGGTTAAAAACCAAAAAAAATATTATTATTGTTATTAATCGGAGTTTCCCCTCATATCGTTGGAAGTGCTGCCCCAATCACGACCTCAAAAGCTCAAAACTTCTCTGTTTTTTCTATGGGCATCAGCCACTTCCGCCTTGTGGTAGATGTAGGGAGAAAAAGGCGTCCAAAGTCAACTCGGAAGCTAAAACTATACAGTATCTACACTTTTCCTATCTCTATGGGGAGGGAGGGAGAAACATGGGAAAGAACCGAGGGAGGGAATGCATTTCCATTGTGGAAGCGCGCCACCCAGCGGCCCTTTGCAATATCGCACCTCCAATTGGCTTGGCCTTCGCTGATGGTTCTTTTCAATTTCGGCCTTGTCTCTGCATTCTTCTGATACTCTTAAAGGTGTGGTCCTTGCGGCAGGCAAGGATGGGGCACTTGTGGCCTTCCAGAGGTTGCCAGCTGGGGCTGATGCGAGCTGAAGTCCAATAACATCTGGAAGGGCCATACATCCCTGCAGTGGACTCTGAAACTCTGGTCTCTCCCCCCCCCCCCACAAGTTTTAGAGGAACAGCAATGGGAACAGCAATTGGGACGCAGGTGTCGCTGTGGGTTAAACCACAGAGCCTAGGATTTGCCAATCAGAAGGTCGGCGGTTCGAATCCCCGTGAAGGGGTGAGCTCCCGTTGCTCGGTCCCTGCTCCTGCCAACCTAGAAGTTTGAAAGCACATCAAAGTGCAAGTAGATAAATAGGTACTGCTCCGGCGGGAAGGTAAACGGCGTTTCCGTGCGCTGCTCTGGTTTGCCAGAAGCGGCTAGTCCTGCTGGCCACATGACCCGGAAGCTGTACACCGGCTCCCTCAGCCAATAAAGCGAGATGAGTGCCGCAACCCCAGAGTCGGCCACGACTGGACCTAATGGTCAGGGGTCCCTTTACCTTTACCTAATGAGAATAGAGCTGTCAAGTCAGAGATTCAAAAATGCAGCTCCTCACGCCCCTTGGCAGGTCCAGGGAATGGAGACAGGGCAAGTCGGAGAAATAAAAACAGAACATGTTAGGGTATATATTAAGAATGGCTGGGGAAACCCAGCCAGATAGGTGGGGTATATTATTATTATTATTATCATCATCATCATCATCATCATCATCATCATCATAATCAATCAATCTTTATTACAGTCCAGAGACCCAACAAATCGTTTCAAAGCAATGCACATTATTATTATTATTATTATTATTATTATTATTATTATTTAGTTCTAGCATGGTAGAGCATTGGGGCCAAAGTCCATGTAACCTGCTGGCCATAGGAGCTTTTGGGCTGAGGTTGGCTGAATGGTGCAGAGAACTAATTGGGCGGAGAATGGGAGATTGGCAGAAATGTCTCCCTGAGCCTCTGTAAATTCAAATGGTTTATGGAAGGATGTGTGTGGCACAGCAAAGAGCGTGGCTTGGAGATTTGGGGGGAAATGTAAAAAAAAAGTTGGTTAGCATTTCACCTGGTAGCACTAAGCCCTGGTTGCCCTAATGGTCCAGCATCCGCTGACATAAATCAGGGACTAGGAGAAATAAAGAGTTTAAACAATGCAACAAACTAAAACACTATAGTTCAACAATAGCAATTGTTTGTAGTCACGTTTCAAATCAAATGTATCCTCTCAGTTAACAATGTATACTAAGAACTGGGCGGGAGGGTGGGGAGTGTCATTCACAAAAAACCCTAACTCTGTGCATTCTGTCCATAACTATAATTTCACCACTCCCCTGACATGAAGTTTGAGAAACATTAAGGCTTTGTAGCTTCTTGCTTGCAATGGACCGGGTTTAGCTGACCCTAGTATGGCATGAGGGGATCCACAAATCACAAGAAACAAATGATCTTAGTGTATCATATAGGGAACAGCAAGAAATTTGAGCATGATGAGGGGATACATAGATCAACTTTCGTGTTTGAAGACAACTGTTTTTTTGTGGGAGGTGCTTGGGAGTTGCTGCGATACACTGGCATGCAGAAAGCTATGGCAGTAGAAAAAATTTAGGTTATGCTACGAGTTTTTCACACTTCACATTTCTAATGAGAACACTCTTAAGCCTTGGGATTGAGACTCCTTGCCTTGTTCTAAAAATAAAATGAATAAAAATAGCAGAAGGATTATAAAAGAAACGGCAGAGGCGCCGTATGGAATAGATAATGGGAGTGAAACAGCATTGCAAGAGCTCAAGTTTCAAGATAAGAACTGGAGAAGGCTCCCCTTTGTGTAACTGAAGACATTGTCACCACAATAACAGCTGTCACTTTAATCTGCCATAGTAAAAGGCATTGTGTTTCAGCAGCATGTCGACTTTGTAATGCCATAATCTTTCATATAATGCAAAGCTTTTGACAATGTTAAATATTGCATTAATTTAGAAGAAACGCTCAGGCATAAGTTCTACACATCTTTGCGATCTGCTGATAGGTCAAATGCTCTGTTGTTGCTGATGTAAACAGGAGGACAGCAAAAATGTTGAAGTGTATTGCAATGAGGAACAGAACCAAGTGTTGGGCACCAGGGGTCTTGAACCAGGGGACTCAGGGAGAGGGACCCAGGTGCTGTGCTTCCTGCACCACCAGGGCAGCTTTCAGTGGGAGGGAGCTTGCAGCCTGATCTGTGCTGTGCTGCAGCACCACCCCTTTCATGGCTGGAGATAGCATTACAGCTTGTGGGACCAGGCGCCGGGCTCCCCATACCCCAACCCATACAAATAAAAGACCAATAAGACTGGTTTGGGGTCGAAACAGGCCACAACTTTATTGAATACAGATGAAAGAGGTTTGGCTTGGGCATGGGGCAGTCTAAATACTTCTGGCCCACTCGCCGGAAGTGACGCGTGGTCAATCCAGGCGGGGTTCCTAAGACTTACATCCAATAGGGTTACCTCTGCAGGGACCGCTGCTTGGGGGAAGTGTCTTCAGCCCTGCCCCCCCCCCCCGGGCAGGCTTACATGGCCACTCCCCCCAGATCCCTTTAATGCAGCCTTTCTCAACCTGTGGGTGCCCAGATGTTGTTGAACTACAACTCCCACCACCCCTAGCTAGCAAGGCCAGAGCTCAGGGATGATGGGAGTTGTAGTCCAACAACATCTGGGGACCCGCAGATTGAGAACCACTGCTTTAATGGGATACCCCAGCGTTTGGAGGGGCAGGTGGAGACTACAACCTCCCCTCCATCCAAAACAAATGATTGCCCCAATGCCCAACCAGTTGTGACAATTGCTATGAGGTGGGCAAAACCACCGGGTCAGTGCTGGTGAGGGAAGGAACAGGTAGTGCCCCACTGCTTAAATGGGAAAGGGGTGGATCCGAGGGAAGCCCACCTTCGGCTCTGTCAGCTCCGCCCCTGTCACAGCGCAAGTCCCAGCCTGCATCCCCATTTCCCAGAGCAGGGTGCAGGCTAGGATCCGGTTTCTGATAGGTGGGGGAGGGGGGCTGGGAATTATGGGATCTGTACTTCAATAACAACTAGAGGGCACCATGTTGCCTACCACTGGACCAAATAGCTATCTAGAGCTACCCAGAGGTTGCCTTTGTCAGAGCAGAACATGTCCTTGCTGCTTCTCTCGTTTGCACACTGCAACAACACGGAGGATTGACAAGAAAGCAGAATTTAACATGGTTGCTTAGTAAAATTAACAGCTTTTGATTAGTTCCTTATCAGGCTCTAACATATGTGTTTGTGTAATGGCTCTGTGCATTCGTGTGCCTTAGTTGAGAACTTTCCAAATTTAACAGAGCAGGATTCCAAGTCACCTGAATGTTCTGCCTCGTCCACATCGTATGGCAAACATAATATTCTAGGTCCTTTTAAAATCCCTGACCACAAACCAATATAGGCTGGAGCAATCTAACCGACACCTTGTTCCCAAATCTCTCCCCGCCTCTGTCTCTCTGCAAATATGTGCTTAGAAGGGAACAAGCTAACAGGTGCATAAATTATTCCCATAAAGCATCCAGATCACAGGATGTAGCATTGAATATTGGTGGCTGAAAATTTACACATACATGTTTTCCAGCCAGTTTTGATCTCTCAGATCTTGCAAGTCTGTTTTTCCTGTATGTCTGGGGTTTTATTATTATTACTGCTGAGGGATTCTTTATCTGCTCACTTCCATATGCTCAAGTCAGCGCAGGAAGTAGAACTCCTAAGATGTGACATTGTATAGCACAGCAGGACAGGCAGGGAAAAACCTTGTGTAAGTTTATATTTGAAGGTACATCGTCTGGCTCATTTTCCTGTGCGGTTTTTGGAGTCACAGTAGTTGTGATCAAAGCAATATTCATCACAAGGGGTAACTGCAGGCAGAGAACTGATGGGTAGGGATGCAGGAGTATTTAGATTCGGTTTGCATTTAAAGATGAACCAACCTAAGCTGCGCTTTCTGAAACAATACGCAAACTGAAACATATCTGTACATCAAAATTTGCACTTTTTTGAATTGTGCCATGCAGTCATCCAGTCAAGTAACGCTTACAAAAATACATGGTCCCCAGTCCCGCCCCCCGCCTCTGCTTTCACAGAGTGGTGGTCTGCGAGCCACAGTTT
This sequence comes from Podarcis muralis, assembly GCF_964188315.1. Taxonomy (NCBI): domain Eukaryota; kingdom Metazoa; phylum Chordata; class Lepidosauria; order Squamata; family Lacertidae; genus Podarcis; species Podarcis muralis. The sequence goes on from NC_135662.1 coordinate 26,862,849, forward strand.
GGGAACCCCTGTACTAAACTATATGTTGGGCACATAGAATATTATAGGGCAACTGGTATAGTGGGCAAATCCCCTTTAGGATTCCCCTTGAGTCATTACCAGCCATGCCAAGCCGCAACACACAGAACTATCACGACTTTGCCATTAGGCTACCTAGTGGCCTATCAGTGTTACAGTTCATCGACTGTTGATGGCTCTTGCCAGTGTAGTTGCTGTGCCAGATGAGTGGGTTAGGCTAATGATGATTTTATATTTATTTATTTATTTTTAATTAATATTTTATTAGAGTTTCAAATAATACAAAAAACAAAGAGGGGGGGGGGAACAAGAAAAAAAGAAGAAAAAAGAATTCATCCTTTACAATCCCATTTTCAATAACTTCTTTCCGCAACTTCCCCTCACCTCCCCTTCTTGTATTCCATGTCCAAATATTTATCCAACAAGTTCTTATCCCTAAATTCTTAACCTTACTTTGTTATATTTATTATATTATATTTTTAACCTTAATTTGTTATTTGTATTTAATTCAATTTATATCTCAACTTTTAACTTATAGGCTAATGATGATTTTAATTCTGTTTTTAATACTTTCATTTTGGTAAAGGCTGTACCTTTTAAATTCTAAACCATTGTCCAGATCCAGTTCCTATCCCTTGGGCCAAAGGGAACCTTCACTGCAGAAATTGTTCAACCTATTTCTAGGTTAAAATCCAAATGTCATTAATGAGTCACTTTATGATTTATTTTGCAGGTGTCTATTCAATAGTGGATGATGATCCAGAGACCTGCTGTATTCCCTATTTTATTTGCATATCATATCATATCATATCATATCATATCATATCATATCATATCATATCATATCATATATGATTTCTTATATTTATTATCTTAAATATATAATACAGCCCACCCCAAAATACCATCCAAGAAAATGCATACGTATCAACCAACCAGATGGAATATAGAGAGGGACTCTAACAAAAATAGCTCAACTGCAAAAGGCTAAGAAGAAGATGTGAATTTTCAATGTGCCTGACTGTGCCTGATGCTCTTCTATAAGGGGAGAGTTCCTTAGTTTTGGGGACCCATTAAGGGGGCTTGCATTTCAGAGGAAGATGGCACCACAAGACTTTCTGCAGGTTGCAACATCCTACAGGTAGCAATCATTATTCATTATGCACATAAGATATGCTTGGCTTTTCATTCTCAATTATCCATGAAAGAATCATTGGCTACAAACAATTACAGGCAGAACGTTGCCATGAGGTTCTAAATAATAATCCAATGCTATAGCAGAAGGAAGAAAAACGGGTGTGAAATTTACGGGCCGATGCTGCATTCCGTTCTTTAATTTACAAGAAGGCTAATAATCCTTTAAAATCCCACTGCTAGCAAAAATCCTAAATCTGCCAGTCATTTTAATCCTTTTCACAAGGAGCAAGAATTTCCATCATGAGATAACTGACCCTTCGCTGAAAATATGGCTGTCACCTTAATACTTATCTGTTAATTGCAACAAGGAAATCAATTTCTGCAGCTTCTCTCCACTGATAGCCAGATTCCTCTAACCCCCTCTCCACTTTCTGTTGCTTCAAGTCCTGACTACGAGAGCAGAACAAGGGGGAGCTGCAACAAAACATTGCAGTGTCAAGTGCTGCAGTTCAGGATTCCAGCAACTTCATTCTGTTCTGAAACTGAGAGCTCTCTGCTTCCCTCTCAATTTCACCCTCACCCTGCCCTCTACTTAAGTGCCTCGTCCTTTTTAGCATTTCAAGCCAGCCTCTTCCCACCTGTGCCTTCAACAAGAGAGGCCCCTCTCTAATTTACTGCAGACTCCCTTGCCACAAGTATAGTCTAGCAGCAGTGTTTATGGAAGTTTATGGATGCATGCCAGTGGCTGCATTAAGGAAATGGTTCATTAGGGATGTGATGCAAAATTATCAGGATTTTCTTTACAATCATTAGGACCCTTCAGACATCCCTTTTTGTGCGGACGGGCAGGCGGGGGGCATTTACGATTATTTGTGCTTACAATGGTATCGAGACAGTTGTACATGATCCTGCTTTCAATACTGTTCATTACTGCAACAGTTTGGGGGCTCTGTTTTTCCCCCAATCAGTGCACTTCCTTTAACTTCCTTGTGGAATCCTGCACATTTTTGGACCACAAATGTTCCGGTTCATTTTTTGTCCTGCTTTTGTTGCACCACTGATGGATTTATTAGTGCATCAATGACATGTTGCAGTATATCTCCCTGCCCCCCCAGAAACCCACCAGTCTAGAGGGGCCCTAAGACTATCTTAAATAATTTAAAAATAAACTCAGGTACTTTACTAGTACAACAACCACACAAACATATACCCGTATTTTTCGCTCTATAACACGCACCCGACCATAACACGCACATAGTTTTTAGAGGAGGAAAATCCGTAGGCATGCCACCCGTAGGCATTCCCTCCATAACACGCACAGACATTTCCCCATACTTTTTAGGAGGAAAAAAGTGAGTGTTATGGTGCAAAAAATACGGTATATAATATACACCTTTTTGCAAAACAATTTCCCTCAATACAATATATTTTGTTACATTATTCTCACTAACATACACATTTGTATGTTCACTTTACCCTATTGTTTGCATTGTTCTACACATTAGGTAAAGGTAAAGGGACCACTGACCATTAGGTCCAGTCGTGACCGACTCTGGGGTTGCGGCACTCATCTCGCTTTATTGGCCGAGGGAGCCAGCGTACAGCTTCCAGGCCATGTGGCCAGCATGACTAAGCCACTTCTGGCAAACCAGAGCAGCGCATGGAAACGCTGTTTACCTTCCCGCCGGAGTGGTACCTATTTATCTACTTGCACTTTGACGTGCTTTCGAACTGCTAGGTTGGCAGGAGCAGGGACCGAGCAACGGGAGCTCACCCCGTTGCGGGGATTTGAACCACCAACCTTCTGATCAGCAAGTCCTAGGCTCTGTAGTTTAACCCACAGCGCCACATTGCAAAATTCAGAGAAGCATGAATTTCGAAGGATAGCTGTGTGTGTATGTATGTGTGTGTGTGTGTGTGTGTGTGTGTATATATATATATTCTAAATATATATGTACTTATATATAATAAAAACATATGTAAATTTTGCAAGCTGCACCACAGTTTGTCCTCTTTTTGGTGATGTATTTCTTCTCTTCTTGGCAGTGCATAAGTGGCCACCCTAGACAAACCACAGGTTTGGATAAGATCCTTAAGAAATCATTCAGACCCACTGCCCTGCATTACAATATAGAACACAATTAGGGCCACCACCAAATTAAAAAGCAGCAAGAACAATTAAAGAAATATTTGTCGATTTAGCTTGAGAGCATCCAAGGTAAAGGTAAAGGTACCCCTGCCCGTACGGGCCAGTCTTGCCAGACTCTGGGGTTGTGCGCCCATCTCACTTAAGAGGCCAGGGGCCAGCGCTGTCCGGAGACACTTCCGGGTCACGTGGCCAGCGTGACAAGCTGCATCTGGCGAGCCAGCGCAGCACACGGAAACGCTGTTTACCTTCCTGCTAGTAAGCGGTCCCTATTTATCTACTTGCACCCGGGGGTGCTTTCGAACTGCTAGGTTGGCAGGTGCTGGGACCGAGCAACGGGAGCGCACCCCGCCGCGGGGATTCGAACCGCCGACCTTTCGATCAGCAAGTCCTAGGTGCTGAGGCTTTAACCCACAGCGCCACCCGCGTCCCCTGAGAGCATCCTAAGTAAAGGTAAAGGTACCCCTGCCCGTACGGGCCAGTCTTGACAGACTCTAGGGTTGTGCGCCCATCTCACTCTATAGGCCGGGGGCCAGCGCTGTCCGGGGACACTTCCGGGTCACGTGGCCAGCGTGACATCGCTGCTCTGGCGAGCCAGAGCCGCACACAGAAACGCCGTTTACCTGCCTGCTAGTAAGCGGTCCCTATTTATCTACTTGCACCCGGGGGTGCTTTCGAACTGCTAGGTTGGCAGGCGCTGGGACCGAACAACGGGAGCGCACCCCGCCGCGGGGATTCGAACCGCCGACCTTTCGATCGGCAAGCCCTAGGCGCTGAGGCTTTTACCCACAGCGCCACCCACGTCCCCTGAGAGCATCCTAAGTAAAGGTAAAGGTACCCCTGCCCGTACGTCCCCTGAGAGCATCCTAAGCTTACTCAATTGTCCTAATATCCATAGATTTGTATGGGGCAAAAGCAACACTCTGAAAGCAAGAAACATACTTCCTTTGCTTCTGATGCAGGTGTGGTAGCACACCATCCAAAGACAAGGGTGGGGAATTTGTCACCCATCACAGGTTACGGACTCCAACTCCCATCAGCCAGCATGGCCAATGATCAGGGATGGCGGGAGTTGTAGTGTAGCAACTTCTGGAGAGTCATATCTGGTCCCGCACACCTGCTTTTGGAGGAGATATTCCCTCCATTGCATCTGATCACTACGAGGGCTTTGGTGTTGAACTAAGAACAAGCGCCAAAGGATGCTTTTTCCCTTCTCCCAACCTCTTTCTGTTTTCATGCAATGTCTTTCAGAATGCAAGCCTGAGAGCAGGGCCTGTTGACTAAACCCTAGTAAGCTGATTTGGGAGCTTTTGCCGGAGCTGAAGGGGAGGTGGGCTGAGAAGGCCCTAAATCGGGGGGGGGGGGTGTGTGCTGGCCAGGGTGATGCCCCTCAGATACTGCGGACTCCCATCACCCCTCGGACCACACGGCAGCTGGGACTCATAGACATGGGGAATCCGAAACATCTGGTGGGCACCACCTTGGCTACGCCTGCTTTAAATTACATATATCATATACATTATGGGAAACAGGAAAGGGAGGAACGTCTCATTTAAGATGGTGCTTGCTTACTGCAGGGTTTTAAAAAAATTCATAATATGCTGCATATGCATTAAATTAATCTGTTGCTGATGATCAGAGGCACCCTTTCAATGCAAAGTTTCAAAATCGAGGAATCTGAAACGCTGCATTCCCCCAAAGGCGCCGTATGCACTCCTACACGTATCAATGCAAGTCTCTCTCTCTTCCACTCGCAGCAACTTTTCCTGGGATTTGGCCGCAGCGAGCAAATCCTCGGAGCCCCTCCTCCAAGCGACCCATCGATTAACTTGCACCTCGTCCTCGGAAGGAGCCGGTGCTAAGCTTTCTCCCGCCCCCGAGAAGCCGGGCTTGTGTGTCTGTGTGTGTCCCCCCCCCCCGCTCTGCCTCTCCCCTCCCCCGCCCTCCCCCGCCTTGTGACACGCACATTGTGCGAGTGTGTGGAGAGGGCTCTTCCCTCGCCATCCTCTCTCTCTCTCTGCTGCTGTTGCTGCTGCAGTAGTCATGGCTGCGGACGGGGTGAACGAGCGATCGCCGCTGCTGTCAGCCCCCAGCTCGGGCAACGTGACGCCGACGGCCCCGCCGTATTTCCCGGACAGCAGCCCAAGAGGTAAAAAACGGCGAGTGGGGGGGGGGGCAGCGTCGCCCCACCTTGCTGCCCGCACCCTAATCTCCAGGTTCCCTTTTCTACCCCCGAGAGGGAGTTTTATTATTATTATTAATTAATACGTATCATTATTTGCATGCACGTTTGCCCCCCAAACTCCCTCTCGCCCCGGTGCCAACTTGGGCTACTGGGGCGGGGGGGGGAGGGGAGGAAGGAAGAGATGGGCTTGTGCGGGTGCAGCTCTGGTTCGCTGCTGGGGGGGGGGGTTCGGGACCCGCCTCTGGGGTTTCGTACCATTGCAGGGGTCCCCCCTTTCTTTCCCTGCATATTCAAGGAAAGAGGGGGATTTTCTTGGGGTGGTGGAGGAATGAGTTTGCAATGTGTGTAGCTGCGTGTCTTTTCTCTGTGTGTCCCTCCCCTCCATCAGCCATGAGGATACATGGTTAATGGCAAGGAAAGAATCGATCACGCAGGCTTCCGCACTCTTCGCGAGTTGAGTGGGGGGCTTTCCCCCCCTCTCTTTTGCTTTTAAGGTGTGCGGGGGAAGGAGCGGGGGAGGCAGGGCAGGCATCGGCGGCCCACGTGGCTCTTGCGTCCTTGAGTGAAGGTTTTCCAAGAGCCTTTCATTCAGTCAGTCCGTATTGCTCCCCGCCTCTCCAGTTCTGCTGATTCAGGGGGCTCTTCCCTAAAGGACAAGGTCAGGCACACCAGAGACGACTTTTGAGGCTTGGGGGGGCCTCGATCTTTGATATAACATGTAGATATTCTCTCTCCAGCCTGCTCCCCAGCCTCCGCCTTTCTTGATTAAATAAAAACACACGCCCATCTCGGAGTTAGTAGGGAGAGGGCTGGCTTACAATGTGAGAGATGAGACGTGATAATGCATCTCAATACATTTTATTAAAGATTATGCAAGTATCAAAAAGGCTCCACAAAACTGGGATGTGGGCTATGTGTGGTTTCTGATAGAGATTTAGCAAGCTGAATCTGACACCTGTGCCCTTTGACCTGGAAGTGCTTGCTTCCCTTCTTTAGGTACATGGGGCTTGCCTGATTCTCATTTGCACTCTACATATGCCCATGAAACTCATTTTGATCACCACTCTGCATGTTTCAGTGTGGAGATCAGCTGTTGAAAATAGGTTCTGACGTGCAAGGATTTCCCTTTCCTTCTCTCTTTATCTCACCCTTGCCCTTCCACTTTTTATGATGGTGTGTGTTGGTGATTGCGATGTGGTTGAATAGATGGTTTAAATCACAGCTGACATTTATTTGCATAACTTGATGGCTAGCTGTATCCTTAAGAGTGGTGAATAGGGAGTAGGATTCGTTTAGGCCTCACCAAATGATATGTCAACAGCAAGGGTTAAGGACCTAGTAGATCCAGGCCTCTGATTCTGCCTGTTATTTACTGCCATGTCAGGGATGGGGAATCTAAGGCCCTCCAGACATTGTTAGACCATAGCTCCCATCATCCCTTACCACTCTCCAAGCTGACTAGGGCAGATGGGAACTGTAGTCCAACAACAACTGGATGGCCAAAGAGTCCTCAGCCCTAATAAGTGTCTCTTAAGCTCTGTAACAACAGCTAAAGTTATGTTGTTTGGTAGGCTCTTGTTTGAATGGTGCTTTGTGATTATTATTATTTAGTTGTAAGGCAGACTTGGAGCAGAATGAGTATAATGTTTGAAAATACATGCAACTGCTTAATGAGATTAAGGGGTTAAACCAAAATACACAGTTAAATTCAGGTACTGTAGCCAGCAGGGTGGATTGATTTGCAATCAAACTTCAGTCATAAATCATCAAGAAAAACTGCCACTTTCAAGTTGTTGATTTTAAATTAAGGCTCCCATCTGCACTATGCATTTAAATCATTTGGCTTTCTCCAAAGAATCCTGGGAACTGTTAAGGATGCTGGAAGTTTTTTTGGAGATCCTTATTCTTCTCTCATTTTCCAGAGTTCCCTGGGAAGGGGGAAAGATTGTTAACCCACTCTGGCCCTTGTAGCTCTGTGAAGGCAACAGGGGTCTCCTAACAATTTTCAGCACCCTTAACAAACTACAGTTCCCAGGATTTTAGAAGGGAAGTCATGCTTTAAATGGGCATTGGATGTGTTTTGATTATGTGTGGATCTGCCCTGAATGGGCTAATCTAACCAATTGCAACATTTCAATTTACTACAGAAACTGTATCCGAAACATGCTTCTTAGGCATTAAAACACTCTAGTAACTAGCGAGTAACCCTATTGAACACAGTGGGGCTTGTCTCTGAGGAAATGCACATAGGTTTGTGGTGTATTACCCCATATAGGATTAGGGTTTTCCTATTTTGGTGGAGAAACAGTTGTAACATGTTGTGATACCCATCAGAATCCCAAATCCCTTTCTCTGCTCCCTCAGTAAAAAAAGAAAAGAAAAAACTGCAAACTAGTTGAGACTCGACCAGGACACATGTTACTCATGGATAATTCGGGAGGTGAGGGCAAGTGAGGAAAGGGAAGGCCCTTAATCAGAAGCTTGCAAAACTTCTCAGAATCCCTAGAAGAAGGTTGTAGAACCCTGGGTGCAAAATACAGATATAAGAGAATGTACTTTTTTGTATTGCTCCTTCCTTTTCTTATTTAATTTAATTTCCACTCTGCCTCCCTGATCTCATTCACATCACATCAACAAAAAGCAGCTAACAATCCAAACCTTTTGCTCATTGCAGCTCATGTGGTTTTGCTCATGTGTTCCTATCTACTTAAGAGGCAGATGAAGCCCCACATTTCTAACAGAAGCAAGGACTGGTAGTTTTTGGTCAGAGCATTTTTCAGTGGTACCTCGGGTTAAGCACTTAATTCGTTTTGGAGGTCCGAACTTAACCTGAAACTGTTCTTAACCTGAAGCACCACTTTAGCTAATGGGGCCTCCTGCTGCTGCCGCGCCACCGGAGCACGATTTCTGTTCTCATCCTGAAGCAACGTTCTTAACCTGAAGTACTAGTTCTGGGTTAGCGGAGTCTGTAACCTGAAGCGTATGTAACCCGAGGTACCACTGTACTGTCAAGAGATAAAATGGGAACATCCTTTGTTGTATGGATATAGAGAATATATTTATATCATTTGAAAATGGAGCACACCGAAGAGTTTGTGTAGGTAAAGAACATGGACATATGGCAGATTATGTAGGTGAGCACTGTGGATGTTCTTTCTAGTGATACATTGGAACGGGACATAGCTCAGTGGTAGAGCATCTAATGTGCATACTGAAGGTCTCAGTTTCAATCCTTGACATTTCCAGTTAGGGCCTGGAGAAGTGAACCCCTCGAGAGCCACTGCCAATCAGTGTTGACCAGTAGTTTCCAATTATCTAAGTGCAGGCGCCGGGAAACAAACGAATAAACTATAACCTGAAATGGCGAGAGAGAGCTGGAAAGTCCTTGAGGCTCAAAAGGAGACCCTCTCCAAAGCCCGAAGAGGACGCCAGTGAGTCAAAATTACAGAAAAGAAGACTCCCAAGGACTCCAAAATTGCATGCAGGAGCTCTCGCTGTTACCCAGATCTATTGAATTCAGTGGGGCTTACTCCTGGGTAAGTGGAGTTAGGATTGCAGCCTACGATGGCAGCCTTCACCACAGCTTGAGATAGCAAAATTCCATATTTTTCACCATGAGCTATGTGAAAATGCCGTTCCTCAGCTTCACTAGATGACCTCAGGTTCTAATATTATGAAAGGGGGAGAGAAGAAAACATCTTATCTATTTACTTTTTCCACACCAGGCATAATTTTTTAATGTTTCTGTAATATTTCCTCATAGGAGAGATTATTCAGGCCCCTGATCATTTTGCTTGCCCTTTTTTTTAATCAAGCCCATAATAAGGAAATAGGACATGGCCTCTTGATATAGCATATGACCTCCTAGTGCCTTGTTTCAAATGCTTGACCTCAAACATATATTTTTCCATGAATATTTATTTTCACAGGAAAGCGCCTTTGTGTTTGATTGAAGGCCTGAGATTCAGTTAAGAGATGATGACTGCTGAGCCATGTATTAACGCCACAAGAGCAAGCCGACATGAGCCTGGGCTCACCCAATTCCCTCTCCTCTGCCCTTGTGGCTGGGAAGTGGGCTTCAGCCAAGTCTGGTTTTCCCTTTTAATGAATCCCACCTTAGCGTTGCATGGTTATCACAAACCTGGTTTGAAACAAACTGGCTAGTTTAATAAGGCAGCATCACAAGCCACAGCTTGACGTTGGCTTGTTATGAAACATGGCAGAGTTTGTTTTAAACCAGTATCCCTGGTTCAAGCATAACCCTAAACTGGGATTTTAGCAAAAGTGAAAGTAACTCCGCTGAAATCCACCTTGTGTCTGCATGGAAGGAGGGAGCATACAAGCTCGATGCTTTGCTCAGGCTTGGCAACATAATGTGGTGTATACAGACTTCACCAGCAGTACTGATAAGAGAAAACAGTATTCAGATTTCATGTAATTTAGGCTGCAGTCCTAACGCCATTTACCTAGGAATAAGCCCCAATGAAGTAAACCTACTTCTGAGTAGACGTGGTTAGAACTGCATTTTCCCCCTAATGAGAGATGTAGAATATATAAAGTTTTTTTAAAATAAATAAGGTTTAAGTCACCTAAAACATGCATTTAAAATGATGACCTTCAAAATATTTTTAGGAACCCCGGTGTCAAGTACAAAGAAAATCCTGTGGAACATAATAGCACTCCAACTAAATGAGGCTGTAAACCTGGAGAATGTGATCTGGCAGCAACACAAAAGTGAACCTTCCCTATAATAATAATAATAATTTATTATTTATACCCCGCCCATCTGGCTGGGCCTCCCCAGCCACTCTGGGCGGCTTCCATAAAAACCAAAAATACAATAAAATATCACATGTTAAAAACTTCCCTGAACAGGGCTGCCTTAAGATGTCTCTTGAATGTCAGGTAGTTATTTATCACTTTGACATCTGCTGGAAGGGCGTTCCACAGGGTGGGCGCCACTACCGAGAAGGCCCTCTGCCTGGTTCCCTGTAGCTTTGCTTCTCGTAATGAGGGAACCGCCAGAAGGCCCTCGGCGCTGGACCTCAGTGTCCGGGCAGAATGATGGGGGTGGAGACGCTCCTTCAGGTATACTGGACCGAGGCCGTTTAGGGCTTTAAAGGTCAGCACCAACACTTTGAATTGTGCTCGGAAACGTACTGGGAGCCAATGCAAGTCTTTCAAGACCGGTGTTATATGGTCTCGGCGGCCGCTCCCAGTCACCAGTCTAGCTGCCGCATTCTGGATTAGTTGTAGTTTCCAAGTCACCTTCAAAGGTAGCCCCACGTAGAGTGCATTGCAGTAGTCCAAGCGGGAGATAACCAGAGCATGCACCACTCTGGCGAGACAGTCCGCAGGCAGATAGGGTCTCAGCCTACGTACCAGATGGAGCTGGTAAACAGCTGCCCTGGACACGGATTTGACCTGTGCCTCCATGGACAGCTGTGAGTCCAAAATGACTCCCAGGCTGCGCACCTGGTCCTTCAGGGGCACAGTTACCCCATTCAGGACCAGGGAATCCTCCACACCTGCCCGCCTCCTGTCCCCCAAAAACAGTACTTCTGTCTTGTCAGGATTCAACCTCAATCTGTTAGCCGCCATCCATCCTCCAACCGCCTCCAGACACTCACACAGGACCTTCACCGCCTTCACTGGTTCTGATTTAAAAGAGAGGTAGAGCTGGGTATCATCCGCATACTGATGAACACCCAGCCCAAACCTCCTGATGATCTCTCCCAGCGGCTGCATGTAAATGTTGAAAAGCATGGGGGAGAGGACAGAACCCTGAGGCACCCCACAAGTGAGAGCCCAGGGGTCTGAACACTCATCCCCCACCACCACTTTCTGAACACGGCCCAGGAGGAAGGAGCGGAACCACTGTATAACAGTGCCCCCAGCTCCCAGCCCCTCAAGACGGTCCAGAAGGATGCTATGGTCGATGGTATCAAACGCCGCTGAGAGATCCAGCAGAACTAGGAAACAGCTCTCACCTTTGTCCCTAGCCCGCCGGAGATCATCAACCAGTGCGACCAAGGCAGTTTCAGTCCCATGATGAGGCCTGAATCCCGACTGGAAGGGATCCAAATGGTCCGCTTCTTCCAGGCGTGCCTGGAGTTGTTCGGCAACCGCTCGCTCAATCACCTTGCCCAGGAATGGAAGATTTGAGACTGGGCGATAGTTGGCCATCGTGGCCGCATCTAAAGATGGTTTTTTAAGAAGCGGTTTAATAACCGCCTCTTTCAGCGGGTCTGGGAAGGCTCCCTCACGGAGGGAAGCATTCACCACCCCACGAAGCCCATTGCCCAGTCCTTCCCGGCTAGCTTTTATAAGCCAGGATGGGCAAGGATCCAGGAGACAGGTGGTTGGTTTCACTCGTCCAAGCAGCCTGTCCACATCCTCGGAGGTAACAGATTGGAATTGATCCCACTCAACTTGACTAGACAGAACTCTAGCACTCTCCCGCCCTGGCCCTGCTCCCACGGTGGAGTCTACTTCTTCCCGAATCTGAGCGATTTTATCTGCAAAAAACTTTGCAAAATCATTGCAGGAGAACATGTGGCCCATACTGGGCCCCGATGTTGCAGGTGGTTCCGCTAAATTGTGAACCACCTGAAAAAGTCTCCTGCTGCTGTTTTCTGCAGATGCAATAGAGGCGGCGAAGAAATTCTTCTTCGCCGTCGCTATCGCCACTTGGTAGGCTCGACGTTGAGCTCTAACCTGTGTCCGGTCAGATTCGGAATGAGTTCTCCGCCACCGGCGCTCTAGCCGTCTCAACGATTGTTTCATTGCCCTCAGATCCGTGGAAAACCACGGGGCTGTCCGGGCTCCATGCAATCGGAGAGGGCGCTTCGGAGCCAAACAGTCAATAGCCCTGGTTAACTCCACATTCCAGCGGGCCACCAGGGAATCAGCTGAAAGGCCATCAACATGGGATAAAGCATCCCCTACCACTCTCTGGAAACCATTTGGATCCATTAAGTGGCGGGGGCGGACCATCCGAATTGGTCCCACCTCCCTGCAGAGGGGATGGGTCGCAGAGAAGTCCAGTTGCACCAGGAAGTGATCTGACCATGGCACTTCTTTCGTTTCGCTTTTACTTAGTGTCAGATCACCAACATCCATAGAGGTAAACACCAGGTCCAAGGCATGTCCACGGCTATGGGTTGGGCCAGACTTATTCAGGGACAGCCCCATGGAGGCCATGCTTTCCACGAAGTCCCGAGCGGCCCCTTGTAAGGTCGTGTCGGCATGGATGTTAAAATCCCCTAGGACGACCAAGCTAGGTGTCTCCAGGAGAACATCCGCCACGACCTGAAGCAGCTCGGGCAGGGAATCCTTGGTGCAGCGGGGAGGTCGGTACACCAAAAGGAATCCTGTACTGCCCCTATTGCCCAACTTCCAGAACATGCACTCAGAAAACTGGGTCTTCCCAACAGGACGCCTGGTGCAAACTAATGACTTCCTAAAAATCACTGCAACCCCCCCTCCCCGCCCACATGACCTGGGTTGCTGTGCGTAAGAGAAACCTGGTGGACAAGCAGCGGCAAGGACAGGCCCATCTGCTTCATCCAACCAGGTCTCTGTTATACATGCCAGGTCAAATCCTCCATCCATGATCAAGTCATGGATGGCAGTGGTCTTATGAATCATTGACCTGGCATTGCACAGCAGCACCTTCAGGTCATGTGGGTATCCCTTGCTGATTCTAGTATCCATCCGGTCAGGACCAGACCCGGAGGCAGGGATAGTCCTCAGACAACGACTAAACCTGCCTCCTCTGTAATGATAGGGTCTGGTCTTAGCGTAACTCCTCCTCCTACCCGTGATCACTGAGATCGGTTGTCCCAGTGCATCCCGCCCTGTGGAACATGCCCCAGCCATTTTATGGGCTGGGGCCCACTCCCCGGCAGCCCTGAACCCTCCCCCTAAAAACAAAATAACACCTTAAACAAACAAACAAAACCAATAAAACAATACAAACGAAAAATGTAGAAATTACAAAAACATCAAAATAATAATAATAATAAAAAATTCCCCAGGCCCAACCAACATCCATCCCACCCCCACCCCGCACATACAAAAAATCCAAAGAATTAAAAAACAAACAAAAAAAACACATTTTAAAAACACTCTGTGCCTCTCCGGCAGTAACAACTGTCCTGGTGAGGCCTGTCAGGCCCCGCCCTGGGCCAGATGGTAAGTGGCAGGAAGGAGCAGGGCCCTCAAGCACTCACTCAGGGAGTCTTCCTGGGCAGCAGGCCGCAAGCCGCACGCAGTCCTTATGAGGCTTCAGGCCCCGCCCCAGGCCAGATGGTAAGTGGCAAGAGCAGGACCCTCAAGCACTCACTCAGGGAGTCTTCCTGGGCAGCAGGCCGCAAGCAGCACGCAGTCCTTATGAGGCCCCAGGCCCCGCCCCAGGCCAGATGGTAAGTGGCAGGAAGGAGCAGGGCCCTCAAGCACTCACTCAGGGAGTCTTCCTGGGCAGCAGGCCACAAGCCGCACGCAGTCCTTATGAGGCCCCAGGCCCCGCCCCAGGCCAGATGGTAAGTGGCAGGAAGGAGCAGGGCCCTCAAGCACTCACTCAGGGAGTCTTCCTGGGCAGCGGCAGCAAGCAGCACGCAGTCCTTATGAGGCCCCAGGCCCCGCCCCAGGCCAGATGGTAAGTGGCAAGAGCAGGGCCCTCAAGCACTCACTCAGGGAGTCTTCCTGGGCAGCAGGCCGCAAGCAGCACGCAGTCCTTATGAGGCCCCAGGCCCCGCCCCAGGCCAGATGGTAAGTGGCAGGAAGGAGCAGGGCCCTCAAGCACTCACTCAGGGAGTCTTCCTGGGCAGCAGGCCGCAAGCCGCATGCAGTCCTTATGAGGCCCCAGGCCCCGCCCCAGGCCAGATGGTAAGTGGCAGGAAGGAGCAGGGCCCTCAAGCACTCACTCAGGGAGTCTTCCTGGGCAGCAGGCCGCAAGCCGCATGCGGTGCCAACTTCTGGAATGCTCTCCTTTGTGTGATTTGGGAGTGCACCCAAATTTCATTAAAAACTCATTTGTTTGTTCAGGCATTCTCTGACTAGTACATTGATTCTGCTACACTATACCATTAATGATACACATAACACTGTTTTTTTTAAAAAAGTGAGATGGTTTTAATGCAGTTTTGTTTCTATCTCTGTAAACTGCTTTGAGATTTAATTGTAATGACAAGCTGTATATATATATAAAAACCTATCTAAAGAAATAACCCTCACAATCTTCAACAGATAGGAAAGATGAAAGCCACACTTAGTTCATTATTTGGCTGCATATTTGGCAAGCAAGTACTTGTGGTGTGATCAAGCCAAAGTGAAGTACTTGAAAAACTACATGTGCTGAAATCTGGGCAGCTTGAAAAGTGCTAAATGTTAGCTGGATAATGCCCTTAGTGATTTCAGACAACAAGACAAGAAAACACATACACATAAGCTTCCTTCTCACTAGGAAGCACATGAATACATTTTTAATACTTAGCATTTAAATAAATATAGGACAGTAGCATTCAGTGTTAACAGGACATTCCCGAGCAAAGAAGTGTGTGTTGGTAAACACTGGACACTAACATACTTCTTGTGGGAAATTGCTGTCAAACATAACTATGCATGAGTGCTAGTTAGTGCATGAAAGGGTTAAGACCAGAGAGGTCTGTTCCTAGACTCAGCTAGGTAACATCCCCTTACCTCTGTGAGGGAGGAAGTGAAGCTGCTTCTCTTCTTTTCTGTCACTCTCTTCCAGCCATGTAACCAATCAGGACGGATGTGTCTGAACTAGCTCCAGATTTCAGACCAAATGTCTGAAACTATATTCAGTATTTTGTATTCCTTGTTTCTTCATGGAATAACACATGAACCAGATATTTGGATTTAGTAAGTAAAGCTTTTTAACTTACTCAACAGTGTGTGCGCTCTGATCATTGCTAGATAGGTAAAGAGAGGGGGCAAGAATTGTAAGCAGACTAACAGGGATATGCGAAAGGGTTTAACAACCTATATCCCATGCTATGCTGCTGGTTAACTCTGAGAGTGTATCTAACATTGTTGAGGGATCTCTCACACTCTTAGAGTGTGTAAAGTCCCATGTTTTGAATCTAGGCATCCAGCTGATACTTTTGTTAATTACTCACATGTGGGTGAGATCTTTTTCCACCTCCACATTTCTGACATATAATTACAAAGCAGCTCTTTGCTTTGGCATGAACACGAACACTAGATTCTACAGTCCAGTATCTCTTCATCTTCTAATAGTTGTCCTTTTAGGAAATGAGTTTAATGTACGTTTTTATGTTGTGAACCTATTTCAGATTTTCTTCACGCTAAGCAGTGTAACAGATATTTTAAATAAATAAAAGTTATTGCCAACTTTAGAAATGGATTCCCAAATTAATGAACTTAAATGTGTGAATAAAGGATAAGAAATGATAAACAATGAAATTGGTCAGAGCATATGCACAAAACAAGGACCGTGGTGCAGAGATAATAGTGAAATGTGATATAGTCACTGTGAGACAGTGATGACCATCCTCCAGGGATTCTCTTGTCTGTAAAAGCTTATACACAGCCATGCTGGTCTAGTGAATTTGTGGGTTACAGGGAAAAAGCCTTCCTCATTAATATCAATGACAGGGGTGGAGTTTTGCATGGATAATGAAGTGAACATGTGGTGCTGCCATTGATAATAAAGTGAGGAAGTCTGAGCACATGGTGTGGAGGTTCCTTCTGTGCAACGAGATGATAAATCTTTAGATCTGAGAATTGATGAGGAACGTGTGACATCTCAGATGTTGGACGTCCACATGGATCTGTGCCTTGAATCAAAGTATTTGTGGTGCTGACAAGAACTATGTGGTTTTTACTGGACAGCCTACCAGTGTAATACTTTATCTGATGGTGCATATTTTGGCTTCCCATGTAAAATCATGCCAATTCAAGAAGATCCATTTTAAGACTACTGGATCTGACTTCTACCCAGATATCATGGATAAGTAACAAGTGTCCGTGTGTGCATGTGTGTGTGCTTTCTGACCATCAAGAAAGGGGAGTGAGATTCAGGAGATGGGGGAAATACACAACCAGAGAGGGTGGTGCCCATAGCACAATCTCAAATTCCAAATGTGTTCACTTCACTGGCCTAAAAAGTGGCAGTCCCAGCTGGCCTTACTGCTTTTGGCACTCATACAAATCCGCCACTTAAAATCAGGTGGAGGACTGCTTGCCCCCTGCCCATGTCCTGTGTTGTTCTGAGGGTCCCCCAACCCTCTGGAGTGGATTTCTGTGGTGCACAAGACACAGTGGGACAGGAGAGGTAAGAAGTGTCCATTGCATGAGTGAAAATCTGCTCAGTAAAGTTAAGATCCAAGTCAGTAGCTGTTCCAAAGAGCTTTATAACTTGACAACATATTTGAACCTGTCCCTGCTACCTGCCCAGAGCTCCATCCATTACAACATCATATAGAATGGGGCTAGCTTCCAGTTTCCCCAGCTGAAGACTAGGTGTAGGATGCTAGGGGTGTTCTGTATTTAATAAATTCATGTAAATCGTGCACGAGGTACTGAAGTTTGTCTTGATTTATGTACAATTTTAAAAGCAAGCCTAAGTGACTAGCTGAAAGACTTATTGCGAAATAGGGCTCTGCAGCCTTTTTTTTTTTTTTATAAATTTTTTATTGCGTTTCTTTCCATAGTTTTATAGGTTACAAACAAATAACATAATTGCAAGAAACAAATTTTCCCTTTTTTTAACAACAAAAACAAACAAAAACAACTTGGACTTCCCCACCCCTTCCGATTCTGCGTTATTTAAATTAACAATGTCAGCATTTTGTTACCTTATTTCATGCCTTATTGTAACTTTCAAATGTTATGTACCCAGATTCGATATATTGTATCTCAGTTTCAATGCCTTTAAAATAAACATAACATGTTCGATTCAAATTGTCTCCTTTTCTCTTTTATCACTTATTTTACAATTTACTTAATCATGATTGCTAAAGCATAACTTTTCCTAATCATGCACTATCTTAAGATTCATACAGCTTGTAGTATTTTTGCAAATAGTCTTTAAATTTTTTCCAGTCCTCCTCAATTGTTTCTTTATCCAGATCTCGGATTCTGCCGGTCAGTTCAGCTATCTCCATGTAGTCCATCAACTGCTTCTGCCATTCCTCCAGCGTGGGCAAATCTTGTGTCTTCCAGCTCTTAGCAATGAGTATTCTTGCTGCTGTGCTAGCATACATAAACAAGGTTCTGTCTTTCTTTGGCATTTTCTGGTCTACCATGCCCAGCAGGAAGGCCTCTGGTTTCTTGGGAAAGGTATACCTAAATACCTTTTTCAATTCATTATAAATCATTTCCCAGAAGGTCTTCACTTTTGGGCAGGTCCACCAGAGATGGAAGAAAGTCCCCTCTGCTTCCTTACACTTCCAACATTTATTGTCAGACAGGTGATGTATCTTAGCTAACTTGACTGGGGTCATGTACCACCGGTATATCATTTTCATAATGTTTTCCTTCAAGGCACTACATGCCGTGAATTTCATTCCGGTGTTCCATAACCTCTCCCAGTCTTCAAACATAATATTATGTCCAACATCCTGTGCCCATTTTATCATAGCAGATTTAACTAACTCGTCCTGTGTGTTCCACATAAGCAGCAAGTTATACATTCTAGATAGAATCTTGGTCTTTGGTTCTAACAATTCTGTCTCTAGTTTCGATTTCTCCTCCTGGAAACCAACTTTTTTATCCATTTTAAAAACCTCTTGCATTTGAGCATAATGTAACCAATCTCGCACCTTGTTTTTTAGTTTATCCTGGCTCTGCAACTTCCAACTGTCTCCAATTTTTTCAATTAATTCCCAATATTTCGGCCAGTAGGCCTCCATATTGGGTCTTTTTCGAGCCTTGGCCTCCACCGGTGACAGCCACCTCGGTGTTTTACTCTCTAATAAGTCTTTGTATTTCGTCCAGACTGCAAAAATTGCTTTTCTGACAATATGGCTTTTAAACAATTTGTGAACTTTAGCCTTGTCATACCATAGGTATGCGTGCCAGCCAAAAGCATTATCAAAACCTTCCAGATCTAGGACATCAGTGTTTTCTAGCAAAAACCAATCTTTCAACCAGCAGAAGGCTGCAGCTTCATAGTACAACCTCAAGTCCGGCAGGGCAAACCCCCCTCTTTCTTTTGAGTCTGTTAATATTTTATACTTTATTCGGGGCTTTTTGCCCTGCCAGACAAACCTAGATATATCCTTCTGCCATTTTCCAAAACATTCCACTCTGTCCACGATCTGTAGGGTTTGAAACAAAAATAACATTTTCGGCAGCACATTCATTTTTATTGCTGCAATCCTTCCCAACAAGGAAAGTTTCAATCTTGACCAAATTTCTAGATCCTTCTTAACTTCCGACCAACATTTTTCATAGTTGTCCTTAAATAAATTCAAATTTTTGGAAGACAAATAGATCCCTAGGTATTTCACTTTTTTTACCACATTCAGTTCTGTTTCTCTCTGAAACCCCTCTGTTTCTGTAAGTGTCAAATTCTTGGTCAAAACCTTGGTTTTTTGCTTGTTCAACTTAAATCCCGCCACCCGACCAAACTCAGATATAAGTTCAAGAGCTCTTTTTGTACTGGATTCTGGCTCCTGCAGTGTCAAAACTAGATCATCTGCAAAAGCTTTCAATTTGTATTGTTTCACTCCGACCTCTATCCCTTGTACCAACCGGTCCTTCCTTATCATATTCAATAGCACCTCCAGCACTGAAATAAATAAAAGAGGGGATAGAGGGCACCCTTGTCGTGTCCCTTTTTCAATTTTAAACTCCTCCGTCACCACATTGTTCACTATTAATTTAGCCTTTTGCTCTGAATAACTTGCTCGTAACCCATTTTCAAACCCCCGCCCCACTCCCATCCCTTCCAAGTTTTTCTTCATGAACCTCCAAGATATATTGTCAAATGCTTTCTCCGCATCAATAAAAATTAACACCGCCCTTGTGTTCATGTTGGTTTGTAAAAGTTCCAAAATATCAATGATGTTTCTGGTATTCTCATATAAATGTCTACCAGGGAGAAAGCCTGCTTGGTCTTTGTGAATTACTTCATTTAAAACTTTTTTAAGTCTACTTGCCAAAATGTCTGCAAATATTTTGTAATCCACATTCAGGAGTGAGATGGGGCGGTAGTTCTTGAGCTGAGTCTTTTCAGATTCTGTCTTAGGTATCAATGTGATGAAGGCTTCTTTCCACGTTTCTGGTGCCCTCTTCCCATCCAAAATCTGGTTGCATACCTCCAACAAAGGTTGTATCAAATAATCCTTCAAAGTCTTGTAGTATTTGGAGGTAAGCCCGTCCGGGCCTGGAGATTTGCCTAGTTGCATGTTCTGAATGGCACCTTCAATTTCCTGAGTAGTTATTATAGAGTTCAAGATTGATCTTTTATCTTGAGTTATTTTTGATAGTCCATTTATCTTTAAAAATTGATCTATCTCAGATTCTTTCTGAGGCCCCTGTGTATAGAGTTCTTTGAAATATCTGTGGAAGCACTTCCTAATTTCTTCTGGTTTCTGTACCATCCTTCCTTCAATCTCTAGATTTGTTATCGTATTTAGCTTTTGTCTTTTTTTCAGCTGCCAGGCTAGCAGCTTTCCACATTTGTTTGCTGATTCAAAAGATCTTTGCTTCATCTGTTTTATTTTCCATTCAATCTCCTGGTTAATCAATTTTGAATATTCTGCTTGATGGAATTTAATTTCTCTCAGCAGCTCCTTTGACTTTGGTTTGGTTCTCAATTTTTCCTCTCCCTGGTGTATTTTCTCCAATATTTTATCTTTCTTTCCATTCCAGAGCTTCTTCTTAATTGTATTCTGTTGTATCAGAAACCCTCTCATAACAGCTTTGCTTGCGTCCCAGATTGTTCTTTTTTCTACTGTAGTGTTCAAATTTATCTCAAAGTAGTCCTTTAGTGTTTTTTGGGCCTTTTTCACAATCTCTTGATCTCTTAGTAGTGTGTCATTCATTCTCCATCTGAAGGAACCGGGTTGAGTTAGTCTGAGTTCTATTTTCAGAGCGTTGTGGTCGGAGCATGTTTTTGGGCAGATTTCCACCTTTTTGGTCTTGGGTGCCAGCCCCCTGGAGGTCCAGATTTGGTCGATCCTTGACCAGGACTTGCTCAGTTAATACAAAGCAACTGTGCCACATGGTTAACTGTACACAAAAGAGACACTTCAAAACAAATTATACTGAAGACAGAATCTGTGGGATCAGTTGAGGAGTGTTCTCATTTTTCAAAAACGAAAAGCTTACAAATGCTTTCCTCGCCTAGATGTCAACACTTGTGTCAAGGCTGTGGTTTCTCTGTAGCCATTTCGAATTCTCCTGAGCAGTGAATGCATCTAGTGGCCTTGATTGCAGGAGCCTTGTCTCTGTGTGTCCTGATAATAAGATTGCTAATTATTTTAATGGAAGCCTGTCAGAGCTGGCATACAGATGCTAACCTGTTTCATTCCGGTATCTCCTTTTCAAAATGCCGCTGTTAGTGTAATGAGTTCTGCCTTGTCAGAAGAATGAGATTGTCCACATGCATTTTCTTTCAGCAGAGATCCTGCTGATAGTGATGTGTCTTCCTGCAGCTGAGCATACCTGTGTACTTCATAAGTCAGTGGAGAATAGGTGGCGATAATGGAGAACTAGTGATAACTATCTATGGCCACCAGATAGTAACAGGTAGACCATGCTATGTTTTATGCTAATTTAATATTTTAATTGTTGGCATTTACATCTGCCACATTTTACCCCTTTAATCAAAATGGGAATCTATAGTATCCCACTCATGTGATTCCACCTAATCAAGGACCACTTACTCTTGTTATTGCTGATGAAATTGACACTCTGGTGTGGTTCCTGCCTGGGTAGAATTTTGGAATACTATTCTTGAAAACACTGGGTTTTTCTGAACATAAATCAAAGAAGAATATAGGTGTTTTGTATCTTCCATCCTTGGCTTCATATTTGACCAAGGATGAAAATGTGCACCCATTATTTAATTGGATCTAAGATAAAAAGAAGATGAGTTTTGGCTTTACTTCTTGCTTGACCTAATTATCTCCTACCTCCCCTTTTAAAAGAGTGGCTGATTGACGTCGATAAGCAGCTATAAATCTCTCCATGTTCGTGCCAATGGTATGAATCAAACTTTATTACTTCAAGGACGCTGGAAAGGCTTGTAGCTTGTAAAACTAACAAGACTTACTGGAAATAACCAGAAAACAGGGAACAAAAGGAAGAGTTTTATGCACATTTCATCCCTGCCAGTATATTCTCTATTGAATAATACATCGACCCATCTTTATGTCTCAGGTTACTGGCAAATCTTGATTTATGTTCCAGGAAGTGTTTGAAACAGTGGCAGGATCCTTTACTAACCTAGCTTCTACTTCTGTTTACTTGTCTGGCCTAATAAACTCCTGAAGTGCTACTAACTTGGTGTTGGAGATCCTCTAAAATGCATGTTTTACAAGGTTCTTGTAAGCTTGTGCTGACCTTTTGCCCAGTTCACAATGCACCTTGCTTGACTAAGCTAAATGCCACTGTTGCCTCCACTACTGCTGAAGGAAACCAGGTTTCCTTGTATCGTAACATGTAAGACCTGGTTCACATGTTATACTTACCATGACCACATGGATGCGCTGGCTCCTGGAGAGGAACTTGCACCTGTCTACTTTGGCCTCTCTGGGCTTTTTAGCTCTGCTCAGTGAGGCAGCTATGCCATGTCTGGCTTAGCATGTTGTCCGAACTGCGGATCATGGTGATGCTCTCTTCTTAATCATGATCTGCAGCCAAGGTCTGTCCTATGGTTATACAGTAGGTCATGGTTAAGTAGGAGAGATCTTAAGCATGATCACAGGCAGGTGGGAGAAGATGGCAGGGCAAAGAGGGTGAGGCATTGTCTGTTTGCCTTCACTCACCTGTGTTTCCCAGTTTGATGGGCCTGCAACAGCCTCTCCCCTTGAGCCAGAAAGCAAAAAGACTCCTTCCTCCCTGTCAGCCTGGATAGCTCAGTTGGTTAGAGTATGGTGCTGATAATGCCAAGGTTGGAAGTTCAACCCCTGTATGGGGCAGCTGCATATTCCTGCATGGCAGGGGGTTGGACTAGATGATCCACAGGTTCCCTTCCAGCCCCATGATTCCATGACTTGTGCAGAAATGTCTTTGAGAACAGCTGCCACTGTTGCCCCTTGGCTCAAGTTAGGAATTGCCTGGCGGAAACTTTTTGGACTATATTTGGATTCTTCAAGACATCAAGTGCTGGAGAAGTTTTGAACATATTTTGACGAATGTAGCTCTTCCCCCTATTTTACACAATCTGCAATATGCCATAAATTGCTCAGGTGGATTTCTTTAGGCTTTAATACTATCAGAGGTCAACATACTTTTCTGATAACTTTTATTGGCCCTATTCTGTAGAAAAGGGCACCTGGGAATCCAAGCCAAGGTGAAGAATACTTTCTTCAGCCTTCTCCAGCTGGCACATCTTTGGGTCTCTCTATGCCAATTTTGGTGACTTGCAAAAATAGTTGTTGGTAAACACAGTCACTGAGTATAGGCAGATACTTTTGATGTCTCACATAAGAGACACTTTTCTGTGCATGCAGAATTTAGATTTCTGAGAAATGTAGTGTCCTCTTGATGAAGGAGGGGCTGTAGCTTAGTGGTAGAATTCGGTCTCAGATTAAATCTCTGACCTATCCAGTTACATTTTTAAAAGCATTTTAGTAGAGATGGGAAAGATCTCTGCCTAAGTCCCTGGAGAGCTGCTTTGAATCAGAGCAGAGACAATACTTAGCCTGCTGTTCCAATGGCTTTGCTAATATAGTCCCTGTCCTTTATGAAAAATATCCATATGCAGGAAAGACTCAAGTGCTGAAACCAGAACAGAGCATGAACATGAAGAAATGTATACAGTCAGCTGTGGTGCATGTACCTGATGAAGTAAACTATAGTTCACAAAAGCTTATGCCATGTCAACATGTTAGTTTTTTAAGGTGCCACAAAACTTTGTTGTGCTTGAGACTATCTGTGACACGTTGGTAGGAGGGCACAGAGGTTAAGTTTCCCTACCTTTATCTGCTGGTACAATTAGCTCCAATCTGTACAGGGAGAACTAGAGTGCATCTTTCAAGTGATGTATGAAAATAACTTGAGTTTTCTGTTCTCGGGTTGGATGCTACCAGTTAAGTTATAGTTCGATTCATGTGGATATCATGTCAGTTGCTGGAGAAGCAGTTATAACATCCCATGATACCTTCAGCAGAAGCTGCCAAAGACTCATCAAAGCTGTTCATTGTGAGAACATCTCCTTTCCGAAAGCCCTTGTGTTGTGCTTATTGATGCTGTTCCTCATTTTAGACCTTAATCTGTGGTAAATATGTAGTCCGTATAATTATTAAGCATTGGCAGTGTACCTGACACTATACAGAACTTTGAAAGGACATAGAGGGCTTATAGTTGACCTGTGCATCTTCCTGAAGGGTTGGTCTGATGGTCTGGGTGTATGACTGACCTTTCCTAGCAAGGTGCTGTATTATAATCAATTGCTCCGCTTTCTGTTCCTTGTGATTTACACCGTAGACAAATCTTCACAAATGCATTTGAAGCTGGCAAGCGAATTCTCCAGAAGGTAAAGGACCTGTTTTTGCAAAGGAGGTTAGACCAAAGGTTTTGTAGGAGAAGTGAAAAGTCAGTTATGTTTGGGGAAAACGTTGCATAGGGCAGAGGGATGAGGGGCTTTAAACTGTTGCATAAAGTAAGAAGGAAGGGCTGTTTGGGAATCAGTGAAGCTTGTAAGGAGGGTTAGCAAGGAAGGCTTGGAAGACTATTTTTGGTATAAGAAGAAGCAAATATATGTCTGGAAAGCAGGCACTGGAGTGAATGAGAGGCACAGTTGGCAGAGCCCTGGGGAGGAAGGAGACGTCAAGGGTCTTGGACAGAACCGCACACAAAGCCTACTAACAGGAACATTTTGTACTGTGGGCAGTTCATACCCCACCCAATCTCATTTCACTTTTAAGTTGTATACCACCTTTCTCTATTACTATTAACAAGCACCGGTTTACAACGACAAAATATGCAACGAAGATCACACACCTTACAATAATCTGATCCAATACAAAAAGCTCATAATAAAAACATAACCTTAACATAAACTCCACTGGGAGGACTCACCAAACAGGCTTTGCTCTTGTGTCCATGATTATCTGCGGGGTCTGGATGGACTTTGCAGGTCAGGTTGGAGCTCCAGGAACACACAATTCACTTGTAGCCCTACAGAAAGGAAAAACTCTGGTGTACTGAAACCCTTGCATGCCCTCTGATTTTCCTCAAGCTCAGTTGTAAACTTATATTTTACTCATTGTTCTTCTATTTTTTAAAATTTATTTATTGATATCGTGATACATATATGAAATATTTACTTAGTATTGTTCTATATATTTGGTGGGGTGGTGGTGGTGATGATGGCAAGCATTATAAAATCTAGGCTTCTTTTTCTAATTTCCTATCAGAGTTTACAACGCTATGTTGCATCACAGGTTTGTTTGTTTTTATTAACCATTTTTTATATTAAGAACAGAATTAATGTTTGCCTCCTATACCTAGCCCTTCAGTAGTCCAACTGCCTCCCTGCTTGTAACTGTTTACAGTATTGCAGAAATGCTTGCAGTGTTACTGGAGCTGTTCTGTCACATCATATTGCTTTCCAGCTTAGTGATGGGATGTCCTTGCAGCTCCTGTATTCTCATGCCCTAGTTTTGTAACCACATGTGGTGTGCAACTTGGTGGAGAAAAAGAAGCTGCTTCAGCCATTCAAGTAAATGGATGGTACCGTAATAATATATCTTTGTGATGCAAGGAGTTGGAAATGCAGTGAGAAATGCTCAGGAGTTTATTCCTGACAGCATATTCAAATGCTCAGAAAAAGGACATAGTTCACTCCTCCTGGGACAGTATGAGTTCAGAATGGAAGATCATACACTAGCTTTTTTTGTTACCTGTGATTATTTTTGTGGAAGAGCCATATTTATTTTACCTAAAAAATCTTTGTTTTATTCTCAATTGGGGTACAAGCCAGGAGGAAAAAAAACCAACATGTTTGCATTTCTTCTTCTCAGATTTAGCTCAGGAGAGAGCAAGGGAGCACTTTGGTACCATGACATGCCTTCAACAAGGCTATTTGATTTCCGAACTGCCATTTAATTTGAGAGCTGGGAGGAAGAGTTCGAAATTTAAATAGGAGATGAATTAATCATCTGTGAGATGTTGCTCATTCTGCCTTAAGAGTAATTTGGCTTAGTCTGCTCGCTTCCGCCTTGCACTTCCTTTTGCCGAGATTGATAGGGAACTGAGAGGACTACTTTAGTCTCTGTTGTACTTTATCTCAAGTGAAACAATGTCTTGATTTCAGCAGTTGTCTGTTCCTTGATTAAAAGGTATTGTTTGGCACAATGGACAAGTGGGTTATCTGCAAGGTTGGTGTTATCTATTAGTTTAATGTTGCCTGTGCAACTGCATGTTGGACGCTCAGGACAGACCAAAGGAAGTACGTACTTAACACAGCACAGTTAAACTATGGAACTCACTAGCACAAGAAGTAGTCATGGCCACCAACGCGAATGCCTTTAAAAGGGGTTTACACAAATTTGCAGAAAATAAGGTTATCAGTGGCTGATAGCTTGTAAAGAAGTGTTGAAAGTGTTATTGCACTCCTATCCTGCTTACAGGGACGCGGGTGGCGCTGTGGGTAAAAGCCTCAGTGCCTAGGACTTGCCGATCGAAAGGTCGGCGGTTCGAATCCCCGTGGCGGGGTGCGCTCCCGTTGCTCGGTCCCAGAGCCTGCCAACCTAGCAGTTCGAAAGCACCCCCGGGTGCAATTAGATAAATAGGGACCGCTTACTGGCGGGAAGGTAAACGGCGTTTCCATGTGCTGTGCTGGCTCGCCAGATGCAGCTTTGTCACGCTGGCCACGTGACCCGGAAGTGTCTCTGGACAGCGCTGGCCCCCGGCCTCTTAAGTGAGATGGGCGCACAACCCTAGAGTCGGACACGACTGGCCCGTACGGGCAGGGGTACCTTTACCTTTTATCCTGCTTACCGACTTCCCACAGACATTTAGGTGGACACTGAGTGTAGGAAGCAGATGCTGAACTTGTTGGGCTTAAGAGTCTGATCCAGCAGTGCTCTTCTTACATTCTTATGATGCTTTGCCTTTCATTTTATTGCTAGGATTATTCTCCAACCCTTTCACGTGTTTGCTTATTCTGATGCATTTTACTTTACATCCTTTCCTTGCAGCAGAACTCCCGCCACCGTATACCGCCATTGCCAGCCCAGATGCCAGTGGCATTCCTGTAATAAACTGCCGTGTGTGCCAGTCATTAATCAATTTGGAAGGGAAGCTTCACCAGCATGTTGTCAAATGCACAGATTGCAATGAAGCTACGGTAAATGACTTTGCGGGCTTCTCGCTCTCGTGACATGTTTTATTATGCCCTTTCACAATAGAAGAGACTCACATCGATGTGACTGCTCAGCAGCTGAGAATTAGCATGCAGTATGAGGATCATTTGGATGCAAGGAAAGCCACTTTGAGTAGAAAACAGTAACCAGATGCTGATGTGACTAATTCATAGACGCTACATTTATGGAGATAGTAGTTCCCATGGCCTATGATTAAGTCCTGATTGAGTAGCTTCTCTATTTGCAGTCCAGTCCAGGTGTGGTCAGTTTCTGTATTCTGCAGCGCTTTATGCAGATCATATAGTTTGCCAAACCACCATTTTAAGAGCGTAAAATCCTGACTGCCTACTATTATCACTAAAATGTAAGAGAAAGAAAAAAGAGCATCTTCCACTCGCTCGTATTAACAATAAAAAATAATTCATCAATCCTGGCTTAAACATGCACATTAATATAAGCAGTCCATATGTCCAAATAGATAGCCAAACAAGAATGACAATTAGAAGATGCACTTTCAGATACAGAAAGGGAAGTGAGATCTTTGGACCGCTGGGTAATAGATGGTGGGCCTCTCTTTTTTTCTACTGTGTGTGTGTGATGGTGGGAATTAAAATTAAATTTTAAGTTAATTAAAATTAACTTGCTTACATTTCTATCTTTAAAAACAAAAAACCTGGATATAATGGAAATATAAAAACATTAAAATAAATGCACCCAGTCCATAAACTTTCTGTACTAACACATAACTGGCTAATGCTGGTCCAGCCCTTTGACACGGCAATATTTGATGCACTTGTTCTGTTGGGGCAAGGATTTAGACTTGTGCAACAAAACTCCCTCTCCCCCTCATCCTGTGCACAGCCTCCCCAAATCTGCTCCAGAGGGTTGGGGAAAACCCCAGAGCAGATTTAGTGGGAGGCATGTATGCAGGGAAGTTCTGTTCAACAAGCATAAATCCTTCCTGTAATGGAGATATTTAGAACAGCTTTGGATGCAATCCATAATGCTTATGTGTAATTTATGCTCATGTGGCTGGGATGTGCAACAAAAATCTTTATTACTGTTTCTGAAGTTTGCTATAGATTTTTATTGGTTATTTTATTGCTTTTGTTTTGTCCAGCACTTCCTTTAACCTGTAGTTAAAGTAGTATTGGTATGTAGGGATATATATGCGTGTGTAACAACTGTTTTCATGTGATTTGCACCTAATAGTACCATAAACAGCTTGTGGAGTCCAAACATCATCCTGTGCTCTGTCCATCCCCAGTGGCATGCTGCCTGTGGTTTATTTTTTAAACATAGAAGTACATTTTAAAAAAAATTTCATGCAGTCTGTTTTTCTTTTCTTAGCAGAATACTGTAATGTCCTGCATGCTAGCTATTGCCCTAACACTTCCCTCCCACTGTTGCAGTTTTTCTATTGGCTTTTTAAACTGGATTGTTCATATCCCATACCCTCTTCCACCTTGACTAATATTCATCACATTTCTGTTTTTTCCTCTCCCTAACACTGAAAAGGCTCAATAAGTGGTGGAATCCTCCCTTTGGCCCCCTCTATTTCAGCCTTGTAAAATCTATCATTTCTGCACATTTAGTTTTTGCTTAGTCTCAAGATTGCACTCAACACTAAAGAGTGAATGAAGAACAAAAAGAAAGTAAAAGCAATGTAAAAAGTGCTCTAACAAATAGGTGCTGGCACAGACCTACCTTAAATTATTTGAAATATCACCATGCTAGAATCAGTTGCTGTGCCTTGAATATCCATGTAGTCTTCCACCTTGAGTTTTAACTTTTCTGTTGGTCTGTTTAATCACTGTAGAATATTTTTCTTTTGACAGTCAGTACATTATATATGTAATTGCTTTTTCTTGTTTTGTGTAGCCAATCAAAAACCCTCCTTCAGGGAAAAAGTATGTTAGATGTCCGTGTAATTGTCTGCTTATCTGTAAGGATACGTCACGGAGGATAGGATGTCCAAGACCCAACTGGTAAGGGCAAACCAAATTATAATTTGCTTTTTCTCTTTGGTTTTTCACACACACAAAATGGTCTGACTATTGTGATATAAATAGTATAAAGAATAAAAAAAGAATATTGCCTCTGGCTATTTCTCTGTTTAATGTTTCACATAAATTTGTGGCTGCTAACCTCTGCAGAACTAAATCAATCTTTACCAAGGACGAAGAAGAAAAATAACTTCTGCTTCTACTGTGCTAGAGATCATGGGAAAGACAGAAAGATGGATGCCTCTTGCACAAGATAAAAGGCAAAAACATCATATTTTATTTTAGGAATGGAACAAGTAAAGAAGTGGCTGCAAAGGAACCACTGGGTGCATTTAAACCACACACCCAATGGTTTCTTAGCTGGTGGGGCTTGCATTTGGCACATTTTTTTATTTTGTACCAATTGCATGCCCTGCTGGGATTGTCTCACTGAGGAAACTTATGAAATTAAGGTCTGCAATTGGCACCAGTTGCACTGATTGTCACTGGCTGCAGCTGCTGCTGGGATTCACTGCACTCCAGAGTGCCTGGCCAGGAGCCCGCCCCCCTCTGTAGCCAGTCCCTGCCACCCTGGAGGTGGCTGTCAGTGCTGATCAGCTGATTGGCCCTGACTGCTGCACCTGCTGAGATTGTTTGCAGGGGTGTTTTTTGCAGACCAGCTAGGTACTTCTGTGGGAAACTGCTAGATACACAGCTATTACAGTATCGTGACTGCCTAACAACTACAAATAACCCATCTTTTCTCCAGTAAACACTTCTTATGTACTGAATGTAGTCAGATTGATTTAATGCTAATTTTATTCTTTATAACACAGAAGTAATAAGACCTCTCTTTGTAATAGGCAGTAATGGTGCAAGTCTATGAATGTTTGTTCAGAAATAATTTTCAATCTATTCAGTAGAGTTTTGGTCCCAAATGTTTAGTATTGCAGTAAATCAAAATGAAGAAGTATAGGAAAGAGGAGGGTAGTTCAGTATATCCAGGAGAAACACAGTCAGCCAATGTATTAGTGCACACTGCTGTTTTATGAAATGCCTAGTCCTATATTGTGTTGGTATAGGAGCAGCAGAATGTAGGATGTATGCTAGGAGCCCCAGTTCAGAACTGTGTAACACCTTACTCCCTACTTCCAGTAGTAGGAGCCTCTGTCGCTTCCTGCGCCAAGGACTGCACTAGTTATTGATGTGACACACTGATGACATTTGGGGAAACAGTGGGGCTCTGTGCTGCCCCAAAGTACCCATTTGCCTCTACAAATAATGCATCCAAGCACTTGAGAAAGGGTTCAGTCAAGGAGTAGAATGGTGGCTTATCTGTGTAATGTGGCCATTCAAGTTACCAGGTGGTAGGGTTGCTTGAGAAAGACTGGCTTCAAGGCAATGTATTCAACTTAGATATCAGTGCCTTGTGAGCAGGGTGATATATTTGAGGACTAATGCATAAAGTATGCATCTCTACAACAAAGGTTTGTATTGTAACCTTTTCAGTTTTGCCTTATCTGTTTTGCATCTTAAAATGTTGCTTGGGGTTTGATGCTAGAACAGGCCCATTTTAGGTGGGCCAAATCGGAACAAGCTTTCATTGTTGAAGATATATGGCTAGGGAATACCCTTTTTTCTGTGCTGTATACAATGACATGATGGGTTTACTTTTCTCCATACAGTAGGCGAATCATTAATCTTGGTCCAGTTATGTTGATTCCAGAGGAGCAGCCAGCACAGCCTGCAATTCCTGTTCAGCCAGAAGGCACTAGAGTGGTGTGTGGGCACTGCGGAAATACATTCCTGGTAAGTAGAGTCCAAATACCTTATATGAGAGGCATCACTATTTGCCCTCAAAGAACCAACTCATTTTTGTCAAGCATTGGCTTTGTAACTCCCTTAGGATATTCAGCCTATGTTTTAGTTTTCTCTTCTGCCAGTTGCCAGAGCTGGTCTCAATGCCTGGGGTGGTTCCCTAATAAAATGTTAGCTTTTCATCTAAGAATATGGTTTTCTTCTGTCTAGATGGAGATGTTCAACATTGGCATGTTCAGTTAAAATAATTAGGCTGCAGATAACGTAAAAGTCCTCTCCATAAGCTACTGGCGGTCAGTGTAGACTATAATGGGCTATTAGATGGACAAATAGTTTGACATG
Organism: Podarcis muralis; assembly: GCF_964188315.1. Lineage (NCBI taxonomy): Eukaryota > Metazoa > Chordata > Lepidosauria > Squamata > Lacertidae > Podarcis > Podarcis muralis. The sequence continues at coordinate 26,894,013 of NC_135662.1, forward strand.
GTTTAAGATCTCTTCTGATGTTAAGACTTTAAACAACTTCCTTAATCATGCCATGTTTTGTTTCTGGTAACTTTCTTCAGTTGCCCTTTCCTCTTGAGACCATTCTCTGCTGAAAACATTGCAGACAAAAGGGGGTGATCTTGATCAATGCTTGAAGTTGGAGGAAAAAGGAAGTGGGGTGGTTTTGATTTCTATTAGACCAAACTTAAATTTAGCCTGTTTTCCATTAACTATCTTTAACTACATAAGCTGTCTGCTAACAGGTTTGAATTAGTGCAGTCACACTTCGATAACTTACTAATTATTTCCATCATTACCATGAAAAGAACAGAGTTGCTATAAAGGAAGTTAACACCATAAATGTATATGGCACAATATTAGGCATCACAATGCATAATATTAGGTGTGACGTACCATCAAAAAGTTTGTATTATGGAAATAAAGGTAAAGGTAAAGGTACCCCTGCCCGTACGGGCCAGTCTTGACAGACTCTAGGGTTGTGCGCCCATCTCACTCAAGAGGCTGAGGGCCAGCGCTGTCCGGAGACACTTCCGGGTCACGTGGCCAGTGTGACAAAGCTGCATCTGGCGAGCCAGTGCAGCACACGGAAACGCTGTTTACCTTCCCGCCAGTAAGCGGTCCCTATTTATCTACTTGCACCCGGAGGTGCTTTCAAACTGCTAGGTTGGCAGGCGCTGGGACCGAGCAACGGGAGCGCACCCCGCCGCGGGGATTCGAACCGCCGACCTTTCGATCGGCAAGCCCTAGGCGCTGAGGCTTTTACCCACAGCGCCACCCGCGTATTTATGGAAATACCTGCACTTAAATGCCGCAGAGGCAGGGCAAGAACTGTAGTCTGCATGATGATGTCCCTTACCCAACCATTGTTATATATTAATTGTCTGCATATGACATTAAGTGTAGGTATGCTGGGCATCGTTTGCCCAAAACAGCCTGGCACGCCTAATTCAGCCCATGGACTGAAGGTTGCCCATCACTGGTTTAATGTGAATAAGCTGTATGCTGCTCAGAAGTTCCTGTAGCACTCCTCTCTTGCTCCAGCTGCTAACACACCACAGGCAAAACAAATTAAGACTCTGGCTACCATGTTGTCTCAGCCCAGATTTGTGAAGCTGAAAGTTGGAAGATTCAGGACAAACAGAAGGAGGTGCTTCTTATACACTGCATAGTTAAGCTATGGCATTTGCTCTTCCAAGGTGTAAGTAAGGATGGCCAACAATGTGAAATGCTTTAAATCGGGATTAGACAAATTCATGGAGCTAAAGACTATTGTTGTATACTACCTCCAGGATCTGGGGAAGTGTGCTTCTGTATACCAGTTGGCAAAAATCAGATGGTGATATTGCTGTTGCACTCAGGTATAGCTTGTGGTCTTCCCATTGGTTGGCCACAGTGAAACAGGATGTGGGACTAAATAGGCCTTTGGTATGATTCAGCAGAGTTCTTATATCGTTCTATTGGTGCTAGTAGCAGGTTCAGTAGGGGGTTTTTTTCATTGGGACTGCAGTTTTGAGTGAGAAGGTCCTGATCTTAGCCAGAGGCCACATGGTTTTTTAAATAAACATACCAATTGGAGGATGAAGAACTGCTAAGGAGTACCAACAATATAATCCTAGGGGGTGCATGTGTCTAGTTTCGAAGGAAGAGTAATAGCTGCATTAGTGACATGAAAGTGCTACTGCCATTTATAAACAGAGCGTATAGTACGTCAGACATCCTAGTAAGCAGCAAGTCATGGGAAATCGTTTTGTAAGGAAATCCCAAACCACAGAGTGTGGGGATACTGCTTGCAAAAGGGCATCCCAGTGACGGAAGGAAATGAGAAATAAAAACTAAGTGAAGCATGAGAAGTAAAATCTTGTGCTGTGATTCCCAGTGACATTTAACACGAAGCAAAATAAACAGTTTTCATACTGGCATTTTTTCAGCACTTCCTTCCTTATTTATTACAGTGGATGGAACTGAGATTCAACACTTTGGCAAAGTGCCCACATTGCAAAAAAATGTAAGTTTCAACAAGTGCTTCTACTAATGTTGTTATTTTGGGGGATATATGTATTTGAAATATAATCCCTCAGTCATTGAACAAAACATGTCTAAATGCTGATAATGAATGTCAATGCACCCTTCTCTTGTCATTTTTAATTTTCCTTAGTCAAAAACTATTGAAAATTATTACTGAATTGGAAATGCTTGGATACAGAGAGAAACAGTTGCTGAAAGAAATATTAATTTCCTATTTAGCATGAAATGGTATTTTTAAAACCACAGTTTTGGAGCAAGTATATGAAGAGCAAATAAGTTTTTCTTTGTTGATATGAAAAATATACATGCTACTTTCTTTAGTGCAGCAATTTTAGTGCAGAAACAATAATAAAAAGCAATTTATTACCTGTTTTGATTATTGTTGTGATGGTCATTTTGATAATGCTTACAGATTAACCTGATAGACGTTCTTACTGGAACACTTCTTGACGATGAATAATAGGCTTAGAACAAAAAACAAAACAAAACAGTATCAGTAAGAGAACAGCCTTCCTGGAACAGTAGCAATGACATCTAATAGTGCTACTAAAATGAGTGAATAGTTTGCACTGTATCATTCTTGCAATTGAAAAGCTCTGAAAGAAATTTTGCTTAATTTTCATGATGCTACAGAGACTAAATTGTCGTGTGCACATTTTAAAATGAAGCTATATTACAACTTTCTAACTATAATTCAGAACAGGAATTGCATCCAGATTCCTACGGTACTTTAGTGATGTGGTAGGCTTGTGGTGGTATGAAACCTCTTGCCATACTGACAGAAGAGTGGTGAAACACAGGGTAGGGAAGTAGTGGCCAGACAGCATCTGTGAGCCCAGTCCAGGTTGAACGGGTACATGGCTGAGCACGAGTGGGTGTGCGCACGAGGGTAAGAGAGGGGAGAGGGTGGGGAGCTGATGGGGTTTTTGGACTGAAGGGTGACATGAAATGATAACATGGGAAGAGGACTAAGGCACAGGAAAGACTTGGAAAATCCTTGGTTCAGGTATATCTTGTGCGAGGTGAATGCTCTACCTCCTTCCACATTTTGAAGCCATTTAAGTGAGGGAGGAACAAAAAATGAGGGAGGGAAGTGAAGAGTCTCAAGATAGTTCTTGATAACTGGGCTTGCTGCAGAACTTTCTGTACTTGGTATAGATACGTAATTTTAACCACGCTGGAGGTGCAAAATAGTTCAAACAACATGACATGTATAAAGTTTTGTACATGACAATAAGCTGTGTGCAGAAAACAAAAGTGACCTATGAAGCTCATCTAAATAAAACTACAGAATTTTCAAATCACCTTCAAATCACAGTTTTATTCATCTTAGTTCAGTAAGGACCAATGGAAAGCCCCGGGCACCAAGGTACAAGCCACATTAAGTAGTATCCAGGGGACTTCATCTTTTAGTTTGAATACTTTGAAATTACTTATTGTAGTAAAGCTGCATAAACCAGGCAATTAAAAAGCATTCCAGGAATATTAAAAAATAATAATAAGTCACACGCTAGGCATATGAGCCCATTCTGGCCTTTTAGTGGAGTGTTTGAGCACTTGAACAATCACATGACAGCTTACAGATATATTTTTTTGTAAGCAATGTTGCTGCTGCTATGAATTTAATTGGGACATCTGTAGCCTTCCTTGCTCCAGAATGTGGTGTAACTTTGAAATCCAGATTGAGATTAGACTCTAACAAGCTTAAACTCATAACTTCCATCAGGGGGGATGTAGAACGTATACCCTTTAATGAATCCTTTATAAAAAGTCAAAACTGTTTTGTTTGTTTTTTTAATTCTCGCTGCGGCATACTGTTTGTTTGCAGTTCTTCTGTTGGATGTGCACTTCCACGAAGACGGTGTTGTGCATATATTACAATTGGAATGATATTTATCTTCATTGGAGTTGGATTAACTGTGAGTAATCTAAATTAAATCAGTAATGGTATCCTGCAGTTGAACAGAGCTAGTGGTATTGTTGTAATGGTGCAAAAAATTGGGACTCTTTGCTTGTGTGTCCTAAAGGAATTCATAAGCTAGTGTGTATCAAAATGTTTTTTATAAGCCTCATTCCTACATTTCATATTATCATGCATGGCATCGTAATGCTGCAAAATAATCTCAGAATAAAAATGGAAAACTTTTCTGTGTCATTGGGAAAGGCCCCTAGTGTGACCCAAACTACACACTGCAACAGCTGACCCATGTTTTTCCCCAGTGGTATTCCCCAGTCAAATTTAAATTGGATCCGGTGTTGTGGTTTAAAGCAGGGATGGGTAGCTTTACTGCATGTCAGCTGAGCAGCTCAACAAAGCCCACTGCCCCTCTGTGTCATTTCTGCAGATTGAGGTACTCACCCTGATTTAAAGTGTCAAAGGGTATTGAAGCACAATTGGGGGAAAGATAGCAGGGGCAAGGATTTTGTCTTGTACATTCCACACACAGCTCAAGGAACATGTGGTGATGGTGGATCTATGCTCAAATACCTGGCTTTATCACCATTGTATGTAGTTTGGGGCTATCTCTATATCCTCAGTCTGTCCAGATGGGTATCCCTTTCCTTGCCCACATTGCCAGGAGGGAGATATTGAATAGCTTTCAACATATGTAGTCATTGGAGATTAAAATAACCTTTCTTTGGTTTAGATAACTTCTGCTGTGATTTGTACACACAGATGCTCATGCCCTTGGTGATGTCAATCTAAACAAAGAAAGTGCAGCCAGTGTGTTGAATGCAGAAAAAATGTGGTTCCTGGCTTCCTTAAATTCTATTCTGATCACGAAAAGGATCAATAGCTATAGAGTTACAGTTATGTCCATTTTCATCTTATTTGTGCCTTGTTGCATGAATTCTTCCATGATACTTGGAACTGTAGTAGGAACTTGCTGCACTGATGTAGACTGGAGTTTTATACACACTTAACATAGGAGCATGTCCGCCTGAACTTAGAAAACAAGCATATGCAAGATTGGACTGCAGATGTGCATGGAAGTACTTCTTTACACCTGGGAAGCTGTGACCTAACTGTGAAAGGGCAACGTCCCCCGAAAGGTTTTATGGTAACTTTATAGTGCACTGTTCCCAAATGAACAAAGTTACATAAGAAAACATATATTGACCCAAGAGGTGATTCCCCACATTGTCTACTATGCATGCAAATATGCTCCCTCAGCCTGAAGTGAGATGAGCGCCAAATCCCATAGTTGCCTTTGACTGGACTCAACAGTCCAGGGGTCCTTTACCTTTTACCTATATATTTTATGAATGGCATTTAACCCATTGAAGACAGCAGCAGGAGGGGGTAATTGCTATATTGCAAAGCTCTGTTAAAGGCAAGGCTTTGAGGCAAAAACTGTAGCAGGAATAGCAGAGTTCCTCAAAAAAGGGAGCTGGAATATTAGATTCTTACCCCCCCCACCAAAGTTTTTCCTTTTTAAGAAGAGCAAGTATATTCCAAAACAATAAATGTAAGTTGTAAAATATAGCTTTAAAATGGTAACTTTTAATGTCCAATTTATTATTTTATTTCACAATTAAAATACAAAATTTGTGGTGATCAGGGTTGCATTTATTGTTACACTAAATATGATGGCAAGTATGCCTCCAGCAAACTTGTAGAATTGTTTATGGTGTAATTATTATGGACATCTCAGTAAGTTTGACTAATCCTATACCCTATACAGTACTTCAATTGTTTAGAATGTAATTGGTGTTCTGTGTCTTTTGGAAAACAGCATGTTCTTTTGGGTAAAAACTAAAAAAAAATCCTGATAACTTACTGAGTATGAAATGCAAAATAACTTCTCTCTATGGCAATAGATTTCTGATGTGCTAATAGGAAAAGGCTGTGTCCCAAACAAGTTAACTCAGAACAGATTGCAATTGCTTCAGAAACCTATAAGGTTGTGTTATTTTTTCCTTTAAGTATTAATTTTATACCAATTGTTAATGCTTCACCTTAAAGATTTAAATGATACTTATTAATTGGTGTTCTTTTTATTTTTAACAGGTTGGTACGCAAGATTTTGCCAGAAACTTTCATGCCACTTATGTTTCTTGGGCTATTGCTTACCTCTTAGGCTTGGTCTGCCTAATTCGAGCCTGCTACTGGGGAGCCATAAAAGTCAGTTATCCAGAACACAGTTTTGCATAGACTCCTTATGCTTTCTTATAGAAAATGGAGATTTCTAGAGGGTCTGATAATATGAACTGAGTAACTTAAATATTTTTCCTTTTAATATTTCCATTCTGTTACAGATAGTTATAAGGCTGGGGATCCTTTAAGAACAAATGTTCATTGCACTACATTATATGCAAATAATTTGTTTTGCTGCTAGATTCCCAACCTCTGAATACTAAAGCTTTGTTTACACTATCATACATCTGTCTTAAAAGTACTGTTGAATTCAATTCCAACTACAGTATTCTTTTACTATGTTAAACAGTCTGTGCCATTTGAGATGAGTATGTAAAAGCAAGGTGTTTGAGTTTCTACAATTGCTTCACATTTGTATGTACACTTACAAACTGTATCAAAGCAGCCTGCTTTAAAATTTTAAGCAATAAGCATTTTGCTTTAACTGCTTACTGTAACTTCTACTTAAGAACAAAGTGATCTTACTAAGTGTGCATCATTTTGAAGAATGGAGCTTTTGCTAGGGTGTCACCATTTGTAAACACAGTATGCTTTCAAATTTCCAAGTCAAGGTGTAATATTTTGGTAGTCCATCTTAAGAAAAATGTTAATTTAAACACAATTAAAATTCAGCTTGGATAATTTTTTCTTTAATTTCTTTCAAGGACCCTGGCACTTAATATTTTTTATCTTTTTACAGGCAAAGCCATGATTGGATTAATGGAACTTAATTGCTAGCAATTTGTATGAGTTCCTTTACAGGGTCTAAGTAAGGGAAGCATTTGATATGACTTGTTTTATAAATTTAGATGACTATAGGGTGATGTTGGGTTACCTCTCAGTTTGCTTGGATTGTGGTTTATTTTCCATAATAGGAAAATAATTTTCCAGTCACTGCAAAGGGAAATATAGCTTTACACTAACTAATAGGAAATGAAATAGAGTAAACAGTTACTCTGATCATTCCATAGATGTATAGCTGGTTAGTATAACACTGAAAACTAGTTGAACAATACAACAACTAAAGATGATTTTCTTGAGGTCACAAATAAATTATGGGGACCAGTTATTGCACTGCCCATCTTTGAAGTTTTACACAAAGTGTTTTTTAAAATTCTGAAGGAATACCCTGAGCCCTTTAGATTAAAGTAGTCCTTAGATAATGGGAGTTGAGGTTAGATAAATGTGAATGTTCCAGGGTTGTGCATAATATTTTCAATGATCTATATTCCTGTTTGGGGGCAAAGTGATGCTTGGGTGAGGATTTGGAGCACAATAAATGTATCCTTCAAACTGTAAATGAAAGTCTTTGTATAATGTTAAATGTACAAAAGCAGTAGCTCAGGATTACCATGTACCTTTTAAAATACACTAATAAAGATTATTATTCAAAGCTATTAATTTTGGATTCTCATTGGGGAACCTCTGTGGTGGATTCATTGAACTTGTAAGCCAGTAGCCAGTGATTTGGGATTCATAGGAAAGACACTGTGAAGAACAAGAGGGGGTAATCTTTCTTCCATGGGGTACAGTGACTAATCCCATGAGGCAGGATAGTTTAATCCATTAATCACCAATGCAGGCCCTCGGAAGTAAATCACATTCAATTCAATGGGGCTTACTCCTAGGTTAGTTTGGTTATGATGGCCACTTAAACACAAGCAAGTCTTTTTCACTGCAACATTTTAGTTCATATATTTGTATTTTATACAGGAAATGGTAATAGGTGTGTCTTGATGAAACAATGCTCTTATAAGAGCCCACTACTCTAGTGCACTGTATATGCTGCTTTCTGTGAAGGCTGCTCAGAAACTTCAGCTACTACTACATGCTGAGGTTTTTTCTGGGAGCAGTTGAAGGTCTTTTTCATTTACCCAGGTCTTTCAGTGACATTTTTTTAAAAAAGTTTTGCTTTATATGTATTATTCCTGGAGAGAGTGCTGTTGCATTTCTATTTTTGATCTTTTAAAAATAATACTACGCACTAAGTGGGTCTAGATGTCATAAGATTTAAAATCAACACATCAAGTTTTTTGAAACAAAAATAACAACAATGCTTTGTTTTGACCAAAGATACAAAGAAATAACATCACCAAAAATTTGTTTATTGTGACCAGAATAACAACTGAAAGGAACTTGGGGATGTTAAGGAAAAGGACATTCTAAAAGTAGGTTTCATCTGGAATACCTCCAAGACCTTCGTAAAATGAAGAAACATTATCAACCTTGAGGCTTGAAATGAAAAATCTATAAGGGCAATGGAACAGCCAGTTGTAAAATTGGCACTGTATTATAGTATTTCAACCTTATGATAAGACTATTTTCTCATTGCCAAAGTCATAATGGACTTCAGGTTTTTTTTTTGTAAAATCTTTTAAGTTCTCAAGTGCATGTGTGAAATAAGCAAGGTTACACTATGAAGAAAATGTAGACCACCAGAGTTTCTGTGATATTTTCATCATGAAAGGCCTCTCTCTCATAGCTGGTGGGCACTGAAGGTTAACTGTATATAAGACAGTTTATGATTTAAGAATTAAGGACCCTGAAGGGACCATAAAAGCCCTTGAATAATAGCATAGGGTCAGAGTGTAGCTTGCTGCCAATGATATACACTGAGCAGAATGTGAAGGAGTTTACAGAAAGGTACAGATCATCTAGACCAGGGGTCTGCAACCATTAAGACAAAAAGAGCCACTTGGACCCGTTTCCAAAGAAAAAACAACAACTGGGAGCCGCAAAACCATTGCGACATTTAAAACAAATATATCTCAGGATCTGACAGCGGGTGGGAAGGTGACGTCGGGACGGTGCGTGACTAATGCACGCACCGCCCCCATGCGACATCACAGCCAGTACAGCGCCCGCCACAGTGAGGAGTGTCGGGGCGCACAATGCGCCTCCTCCCCTCGCTAGTATCCGCCCCGGAGCCGCGGCAAAGATGTAAAAGAGCCACATGCGGCTCCGGAGCCGCGGGTTGCAGACCCCTGATCTAGACCAATCCCCTGCAATTCAGGAATCACAGCTAAACAATTCCCGAGAAATGGCCATCCAAGCTCTGTTTCTTCCCCTGGACGAAAGCAACAATGCGTGAGACCAAGGCCATATAACGGAATATGTAAAAATTTCTAAAAACAGAAGATGGCAACTCTTTTCATACAAAAGATTCCAGGTTCAATCCCTTTTATTTCCACTTAATTGATTTGTGACAACAGGTGTTGAGAAAGATGCCTGCTGTGGAGCCTGGAGTTACTGCCAGCACACAGTATTGTCCAAAACAGACAATGGACTGGTTTTGCTAAAGCACTTAAAAGGAAAAGCATAACCTGGAAAAGTTGGGGTCAAAAACTCCAGTCTAAGTTGTTTCATGTAAGTTTAATCCATATGCAGCTTCATCCTGACCTGAATTTAAATGTCTAATAAAAACGTATCTTCATTTTCATTGCTTTAAGCATTTTTTTCAACCTTTTCATTCCCCATCCTTTCTACATTTAGTCTCCAACAGTGCAATCACACTGTGGTCATTAAGGCACAATGTACGTGTGCATAGGCTTGCAGCTCCAAACCAATACGCACTTACCTGAGAGTAAGTCCCACAAAACTAAACAAAATTCCATTGTTAGGTTGTAATCCTATGCACGCTTACCTGAGCAGAAGATCCATTGAATTCTACAGGATTTATGCATACATAAGCTCAAGCAGCAAAATGGGAAACATGACTCCACCCACTTTCCATTCTATACAGTAGATGTGTACCATAGTTCTACACATTAGCTAAGAACTGCTTGAGCAGGGCAATGGTCTCTATCTTGTTCAGCACTCTGTTACTTTACTTATTTCATAAATTTTATATACTGCTCAATTCTCACATTGGCCAAACAGAAACCACAGGCGGGACCTGAGCACAGCACCCAAGTCCTACCCAGTGGGATTGATTCATAAGCAACTTCAGCCCCAGTAGCTCCTGAAATAGATTTCAGGACTGTGCCCTTCTTCATGCGCCTTGTCCAGGAGAAACCCAGAAGTCGGCAACACCAGAACACGCCTTTTTAGTGGTGGCTACCCATTTGTGGAAAGGGACACGGGTGGCGCTGTGGGTTAAACCACAGAGCCTAGGACTTGCCGATCAGAAGGTCGGCGGTTTGAATCCCCGCAACGGGGTGAGCTCTCGTTGCTCCGTCCCAGCTCCTGCCAACCTAGCAGTTCGAAAGCATCTCAAAGTGCAAGTAGATAAATAGGTACCGCTCCGGCGGAAAGGTGAACGGCGTTTCCGTGCGCTGCTCTGGTTCGCCAGAAGCGGCTTAGTCATGCTGGCCACATGACCTGGAAGCTGTACGCCAATAAGGCAACTCCAGAGTCGGTCACAACTGGACCTAATGGTCAGGGGCACCTTTACCTTTACCCATTTGTGGAATGTTCTCACCACTATCTTTAGGAGCTCAACAGGACACTGTGACAGAAACCAGAGCGCACGGAGACGCCGTTTACCTTCCTGCCGCAGCGGTACCTCAATAAATAAAGACTGAGGGCACATAACAAAATTAATGACACTGTTAGGATGTGGGACCTAGCAGCAATGTGCTTTGACAAGAGGTATACTCTGCAAAAGCAAAACAACCGAGACGGGACTGCTCAAGTTAGAACTTGGCCCGGACAGGCTCTTCCTAGAATCAGAGCCGGAAGGGACCCCGTGGGTCATCTAGTCCAACCCCCTGCAATGCAGAAATCTCAGCTAAAGCATCCATGACAGAAGGCCATCGCATCCAACCTCTGCTTCAAAACCTTCAAGGCGTCCACAACCAAATGTCGAGCAGTTCCTTACCAGTTCCAACTCCAGGATGCTCCAAAAATAATAATGGGGGAGACACCCCCCCTTCAGAAAACAAAAATCCACCTAGGTCCAGAGATTGAAGGCGCGCCTTTCCCTTCCAGCCAAGTCTGTCAACCCCGAGTGGCGCGAGCGACCGAGCACGTGACGCCAACGGCCTCCGCCGCCTGCACAGCGCAGGCGCGAGAGCGCGCGCCGGCTTCGGAATGCTTAGCCGCACGCGGGGAGACCGTTAGTTGCTTAGCCAGAGGAGAGGGTTCCGGCCCTGGCTCCACCCACTTTCACAGGCGGCCCCGCCCACTTCGCGCTTCTAAAAGTGTGAAGGCGGCGACGGGTGGGCCTTGTCAGTTGTGGTTGGAGCGGGACTGCGAAAACTGCCGAGGCTTTAATTCGCCGGAGTTCGCGGTAAATGGTAAGGAGGTGATATTTGGAGAGGGAGGAGAAGCAGTCGTTTGTTCGCCAAGGTGGAAATGGGGAGCGTCCCTCGCAAGGGGAGTTCGTTGTCATGGGAGAGCGAGGCCTGTAAGCCGCCTTGAGTCCCCTGAGGGGGAAAGGCGGGGTATAAATATTTAAAATCAAAACGAAACAAGCACTAACTCTTAAGAGCCTCAGAAAGATGGAGGAAAAGCGAAATTTTATGGAGGCCTGAAAACGCGACCCCACCACCCCGGGTTCACCATATCGGTTTTCCATTTCAGTATTTAGCCCCCTGCCCCGTCGAGGCTGCCCTTGGACTCTTTCCTTTTAAGCGGTCTCCTGAATCTCAGAGATTTTTTAAATTTAAATTTATTTATTTATTTTGGAGTTCTGGTGTGTGGATGCAACCAAAGCGGGACTCCGCCCCTCGCACTTCTTTGCCAAGGCGCCTTTTAAAAAAAGAATATTTATTGGTATTGTTTCGAATATAGCAGACGGTGTTGTTATAGCTAACGGGCAAATAGGTCGCTGAAAATTAAATCTGTCACTTTAAAGTTCAGCAGCATACTGTCCGGGGAGTTTTTACTGGGACCCAAGCCTAGGTCCAAGACCATTTGGTTTCTCTGAACGGTCCAGCAGGAAATAGGGGCAGTGTATCTAATATATGTGTGTGCTTTCTTTTGATGTGATGGGTTAGGAAGCGGATAGGGTGGCCATGTGGTTAAATCATTTGAGTAAATTAATCATATCTGATTTGATTAGGTAAAGCTACATATGTTTGTATACCAAAACCAATAATCCCGAATTCCTTATTTTCTCATAATGCACACAGGTATTGCACCTGACACCCTCACTCTTTGTCAGTACTTGTATTTTTTTTAAAAAAAACAACAACCCTGAAAAGAAACATGCTGCCCAGGCACAAGAATGATTCCCATGCCTAGTGATGTAGGTTGTCTGGAAAATCTTGAATTGGAAGGGTTTCCATTAATTTATGAAATGGAAACTTCCCCCAGAAAAGCACTGGAAAACATCACTGCCCATGTTACATTTTAGACACAGAAAGTTGTAAAATGTATTTGTATTAAGGCAGCGGCGTAGCGTGGGTTGTCAGCACCCGGGGCAAGGCAAGTAATTTGCGCCCCCTAACCCGTGGATTTGTGCCCCCTAACCTGTGGATTTGCGCCCCCTAACCCATGGATTTGCCCTAACCCCAGATGTTGCGCCCGGTGCGGCCGGCCCCCCCTGCATCCCCCACGCTACGCCACTGTATTAATGTACTTTTAATCTTTGCTGGAAGCCTCCCAGAGTGGCTGGGGAAACCTAGCCAGATGGGCAGGGTACAAATAATAAATTATTATTAAATTATTATTATTATTAAAAGTGGAGGAGTTGTCTACCTGGTTCATTATGACAGTAGCAATCTGCAGTATCTGACTGCTGCTTTTAGAATTTTGCTTTCAAACAGACAAATCCAAAAGTAAGGTAAAGGTAAAGGTACCCCTGCCCGTACGGGCCAGTCTTGACAGACTCTGGGGTTGTGCGCCCATCTCACTCTAGAGGCCGGGGGCCAGCGCTGTCCGGAGACACTTCCGGGTCACGTGGCCAGCATGGCAAAGCTGCATCTGGCGAGCCAGAGCCGCACACGGAAACGCCGTTTACCTTCCCACCAGTAAGCGGTCCCTATTTATCTACTTGCACCCGGGGGTGCTTTCGAACTGCTAGGTTGGCAGGCGCTGGGACCGAGCAGCGGGAGCGCACCCCGCCGCGGGAATTCGAACCGCCGACCTTTCGATCGGCAAGCCCTAGGCGCTCAGGCTTTTACCCACAGCGCCACCCGCGTCCCTAAACCCAAAAGTAGCTGAGGTCTATTTAGGTTGGGAGAAAAAGTAATTACCATATTCAGTTATAATAATCATTATTTCATGATACCTCTGACTGCTAAGACATGTTCAAATACATGTAACTAAAGCTTATAGATTCATAAATGTGCAAAGGAAGTAGTTTCTTCTTTTACAAAATATTTTAAAAGGCTAAAAACCAAAATGGAAGATAGTATCCAGCAACAGCTGACTTTGATGATTAGGGTTTATTTAACTTGCACATATCCATTGGCATTCTCAAGGCCAATAAAATCACTACATGCCTACTTAGGATACAACAAAGTAAAAGTTCACAAAGGCATCACAAATCACATTTTCAGAAGCGCATTGTACAAGGTATGGACAACTTATCAACCCTTATTGGAACTGTATACACCATGGTGACTATCACCATTAGAAGCCTTCTCAGTCAAAAAAGTAAATACTGTATAACACGAAATTGGGCAACGTACCGCCAATTAGTAAGAGAAGAACAAGGCCAACCAAAGCTGAAAACATTCAAAGAAATAAGGCACCATCTCACAGACTGGCTTCAATATCACCAATGTTTTTTCCTCGGATAAAAAATTCGGCTTTGGGAAGGGAGAATCAAAGTTGCAAAAAGTATTATTAGGAAATAATAAAAAATTATTATCTAAAGTATACAATCTATTATTAGAGCAGGACTTAAAAGATAAATAAAAGAAGCACAGATCAAATGGGCTCAAGATATCGGACATGTAATACAATTAGACCAGTGAGAAAGGTTATTGAAAATTGATAGAAGATTCACTGCCTGCTATTCTGTAAAAGAGAATATCATGAAGATGTTCTATAGGTGGCATATGACTCCTAAATATGTATAAAATATATAAGATCAAATCCAATCTTTGTTGGAAATGCATGAAAGTAGAGGGTACTATAATGCACCTTTGGTGGGGCTGCAAAAAAGTAAAAAAAAAAATCTGGGGCTGCATCCACGATGAACTAAAAAAGATGCTCAGGATATCTTTAGGGGGGAAAAACGAGTCATTCTTACTGAGTAGTAGGATATGAGATACCACAAGACAGGGGAAAAATATTTTATGCAACTGCAGCAGCCAGGTTACTCCTTGCAAAGAACTGGAAAGGAAATTATATATCCACAGAAGAGAATTGGCTATCTAAATTAACAGAATTTATAGAACTGGCAAAATTAACTGTGGCAATAAGATATCAAACACATCAGAAATTAAGGTCACAATGGTTATGGTTCGAAGAGTATATGAGTAAACACTGCTCTAAAGATAACATGCTGATATGTTTAGACTAAGCTCGTAAAGCCATCTTGATAATATAATATAATAGTATACTAAAAGAAATAATGTAGTGATACATGATTTGCAATGTAAATAAGAACTTGAATGAAAAAACGACAAGCACTGGTGGAGGGAAGTCACAAAGGTGTATTTTCATCCACCTATTTTATGTACTTATTTCTTACCTTAACTTTTTTCTTTCATTTTTCTTTTCCTTTTTTCCTTTTTTATTGTTATTACGATGATATTATGGTTGTAAATGTATGTGTATTAATATTTGTATGAATGTCTAATAAAATAAAATAAAATAAAATAATTTTGAAAAAATCACTGTAGAAAACAAATACATTAAAACTGCAGTCCTGTACTTGTTTACCTAGGAACAAGTCCCACTGAACTAAATCAGGCATACTTCTGAATAAACATGTTTAGGATTGCACTGTAAATCAATTTACAATGACATAAAAAATATGACGCCTATGATGATGTCCGCTTTGGTGCCTCCCTCAAGAAAATAGCCGTAAACATTCAAAGACATTCATAGTTCATAATATGCTAATAGTAGATTGGGAAATAGTTTACTGTTTTAGCCATAGTGAACATTCCCAATCAAATCAGGATTAATAGGCCACTACTCTTGCTTGACTAAACCATTTCTGGCAAACCAGAGCAGCGCATGGAAATGCCGTTTACCTTCCTGCCGGAGCTTCCCTTTACCTTTTACTCTTGCTTATTAAACAAGAGAGGCTAAACCTGTTATATATTTAGTTGAAAGATACAGCTGCTAAGTTCACGTTTAGGGTGTTACTGAAATATTGCATAACATTAGGAATTATTAGGAATTTAGCTTCTTTTTGTTCTTTTTAAGGATGAGACAAGAAAGTTCAAAGATAGGGAACAGGGTTAAGAGTTTGGTGTGCGATGCTAGAGAGTGTGCTACAGCAGGTGGACAGCCTTAAAGTTGCAAGGCTGCTAAATGCATGTTAAGCTTCTTAATTTCTGGATGTTCTATAGTTATCTGCATGTACATGTACCTTGTCTTTTACAGTATGGCTCCTCAAAGTGTTTAAAATAATGGAAACAAAAGGAATGATTGGTAAGCCCCTCCAGCCAGCAAGACCTGCACGCCATCTCTCGTCCCATGGTAAGCATCTTGATGATTTTGGAGTGCATACTTGGAAATAGAGTACCAAACTATATGTAATTTGCTGTTGCATGATGTGGTTCTTAAATATTAAATAGCAATTAGAGGAGAGATCAGAATAAAGGGAGGGAATTTTAAGCCTTTCCTTCTGTGCCACAGTCCTAACAATAGTGTCTCTCTCTCTCTCTCTCTCTCTCTCTCTCTCTCTCTCTCTCTGTGTGTGTGTGTGTGTGTGTGAGAGAGAGAGAGAGAGAGAGAGTGAGTGAGAGGGGGGGGATGAATTTCTGAAGTTCTTTTAGATGAGGTAAAGAAGTAGAAAGATGGGCATCAAGGTTGAGAACTCAGGGAAGCTGCCATTGTCACCAGTGGCATTTATAATAGTTTAACCTTAAGAGATAGCATTACTAGTTTTTATGTGCCCATATGTATTTACTGCATTTATCTATTATCATTATGCCAAGACACTATTACAAATAGTACAAAATATTCTCTGACTGATATCTAGAGCTGATGGCACTAGCTGTTTTGGCATTTAATCGCAGCCCTCCATTACAAGTCATGCAAAGCAAGGTTCTTCTGAATATTCCCTGAGATAAAGTTCCATTAGATATAGTGGGGCTAAATTCTGAGCAGACATCTACAGAACTATGCTGTAAAAATAACCAACCCGCCCCGCTTATATTTTTGCCATATTCATTGACAACATTACCATCCTCTGTTATACATACATAAAGTTATATTATATTTCTTTACTCTCCACATTTGGTCTGTTGGCAAGTAATGCTGCTTTTCTCTTAATAACACTGCAGAGAAATACAGCCCTTCCTCTCTGTTCCGTTCGTGAAAACTCTGGTTCATTTCCTGGTCACTCCTTGCATTTACTACTGCAACTGTCCCATTTCTGGCAAAATAAAAAATAAAATCCTAACTTCACCAAGGGGTTCTGACCAGGAAAGAAATCTTGGCTATGGCGGATAGCTTAATGAATGAAAATGTCAAACCAGTGTACAGCAGCTTTGGGGGAAAAAGTGAATGATATGTTGGGGGTTATAAAGGAATTGAAAATATTACTATGTCTTTATACAAATTGTGGTGCAACCACACTTGGAATATTGTGCACACTTCTGGTGTCCACACTTCAAGGATATTGTAGAGCTGAAAAGGGTTCTGAAATGAGCAACCAAAATTATCAAGGGACTGGAGAAACTCCCCTAAGAGGAAAGCAAATAACATTTGAGTCTTTTTAGTTTAGGAAAAAGGAGTAATTGGAGATGTGATATAAGATTATGCATGATGTAGAGAAAGTGGATGGGGATAATTTTTTTCTCCATTTCTCAATACTAGAACCCAGTCATTCAATAGAGCTGAATGGAAGATTCAGAAGAGACAAAAAGTATTTCTTCACATTGTGCATAGTTAAGCTAGGGAGTTTACTCTCATCAGATGTGATACAGACTTGGATAGCTTTTAACAGGAATTGGATAAGTTCAAGCAAGACAAGGCTATCAACACATAGTAGTAATGATGGCTATATTGCCTCTAGCATCAGAAACAATATGCCTCTGAATACCAGTTGCTGTGGAACATGACTGGAGAAAATACTGTTTCATTCATGTCATGCTTCTGAGCTTTCAAAATACAACCCCCCCCCCAAATTTTGCTTGGCTTTTAGTTAAGAATTAAGTTTATCTCCCCTATTTTTATCTTAAATTGTTTTATCCTGTTCTTAGTTCTGTGGTAATAATTTTAGTGATTTGCTTTTATATTTTATGTAAGCCTATATGAATTTTTATTTTAAAGAACTGCTTTGAATTTATTACTTTTAGAAAGCACAATATAAATTTCTTCATAAATAAAAAAGCCAAAGTCCACTATGGCACTGCCATCTTATCTGTCTCTTCATATAAATTAATATTTCCCTGTCCTTCACAATTGCCCTTTCTCCCTTGTTGCTCCTTTTGTCTTGATACAACCGTAATTTTGTCACCTTACTTCAGATTTCTCCTCAAAACCCACCTTTTCTGTAAAGCATTTTTCATAACCCTTTAATCTTCGTACTCTGTTTGAACAAGTAACCAAAATGCATTCAAGTTCTTCCATTGTTTACTCCTGCCTTAATTTCTGTTACCTTACTAGTGGCGAAACATGATCAGCTGTGCTGTATTTTATATTGTAAGCTTGAGATATTTACAAATCATCATGTACATTGATGGTTTCATGTATGTTTCGTATGGACTAAATATTACACTTGCTCTGGATTCAGGGTGTTTAATTTTTGAAGTTGGATTAGAGCAAGAAAGTGTAGTTCAATTTACTAACAAAGAAGTAAACATATTAAATTATTTCTACAACATCCTTTCCCACAGTATCAGCAACCACTTTCACTTTCCAGACAAAGTTTCCATGCAACCCTTCTGTACGTTTGCATAATGAAATTAGTTCGGTAAGTATTCATCCAGTATGCAAAATAAATAGTATTCACTATATTCTGGGCTACTACAAATATCCCAATTGAGCTTTGATATAACTAGATAACAACTGTGTCTCAACTTCAGTTTTCAATTTGGGAGATGGGAATAATGATGTGCCTTGAGATTATAAAGCTGAATGAAATAATGATTTTTACAGTAATATGGTGGGGTGGTGGTGGTGATTTTGGTAGCTGTGCCTACAGAATCAGTAGTAAATAGTTCCATTTACACTCAGTAGTCTAATCCTTGAAATCTCCCCCAGCCTTTCCTATCCTGGTACCCTCTAGAGATGTTTTGGATTCCCATCAGTCGGAGGTAATACTACAAATGGTCATGGGTGATGAGAGTTGCAGACCTAAGCATCTAAAATGCACTAGGTTGCAGAAGGTTGTCTACTCTGTATTTCTCTGGAAATTAATTGGGCTTGTATAAAGCAGTTTGAGACCTGATATTTAAGCAATTGTGTCAAGGAACCCATTTAGATGAAGCATGACCATTGACACAGTCAAGCATAGAAAGGCTCATGGGTCAATAGATATGACTCCATTACAAGATAGAAAATGTTAATACTAACTTCCTCATTTTCATTTAAGTGGCATGCCTGTTAAAGTATCTGTGCCAATATCACATGTAGTGACTGCATACGTACCATTTTTGTGTTTGTTTGAGATAGTGAAGCAGTGTAAATCTGAATTTTGTGGTCTTGGTAGGCAGGCAGATACTGTGCATAACAGTTAAGGACACATTTTTTGTGGTAGGGGTATGTTTTGATTTTGTGATGGACTTAAATATTAACAAAATAAATGTGCTATATTTTGTAGTACCTTAAATGCTAGCAATTTTACTGTGGTCTGAATTTTCACGGGCTAGCTTCCACTTTATTGGGTGCATGAAGTTTAATGGCTATGTGTACACAAAGACACACACACTAATTATATAAGCATCAA
This sequence comes from Podarcis muralis, assembly GCF_964188315.1. Taxonomy (NCBI): domain Eukaryota; kingdom Metazoa; phylum Chordata; class Lepidosauria; order Squamata; family Lacertidae; genus Podarcis; species Podarcis muralis. Next base: position 26,913,161 of record NC_135662.1, read on the forward strand.
ACAGCACTTCAGACAAGCTTGCTCTGGTCTCTTTCAGGATTCATTTATACACACCTACACCTTGTATCTGGGTGGCGCTGTGGGTTAAACCACAGAGCCTAGGACTTGCTGATCAGAAGGTTGGCGGTTTGAATACCTGCAATGGGGTGAGCTCCCGTTGCTCGGTCCCTGCTCCTGTCAACCTAGCAGTTCGAAAGCACGTCAAAGTGCAAGTAGATAAATAGGTACCGTTCTGGCAGGAAGATAAATGGCATTTCCGTGCGCTGCTCTGGTTCACCAGAAGTGGCTTGGTCATGCTGGCCACATGACCCGGAAGCTGTACGCCGGCTCCCTCGGCCAATAAAGCAAAATGAGCGCCACAACCCCAGAGTCGGTCACGACTGGACCTAATGGTCAGATGTCCCTTTACCTTTACACCTTGTTTGCAGTGTGGGTGTAAAACTGAGGTTATAGGACAGGCTTCCTCAACCTCAGCCCTCCAGATGTTTTTGGCCTACAACTCCCATGATCCCTAGCTAGCAGGACCAGTGGTCAGGGATGATGAGAATTGTAGTCTCAAAACATCTGGAGGGCCAAGGTTGGAGAAGCCTGTTATAGAGCAATACAGAAAGTACCAACAGTGATTATTATGTTATTAACAGTGGCTACTTACAAAATAGCTGCTGATCATTCAGAATACAGCGATATTATTATTAGTATTTATTAGATCTGTTAGTTATGTTTGTTAGGTATGCAAGCAACTTAAATCACATTTAAAACATAAATATCAATACATTATGCAATAAAAACAGAAAAACAACCCCCTCAAACAGCCCCAGGAAGCTTTGACAGTGCACGAGTAACAAAATGACATCATCTTAGTCTATCAAAAGCTTGGGAAAAAATGGTATATCTTAATTGGTGCTGAAAATACTGCTTGGGGGACCCAAGCAGTAAAGAGGTTTATAGGTCAAAACCAGCACTTTGAATTGGGCTTTGGTATCTCTGCTTTGGATGCTACCTGACACATGTAGTTTGCTGATGGTACCTTTGTCCCTATTCAAGCCACAAGTGATGACAATTAACATCTTGATAAATTGTAATACAGCATTTTCACATTAGTCTCCCTTGAAACTTCTTTTCTTCAAGGTTACAGGGGTCTGGTAGGTTGAGTTTCCGCAAATAGTTTTTGAGTCTTGCCATTTCTGGTGTCAAATTTGCATCAGTTTATTATTCTATTTTAAAATCTGGCCTATTAGTCCATAATTTGGGAAACAATGACATAGAACTGAGCACAAAATTCAAACTGCTGCTGTCCCCACCCTCTGAGCCACTGCTGGCTGTAATAAGCAGTTCAGCCGTTTTCAGAGATTAAATAATCAGTAGGAAATGTTAGTAGCTGGCATAATCTATGTCAACTGTCTTTTTCTTTTCTTTTTCTGGCTTTGTCTCTGCACCAGCACTTTGTGACTGGTGGGCATCAGTAAATTTCAGCCCAAGCAGTAGAAGGTTTGAGAACCCCTGTTTTCTGGAGGCTGCAGAAATGCATTGCAGGCAGATTGAACATTGGAAGATGCGAAGGTGAAAGAACCTTTTGATGCTGGCGCTAGTTCCAGTAATAATTTTGCAGGGTGGACAAGTGGGCAGACTTTGCATCTCGGTTTGCCACATGGCTTGTTCCTCTGTCCATGTTACATGACATATTGCTGGTGAGTAGCTGTTTTAGGTTGGGTGGCTGTCTGTAAACAAGTACAGGTCTACCACCCAAGGCCTGTGAGAAAGTGTGACAGTCTTACTTTCTACATCTCATTTCCCTTTTGCAGCTACTTACACACATATGTGTGACACTTCATGCTTCTGGTGACATGGACTGCAGTCCATGAAAATTTATGCCATAATAAAGTCGTTAATCTTTAAGTTCTACAAGATTCATTGGTTTTGCAACCACAAATCCTGCTACTGTTACTCTGAATTTCCCCCCAATTAATAGAATTAAGCATTCATCATAATAGAATTATGTATTCATCACTATATTTGCATGAACAGCTAAGATGAATTCTAGACTGCAGTAAAACATCAGTATTTTATTCTTTGTTTTTAGATGTGCAAGTCTAATGGAATGCTGGTTTTAAATGACAGTCTGATTCCTACACTGTCAGAGCAGCATAAACCTGAAGTTGCAAAAGGTAAACATTGTGAGTAGAAGTACTGAACTATACTAATAAACTGGAGGTGTATGGACTATTGAAAAGCCAATTTTTAAATTTGGGACATGTCTTGATGGGCCTTTTTACATTGTTTCAGGATTGAGTAAGAGGCTTCAGGCAGTCATTGAGGAAACATGCAATGATCTTTGCATATTTACACAAAGTTTACCTCAGATTGCAATGTTAGTCTTGTTCTATTATTTAAAGTTTATAAAACTTTGGAATTGATTTGACTGAGTAAAATGGAGATTTACTTGTGTTCAAGAGCTCCTTCAGTACACAAAGCTCATTGCAAGACAGAGGTAAATGAGCTAAACTAGGTTTCAACTGGTTGACATTTCTTGTCCCTTCTCCATATTACTAATGCTATAGAACTCTCAGCTTTAAAACTATGTATAAATGGGTATCCCATAGTCTGTAGAAATCCCAATCTATTACAGTGCAGCTTTCACAAATGCTCACTTGCCAGTGAGGTAAGAATCATAAATACTATAAAAATAGTTTAATTTATAATTTTCACGAGCTGTTTCATGCATGTATGTACTCTTCAGCACAATACTTAACATTTAAAATTTGCATTGACAGAGAGAATAACATATAGTAGAGATTTCCTCTTGAAGCTTTCAAAGGTTTCACTTGCACAAAAGAAACCAGAATTTCTTCCCGATCATCCCATTGTACTTGAAAAACCAGTAAGTGTTTGAAAGTATTTAAGTAGCTTGTTTTGTGTTAAAAGGAGTACAGATTAATTAATTGGTGGAGCTTGCTGTTGGTATCTAGTGCTGCAGTCATAGAAGGGGAATTATCTTACCAAGTGCTTTTTTTCTAAAAAAATGTTTAGGGGTACTCTCATTTTCCTACTCCTAATGAAATACTGCCCCTCAATGAGGCCAAACTTAGATTCACAAAATGTTTAGGTATGTGTATCCCTGCGTTCCCCCAGAAAAAAAGCACTGATCTTACCCCTCTTCCCACTATATCCCCCAACACTCCTGAATAGCTTCTCAAGTGTCCAGGGACAGCACAAAATGCCTGAGATGTGGAGCAAGGGGGTAATTAGATAGGGGCAGTATTTGAATAGAGCTCTTCTTATGCAAGCTGCCTTCACTCGGTTACCCCCTCCTAGCCACTATCACCCAGCAGGAGGCTACAGCAGGAGAATGGGGGTGGGCTATACCCTTTGTACAAGCGTTCTTGCTTGAGCAACCTAGTATCTTCCATTTATGCAAGCTCCTTCCAAATTACTGCTCAAGGAATAGTTCCTACTAATATGTTGCACACGTGGGAATTCTGAGTTTTTCAGAGCATCAATTATGATAAGGTAAATATTGTATAATCTGTTGAGATGTTCTTGTGTTTCAATACTTTCCCAGTAACTCAAGTCATTCCCATAATCTGACATGAATACAAGAACTATAGGTATGACACAGTAAAGTGGGGTGTGGCTGGGAGTTTTTCAGAGAGCTGCTGTAGGGGAATGCTATAAAAATCTTTAAACGTTTCTGGGTTTAAAGAGCAATCTGGAGGGTATGGGAAGGGCCTTACAAGATTACAAGTAGAGAAACTGACTCAAATTAATGGATATACTCGGAAGAGCTTGTGTTCTCTTATTTCCTGGTTCTGTTATCCATTTATTATTTTATGTCAAGGGAGCGGGACTGGACCTGGTTGGTGGGCCAAATCCAGAGTTCTCCCACCTTCTGTGGACCACTTAGACAGCTGAATTGCCCTACCAACTTATACTCTGTTGTCAGCTTTGAACTCAAGGCTTGCAGAGTGCAACAAGTGTGTGCTTGATTCTTTTCCTTTTGGTAATTTGGTACTTTTTGAATTCAGCACTATTATTATAGCATCACATTCTGCACATACGTCACAAGCAATACACAAAATATATTAAAACAGCCAAAGAACAATTAAATAAGAGCACAGAAACTGATAGCAGGTGAATTTAAAAACAAACAGCAATACAAAGTATTGTTGCTGCAGGGAATCCTGAAAAAAATGCTCCAAAATTGAAAGAAACCGAATTTTACAAGTGTGCTTCTGTTTCTCCCGTTTCAGTTGGCACTGTTGGTTTACCTGTCTCAAGCCTGATGTTACATGGCATTTGGTGATGGGCAGGTGGGGGTGGTTTTGACTAAACCATGTCATGGGCTAAATGGGGAGGCGTGTGAGCTGCAGGTTCCCTTCTGTAGTTTTACGCATATATGTGTGCTCCCAGCTTTTTAAATACTTGCTCAGAGTCTAGTCCTGAGCTGTGATTGCCCTTAAGCTTGCTTAAATATCTATTGTGAATATTCTTCATTAACTAAATTTGGTGGTGGGACATTTTGTCTTGTAGAAAAACTATTTACTACCTACTGCAAGCAACAATAGGCCTTTCTGAAGATGAGGAATGTGTCTTTTTCACCACTAAAAATTAAGGGAAATGGGATCTGTAATGCCAATAGACTGTAATCAAAATTTATCTTTTACAGTTGGTGTACCCATCAGTTCATTTCGGAAGTAAAGCTGTTTTCAACAGAAAACTTATGTGAAAACTTCAAGTTTTGTATGACTTAAACCAATAGTTCATTGAGCTTTTGTAGTTATAAAGGAGAGAACTGCTAAAATGAGGCAAAACCACTGTCACTTTTCAAATTTGGAAATGTTGCCTATGACACCATAGCTGTGATTCCCGAAGGACTGAAGTTCACTTGATCACTTTTGCTGCAACTGATTAGATATGTGCAATGGTGAGGAAGGCTATTCTCATTGGTCGGCTACTATAAACTACTGACTCCTCATGGCTACATACACCTTACAGTAAGCCTTCAAACCACCATCACATAGTAAACATTCCTCTGTATCAACCCTTAGTGAATGTTAAGTACGCTGTGTATTATATATGTATATCTAAAATACTGGCTAGTCTTTTATAAAAGCACATACTTAAATCTCTTCCATTGAAATCATTGGGACTTGACTTTGGTTGGATTGTGCCATTTTTTTTCTAGTGTTATAACATTTCTGATGTATTTATAAATAGTAGCGGTATGTTTTAATAATTTTATCGTGACCTGTCCTTTTCCCTCTCTGCCTTTCACCTTATCTTTTTCCATCAATCACTGTAACTCTTCCTAAATAAACTAGATTGATTCAGGGTGGTGTGGATTTTAAACTGTGTAGAGTTAATTATGTGACTGTAAGCCACTGATCTTATTGTCTTAACTTTAGTCATCAGTATACAAAACAGTCCTACTTGGGAGTAGACCTGTTGAAATGAATCAACTTAAGTCCATTTATTTTAGTGGGTCTGTTGAGTAGGACTAAAGCTTGATAACCACTCTCTATAACCAAGTGATATCTTTCTAGGTTAACGGTAGCTGTTGCTAGCAGCTATAGCTCTGTGGCACCAGGCAGTGGAATTATATAAAGGCTAAGTCCTATCCTGCTTTTTGTACTAAAAATATAGTAGTTTGTTCTGCTAGACATATCTCACTTTGATTGCCAACCTATCTGCTGCTGACATTGTAGACAGATATACAAATAATGGTTACTTGCAACTTGTGCGGGGTTCTGTTCTAGGGAATGCGCGTAAAGCCAAAATTGTGTATAGTCAGAACAACCTCTTGAACTGCCCCCATGTGAGCATCCCTACCACTCCAAAGCCAGTGCAGCAAATGGACTTTGCCTCCAACACAAGGTGGAGAGCTTTTAAGCTCTCTGCTTTCCTTACTGGGCTGTGTTCCTTAAATGGACATCCTTGTCATAAACATTGTTACAGGTAACTTAAGCGATTTCAACTTTGCTACCAGTCAGTTGAAATTACACAAATGAAATGCACTGAAGGTGGACAGCTAAATTCGCTCTCATTTGTGACTTGACCTATCATTGTTGGAAGTAAGACTGGTAAATGGCCTGTGTTTCTGATCTTTTCCGAAGGCTGCAAACAGGTTTTAAAACTGAGCTAATCCTTGTGTGTGGGTTAGGAGTGTAGAGATGGAATAGCACTTTCTTCCATGGACAAAGTTTTTCTTGAAAATCTTTTGGCTGTGCATGGGCTTACAGCGAAGCTTTCCATTTTTTGGTAATAAAGAGTAAGCTTGACTTAACAGAGTAGCAGCAGCAGCAGCAGCTAAATATGAGCTGTTACTATAAATGAAAAACTTGTGTTAATCCAGGAGTCTTGTTTCCCATTTAGTTCACGTATATAGAATAGCTTAGTATCCATGTTGGGCTGACTTCAGTGCGCACTATGTTATTAAGCAAAAGGCAGCAATGTCCAATGTAAGCATATATATTAAATCTACATCCTGCTTTGTGTCCAAAAATGATTTCTCAAATAGTTACAGATAGTTAAAACACACAATAAAAGCACTATGCACAATAACATAGAGAGCCATATGAAACAAATTAAGATAAATAAATACCATTATATAATTCCATAAAGTAGCAACAAATAACTTGTACAGTACAATGTGGCCCTTTTTAAAAATGGAAGGAATGTTATCTGCTAATTTTAGAGGCTTTATAATAGTTTTTTTTTTTAAGTAATCCAGAACATATGTCATTAATAGGAATTATAGCGAAGCTTCTAGTTGTTGTTGAGGATCCACCAGGAAGCTGAAAAGGAAGTATTCATGCTGATTAGACAATTTTGTATTTCAGCAACTTCTTAAATTGTACTAGCTATTTTGGTTTTTAATGAATGAGTTTATTCTAGCCATTTAACAGTTTGCACAAATGAAAGCACAGCAATATTCAGAGCTTTTCATACGGAATAAGAAGCTTGTAACTAAAGCAAACTACCAAAATGAAAATAAACCTGGACTGTCACTAAATCAGGTACATGTTAACTAAGCTCTGATTGGCAAAAGGAAAAAAGAATTGGGCAACCTTTCTGTAGTAGCAGAAATTTTATCAGCTAACCAGTGAAACACAGTTACAGATAGGTAGCCGTGTTGGTACTTAGTTGGTCTTTAAGGTGCTACTGGAAGGAATTTTTTTTTGTTTTCACAGTGAAACACAGTGATATCTCTACCATGGAATCTGGGGAGAACAGGTGAAATTTTATTATCTCCTCATATGATCACATACACGTACTGTTAAATTGAAACCCAATTTCCAGGTCCCCAGAGCCCTAAGACCAGGAGGGTTCTAATATTGCTTATTATATCACAAAAGGGAACACATGAGGCAGTGTAAAGGGGAATCCAATATGTATTATTTAGAGCACTTAAATAATGACCACCTTTGGTCCCAGTCGGATACCGAATGCCAAAGATGGAATGAGAATAGTGTCATCACATTTTGACTGACATATTGGAGTATTAATGCTTTTGCATTCATTTCACTTAAAGATAAAAATGCCAATAGTGAACAGCCATTGACAATTCTCTATCAATTTCAAAAGGTCTACTCTGATTAGGACTAACATTGGATACAACCCACTATCAATGTTGTTCCCCCTGATAACATTCCCATCACTACTAATGTATGGTATAATGTAACCCAAATAAATGCATATAAGAAAAGCAGTATTCCAGCTACCACAATGTGTATGTAATGTTAGAATTGATCCTGCTCAACATAGCTAATACTTTACATTTAATTTTTTGGGGGTTAATCTTTTAAGATTGCAAGAGCAGGAAAAATGGCCTATCATTTAAACAGATTTTACTTCAACCAAAATTCCTGGTGGTACTAATTTCAGAGCTATATCTGGTAGTCTATATATGTTTTCCCATACATATTTCCTCCTGTAGGACTAATACCAGTTTTTAGGGGAGATTTAAACCAGTTGTTCTTAAACTCCTCACTCAGTGCCATACTCTGAATTGGTTTCAACTGCACCCAATGGCTCCTGGTAAGGTTTTCTGTGGATTTATTAAAAATGGGGAAACCCTGATCACAGGTCTCCCACATTATACGTAGGCCTTGAATAGAAGGCATAATTCTACCTTTTATTCAAGTGACAATTTGAATGGTATTCATATATTATGCCATCAAGCCATTTATGAAGATAAAATATTGCTTATCAAGTTTGGTCTATGTTTTAATTTGTTGGAAGCTTCCTTGAGCGACTGAGGCAACCCAGTCAGATGGGTAGCATATAAATAATAAATTATTATTATTATAACCGTCATACATATGACTTCACTGATTAAAAAGGTAACCTGTTACTCAGAAGCATGTTCCACTCTGATCAATGGTACTTACAGCTGGGAAATTATGCAACCCTATGTACACTTACAAGGGAGCAAGTTCCATTGAATATAGTGAGTCCTACTTCTGAGTAAACATGCATAGGATGTCATTAGTGGGAAATCCCTAAATAGATGCTTCTCTGCTTCTGGAATGGAAAATAGGTGTTGAGGGAAGGCACAGAATGAGGGGGAGAGAACTTTTTCACACAGATAACTATTAACAGGATGATTACCAGGCACTAGCATAGTTGTAATATGTTCTGGAGTTTCCAGGCAATCCACATTACTTCTTTGAAATGTCTTGCTGTAGTTCATCTGCAGGTGGCTATAGAAATAAGAGTGATAACTTCATTTACTCTTTCTCCTTCCTATATCAAATCACAATTTAAAATAAAATTGGATAGGAAGCCCTCTTGGTTTACAAATCTGCAAAGCCTTTATTATATAGTATGAGATTGTTAGATAAAAATGTACTACTGAATTAACCATAAATAATAGTCCAGTTTACAGCCTACACAATCAAAAACCCAACACTGATCCATGTGTCCCTGAGATGTATGCTTGGTGGCCGCTAGAAAGTGTGAATTGAACCAGAATATCTGTTTTTTTATGGAACATTTCTATGTTTTGTTAGAAAATCTCTTCAGGGCTTTAATACATCAGTACATTTATCTTTTTCAAATCTATTTCATGTCATCCTAGTGTGCTTTTGTTTATTTTATGAATACTTCCATCCAAGTGTTCTGAAGGATCAATGCGTTTGGAATGGAAACCTGGTATGCTGCAGAAAAGTATAATAACTAACTGATCAGCCAATTAATATACGTAGGAAACGATCAGGCAATATGCTACTTGTGTCCCCCCCCTTTCCCACCCCCAACTAGGTGGTGCTAATAAATATTTGTTCTGGAAAATCAGGTTTTGTTTCTAGTAACAGTAGTTGTAGATAGCTGATATTTTGAACTATTTATTTATAATTTTGTCCATAATAAGATATACACATGGCATTTTGTGTACCTGTTCCAGACATTGTTCTCCCAGAATTCATAAACGATGAAGCGAGATTCACCAGAAAACCTCTGAATAGAAACACTAATAAAACAACAGAATTAATTTGATAAGTAGATAGCAAAGCCAGTAAGAAGAAGTAATAAGTTTAGTTAAGAAGTAATGAGAACCCTGGCTTCTCACTTTGAGAAGAAGCTGCCGCATGCCTTGGACTTACAAACTCCCAACCTCTTCGGTGGCCACAAGGAGATCGAAAATTGTTTCCTATCTTAAACTGAACCAGAGTTCCCTGTATTGCCCAAACTTGAGAACCTGTGGTTTGTTTTAATAAAAAAATACCCTTATTTTCAGATCATTTTATTCACCTTCAACTGAAATACTGTTAGTGTTTTTTGAAAGAAAAGAGGAGTGAGACACTAAATCCACTCTCTCCCCCCCCCCCCATTCCAAAAAACAAACAAATCCTGATTGGTAGGATTTCAACTTTATAAATAAGTGATTACAGTTCGGGCACCTAGATCTTGGAGGGGAACCCCACAAGCAGCAGCTGTTTGTATTTGGTTTTGTTATCCATCTAGAAATATGTACAGGAAAGCCTCCTGTCGTGCAGTTTGTCCCACAGCTAGAATGATATGCAGATCTTCAGTACTGGAATGATTCATATTCCTACAACTACACTTGTATATAACCTTCCATCCAAGTTCTCTGCAAGGTTTACATAAATGGTAAAATACAATTTGAAATAAAAACACTAAATCTAAAATAAGTCACACAACCAGCTAAAGTCTTTAGGCTTGTTTTCAGCTGTACAAATTAAGACACAAATTGTGTCAAAGCAGAAAGAGACCAGCAGGTGTCACTATGTACATATGGAATACAGTGTGCCAGGAAAAAGGCAACTATCTCTCTGCTATATTCAACAGGTGACTGCAAGTACTGTATGTTAACCTTTTTTCTTTAATGGGTAATTCATTGTTGCTCATAAAACTATTTGGTTTGTTGTAAACATTAGTTTTGCGGTCCATTTTGAGAACCCTGTTAGGTATGGCTTCTTTTTTGGAGCAGATATTTCAGTCCCATTGCAATTAATGGGAGTTTTGAGCTACTAACTTTGGCTGGTGCCAGGTCATAATGTGAGGGGTGCTTATAGAGGGGCGCTAGTTGTCATCCTGATGACTTCTGATGGAATTCTAAGCGGAAACTTACAGCCATCTAAATTTTCTCATCCTCTGGGGGCAGCAAATGTACTCACTGCAGGCATCCGTCCTGAGAAGAGGCCGTGTCCACATACTGCTTCAGAGCAAACCGGAATTGCTCCAGTTCTTCTTCTATTACTGACATCTGACGCTGAACTATCATTATGTGCTGACAAAAATATTAAGACAATATTATTGGTGAATGCATTGCACTCCTGATATCAGAGCATTTTTATCTTGCCATTTGGGTTGGTTGCATACAATAAAATACGGTATGTAAAAATATTTTTATAGGTAAAAAAGAGCAATATAATGCAAAGGGTTTTTCTAAAAAAAGAAGGCTGAATAAAGCAATGATGTAACTGGATCTTCCCTCTAAATGTAATATAAATTGTGTTACTTATGAGGACTTATTGGAACTTGTGTTACTTATGAGGACTTACTTATTGGAACGCTCAGTAAGACAATTTTGCATCCTTACTCATAAGTAAGCCTTACTAAGGCCAGTGGGACTTACTTCCAAATTAGTATGCATAGGATTGCAAATCCTTGTTAAGTAAACCAGAATAGAATATCCAAAACTTTCTTTATGCCTCCATGCAGAGATAACTATTATCCTCATCAATTCATAATCTGGGGGGGTGGGGGTGATACTTACAGATTTAGTGTTTTCTTCAGATACCTCTTCTTCCAGTGGCTCAAGCTTTAGATCCTTGCCAACAGGATGGAGGAGAAATGCAAACAAAAGTACCAGATATTAACTATCCACACAGTCATCCTCTAAATTTGGCTTACAAGCAGCAGAACCATGGCAATTGGCCAATTTTGTCTAACATACCTAAGCTGTTGTTGGAATGTAAGAACAACAGAAAAGTAACCGTGTGCCTTGGGAAATAGATCTAAGAAACAACTTTTATTTTGTAACCGCCTGCCTATTGTCATTGGGATGTGCCACTGCTTTTATATACTCCACATGGATTCAAACTGACCTTCATATACGTAACAAGTAACACATTTCAGCAACGGGAAAAGAAAAATTTTGTAAGTAGATAGGGCAACTAGTTATGGATACTGCCACTGCTGTACTGTGCTGGCTGGGATAGGGAAAGATGCGGTACAAACTGACCAGACATGATTGAGAGTTCCCAACTGTGTCTGCTGCATGGTGGTGAGAGTAGGGAAGAAGGCCCACTTCTCTGCCTCCATCCCATCATCAAGCACCCACCAGCTGAGGAGTTTTTTTGTGATATGCCCTACAACATGCTACTTCAACCCTTGCCCTTCAGTGGCAAAGAGGGCTACCCAGGTAGGTTATTTAGCTCATTTAGTGGATGTTGTATCTACTCTGCTACTGTCAGGGATGGAAGGAGAGTGCGATGCAGTAAGGATATAGATTAATGAAGGACCTTGTGCTCACCTTCTGCTCTAGCCTGTCAATCAGTTTCTGGAGTCTGTTTATTTGGGTCATCCACTGGTTGTCTTCCTCCAGCCAGCCTTTAGGAAACGTAAAGGAGTTTTAAAACACTGTTGAAAACTATGGCTTTCCTTATTCACTTCTTTGTTTTGATGTGCATGTTTTCATCCATGTTAGACTATTCAAAGTACTGTTAATGGATGATGCTCTTCCAAACATCGATAATAGATAGCATTTTCCTACAAATAAGTATTCCACATGACTCAACATTTCTTACTAAATGCAGCTAAGAAATTCTTAAGCCTTTCTTGTCCTGCAGTTTATGGTTACTCCAGTTTATAATTAATTCTGAGGACAGAATCTACGAGGTCAGAGAAGTGACATCCTTCAGGAGTTATTCCAGACTACATAGTTCCTTTTTCTTCCTGGACACTGTGTGGAGATGCAAAGCTTCAGAAGGTGCTAAATATTCAAAATCTCATGCAGAAATGTGCTGCTTAAAAATGGCTGCCCGAGCTTCTTACAGTACCGATACTTTGGTTTACACAAAATGCCTATGCTGTCTTTATGTTTAAAGTACAGTAAGACTCACACAGCAGATGCAGTATTTTCAGATAAGCACGTAGCCAGAAGGGTGGGAAGAGTTCTTAGAAAACGTGGAGGACTGTGATTCATCTTCAAAATGAATGCTATGCAAATAACTCCAAACTTAGAGCGGCTTTTTTCCAGCGGCTTTTTCAACATGCAAAAATGGCCCCCATCCTGGTCCTTCTTATGCACACAAGTCTGATTGAAATTAGCAGTGTCACCTGTGGCAGCTCCTGGTGACAAAATGTTGCTGTAACTGTGATGGGTAAAATCTCTTTTCCCTTTGTAAGATAGTTAGCTGGTAGATAGAGACCTCAGATTGCTCGTGGTAGATAAAACCTGGCACAAGGAAATACCTGTCTGGTTTATGGGGTTTATTGGCATTTTGTTTGTTTTTAAATGGCAACTACAGGAGAATCCAGTCAAAATGGGACTGTGTTATGTGGGGATGGCTTTAACCCTTTATGCCACAGTCCTAATTAACACCCCCTCCCCCAGTAGCTGCTATTGGCTCTGGAAGGGGAAGCTTTCACACTACAACAGACTTTTTTGATTCATGATAAAAACATTTGCACTAGATGAGTGCAAAGGACAGCTACAAAAATTGCTCTGTGTCCTGACTGAGCATGTATAGGAAGGAACACAGCTTGTTCTATAAACAAAAAAAGGGGGTTAGATCAGTGTCCAAAGGCAGCCTTTTTTCTTGTCAAGCTAACCTGCAGCAACAGGGACCCTTGATCTTGCACACCTGTCTTTGAAATGTCTCAATACCCTACCTTGAGCTAGGAGGAAAACCAGTTTGGGAGCTCATTAAACCGCAGAGCCTAGGACTTGCCCATCAGAAGGTCGGCGGTTTGAATCCCTGCGACAGGGTGAGCTCCCATTGCTCAGTCCCAGCTCCTGCCAACCTAGCAGTTTGAAAGCACCTCAAAGTGCAAGTAGATAAATAGGTACTGCTCCAGCAGGAAGGTAAATGGCGTTTTTATGTGCTGCTCTGGTTCGCCAGAAGCGGCTTAGTCATGCTGGCCACATGACCCGGAAGCTGTATGCCGGCTCCCTCGGCCAATAAAGCGAGATGAGCGCCGCAACCCCAGAGTCGGTCACGACTGGACCTAATGGCCAGGGGTCCCTTTACCTTTATTTTAATCATATGCATGATTTCTACAGCCCTTTTAAAACACGAAAGTTTTTCAAGCCCTTTGGCCCTTGCAACAGCCCTTTGAGATTAGTTGGTGACACCTCCACTACAAAAATAGGGAACTGCAGGTAAAGAGAGATCTAAGTGAAGTGGACAGACTGATCAATTATGACTCCAAGTTGCTTATTTTTCTCCACTTGCTTAATTGTATATGCAAAAAGAAGGGCCTGCTTTTGATACTGCTTTGATTTTACCTGTTCCCCATATTCCAATTTAATATTTTCTCTGATAGCTTCTGGCTTTTCTGTTTCCACTGTATTTTTACAGACAGTTTGTTCAACTGGCAAATAAATGTTTAGGGTGGTATATGCAAACTACTGCACATGTCCGCTATATGACAGGAGTTCACACCCAGACTTGTCAGGGCCAACTGAAGTGACAACTTAGGGCCATTCATACCGGTATATCTCAACATTTTGTAAATGTATCCCTTAAAGCACCCAAATCACTCATACATGCATCATCGAAATGTCTTGTATCGGCACTTGGACTTGGCAGGGCGCCTTCTTTTTTGCATTATCCCTCCCAACTGTACACTTGGTGGAATATAAGAATTTGCAGAATTACCTTTTACGGGGATTTAATTTTCATATTAATTTAAATGAAACTTGCTATTTTACTTTATATGACTTGTTCTTGGTGGTTACAACTTGTAAAGCACAGAAAAGGGAAAGTGGGATACTTCTCTTAAATAACATTACCTTGGTTAAAAAGAGGGCTGACTGGAGAAAAACTGCTGTTCCTTTGGAGTCTTCGACTTGAACGTCTTCCCAGCTGCTTAACTGCAAGCACCTCTGGCTTTGCTGGCCTTTGTCTTACAAATAAACATATTTATATATGCATAAATCAATTGGATTAATGAAACTGTCTCTCTATTCTGAGCATGTTTCCAGTCCTCTTCACACATACAAACACCACATACTAGGAGCTGCCGAGTCACAGAATGCAAACACTCTGACTGCAGAGGGTCTCACAAATTTGGCATTCACCACAGAGCCTAGAACATAACCTTGAGTGAAATCTAGGGAAAGGAAGATTTGGGGTGGCTGCCGATCCAGGTAACTGGAAAGCAGCACGGCCTTGGGGAGAAAGGGGGAGTCGTTCACCTATCAGAATGAAATAAACATCCCTACAGTAAAGGTGTGCATCTGGTTCATACCAAAGCTCAAATTCTGAACTGATGCAAGCTGCTTTTTTCCTGAGGTGACATATGGCTTCAGTGGCTGAGGGGCAATATGATTCCATGGAGCTTCCTCTGCCATCAGAGAAGAAGATCCAACTCTAGAGGGCTTGCCACTGTGGCCATGGAAAACTCTCCCACCATTGCTATTCCAACAGCAGTGAAGCCAGGAATGGGGTGTTGCCCCATGGGGCATGTCCTTCACTGTTCAGAGAAGGAGTGGCTGCAGGGACCTCCTCCCTGCCAGAAAGTATAGTCTGCTCTTGCTGTCATTTGCCCTAGGATTGCAGAAACCATGAGGGGATTGGCTCCATCCACTGGGCAAGGGAAGAAGAGCCACCAACTCCTATTCAAGCAAGAACGGCAGTGAGGGAAGCTCAGCCTAACTATCCATAACTGTTTAGCACTTTGTTCAGGCCCTGAAGGACTCAACTTTCCCACCCCACCCCACTCCCTTTATGTAGTTTGCAAGTCTGACAGCAGGGCCTGTTTTTCTCTCTCTTACTGGTGTGAGCTGCTTGGGGAGGCAACAGTTATCTGAAAAGCAAGCTAAAAGTATGGCAAACAGCTAAGGAAATGTCCAGGGAAGCCATGCCCCCACCCCCACCCCCAAGATGCTAAAGCAACTCCATCTCCAGAGTTGGAGTAGGTAGTTCTCACCCACTGGCTACAATGGGAGGAAAAAATTATAGGAGAATAATGTGGCTACCTTCCTTCCCTGGCTGCTGTGAGCTTGCAAGGCTCTGGATGTGGCAGTTGACCCACTGGAAATGCAAACACGTACCTTCCCCAGTAGGTAAGATTGCTCTTGAAAAAAACATTGCTTGGGTGGAATTCAACTGAGTTTTACTGAGAGTCGACCCAATGAAATGAATGTCAACTGAGTCTACTCTGAGTAAAACCTAGTTTAATACCACCCCATGGGATCGCCATTCACTGGAAGGATGATTTGAGTGCAAGGGCACTCTCCTCTCCTGTGGTTTCCAGCAACTGGTATTCAGAAACATTACTGCCTCTGTGGAGACAGAGCCATAGCCATCATGGCTGGTAACATTTGATAGTCGTCCTCCATGAATTTTTCTAAATTTGCCTATTATGTTTTTCCATCCACGAAACATTTCTCTAGTGCTTTGCAGCCTCCCTGGGTGCCAGTACTTCCTGATCTGAAAAAGCCTCATGGAAGAAATTACATCTTCCCCAGGGTTATGAATGATGTAAGGCAGGCTTCCTCAACCTCTGCCCTCCAGATGTTTTGAGACTACAATTCCCATCATCCCTGACCACTGGTCCTGCTAGCTAGGGATCATGGCAGTTGTAGGCCAAAAACATCTGGAGGGCCAAGATTGAGGAAGCCTGATTTAAGGGCACCCAGGAAGGCTGCCCAGTGTTGACTGCTACTGAGATGATTTCTAGAATAAGAGAGGGGAGGGAGATGTTCATTCACAAACACGCCTTGACCACTTGAAAAGTAAGTTAAGCAAGCTTTGATAATTTTGCAACAAAAACTGTTTTCTCATTCCTAGATGGAAACTAGCTGGGGGGGAAACAAGGGATATATTTTCAGCACAGGACTTGTTTCTGCAATCGCAAGGTAATAGGAGCACACAGCATTACTCAGTTGCAACCTCTCCCTGGAACAATTCCTGATACATTTCCACAGGGGTGGGGGAGTGGTTGAAATCTCACTTATCTTGACGGGTTTGTTCCTCTGTGGTTTCCATGGCGCACTCCAGGGAATTGTGGAGCGACTGTAGCTGATTCACAGTTTCTTTCAGCAAAAAGCGAGTCACAAACTGTTCCAACTTGGAAGCCTCCTGATAATTCTACAGAAAGGAAATAGACACTAGCAGAAAGGGAAAGTGTAATATTTCCCACTTTTGCAGCTTTCCTCCTAAACATCAGCTGCACACAGTCTGTATTCTGTGGTCTCATAAGAAGACAGCATGTGCTCATAATGTAATTCTAAAGCAATTTCTATAGTATTTTTTCCAAAAAAGAAAAAGAAATCACAGGACAGGAAACAGGGCAGTAATTCCTACACTGCTGAGACAGAAGTTCTACTGTGGATCAAGGAATACCTGAGTTAAATTGTTAGCAGGTCCTGTGAGCCCAAACTATCCCCACCTACACAGGAGGCTGCCTTCTGCATCTCTACAGTTCCCTACTCAATCTCTTTCCGGTTGAGCTGGATTATTCTGCCCAATCCTGACCAAAATTAGCCCCCCAAAATTATTATTTGCCCTTGGATGGAAACTGCTATTTCTGCCAATTGCTTGGCAGGATTTCCTTCTGGGATGAATAGCCATTTTACAATGTGTGTGATTTTCTCAGGACCAAGCATGGTTAAGTCTCACATGATTCTCATTCTCTCCCTTCTCCATCATTTCCTCCTGTTATTTCAGAGGAAAAGCTTGAGACATTAAATACACTTCTAACATAATGCTTAGTTTGGCACTCAAACACACTCCAGCAATTAACCTACAGGCATCAGAAATCATAGCTGGGAGTGGTGAGGGAGGCAATATTGTTTGCTATAATTATTACTTTTTATAGCAAGAGTAACAAAAGAAAAGAGGGGAAGGAAAACAAAAAAGAGAAAAGGAAACAAACTCACATTAATAATACAATGATCATCAGTGCACCCATTTCATTTTAAACATTTAAGTCCTGATAATCAAATGAAATTGGTGTTTATGAGAAATATGTTCAAAGTGTAGCAAGGCCAGAAAGGGCCTTGGACCATTGCATAATAGATGTTTATATCCTCCCAAGCTTGAAGTATAAGCCTCTTGGGGACTATCGGGGCATGCAAAACCCACTTTTGTCCTGCCATTAGTTCCCATACCACAGGTATGGGATAATTTAGAAGTACATGGACAACTGTAAATGCCAAGGATTTCGCTAAAGGACATTATACAGTCCCAAGGCATGGTCTGAAGGATCAAGATGCAGCAGCACAGCTGTAGTTGTGGGTTAAAGATTTAAACACAAAGGGAAGCATTTAAACTATAGAATACACTGCCATTAGAGTACAGAATCCATCTGTTGTGCAGGAGCTCCCAATGAACCCTAACTGTGCAACCTGAATTGCCCTGCGTGTGACTGAATCCTACCTGAAAATAGCAACCGTCTGGAAGCATCCTAAGACAGAAACACATGCTGTTCCCGCTAGGACATCAAACGGTTATTGAAATCCCAGCTGTGAAGCCGTCCCATGTACCACCCATGCTAATTATGCACCTGAAGACATTAAAGTTGCCAGCGACATTAATCAAGCCTGCGATACCACAATTCATAATAGCTGCTACTTTTAAAGCTAAAGGGTGCGGGGAAGCCTGGCAGGACAGATTGTCTGGGACTCCCTTTGGCGCCGCTCTGAAGCTGGCACCAGCTCCGCGTGAAAAACATTTGCGGTGGCCTCTCAAAAGTGACAGGACGCGTTTGTACCAGCAAGGCGACTTTCCGCCTCCCCCTAAATCGTTCGACATGGCTCCTCTAATTGGATTAAAGCTGCCAAAGTATCCAGCAGGGCTAATTCCATCGCTGGAAGCTTTGATTCTTTGTGACACCACGCCAGGACCATCCACAGTAATGTTGCCGTAATGGGAATTGAAATTCATATTCTCTGGCAGATACTCAAAATGGCTGCCTTTGAAGAGAAGTATCCTTTGTTGACAAATGGACAACATATTGGCAAAGGGGTCCTCGGAAGATCTGCCTCGCCTGCGAGCGGTTTGGTGACATAAAAGAGGCTTCAGTGACGCATGATCAAAGGATGTTCAAATCTATAAAACATTACAGGTGTCTAACCTGCAACAAGAATTCTGATGAGTAGTTTGGGGATATGCTAGGTTAGCTTTCACTAGCTTGGGATACCCTCCCGATGTATTACAATGATAATAATAATACCTTTATTGTCAATGTACAACCTGTGTACAATGAAATGTATTCCCCCACTACCGGTTGGGAATGATATGAGTTGTAACCCAAAATATTTGAAGGGCACCAGTTTGGCAAAGGCTGTGCTAACTAACTGCAGGGGGGTGCGTTATTTAGGTCTCGGTGCCACCGTACCCCTCAAAGGGCAGGTAAAGAGGCAAAAAGGGTTTGCAGGCACCCCCGACCAGGTGATTGGCAGCACCTGCAAATCTATGGGTACAGCACTTTGCAATAACCGTCAATCAGTTGATGGTTGGAGTTCTCATAGTGGAACACAAGGAATGCTGAGGCTTCCATTATACTCTGTGTGTATATTTGTAAATAAAGGAAATATTATGAAATCAGCAGAGGGATTGAGAACCGAGGAGCAAATGATTACAGGACTTCTTTTTTCTACGACTGTCTAGTAAAGATGCATATAATTGCATTATTCCTTCAGAGAGGCTCGTTTACCTACTCATAAGCACAAGAGGTGGTAGAAGACATGATTTGATTGTTATTGATGCGGTGCGTAAGAATAATTCTTATATTGAAAGAAAGCCTGTGCAATTGCCTATATTGATTCATGTGGGTGAGATCATCATTATGAGAGTTCTGACTATTCACACAAGCTTTCCTCTTGCTATGTTTTGCGTTGATGGATATTTGTTTTTTTCTTTTTGGTGTGTTAAAGTAAACAACAACAATAAAAAAGCTTTCCTCTTGCTAGTTGCAAGATTAAAGCACCAACTTCTCTTGGCTTCTCTTATGTCTAGTGTCATAAAATGCAGGCAAGAAATGAAAGCGAACCCCAGGAGTTCTTGTCTCTTGTGTGGGGGAAAATAACATCGCAAGAAGAAATGTTCACAGCTCCAGATTGCATTCGTGACAGCTCCAGTCCTTTGCTCCTGCTACCTCACTTAGTCTCTTTCCTCTGACCTTAAGGATCTATCATGCTTTTAAATAAATTAAATAGAAGCACAGTGCAACTCTATAGCCTGCACAGTTTCAAACAGCTGCAATAAAATTACTATATTTTAATTTTCTAAATGTTTTTTGGGAAAGCATACATAATATTCTTCCCTGTCTGTGTGTGCAGCGGGTGGATTCTAATGGGAAACTACCTAATTTGCACATCTCAAACCAATACAGGAACGGAAACACAGCTATCATTTGAAATTCACAGTTTTCCAAATTTTGTGATGCAGTTGCCCAGCCAGTGTGACAAAAGCACATATAGTAGGGGAAAGGTGTACACAAAAACGAAGATATTCATGAAAACAACATACAGAAATGCATTGCATTAGCAGAGATTGCTTGCAAAAATGTGTTGTTGTTTTTTTCAAAACTACATACAAAAGTGTGCTTATTGAGGGGGGAAATGCACTAAAATGCTGGCAGATTTTAATGTGGATTTAAAAAGGGGGTGGGTGGGTTCACAAATTGCCATGGAGAAGCAGAGAAATGAATTTTACCACTAGGGGGGAAATGACAAAACAAAAAATGTAACAGATTTGTCTGTCCCCAGTCGTTCTTGGCATACAGATGCCCAGTGGTTCAACCCTGGCTTCTCCATTTTGTTTTCTTTAAAAATGAATCTCAAGGTTTCGAGAGACTTTCATCCGAGGAGCCAGCGGCAGTATCAGGTGCCGTAGGCAGTATGGAGACATATAGCCAATGGTCTCATTCAGTTTCCTTTTTGCCACAACAAACAAACAAATAACATTATTCCATTTTTCAGGTAAGCCACACAAAATAGTTTACAGGAAAACCATTACATCACCAGTAAATAATGATGTTTTCCCTACTCACTAAAGCCTCCTCCAAACAGGCCTACCGGTTCCCATCTGATTTCCTTAGTTTACAACCAAATACTGAAAATGGCTGCCAAGAAAAACTTGCTCCCAATTATAGTTATGGGAAAGGGGGGGGGGCTTTTCCACTAAGTCACAGGTGTCAGGTGTGATTCCTGGCTGCTGCCTGCTCTTTCCAAACTGCAAAAGGGGCTGGAGTGGTGACGAGAGGATGGAAACAGTTCTCAGCCTGCCTCAGCTATTCTGGATGCTGTTGCTGGTTCTCAAAACAGTAAAATGTTTGATGTGAATAAAGGTAAAGGTACCCCTGCCCGAAGGCCAGTCGTGTCCGACTCTAGGGTTGTGCGCCCATCTCACTTAAGAGGCCGGGGGCCAGCGCTGTCCGGAGACACTTCCGGGTCACGTGGCCAGCGTGACGAAGCTGCTCTGGCGAGCCAGCACCAGCGCAGCATACAGAAACGCCGTTTACCTTCCCACTATAAAGCGGTACCTATTTATCTACTTGCACTTAAGGGTGCTTTCAAACTGCTAGGTGGGCAGGAGCTGGGACCGAAAGACGGGAGCTCACCCCGCCGCGGGGATTCAAACCGCCGACCATACGATCGTCAAGTCCTAGGCACTGTGGTTTTACCCACAGCGCCACCCGCGTCCCTTGCTTGATGTGAATAGCTGCCCGCAAAACAAGGAACAGCACCACATTCCAATAATAGCAAAAGGTTAAGAAATAGGAGTAGCTTCCTTCATTCTGCTTGCTAAGCATTCTGGCATCTCTTTATTTACTTTTTTTAGGGCTGCTTTATTTCAAAAAGTAAAAACCAGGACACCCCAAAAGTTGTTGAACCTTTTTTTTTTTTTTAGGAAAGCACTGAAATGGCTGAGCTTTAATGTAGTTTAATGGTGAATTTTGGACATAATAGAGATGTAAAAGATTTGGATTATCATAAAAGATGCAGAAGGAAATGATTAACAATAGGAGCCACCAAAGGGAGGAGGGAAGTCCAGGAGATTCTTTGGAATCTTGTTTTTATGTTGTATGTTGGATATGTAATTGTGAAACTTTAATCTGAAAACCAAATAAATAAAATAAATAAAACAATAAATAATGAAATAATGAAATTGTTAAGCTTGTTTTTCAAAAATGCCAAAAAACAACAACAAACCCCACAATTTTTTCAGTTGAATTGCCTAAGACAAAGCGCCACATTTCGGAAATTCTCCCCGCACATCAATTCTGCCTTTGAAATCCCAGGAGAATCCGGACGTAGGGCAGCCCTATATTTTTAGGACCCACCTAATTTCTGTGCTTGTGTTTTTAACAGTGTTGAGCATTGTGTTTTAATTGTTGGCACCTGCCCTGGGATCTTACAGCAAAGGAAGGGTAAATAATAATAATAATGATGATGATAAATATAAATACTTTCAGTTTTGGTAAGTTAGACAGAAAGATAGCTAAAAACAGTTCTTCCGATTTCCACTTTGATCAGGCAAATTGTAACCTGACAAATGCAAGGAAAACCCTCCCCAAACCAATTGTTAATCTGGTCACAGTCCTATTTTGCAGCAGAAGTGACTCATAGCAGCTCATCTCCAGGAGCGAAGTAATGGGATTTATATGCCACATTTCTTCTCATTTCTTCCTCTCCCCAGACACTCCACTATAAATACACAGGGCTTTCACTCTCTGCATTTTGCCTGTTCTGCCTCAGTGACACAACAACAAGGCATCAGCCAAACATGTTTTTGTAAGGGTATCTTTTGTATTCAAGTCCCATCCTTCAAAAATAAAAGGGGGGTGAGGACAAAGGGTAGACTTCAAGGCATTTTTAATCCACGCATTACTATTTCTTGTTCTCTCTCCCAGTGACATAACATGAACAACTAGGATCCCTGCTCGATTAAGAAGCTGGATCTTCTAAGGTTCTTAATTGCTCAGGGAGCAGATAGCAGGATTTCCTTTGCAGACATTTAAGCCCAGGTATTGCTGCAGGTATGGCAACACACTCGGTGATGTTATAACTGAGTAATAAAATCAATGGGGACGCGGGTGGCGCTGTGGGTAAAAGCCTCAGCGCCTAGGGCTTGCCGATCGAAAGGTCGGCGGTTCGAATCCCCGCGGCGGGGTGCGCTCCCGTTGTTCGGACCCAGCGCCTGCCAACCTAGCAGTTCGAAAGCACCCCCGGGTGCAAGTAGATAGATAGCGACCGCTTACCAGCGGGAAGGTAAACGGCGTTTCCGTGTGCGGCTCTGGCTCGCCAGAGCAGCGATGTCACGCTGGCCACGTGACCCGGAAGTGTCTCCGGACAGCGCTGGCCCCCGGCCTCTTGAGTGAGATGGGCGCACAACCCTAGAGTCTGTCAAGACTGGCCCGTAAGGGCAGGGCTACCTTTACCTTTAATAAAATCAGTAAGGGATATAAAAGGATATACATTGTTTTATTACCATTGGGGGGGGGGGGCAGAGCTCTTTGAACAAGGCAATGGTAGTTTTATTCCCTACCTGAGCTCAGGTTTTTGCTGTTTCCAACCAATACTGACCTGGTGTTCACTGACCACATTGTTTGTCCATTCATTCTCTCTTTCCCCCCCCCCTCTCTCTCTCTCTCTCTCTCTCTCTCTCTCAAACCCCCTCACCCCTCACGTACTTGGTTACCCTGGATACCAAAGATGAATGATTTATCCAGGGACCCAGTTCAGAAATTCTCCTCAAGTAAAAAACACCAACTGACCAAGGCCTCTATGGCTTTGGAGAGTCTTGTTTTCCGAAGGAAGAGATCTAAAATTCTTTGTTGATCTGCCTCTAAGTTGCACTGCTGAAGTCTTCTGCTGCACAACGAGATTTACATTTGTTTCCAGGGCACCCTTGGGAAACAGCAAGCCAATCGCCCGGAAAAGTGTGCCCCGTGTTTGATCTTGCAAGATGCTGGGTGTAGGTGTGTTGCATCGCTAAAGACCTAGGGGCAATTGGGTCCTGCTTCTCAACAATCAAATTGCGTGACCTAGGCAGTCAATAACAGGAATATAGGGAATTGCTTGATACAGAGTCAGACCAGTGGTCTATCTAGTTCCATAGTGTCTGATGCACAGACTGGCAGTAGGTCTCAGACAGGGGTCTTTCCCAGCCCCATTCTGGGAATGTCATGGATTGAAGGTAGGCACTTTTGCGGGTGGCGCTGTGGTCTAAACCACTGGGCCCCTTGGGCTTGCCGATCAGAAGGTTGGCGGTTCGAATCCCCGCAACGGGGTGAGCTCCCGTTGCTCTGTCCCAGCTCCTACCAACCTAGCAGTTCGAAAGCACACCAGTGCAAGTAGATAAATAGTTATCACTGCGGTGGGAAAGTAAACAGTGTTTCCGCACACTCTGGTTTCCGTCACGGTATTCCAATGCACCAGAAGCAGTTTAGTCATGCTGGCCACATGACCCAGAAAGCTGTCTGTGGACAAACACCGGCTCCCTCAGCCTGAAAGCGAGATGAGTGTCACACCCCATAGTCGCCTTTGACGGGACTTAACCGTCCAGGGGCCCTTTACCTTTACCATTTTTCTACCTTACTTTTGCATGCAGTGCATGTGCCTTACCACTGAAAAACAGAAATGGGTGTTCTGGCAGATCTTTCTAGGAGATAAATGTTTGGAAAACAACCTAAAGTTGCCATCCATATCCTTTGACATTCCAATGTAATTTCAAATACTTTCTGGATATTACCTTGCTGAATTACATCAAAGGTTCATCTCTAGCCAATAACCAGGCAGATGTATAGAATTCCAAAAAGAGGACAAGATGGACATGCTTAATATATCACAGCTAGTTGTAAAAACCTCATCTGTTGCCACCCGCTAATTTGATACAGTTCTTCGGATGCACTGGCTAAAAACATCTCTCATTTTTACAAATCGAATCATTGACCAAACTTATGAAAACAGTTGTCTACATATGGATTTATCAATAACTCTGCAAATGGGTGAAGAAAACGCCTGGGAAAATCCGACAACAATCTAGAACCCCTCCTCTAGATCAGTGTAATTTGCAACATGCTCTTGGCATCAAAACAGGACATTCATGGTGGGGTTTATTCTGTTTTAGTTTGTGCTGTGATGCTTCTGGAGGGGCTATTGTGCAACAAAAGGGGGACAAAAATTAACCAGAACCTTTGCGGCATAAAAAAGTTACGGGATTTGAACAGGATGTTATGGGATATGCACTGATTGAAATTGAAGCCTCCCAAAACCTTTGCAGGCATGAAGAGTATTGAAATTGAAAGTGTGTGTGTCCCCTCAATAGACTCATCCCTTTACTAGGGACTGAGCCTTTAGGGTGGCCTGTGGAACTCCCTACCAATAGGAATCACCCTTGCCTTCTTCTTTTTTGAAGTCTTCTGAAAACTGTGTTGTTTAGACAGGCTTCGGCAATATGATTTTGTTCTTTTTAACCAACCAGTAATTACTGATGTTTTAAACTGATATTATTATAATCTTGCATGTTGTACACCACCATATTATAATACAGTGGTACCTTGGTTCTTGAACATAATCCATTCCGAAAGTCTGACTCCCAAAATGTTTAAAAACCAAGGCACAGCTTCCGATTGGCTGCAGGAGCGTCCTGCACTCAAGCAGAAGCCATGTCGGACGTTCAGCTTCCGAGAAACATTTGGAAACCGGAACACTTACTTCTGATTTGTTTGTCAACTAAGCCTTTCAAGAACCAAGGTTCCACTGTATTATGAAAGTGCGGGTGATAGATAGATAGATAGATAGATAGATAGATAGATAGATAGATAGATGATAGAGACAGACAGACAGACAGACAGATAGATAAATAGACAGATCTTAAGTGTTGCAGAAGAACAGGAATAAAACTTCCTCCTACTTTCTTTGTGGAGTCCATTGCCTTCAGTATGGATAGATTGAGGTCTTCCAAAGCAGACAGCACATTTTCATACTCTCCCAAGTGTTGGGAAAAATATTCTAAAAAAAAAAAAAAAAACAGAAATTCACAGCTCAAGCAAAGGAAGAAAGATCAAGGAATTATTTTAATTTTTTAATATATTTTTAAAAATAGGAATCAAATACCGGTACATATATAGAGAGAACAAGAAGAATAAGGATCTAAACTCCGGTAGAAGGCTCCTTTCCCATTAGAATGGGGGGTTAGTTTGCTAACAGCCTGATGCTTTATGACACATGGTACAGCTTCTGGCTATGCTGTGCTATATTTTGACTTCTATGTACGCAATCAGAAAGGTATAATAGATTGTTGCAGCAAAGGGGACATGAAAAGGAAAGCAGCACAAAAAATGGGCAAAAATGTCAAGAAAGAGCATGAACCTCCTCAAGTAAGAACGTCAGATTCTAACACCAGCCCTAGCAAGTGGCTATTGAGATGGTACTATAGAACCCTCTTTGTGTAGATACATTACATACACACGTAATTCAGAAACTGTGACAAAAGGAAATAATCACGGGGTGAACATCATTCTAGGGCTTCTTGTAAGGCGTCTGAAATACCTCACACAATATCACATGACCCTCGCCTTTTTATCAACTCTCAAAGCAAGATGTAAGGAGGCTCACAAAGCATAGGAAATCACAGACAGCTTCCCTAGGGAGTCTCCCCCTCAAAGACTGGGGGGGGGGGATCTTGGCAGAGAATCTACACATTAAACAATCCAGTGTTGGGGGAGTGGGGAGATTGGAGAAAAGGGGCAGGATCACTTAAAGGCAGCATTTGCCTTATTCCCCCCCCCCAAACAAAAGAGGGATACATTTTAAGTTGATATCCTAGAGAGGGGGAGAAGAAATTTAGAATAAAAGACATACAAGAGGTGCATGTAATTCTGCACATTTATCTAGTCTCATTAGTGGTAATGGTTTATTGATTACCTTCCCTAAGAGTTCTGCACAGCTGCATTTTACATAATTAGCTGGTGTGATTAAAAAGGAGCCACTTTGGCTACAGAGCTCTTTTGTTTAGCTCCACCTGTCCATGACACATCCAGAACGGAAGGGTTTGGGAGTAAAAATTAACTTACCGAAAAGCTCTTCTGTGTCAAGGTTGCTGTAAAAAGAAGAAGATCATAAAACGAGTGCTGTAATTGCTATTGTGTGCATCTTGTTGCTGTTTAATTGTTAAGCCCAACCACCCTTGAGGCGACATTTATTTATTTATATAAACATTTTATACCATTTCATATAGTAAAAAACTTCTAAGTAGTCTACTTGAAACAATTTTTTAAAAAAACCAATCAAAACCTTTCCATAAAATTACCTAAAAATCTGATTGGAAGAGAACAGGATATTGCAAACAAAACTGTGACAATAAAATAAAATAAAAAAATTACAAATCAATGAGAGCTTGGTCATTATTGTAGTCCCTTGAATAATCCATGGGAAGGCATTCCAGAGGGCGAGGTCTCCTTCCATGTTGTCTCTTCGGGATATCTTAAAAATTGGCTTGGTCCGAAATGGGGAAGGTGGCCCCAAGTTCTCCAGGCCTTAAATGTCAACCACAAAACCCTGAACTTGGCTTGGTAACTAAGAGGCAGCCAATGCAGATCTTTCAACATTGGCATAAATCTGGTACCCACTTTGCATCCTAAGCAGCTACCACTTCCAAACCAGGCTCAAGGGTAGCTCCACAAACAGTGCATTACAGTAGTCCAATTGGGAGACTACCACTGTATGGACCACTATGGCAAGGCTAATGGAAAGCTCACCACTTCTGAGGTGTTCCATGCAACAGCAAGGTCATCCAGAAGTTATTTAACACTCTGCACTTCACTGGCACATTTGAGTATGTTGTAGTTCATAAGCTGTAGCCCGCGTTTTTGCCTGGAAAAGTTCAGTGAGCCAGTGCACACATCAGAGCATCAAGTATAAATATCATGATTAGCTTTTAAGTGGAGGGTGGGAATTTTTCCTGAGCCAGTACTTAATTCCTGCCATTTGGAGGTGCAAAGATTCCATTCTGCATGGATGTTGCATTGTCCGACTCGTAAGTTTGTTCTCTCCAATTGAGTGCTTGTATTGAGATGTAGCTCAGTTGTTTTCCGTGCCTTCGTAACAAATGCACGAAATGAAATTCACTACAGAATGGAGCAGTTGTGAATAACAAATCATGATGACAATGATTGTCATCGTTTCCCTCAACAGATCCATCCACAAACCTGGAACACAATTTGCTTCCTTGCGTAGGAGAATTATTCAAGTCAGAGAATGGCTGTGCAGCTGGGAACACAGGCACCAGATCAGTTTATTCAACTCTCTGAATGGTGCTCATAAGAGCCGTCAGCAACTCACAAGATGCTGTTGTGAGGAACATAAAGGGCAAACTTTTGAACAGGGATTATAGTGTTGTGGGGTATTGTAAACTTGTAGATTGAGCACCATTTTGTTGGGCCCTGTTGGGATAAGGCTTGGCAGGCCCTGGAGGAAGAAGAGGAAGAAATGGGGACTAAATGGTGGGAACCTGGTAGGAGGAGGAGAAGGCATCTCTCCTCTTTCTGTCCCAACTCCAGTCACTTTAGAAAGGGGAGCAGGGATGCTGTCTCTCTGACCTTCCTGCAGAGAGGAGAATTTCACTGGAAGCAGAGGAAGGCCAAAGAGGAAGCAGCAGTAACTAAACATGAGGGCATTGTCACCAAGAAGCAGGGGCCGCCTTCACAGATAAGAGCAGGCCCCCCTGCCCCAACACAGAATGCACTTGCTATCTCAGCATTCCTGCAAAGTGAGAGAGTGAGCATGCCAAGCCTCACCTTTAGATCTTGGCGGGAGGAGCGGGAAAACTTGTTGGGACACCCTTGTCATTTCCAGCTAGTTCTAAACCTCTTCCCCTGCTCCCAAACTGAATCCTGAGCATCATGTCTGCTGGTGAGCCTGTACCGATACTGGCTGAATAAAGATCTCTTTCTTACTTCCAAATAAGTGTATTTGTTTTGAGTAGGAGTTGGAACGCTATGCAGCTTCAAGGGGACCTTGCATGGACACATTGCCACCTCCATCTCACCCCCACCCCCAATGCATGTGATATATGCATACGTATTAATATGGTACCCATGAATCAATAATTCTTCTACTAAGATAAATTCACTTGTCCCCACCCCCAATTATACACCAAATATTAAATGCATCAGTGTGCCCTTGCCTGTGCCCTATTTGCATTCAACATACAGCTGTATGTGGAAAGGTACCTCCTGAAGATGCTATGCTTATGTGAGTAAGTCAACACTGCATGCAGGGTCAGCAACAGCCCTGCTTTCCTCGCCATGCATTTGCTATGTGAGCCCTGATCCCCACCACACAGATATGTGATAGCTCAAGCAAAGGGGAAATCAGTAGTTCCTGGGTTCCAAGTTGACAAGGAACCTTGGAGATGGACCAAGTTATGGATTTCAGTACCATGGTTAGTGATCCTGCAGCTGAGGCAGAACATACAAGTTGCCTCAGCGGTGACCTGGAGCAACTGCCCTATATTTATGGCTTGAGCTAGGTGTTAATTGACTAGAGGCCTCAGCCCATTCATGCTGTTATCAGGCAAGTTAAAGGTCCAGAACGTTCTTCTGTAGCCATTGGCTTGTTCTAGGCTCCAGGGTTTTAAGCTGTGAGGATATCTCCTGATCCTCAGTCTGCCAGCAGAAGTGTGGCAGTGAGGAATAGAGGAGTGGAGGAAACCAAGAATGATTGTCAGCTGCCATATTTCAATCAGCTACCACACAATGATATTCCTGAGACTTCAGGAATGAGAATGCAACCTTTTCTTCTTTTTTTACAAGTTTTTGGCATCTCCTCATTTTGTAGCGTTGCTGAATGCTCCCGTCTTTTTCCCTGACACCATTTCCCTGAGGATCCCATTATTAAAACAATTCCTAGGCAGGCGCAGGAGCAAGAACATTTGCTTCTGTAACGAGGTTTTTCAAACTGCACTCTCGCTATCTATTAACTGTTAGAAGAACGCTTCCTCAACAGAAGTCTAAGTTCAAAACGATTTCAATGACAATTATTCCGGTGTTTTAGAAAATACTGACCACCTAAAAATGTGCCCACATGAAGCACCCAAATTTATAGTTCAGTCCTTCCTAACAAGCCAATGCGACGGCAGACCACCCCTACAACAGGACCTCTGAAGCAAATGGCAAGTAACTTGGAGAAAGTAGGTGTGTGTGAATATGCGTGACCAAAAGGGGAATAAATTTCCAGAGACTGACAGAAATTATATTCCCACTTTAGGAAATGTTGGACATAGCTTACTGAGGAGGCATATGAAATGTCCCTGGGGAGGAGTGAGATTGCTTCCAGATTGTCAGTATTTTACAGGGAAAATTCAAGCACAAATTGGAACTCTGGGTTATGTGATTAAAGCACTCTTGCAACAAATAGATTTTACTCTTCTTTTTAGTGGTGTGTTTTTGTTTTTTTTTTGCTGTTAGGAAAGTGATAGGGAAACACACTGAAAAGTGTGAGATGAACCAATGATTAATGGGAAGCTGTGTAAACACTGCACCAGCAAATCAAGATGAATGATAATTTGTCATCACGTCTCTGCAAACAAGTCAGAATTGGTGCTCAATAAAGATTGGATATAGTCCAGCGCAATGTGGGGCTGAAACACATGACCCTGAGATTAGGATTCTCATGTTGTACTAACTGAGCTATTCCAGCATTGCTATTCTGTAGGCATGCTGGACCTGGAACCTCCCCGAACCCAAATTGATTTGATGCTGGCTTCACTCTTGTCAATCACAACTCTTCCGGAACACATCTTAAAAACTGTCCACTTGAGCACATGCTTTGCCTGGAGGATCTATGCCGCCTCTCCTAAATTATGGACCTCATGCATCCCCCCAGCACGCTGAAGGACGCCTTGCACTATGGAAGTTGCTGGAACTAAGAATGATGCAATTTTATCCACCTGGAAACTAGTCTCGAGACATCTGGATATGCTTTTCGTAATTTGCTCTTTGGGCAGTGACAACACAATGTGAAGACTATTGCTCATGTCACTGCTTTTAAGACGTACACATTTAACTTTTTAATGGAGATACTATGAACTGAATGCATTTGCTTGCAACAAATTCCAGGGAGTAACTATGGATTTACTGCTGCCGTTTATAAGATGATGCTGTTTGCAACAAAGCAGCAGAAGTAGCAGCCTATCATCAGGCTGACTGGCTGGATACAGTTAAAAAAACAACAATTGAAACGTAACATTATAGAACAAGTCCTCCTTTCTTTATCTATCTTTAGAACCCTGGTATTCTCCTGCCTGTTATCCTAATGAGCACTTAAGCCAACACAACAGGAAAATAACAATGATAAGCTTTGGATTTAACATTTCTGGGGATTTAGGCAACAAGCTATTAACAAATAAATAAAAAATAGGACTCATACAGTTATTATCACATTGCCCTCAGAGTCTGGGGAAAACCTAAGATCCTCAAAGCAGAAGCGCTGCCTTGGGGGAATAAATTTGACCGTACAACTAATGTGCAAACACCGTGCATCTTATGTAGTGTGAACGGTTCATCTGCAAAGATCCTCACATTACCTCTAGAACTAGCTGGAAGACTATTAAACAGACCTCGGGGAGCTCTTACAGCTTAATGCATGCCTGAGGCCACCTGGCACGTTCCGCCAGAGGCATCCAGCCTCCCCCTCTAGCAGTTTACAGGCATTCTAGGTGTGCTAAATGAACACATATTGGGGCATATGGGCAGTGCCGGATTCATGTATAAGCTAAACAAGCTATAGCTTAGGGCGCCAGTCTCTTGGGGGCCCCCCAAAAATTTAAAGGAAAAAACCACTGGATGTACATTTCCAAAATATAAGATAAAAAACAAATAAAATAAAATCTACACACAGCAACCGTGTTTTGTGTTGTGTAGGCTCCTATTTGTTATGTGCAAATGGCTTTCAACACCTGTTAGGTCCATAAATTACCATATAGCATATATTCAAGACAAAAAAACAGTGAGAATTTGTTGTTGACAAAGAACAGCTGGACATATAAAGAGCCCCACTACCTTCAGTAACTTAGGGCCTCATCAAACCTAAATCTGGCCATGCAAATGGGTATTAAATGGAATATCTGTAGATAGGTCATGTGCAAATCTAAGGTGCCGTCCACATTTACGCTTGCCCAGGGGAAACTGCTGTTTACTGCTAAAATGGAATGAGGTATGTCGGGTTTTCTGCAGTTTGTTCTGACTGAGTGGTAAACAGCGGGTTTTCCTGGGAAGTGCGGTGGGGCAAACGGAAAACCACGCAGACCCATGCCTAGAAAGCACAGGACAAGCAGAAGTGTGGACAACCCCCCAAACACAAGAGAATTTGGATTACGTGGAGAGTGCTGTCCAGTTATGCAGCTGTAAGCACGAGTGCTGTTTGCTGACATTCTAATGAATATGTGCCGTTTGGGAGTATGGTAGCCATTTGCAATTCATCATCAAAAGAAAAAGGGGATACATAAAATTCACATACAGTGGTACCTCGGGGGTTACAGACGCTTCAGGTTACATACGCTTCAGGTTACAGACTCCGCTAACCCAGAAATAGTGCTTCAGGTTAAGAACTTGGCTTCAGGATGAGAACAGGAATCGTGCTCCGGCGGTGCAGCGGCAGCAGGATGCCCCATTAGCTAAAGTGCTGCTTCAGGTTAAGAACAGTTTCAGGTTAAGAACGGACCTCTGGAACGAATTAAGTACTTAACCCGAGGTACCACTGTATTCTCTCAAATTTCAGCAGCGCCCTGCACAACACTAAAATTCAGCACTCCCCCTGCCCCTCGCACTCTGTTCTACAGCATTGTTTTGGCACCCCATGCAGTGGGGCACCCAGTGTGATCACACTGGTCACATTACCCTAAAACTGACTCTGGTGTAAGGGTGCACATTTTAAAGTAATGCCTATAATTTGGAGAGAGATACAATACACCTCGCCATAGTAAAGAAGCACACCCTCCAACATTTCTTAAGTAAAAATAGGGATATCTTATTCAACAATAATAATTTTACTATTTATACCCTAGCCATCTGACTGGGTTGCCCCAGCCACTCTGAGAGGCTTCCATGATATATAAAAACACAATAAGCATTAAAAAGCTTCCCTACACAGGGCTGTCTTCAGATGGCTTGGGGTCACATTTTACTATTTATACTCTCCAACATTCCTCTGATGAAAATAGGGACGCTGGTGGCGCTGTGGGTTAAACCACAGAGCCTTGGGCTTGCCGATCAGAAGGTTGGCAGTTCGAATCCTCACGACAGGGTGAGCTCCCGTTGTTCGGTCCCAGCTCCTGCCAACCTAGCAGTTCGAAAGCATGCAGTGCAAGTAGATAAATAGGTTCTGCTCCGGCGGGAAGATAAACGGCTGTGCGCTGCTCTGGTTTGCCAGAAGCGGCTTGGTCATGCTGGCCACATGACCCGGAAGCTGTCTGTGGACAAACAGACTCCCTCGGCCAGTAAAGCGAGATGAGCGCCGCAACCCCAGAGTCGTCCGTGACTGGACCTAATGGTCAGGGGTCCCTTTACCTTTACCATACCTGCCAATATTTCTCCGCTGAAAATTGGGACGTTCTGGGATCAAATCAGAAACTGGGATGCCTTCTGTAAATCTGGGACTGTCCCTGGAAAATAGGGACACTTTGAGAGTCTGGGGCAGCCTGTGAGCAGGTGACCTGTGTTTTCGTGTGTGTGCTGGGGCTGCTGTCCACCCACTAACTGGTGGTGAGGAACCTCATAGCCCCGTGCTCCCCTTCTTTATCCTCAAACCAGATTTGGACCAGATAGAGCACTCCTTCAAACAGAGGGCTGTCCCCCTAGAGAAAAACCTGTTGGCATGATGAGACAACAGTGACACCTCCCTCTCTCCCATTCACTGAATGCACAGGGCTATGGTGTGGTGGTTGAAATGTCAAAACTCCTCGCCATGTGTAGAGAGGACCCATCCTGTGAGTTTACAAACTAGTCCTTTTTCTGATAGGGTAAAAACAGTCCCCCGCTGTTTCACAAAGGAAAGATGGGGTGGCAAGGTTCAAGGCCACAGCTGGTGTTAATCAGAGTAATCAGTAAAGCTTGGTAAAGGTAGCTGCAGATTTGATGCAAGGCCTCCATACACCAGCTGAGCCCAGAGCCTCTAATTGTCATTTTGAATCATCTTAAAGCGGAATTTTGAGCCCTGTTCCAGCAAACGGCAGGGCGGAACCTGAGGGTCGATCTTCCCGATTTGCATATTCTTCGCTTTCGCCTTTCACTGGGCTACAGATAAGATATACCAGCAGAGCAGCTCTTTTGCTTCTGTCTAAAGCTCAGAATCGACTTCTGCAGCAGCTCTAAATATTAAGTAGGCAATTATTTCTTTTAGCTCATGATTGAACATGTTCTCCTCTGAACTGTAACACAGATATTCAAGGTGCAATTGGCATGACTTTCCCAGTAACTGCATCACGACATACTGTGGTATAAATAATGCTGTGTTCTAAACTGCAACCCACTCTGGGACCTTAAGAGTGGCGGGTGGATCATAAATCAAAGGAATAATGTAAGAATGCAGTTTCTGGGGAAATCATACACCAATGCAAGGCAGAGGAGCCAAGCCAGAAGAAAAGGGAGCAAACCTGGTTGGCTTCAGAAGGAAGAAAGAAAATGATATACAGGCGCAACGTACACAGGTTAATACATTAGCAGGGTTTTAAGAATACTTGTCATTTTATTATGAAGGGACAATAAGTAATTCAAATGGTTAAAATTTTACAATGGACATGTAGTATCTTGATATACAATGGAACCAAGGAAGGGAATAGGGGGAAGTCAATTTGTTCTGTTTGGATTCTTTTTTTATTATTGTTTGTTTTATTTTTGTTACTTCTGGAAAATTAATAAAATGTTATTTTAAAAATGCTTCCTAATATTAATGACGTAGCCCAGTTCTATGCATGTTTACTCAGCAGCAAACCCCACAGAGTTCAAGGGGACTTTCCCCAAGTAAGTATACAGGACTGAGGCTCTTTGCAATCACTGGTCAAAGTGATGTATTATCATTTGCATTGAACAAACTGGAAATCAAGAATGACCAATAGCAACTTGCCCAAGGCTACTCACTGAGACATAGGCTATGATGGCACCTGAACTCACATCTCCTAGGCTCAGGCTCAACATCCTATCCAGAAAAACTGGCCTTTCTAATCAAAGACACTAAGGATCAGCCTGGAGATGTGCGACATTCTAAGCACTGAGCTATGGTCATGCCTCTTTTCAAGCAGATGTAGAATATGGATGGGGAACCTGTAATATTCCTAAGTGGGTCCCTATTCACATGGTTGCACACCTTCCATGCACCACAGGAGAACAGCAGAATGCCTACTTTATAAAACTGGAACTACCTCTGAGGCCAGCTTACATAGAACAGGCAGAGGGCTGAAACACAAATAATATACAGGGTCATGGTGCTCTACCATTGAGATATGATGAGCCTTCCTTCTCAAAAGAGGCAAAATAAATAATAATAATATATTTATACCCCGCCCATCTGACTGGGTTTCCCCAGCCAATCTGGGCAGCTCCCCCCAAAAAATGATGATGATGATGTGATAAAACACCAAACATTAAAAAATTCCTTAAACAGGGCTGCCTTCAGATGTCTTCTAAAAGTCAGATAGTTGTTTATTTCCTTGACATCTGATGGAAGGGCGTTCCACAGGGTGGGCACCACTACCAAGAAGGCCCTCTGCCTAGTTCCCTGTAACCTCATTTCTTGCAGTGAGGGAACCGCCAGAAGGCCCTCGGAGCTGGATCTCAGTGTCCAGGCTGAACATTGGGGGTGGAAAAAAACAAACTGGGAGTTACAAGGGAGATGAATTACCCATTTATTGTTATTTTTGTAGCATCTTGTTTAGAAACACAGAATGCAGGCCATGGGCACCAAACAGGGTATATATAGGCTGCTGTTCCATGGCATTTCATATGCTATTCGTAAAGCTGCAGTTTTCCCAGGAAAATTCATATTGCACAACCATACTGCCTTTCTAAAGGCTGCCCATATGACTTTTAAATAACGTTACCCACTCTGTATTGTGCGTGTCGATGGTGTGAAACAACTCGTGCAGTTCCTCTCTGCTCAGGATTCCGTCAGCGAAGTAAGCTTTGAATTCATCAAAGGACAGTTTGCCATCATCTGAAATCAAAGACGCAGAAGGAAAATTGGTTGCACAGATGGCTGGTTTTTCCCTTGAAAATCAAATTGATTCTAGGAAGGTGTTTCTTTAAACAACAACAAGTTTTCTCATTTTTAATCTCTGCGTAGAGCTGAGCTCTAATACTAAAAGGGGAAAAAGAGGAAGCAAGAGTGTTAACAAAACCAATGATCAATAGATAGCACAACAGCAGGCTACTTCATGCCTTTCCTTAGGGAAACACTTTGGTTTTGTTTGTTTTTTTAATGTATTTTTATTAAAGATTTTCTTGATTTACAAAAGTATGTGCAATGTCTCTCTCTCGTATTTTTCCTATGTAACATTTTTACAAATCACTTTCATTTGTTGAGACATTAGGGAGAAAAGGGGGAAAGGGGTGGGGTCGGGTGGCGATGTTTCTATTTTACTTACTATACGTAGGGTTCAGCGTTGCTTGTGCAGGTTTTCTGCTGTTCACTTGTGTTCCTTTGGTGGTGAGAGAGGTTGGGGTTGGCCTAGGGTGTGGTTGTTCATTTGTGGTTGGCTGTGGTGGTCTTCGTTTTCGTGTGTGAGTGGGGTGGGTGGGTGTTTTGGTTCAAGTTAGCCATATTGATTTGTATGCTGTTGGTGGATTTTTGTCATTGTCTTGTTGGGCTGTGTATGTGATAAAGGGGAGCCATACTGTGTATGTGATAAAGTGAAGGCATCTTCTTCTATTTGTCCCCGTATCAGTTTCAGTTTATTGGTTAATTTTTCTAGTAAGGCTGTTTCCAATATTATCTAAGCATCAGTGTTTGGTATCTTGGTGGCATCAGAAAGAAGGCAGAAATATAAGCAGCCTGAGGCTGGAATTGAAATGTGGGTGTTTAAAAAGCAATATATCAAAGTTAGCCCCAAACTGGAGATTTTTGTTTGAGGATACACCCACTTCATGTCAATCCAGCCAAGACTAGTGATGAATCTTAGTGAAATGTTTTACCCAAAGCTTCAAACTTGTTAACATCTGTCATCACCAAGGGCCGATCTTCTCAAGGCTGGAACCCCCACCACTCTGGTAATATTTGAATGGTGCCAATTCTCATGTACAACTATTCCCAGGACAATGCAGAGCTGGTGCATGAACTTCTCACCCGACACACTGCTATTCCCACATGATTTAAATGGGACCTGAACACAGGAAAGCAGAAACCCCACCTGTAACTGGAGGGGAGGGTATGAACCTGGCCTGGTGGGCGCTGGGCCATCAGTCCTTCCTTGCCCCCAGAATCTGGTCAACCAAAACTCCTGGACCTGGGTCGCCAAATTGTTATAAGAAAAAAAAACTGCTCCTTTTACCTTATGGGGTATCCAAGAGCCTGTATAGCAGGGGTCGGCAAGGTTTACCGGCCATGAGACGGATCACTCCCACAGAGATTGTCCATGGGCTGGACTGGTGCAGCACAACGCTGGAAATTGCATCTGCGCATGTCCGCAGCGCTGGAAATTGCTTCTGCACATGCCCATATGCCAAAAATCGTGCCTGTGCAGAAGCAATTTTCGGCGTCTGGACATGTGCAGACGCCATTTCCAGTATCTGCATGTGCACAGAGTGACACCACTCGGCGAGTCCCCGTGCTGTGCCACTTTAGTGAGCGGGCGGCTTGGTTCGGGGTAGCTTGTGGGCCACATCCGGCCCATGGGCTGCACGTTGCCGACCCCTGCTGTATAGAGTCATTATGTAGGTTCCCTATCAGCAGAAGAAAATAACAGAGGCCAACCAGAGAATATTGAGAAGCAAAGCAGCTAGTAAGCCTGATCTTTATTAAATTGTTTCAACAGGGTGCTCACACCCCTATGCAGGAGGGAGGAGGAACCCAGAATATTGGTGTGCAAACTCTTATATAGACTTTTGAAATTCCCACCCTGTGGCTCAAGGCCACCCCCCTATACATCATATATACATCACTGAAGGGGCGGTCTACAGCAGAAATCCTGTTTCATAACAGAACCACACGTAAAAAAAGTTACGTGAGGAAGAAGAAAACCGTTTCCGTCTGTCGCTACAGGAAGTGTGCTGCAAAGCTGCTATTATTTGAAGGAGTGTGGTCATACTGGTTCATACTTTGCTGGGGATGTCTAAGCATGCCAGAGTTGCAGAACATGGCTGCCGATTCCTCCACATTAGACCCCAGATATCTCCCAATGTGTGCTGCTTCTTCATGATTTTTAACCCAACAACTTTGGTTTCCTGCACAATTGTGCAAAACAGTGGACTGATTTCTGGAGGTTATATGCAAGGTTGAGGGTGTGCACAGCCCTGTGGTTCCTACACGATTACAAGTTAAAAACCAACCCGAAGGGGTGCTAATTACTGAGTTGGCTTTTTAAACAACAGAGCCCAAACTTGCACAAAGTCAAGCACGGTATCTTCCTAAGCTTGTCTGTAGCAATGCAAGATATGAAAAGATATAAAAATTACATGCCAATATTAAGCACAGTAACATAGCTAAGGGATAATAAACACGAGCTGCTAAATATAATGGCACAATACTTTTGCTTTCTCTTCTCTTCTTTTTTTGGCAGAACAGTCTTAAACATCAAATTCAGAATCTAAATGTGCCTGTCATTTGACATCAAATGTGAAACACTGACTGAATGGCAAGAATAAATTTGCCTTGATAAATATGTGATTTTGTAAGTAGCTTGACTTCTACATCCTCCAGGCAACAAGTTCGCTCAGCTCTTAACATACTACTGCATGCCACCCCTTTGAGTGAAGCGAGATTCCAGGGGTACTAGGCATGCTTTACACAGGGTCTGTGGTTCCTTTTTGACAATTAGGCACAGCAGAGACTACAGTGCCTTTCTGATATATGGTTGTGTGTGTGTGTGTGTGTGTGTGTGTGTGTGTGTGTGTTAAGTTGTAGGGTCGCACCACAGTCTCAGCAAGAATTGGGTGGCTCCCCAGACTTGGCTACCAGTCCCCGGAGGTCTGGCAGAGTTTCCAAGTGCCCAACTTATTTAAAGGACTATGTTGTTGGACATGTAACACTGTTGGTCTAAGTATGTGGAAGTATGTGAAATGTAACCGATATGCTTTTGTGCCTAATTGAACCATTACGTGTAGTGCTGCATATAAGGAAACCATTACGATTGTAACTAATGCCTTATCGCGGTGGGGAGGGGTGTTATGTACTGAAGTTCTCACCCTGGGCCAGCAGGGGGATACTGTAGATAGTTATGCAAATGAAGGATCGAAAGTGACGTTCAGTGATTGGATAGTTTTTATGCAAATGAAGGATCGAAAGTGATTCAGCTCAGTGATTCAGCTCAGTTCAGACGGTGGCCACATCTGGCTGTGCTCTGATGTCCATCGATCTCATCCTCGTCACCAGTGTTAAGTTGTGGGTGAACATATCAGACGACACAGCGATTCTTCAAACAGCTCTTGTTTATTCAGAGGCCAGAACAGAACTGAACTGAAGGGCTCAGTCAGCCTGCTTATATAGAGCTCCAGTACAACGTTACTGTAGCAACTTTCTAAAACTATCCAATCACTGAATGTCACTTTCGATCCTTCATTTGCATAAAAACTATCCAATCACTGAACGTCACTTTCGATCCTTCATTTGCATAACTATCTACAGTATCCCCCTGCTGGCCCAGGGTGAGAACTTCAGTACATAACAATACACACACACACACACACACACACACACACACACACACCTGAATCTTTCAACGGAGAAAGTTCAGCACATCAATATCCCAAAGAGGGTTCTGTCCCTCTCATTTGCACAGCACTGCTTCCAAAAACTGACACCAGCATCTCTCACCAGCACATTGTTTCTTAATGGCAAACTGCCATTCTAAAACTCCAGTCCTCCCTCTAAAACTATGGTACTGCCTTTAAAACTACGTCCTTCTGTTCAGGGATGAAGGAAACCCATCCATTTGCAAATGAGATTTGCCTTGTTGTCCTTTGACTTGCCAGTGGCTCAATACCCCAAAGAAAATTAGCTTTCACCCATGTTGATTGCCTAGGATTAAAGGGGGATGGATGGCTGATACTCGATTTAGGAAGATTGCCTAGGTTAATTAACTCTTCATATATGCTTATCCCAGGGGATTAACAGGGGCTAACACACATCTTAAATACACATGAGTCTGGCTATTACTTCCAAGGAAATTAGTTTTGGCACCCCCAAACCTTAATTAAAACCAGTCTCTAAATTTATCAGGAATTTAGGACATCTTGCACCCCCAGATTCATAACAATATTATAATGCTGGATCAAACATTATAAAATGGGCTTCTTAGGAAAACACAGAAATTAACAGCCATGCTTAATGAAGGAGAGAGGTTTAGAGAAGATATTAGTGAATGGAATCTGGTAACGCAATGAAGTTAACTCTTCATTCAAGGAAGCTGAAACAGCGCAAGCCTAGTGATCCTAGAATCCTCTTCCCAGTTAAGTCTTGCTGCAGTGAGGTACAGTTGTACCTTGGAAGTCGAATGGAATCCGTTCCGGAAGTCCGTTCGACTTCCAAAACATTCAGAAACCAAAGCGCGGCTTCCGATTGGCTGCAGGAAGCCGCGTCGGATATTTGGCTTCCAAAAATAGTTCACAAACTGAAACTGTCACTTCCAGGTTTGTGGCGTTTGGGAGCCAAAACGTTCAAGAACTAAGCTGTTTGAAAACCAAGGTACGACTGTAGTTGCAAGGACGGATGGTCCCCTCCTTCTCACTGCTCTCTAATGCTCCTCTTCTTGAGGGTCTTTCCCAAGCAGTCACAGACTGCATCTGCTCACAACCACTCTCTACTTTGCCCTCTTTGTGTGTTCTAGGAGACCAGGAGAGAGGGGAGCCGGTCGCAGCACCATCTCTGTTTCCTCTGCTTCTGTCTCTGAGTCTGAACCGCTCTCTGCCACAGCCTCTTCCTGCTCACTAAACCCTGTTACCTCTTCAGCTTCCAACACCTCCTCCTCCCAGTCTGCTCCCTCTTCTCCCTCTGACCACTTAT
The DNA here is from genome assembly GCF_964188315.1 of Podarcis muralis. NCBI lineage: Eukaryota > Metazoa > Chordata > Lepidosauria > Squamata > Lacertidae > Podarcis > Podarcis muralis. The sequence goes on from NC_135662.1 coordinate 26,954,013, forward strand.
CCACATCCCACCACCAATCCCCTGGCTCTGAGCCTTCTTCCCCTAAGGGTTCCCCTGCCTAGTGCCTCCAAGTGGTTCTGACTCCAGCCAGTCCATGACAATATGTTTAATGACAAGAGTTCAGAAATGGCAGGCGGTAAGTGGAGGGCGAACTGCTTGTTTGGGGAGGCACTTGTCCCCCAATCCCTTCTGACGCCATCTGTGATGGAAGTGGCAGCCCCTATGATGGTAGTCATCTACAGATTTTTGTAACTCCTGGTGGAAGAAGCTGTTCAAGGCTGCCTAGGCAGGCATGTGGAAGTCAGAGGGGGCATAGTCTCCCTGCCCCCAAATAATAATAATATAATAATAATAATAATTATTTATTATTTATACCCCCCCCATCAGGGTGGGCTTCCCAGCTCTGGGCAGCTTCCAACAAAATATTAAAATACAGTAATGCATCAAACATTAAAAACTTCCCTAAACAGGGTTGCCTTCAGATTTCTTCTAAAAGTCTGGTAGTTGTTCTCTTTGACATCTGGTGGGAGGGCGTTCCACAGGGCGGGTGCCACTACTGAGGAGGCCCTCTGCCTGGTTCCCTGTAACTTGGCTTCTCACAGCGAGGGAACCACCAGAGGGCCCTCGGCGCTGGACCTCAGTGTCCAGGTAGAACGATGGGGTTGGAGATGCTCCTTCAGATCTACTGGACTGAGGCTGCATCATCAAGCACCAAGGCTGCATATTTTATTTTCCAAAGAAGGCTGAAAGCTTCTCCGCACCAGATTTCCTGGCTCTCTTGTAGAAACAGTGAAGTAAAAAACAAAACAAAAAACCATCTCTCAACCCAATTTAGGGCTGTCTCCAGGCTCACAGTGGCCACAAGGGAATAGCCCTCACTCAACCCAACCTTGAACTAAACAACGCCCAGGTGCCACAAGAAGGGCTTCAGCTAGTTTCTCTCAACGATTTTCAAAGTAGAAGAAAGATGCCAATTTTCTGTCCTCTGATCTTTCCAAAAGTTCACATCTTGAAGACAAGACGAACCATGAAATGAAAGCCTTTGCTGAAATCCCATTTTCTTCAGATGAAAAGTTAACCAAATGCAGTATCATTCCCCCTGGCAACATATCTTTTGAGAAATTATTTCACCCACCTTCCTGATCTCACATATTCTCTTCCTAACGTGTTTCATTAGCATTTTCTCAAGTAGTCATAGAAACCTGTTTAGAGCTCTTTGGAGAATAAACTAAACTCTAAAAGGTAATATATATATATATATTGTTTTATATGAGAATGGTGTTTATCTCTGGCAGCTTACCCACCAACAATGTGTTCAGTAAAGGAAGATTATATGGACTTTCCCAATGGGCTGCAGTCTAACACATAAATCCTAACGACAGGGTGTAAAAGTTTTCCTAGGGAAAATAGTAAACTACCTTACATATTGAAGCAGACCAGTAGCTTGATAATACCTACACTGACTGGCAGCAGCTCTCTTGGGTTTCAGGAAGGGGACACTCCCAGCCCTAGCTGGAGAGGCCGGGGATTGAACCTGGGACGTTTTACACTAAGATGTAGCTGCCCAGTTCTTTCTTACAGCAAGGAGCTTAGGACCCAAGGCCCAAGTAGCTATTCTGGCAATGGTTCCACCCAGATCCATCATATTAAAACAATTCAATGCTTCAACAGAATTAAAACAAACAAACCCTCTCTTACACTGTACACAATTTGACAAGGGTGTTATTAAACCAGATCCATGCATCAAAACTTTAGATACTCTTTGGGGTAAATATAAACATAAATTAAGTCAGGGACTCTCAATTCTGGCATCATTTTCCTATAACAAAAAATGGAGGAAGAGGTTCCATTGGGTAATAATAATTTATGGAAAATGCATGGGATCATAGAACTTAAGGAAAATCTACCAACTGAGTTGGCTCAGAGGACACATCCACTTCAGAAAGACTTTTGGGGAGGGTTGGGGGGAAGGGAGTGTTGGGGGTTGGTCACAGTTCTTTTTTGCACCATATAAACTCTCTACACATCATGTATTCTCAGTCAACTATGCTGTGCCTTTCCTCAGTTCTTAATTATTGTCTGCCTTTTAGGAATGCAGTTAGAAGGAAATGTAAACACTGCACAGATGTTTCTATGCAGGACCCAGTTTCTATTTGCAATGCAAGATTTCTGCTTATTTCTTGTATTGTGAAAGGGGGAGTAGCAGATCTGGAAGTCAAAACTGAACTTATTGAGGTTACCATATTAAAGCTCTTGGCCCACCCGTTCTGGGACTTTCAACTATAACTAGCACTTAGGTAAGGATAAAGGGGACCCCTGACCATTACGTCCAGTCATGACCAACTCTGGGGTTGCGACGCTCATCTCACTTTATTGGCCGAGGGAGCCAATGTACAGCTTCCGGGTCATGTGGCCAGCATGACTAAGCCGCTTCTGGCGAACCAGAGCAGCACACGGAAACGCCGTTTACCTTCCTGCTGGAGCGGTACCTACTTATCTACTTGGACTTTGACATGCTTTCGAACTGCTAGGTTGGCAGGAGCAGGGACTGAGCAACGGGAGCTCACCCCGTCACGGGGATTCGAACCGCCGACCTCCTGATCAGCAAGTCCTAGGCTCTGTGGTTTAACCCACAGCGACACCCACATCCCTTAACTAGCACTTAGCATTAGGTAAATTAAAGCAACTACCTTAGGTTGTGGATGCTAAGGTGAGGAATGTCACTGAGGTGCTAAAAGATGCAGTGTGTCGTGTGGCCTGCCTGGTTCTCTCAGGTGCAGTGAAAGATGCTGTCCTATTATTGCCATAGTTGAAGAAAGCATCTTTCTAGAGAGCAACTCTGTTCCCTGCATCTCTTTTAGTCCCAGTCTGAACTGCTCGCCTTTCCACAGACACAAAATTAGTACATTAGGACCTCCAACCTTTATCACCTATGGCAACAAATCACTTGTACTTGTCCACCTATTTTGCATAACAAAACCAGATCTGTTTTGCACATTTGACCAGTCAAACAGTCCTTCTACTGTCCAGAAAGCAGTCTTCCAGTGACGGAAAAACAAGAACCAATCTGTCTTGCCACCAGCATCCCACAGATAAAACCATCAATGCCACTGTGTGCTACCAGTACTACAGAAAGCCCATTTCAGAGCACTCTATAATCCAATGCAAAGAGTCAAACTAAATATCCCAATGGAATCCCTTAGTGCTTTAACACTACATTTCTCTGAAAATAAAGAAGTAATTGGACTTACCATTTTTATCTGCTCTTCTCAGTACCTGCAAAGAAATAAAAATCAGGCTTAGTACATTATACTGATGGCACCTCTCCCCGAACCTCCAAATGATTGCTCCCAGTGGGTTCGTGTAGATCAAGGCCCAAAGACCTCCTTGGTAAACTGGATAATAGCTGTTCCAACCCAAAGATTATAGTGATTACAGTATCTCAGTACAGGTAATATTTCTGGAGGCAACGTTTTCTGTTGGATAAGGGATGGTGAATGTGTTCCAAAGTGCATCCATGCTAAGTGGGGAGTCATTCTCAGTCATGCACAAATTAGCAACTGCATGGAATATGGCTACCAACTTGTACTGGTGGCCACCAACCAAAGATAGCTTGGGAATATTTTGCTCAATGTGAGGCTTGAACCCACGACCATGAAAATAAAAGTCTTGTGTTCTACTGGCTGAACTATCCCAACGGTATTTAGCACATGATATAATCAACATACAATAGTATTTATTATTTAGCAGGATCTGACCATGAATTGTGTATGGGATTCAACATCTGATGCTTGTCAAAACCTTGTAACCCAACAAAAAAACACTATTTTAAAGGCTTGTTTTCCCTCTGCCAGGCTTAGGACAGCAGCCGCTGCAGCTGAATGTACCTGATGTAATCTTATACCGTCTTAATTTACCAGCTTCTTGTGCACAGGATTTCCCCCTAGATGCCTGATAAATGCCAGCCATCCTTTCTCTACATGCTTACAATATTAATTAAGTTGGCATCTCTGATTGACGAGCTGGACTGGTTCTGTTGCAGATTTTGGTCTCATTTTTGTGCTTCTCTAGATTCACTTTGTTTCTTACAATGTCTCCTTTTTACATAAATAATTTTTGAGATTAAATTTTAATTAAATTTTAATTTTAATTATATTTTTAAATTTAATATTTTTTTCAAAAAAATGCATTTATATTCTTTTGTGTGACCTTTGAGGACCTTTTTGGGTGGAAAATTGATCTATACAATTTAATATCTATCGTATCGCATCATATCACAGACAGCCTATCCAAGTACTAAATGAGATACAGTATAGATGTCCTTCCATTTTCCATGGCAATCAATTAATATTCGAAACCAGTCTGGCTGTCCATAAGAAAGTTACCCAATTAGTAATTTGAAGTTTTTAATTTCCATTCATATGTCTTTAGCCACTGAAATTAATGAGCACAACTTAGTTTAACCCACATTTATTTTTATTTATTTTTACAAAAGAAAAACGTTAATGCGTTAGAGGAAAATAGTATAATTTTGCCTCCTACAGATGTGTGGATTGCATTTTTTACTTTGATTTGCTCTCCCCATTTGACAGGCTAACTTGCTTCTCTTTCTGTGGCTGCAATCCTACCCACACTTACCTGGGAGTAAGCCTCACTCAAATGCAGTCTTACTTCTGAGTTGATACGAATAAGGTTAGGATTGTGCGATGAGCCCCCCCCCCCAATTCTTATTTTTCTATACAAGTGTATCAGAACGCCACTTTCTAAGCTGCCTTATCACCATGCATACTAAAAACAGTAATAAAAAAACCCTCCAAGGAAATTATGCATTGAAGATTCCCGCAATGCCCATCGACGCTATCACAGATCTTTCTTTTTACTACGGGAGTACTATACATATTCGGTAGCAACCTTGAGTAGCAACCGAGCAGCAAAACGTTTTTTTTCACCTCCCCATTTATCCTATCAATTTCGGAGGCGTCAGAACAACACAAGATGTGGATGCCTATGATCCCATTCTCCAGTGCTTTTGTAAAGTTTTTTTTTTTAGTTTTAGTCTGAGGGAGGGGTGTTGTGCCATTTCTCAACCCCACATTCAAAAACTAGGAACGTAACGAGGAAGAGAAGAAAGGACTTTGTGTTGAGACACCGCGCCTGCGATTTGCCTCCTGCATGGCTCAAATTTGGGGGTGCTCATGGCATCTAAAATGTTGGGGATCAAGATGTTTTAAAAACCCAAAACCATGTTCCAGCATGGTCCCCTGAGAGCTGCCGGACTCTTTTCACCCTGTTGGGTGGCTCATAAATCTAATCATCATCATCATCGCTGCATGATAGGCAAACATTCAACAGGTGAAGCTTGCCTCCTCGGTCCGCAGATGCAGCGAGCGGCGGAAGCTTCACCTGTGGCTCGTTTGCAGCTCTCGGAGGCGCAGGTAGGAGCCTGGTGGGGAACAGGTGGCCATCCCCCCACCCAAACCCCCCTCCATGCTCCCTTCCAGGGAAAACTTTCTAATTTAGATGCATCCATCTAAATCCAGAAGATGCTGAAGCTTGGGGGGGGGGGTGTGGAAAGGGGAGATCACCAACCAAGCAAGCGCAACAGCTACAACCCAGAGTGACAGGCGCCCTGCTTACGTCGAGAAAGATGGAGAGTCCTTTGGTCATGGTCAAGGCAGCGCGGAAATCTTCGCAGGCGTCCGCGGTGGAGGGAGACGTTTCCGCGCTACCATCCGCCGCGCCGTCCATGTTGCCGGCTGCCGCGGCGAAAGTGGCGGAGGGCTGGGCTGGGCTGGGTGGGAGCGGCAGGCGCTGGCGGCTCCTCCCTCCGGGCCAAAGGTCCCCCCCCCCCGGTCTTTGGGGGCGTCCGGGCCGGGTCGCTGTCTCCGCTGCTCCGCCCTCGACGGCCAGAGGAGCGAAACCAAGGCGCGCTCTCGCTCGCAGCCGTCGGCTTCCCCTCCTCCTTTCCTCCCCTCCGCCTTTGGGGAACTCGGCTGCCTGCTGCTGAATCGCCGCCCAGCGCGTTCTGAACCTTATTCGGTGAAGCAGCCGCGAACGCCTGCGTTCCTGAGCATGTGCAGAGTGCCTTTTCCTAGGGAGCTGTGCAGCAGCGGCGCGCAATGCCGCTGCTCGGCGGACGTGGCAGATTTCGGAGGTCTCCTTAGCGTTTCCTTAGCAGGATTCGCCCACCCAGGCCAGGATCCTGTTTCCTGCAGCAGCCAATCAGGTGCTTTTGGGAACTCCACAGGTGGGGCTTGAAGGCAGAAATTGCTAGTCGGAGATATACTACCTCCGATCATGGGGCTCCTTAAAGGCTATGTTCACATTAGAAGCTTAAAACGTAGCCATTCCCGCCCCGCCCGACTCAGCTGCATTTTAAGCCAAATTTGCATGGTGTGTTCACATCAGTGTGAGAAGGGGCAAGAATGTTTTCCTTCCCCAACTCGTGGGATCTTTTTGGTTCTCTCTCCCTTGCAATCCCTCTACCAAAAAAATACTCATGAAGCTGCCCTCTGCATATGTGAGACAGCTGTTCTTGTGTTTACATTGGTGCTAACTCCACATCCAGTTTTCTGTATTGTTCTTGTGCAAGAGTGTGTAAGCTGCCTTGGTTGGTAGAATGATGAAGTGCAACATCGTCATCATCAAAGTATTGCTTCATACCTTTACATTTCAGGGCAGAGTCCCAGAACTGACAACAGATGCTAAGACACATGGCATGTACACACGGTGCGATGATGTGTATTCATTGCTAGGTGCAGGTGCCTTTTTGAGGTGCTGTGCACACAACATCATCCCCGTGTCATCCCTGTCCAACACTGCTTGCCGATCTGTTATGTACTGAGTTGAATAGGCTCCAGAATGCAGCAGGCTGATTGGTCCACAGGAGCCACCCAATCCAGCTCCAGGTGGAAATCACCATCGCACACTAGTGTGAAAGCATGCCCACCCGTGTTCTTCTCAGACAATATGGAAAGTAGCTGCCACTTTGGGTGACATTATCACTGTGGTGCAGTGGGTCAGTGCATCTGGCTGTTAACCGGAAGGTTGGTGGTTTGAGCCCACCCAGGGATGGCTGTGAACAGGATCCCTGCATTGCAGGTGGTGGGATCAGATGGAACTCAGGTGCTCTTCCAACTCTACTATCATTCTATGAGTCTACGATCACGAGACTCATTGCAAACAAAAGAGACTCTGTGTACAAAAGTGCACTGTGCAGAAAAGGACCCCTGTGTGTTTCAAAGGCTATATATGTGTACAGTGGTACCCCAGGTTACATACGCTTCAGGTTACATACGCTTCAGGTTACACACTCCACTAACCCAGAAATAGTGTTTCAGGTTAAGAACTTTGCTTCAGGATAAGAAGAGAAATCGGGGTCCAGCGGCGCGGCGGCAGCAGGAGGTCCCATTAGCTAAAGTGGTGCTTCAGGTTAAGAACAGTTTCAGGTTAAGAACGGACCTCCGGGACGAATTAAGTACTTAACCCAAGGTACCACTGTACACAGCCTTAGGCTGCAAACCGTACAAGGTAAAGGTAAAGGGACCCCTGACCATTAGGTCCAGTCGTGACTGACTCTGGGGTTGCGGCGCTCACCTCGCTTTACTGGCTGAGGGAGCTGGCATAGAGTTTAACCCACAGCGTGTGGGTCCCTTAACTGTGTCCCTTCGCAAACCGTACAAACTAGGGAGTAATTGCCATTGAAGTACTCAGCGGGACAAACCTGCTTAGGATTGCTCCATTAACCTTGGCACAGATTGTGCGACACGTCTCTTTAGCCGCACAAAATGAATCTATCGCCTAACATCTACAAAGGCAGAGGGTAGGAGGGATCAAAAAGGGTTTCCTGCCGGAGATTTCTGTTCCGGCCAACTAAAAACATGTGCAGCACAGCGAGGGTTGAAACAAATGCACAAGGAACAAAGGAAAATGAGAACGGCCTCGCTGTGTCCACAAGATTAAATTTTAAGTGGTAGAAAAACCCATCTTTGACTGGATGTTGAGGACAGTGCCATCAAGTAGGATGCCCAGATACAAAGGTGGACTGCAGTCCTGAATCATTTACAACTGACATGGCAAAGAGAATTTTCTCACCCTGCATGACAAGCTGTAAACTGCCCAAACAACTCCTTGTATTAGTATCACTGCTGAAGTCTTTGCCATCGGTGTACCTTGTGCTTTAAAGGGTGGCATATGCAAAAGACAGACTCCTTCCATTCAATGTAAAATATAAAGGTCCAGGGGAGGTCCATAGTTCAGTGGCAAAGCCTTTGCTTTGCATGCAGAAGTTCCCTACCTGAAACCCCCAGAGAGCCACTGCCAGTCAATGTAGACTGAGATAGAGCGCCTTCTGGTGGTTCCCTCGCTGCGAGAAGCCAAGTTACAGGGAACCAGGTAGAGGGCCTTCTCAGTAGTGGCACCCGCCCTGTGGAACACCCTCCCACCAGATGTCAAAGAGAAAAACAACTACAGTGGTACCTTGGGTTACAGACGCTTCAGGTTACAGACTCCACTAACCCAGATGTAGTACCTCAGGTTAAGAACTTTGCTTCAGGATGAGAACAGAAATCGTCTGGCGGTGGCGCAGCAGCAGCGGAAGGCCCCATTAGCTAGTGGTACCTCAGGTTAAGAACAGTTTCAGGTTAAGAACGGACCTCCAGAACGAATTAAGTCCTTAACCCGAGGTACCACTGTACCAGACTTTTAGAAGACATCTGAAGGCAGCCCTGTTTAGGGAAGCTTTTAATGTTTAATAGACTATTGCATTTTAATATTTTGTTGGAAGCTGCCCAGAGTGGCTGGGGAAACCCAACCAGATTGGCGTGGTATAAATAAATTATTATTATTATTATTATTATTATTATTATTATTATTGAGTGGACTTAGCACAAGGCAGTTTCCACTATTTCAATATTTTTCATGCCTGACTTGTGTGTGATCTTCATTAGCAAACTCCCCCCCTCCCCTTATAGGGCTTCTATAAAAGAAATCCACAGGCATGTGCACATTTTCAGTCAAAATAATCAGACGGTAAAAGCAACAATGATGCAATTCTCATTTTCTGTAATGGGATGCTTTAAAAGCTCCTGTTGCCCACTTGTTGACAGTCAAAACACGAACGAGTGCTATGGCGCCCTCTCGGGGAATGATGCTGTATGGCAGTTTAAGACAGTAAAAATAGTTGACGCACGGAATATTTTCCATGGTTATGCAGGATCTCTTTGAGACAGAAAATAATTGTGTTGCATTTTTTTCCCCTTTTGCTAGGAATAAACATGTGTGTAAAAACTTTGTACATCCAAACTAGACAAAATTCCTTTGTGGGAATTCAGTCCAGGGCAAAAGTAAAAGTAGCCCTGTTAGCCCATAAGGCGTGGGGGAATCAAAATCCGTGTTAGGGCAAAACCTTTATTAGGCCCCCTAGAGTGTCACAAAACAGTGTGCAAGCTTTGGAGTTCTCAAGAACTCTTCATCAGGGTAGATGGTAAACAAAGCAGGGATTTGGCAGTGAGTGGACAAAAGAAGTTGGTAGTTGGTGAAGTTCACAAAGACTGCATCTGATCACAAGGTGAAATGTAAGAGGAGGTAGGTAAAGGTAAAGGAACCCCTGACCATTAGGTCCAGTCATGGCCGACTCTGGGGTTGCAGCACTCATCTAGCTTTATTGGCCGAGGGAGCCGGCGTTCAGCTTCCGGGTCATGTGGCCAGCATGACTAAGCTGGTTCTGGAGAACCAGAGCAGTGCACGGAAATGCTGTTTACCTTCCCGCCAGAGTGGTACCTATTTATCTACTTGCAGTTTTTGGCATGCTTTCGAACTGCTAGGTTGGCAGGAGCAGGGACCGAGCAATGGGAGCTCACCCCATCGCGGGGATTCGAACCGCCAACCTTCTGATCAGCAAGTCCTAGGCTCTGTGGTTTAACCCACAGTGCCAAAAAGAAGAAGGTGTGTTTGGTGCTCTGCAGGTTTCAGATTGCACCTTCCACCTGCAAACTACTCATGCCCCCATCTTACACTGTTCAGGAATTAGGAGTGACCCCTCACCCCCCATGGGTGCAGGGGAGCTTCAGGGACAGGGGAGAAGTGGGACAAGCTTCCTTCTGTTTGCACTTCTCAGGGTCCAACTCAGGCTGTTGGACTGGATGCCAAAATGGGCGAAAAAGGAAAGATGTCAGGCCTTGCTGCCTCACCACATGCTGGTGGTGTTGTGGTTTAAACCACCGAGCCTCTTGGAATTGCTGATCAGAAGGTCAGCGGTTTGAATCCCCACGACAGGGTGAGCTCCCGTTGCTCTGTCCCAGCTCCTGCCAACCTAGCAGTTCGAAAGCACATCAAAGTGCAAGTAGATAAATAGGTACTGCTGTGGCAGGAAGGTAAATGGCGTTTCTGTGTGCTCTGGTTTCCATCACGATGTTCCATTGCTCCAGAAGCGGTTTAGTCATGCTGGCCACATGACCCGGAAAGCTGTCTGTGGGCAAACGCCAGCTCCCTTGGCCTGAAAGTGAGATGAGCGCCACACCCCATAGTTGCCTTTGACTGGACTTAACTGTCCATGGGTCCTTTACCATACAAATCCATACAATGCCAATTGTTTTCATCTGAAATAATCTTTCAGTACTAGGCCTGGCTTTGTAGAATAAAACCATTTGTACTATAGAATTCAGCCATATGAGAGTATGTGGGGAATTTTATTTTATGAGAGAGAGAGAGAGAGAGAGAGAGAGAGAGAGAGAGAGAGAGAATCTAATTTGCCTCGTCTTTCTTCTACAGCTTGTCAGGTTATTAAGTTTTCATTTAGAAAAAGAAGAATACTGTACCAAGATATTCAGACTGTACAAATTATTTGCAGCAAGAAGTGGGCAGCCAGCATGTAATGATTTTGTGCTTCCAGCCGGAAAAAAAATCACTAACATTGAACTGAACATGAAATTGGCTGTTTCATAACTAAAGTACTATCTAGAGTTAAGTGGCGTTCTTTGAAAGAGTCCCTTTTAGCTGAGCAGATTTAAACAATCTCCATCTCTAATGAGGCAACCACATCATTTTTTAATGGGTAGTGGTTCATGCTCTCCTTAAATGATTGAAAAATGCACTGCATAATGGTCACATCAAAAACATCATTATGGATCAGATCCTTTTTCTAGCCCTGGGCTGGGCGGAAATGTGCAGAACTTGCAATGGAAGATGAGACTGAAAGAGCATCCTGTTCATAAACTAACCGCTTGTTCCGATATTCTTTCCACAGACAAAAACAGAAAGCAGAGGCTTTGCCAAGCTATCAAGCTATCAAGGAGCACACTGGACTTAGGCTGCACTTAATCTTAACTGTCGGGGATTGGTTCACATATGCATGAACATCATGTGACCTCTCACAATAACAAAAAGAAACTGTATAGTCAATATGAATGAGGTAATAGGACTGAAGTAGGCTGCTTTATTTTGTTAGAAACCATGCTTGTTCTCTAAGCAAGGAAGAGGGGAACAACAGGCAACAATTGAAAAGTGTTGTATATGAGGGGATGGGGAGAGAGCAGAGGAAACCCTCTTCCCAAATGGCACCTGCCTGAGTGAAAGACTAGAGAACAGGGCCAGCCCTACCATTAGACAGGGTGAAGCAGCTGCTGTGGACAGGAAATTCTGGGGGGCTGTGAGTGGTGGTGTAGTGTTGCTGCACACAGCGGTATGTGCTTCCTGCCCTTCACCTCCTAAGAGAGCCCACTGCCCTCAGGGGCTGCCACACATCCAGGATTTCAAAGGAGGCACTTGGTCCTGGATTTTAGGCAAGTTAGTTGAAAAAGCTCAACCTAAAAAAAGTCCACAATTCCACCCCCCCCCCAAAAAAGCTCAACAGCTTTTGTGGTGTCCTGGTTTTTACTTTTTGAAATATGGCAACCCTAGTTTCCAGTCTGGTCTTGTATGTGCTATTAAGTTGTGGGTGGACATAGCAGTCGACACAGATATTTCTCTAAGTGGTTCTTTATAGCAAGCTGCAACTGAACTGAACTACAAACAGCTCAGCCGGCCTGCTTTTATAGGCAGCCGGCTGTCAACACTGTAACAACAACAACCCAGGGTTTCCCGCCTAAATTAACATAAGTGGACCTGAGTGAAAACTTTATACACAATACCCCTGGTGGCCAGGGTGATAGCTTCAATACATAACATGTACAATGTGGTGTGTGTACGTGTGTGTGTGTGTGTGTGTGTGTGTGTGTGTACATGTGTGTGAACCACCTTGTCCTTTGCCTCGGGCAGCAAAATGGCTTGGGCAAGACCCGAGAAGAGGAAATGGGAGAAGGTGTTCAGCCCCACCATCCAGGGAAGATGACCCTCACACAAGGCACTTCCAAGGAGGCTCTATAGCTACAATGCTACAGCTTTCATTGGGAGTAAACCACAATAAAATCAGTGTGTCTTACTTCTTATTTGCCAGAACTATTGGGTGTTAGGCAGATGTAGATTTGTGTGAATAGAATAGAAATAACAGCACAATCCTATGCATGTCTACTCTAACATTCTCTTGAATTCAGTAGGACTTACTCCCAGGTAATTATGTATAGGAATACAGTCTAGGTGGTAGTGACTAGTTGAGTGACAGCCAAGCACCCATTTTGCTATGTTTCAAGGGATTTATAAATTTCCACTCTGCAGAGAGACCCATTTTCCTGTATTTTCTATTCTGCTCTGGATGTGTTACAGCAACGTCCTAACCATGCCTACTCAGAAATAAGTCATTTTGAATTCATTAGGGATTACTCTCAGGTAAGTGTGGTTGGTCTCACAGCACTTACGTAGACAACATTTGCTAATTTTCTATTACATGTTCAAAGCTTTTTAATTTAGTCAAATCTACTATCACTTCTTCAGCATGCCCTCTGCTGGTTTGAAGAGAGAATTGTCTGAATTGTCTGAAAAAGACAAATTTACCGGTAGTTTGTGAATTTACTCAGTTCACAGTGCTGTAATTTTCATTAGAGAGTCTTCTGGCATCCTAATGACTTACAGATTTATATCACCATAAATATGCTTTTTTTGCAGCAATAATTTAACATGGCTTACCCCTCTAGAATTTGTCACCAGTTCCATATAAATGAACAGCTTGCTATTTTCTGAGTTATACCACCGAGAAAATTTTGCATTGGCTTATCTGAAAGTAGCATTATTAAACTGCATTATGCGGCCAATAATTGTTTAATCAAGAAATGCATCATTGTGTTAAGGATCTTACACATTTAAAAAGTGGAATATTTTGTTTCCCAATGAGTTATTTAAAACCTGTAATTGGATCATATATAAACATTTGGTCCATGGGGTCATGAAGAGTCAGACACGACTAAACAACAACACAACAACATAAACATTTTACATTTCTGTTCCTTGAGTTATTAGAAAATAGGAAAGTAATCTGAATTGATTTATGTCACTACTTGTTTTTAAGTGAGGAAGCATCAAATGTTCACCTCCCACTAATCTAAAACTATAGGGTTCCAAGAGATCTTTAGCATCAAATAAATCAGAACATGTAATACTGTATGCCTTTGGGGTGTGGACCCTGGCAGCAGATCCCAAAGTCAATCATTCTTCCCCCTTGTTGCTGATGTAGATCTTCCGTCACCTCTTCTTCCCTAGCAGGGAGGAAGCCACCATTTTGGGGTGCCAAATTCTCTTGGGCTTGCTTTGGGTGTGGTGTATGGGTCCTTTCCTCATCCAGTCAGACTGAACATCAAAGCAGGCCAAGAGCATAGCTGTCAACCTTCCCTTTTTTTGAGGGAAATTCCCTTATTCCTGCACCGTTTCCCGCTGTTTCCTGCTGCTATCCTGGATTGTTAGATATCCCGTAGACTGACCCCGGGACAGGTGAGACTGCTGATCCCTTATTTTCAAATCTGAATGTTGACAGCTATGCAAGAGAGGGTAGATACAGGCCACATCACACCATCCTTTCTTTACTCTTAAAGGTAAAGGGACCCCTGACCATTAGGTCCAGTCGTGACCGACTCTGGGGTTGTGGCACTCATCTTGCTTTATTGACCGAGGGAGCCGGCATACAGCTTCTGGGTCATGTGGCCAGCATGACTAAGCCGCTTCTGGCAAACCAGAGCTATGCACGGAAACGCCGTTTACCTTCCCACCGGAGCGGTAACTATTTATCTACTTGCACTTTGACGGGCTTTCGAACTGCTTGGTGGGCAGGAGCAGGAACCAAGCAACAGGAGCTCACCCTGTCGTGGGGATTTGAACCGCCAACCTTCTGATCGGCAAATCCTAGGCTCTGTGGTTTAACCCACAGCGAAAACTAAACCCCACTGTTGGACACTGGATGGTTCAACCAACAGGTAGAATGACATTAATGTACCTACAGCTAGGGATAGATTTGCATGTCCATTTCGGTTTGCTAAGTTTCTCATTTTTTTCCCAATCTTGAATTCATTTCTCCACTCTTGATCAGCAATTTGTGATTTTTCAAAAATCCTCATGAAAATTTGCCGATATAGTAGTACCTCCGGTTACCTAACCCTCTGGTTATGTAAACTTCAGGATGCGAAAGCTGCAAACCTGGAAGTATTTGACCGGGTTTCGCCACGCGCATATGCACAGAAGTGGTCCTCAGGTTGCGGAAACCTTGGGATCCAGCCGGACCTGCAGAACAGATCCCGTCTGCAACCGGAGGTACCACTGTAGTGTGAATCTCCTGATATTTTTGTTGGCAATTTTGCCTATGCGCATTTTTGCAAAGCAGTGTCCCTTAAGATAATGTATTTTTGTATGTTATTGCCACTTTTATGCACACTTTACCCTAGTATATGCATTTTTGTACACATTACTCGGCTGAAGAACTGCATTGCAAAATCTGGAGAAGTGTGAGTTTCAAAGGATGAGTGTGTTGCAGTTTGTGTTTGGTGCAGAGAATGAAAATATGGTAGCTTTCCATTTAAATGCAAACTTAACTGACTTTATCCACCATCCCTACTTACAGCAATATCAGAAAGTTATCTGAATAATAACCTCATAGGATACTTATACTTATACTAAGTCAGCCTATTGACCCATCTAGTATTTTCTACATTTCAGGCTTTCAGATGGGACTTTTCCCCGGCCTCTTTCTGGAGATTTCAGGGAAGATTTCAGGGAAGATTTAAGGCTTGCAAAGCAGGTGCCCTAGCACTTGACAATATGTTTGGTCCTCCTTAAAATCCCTCAAGGTCTTCTGCAAACATTTATTTCACAAGCTTTCTCTCCCCATTCAAAGGTCTGTGATCAGAAGGTCAGTGGTTCGAATCCCTGCGACGGAGTGAGCTCCCGTTGCTCTGTCCCTGCTCCTGCCAACCTAGCAGTTCGGAAGCATGTCAAAGTGCAAGTAGATAAATAGGTACCGCTCCGACGGGAAGGTAAACGGCGTTTCCGTGCGCTGCTCTGGTTCGCCAGAAGAGGCTTAGTCATGCTGGCCACATGACCCGGAAGCTGTACGCCGGCTCCCTCGGCCAATAAAGCGAGATGAGTGCCGCAACCCCAGAGTCGGCCATGGAGACAGTGCAGACTGTGGTGTCTTTATGATAGAAGGATAATTTATCTTGCTTCTCCTATAGCCACAGCCTTGGATTCCACCAGAAATCAGGCATGGCCGTGTCTCTCAGCTGCTCATTTGCCTCTGGCACAGTGCCATATCCTTTGTTACCTTAAAAGCTCATACTTTGGGAGCCATTATCAAGAAACTTGTCTGGCTGTTCCAGCAATTATTCCTTGTTGGATCCAGGAATTAGAAGGGACTCAGGTATGCAGCGTCCCCTCCCTCCCTCCCTCCCTCCCTCCCCCCCCCTCTCTCTCTCTCACACACACACACTCTGTGAGTGTGTGCATGTAACAATATATTGGCTCAAATAGGGGAAATAAATAACTTCACGTGAAAACTTCCCATGGAACAGACACAGGAAATTGCAAAAATCAAATAGTAGTAATAAATCTGGAGCCTCAGCATGGTTTTATGATATCCAAACATTATTAACATGGAACATATTGGTGTAATCAAAGATGAGTCACTTGAGAAAGGAATAAAGGAGAATCTGGCAACTACAATCATATTCACCTTAATTACAAGGTTGTGTGGGTGTTAGGTTCAAAGGATATGTGAAATTGAAGGTAATGAAAGACCAGGCTGTCTTCATTATCTGTGTTTTCACATGATACACCAACGGCAGGTGTACAAGTCACCTTTTTATAGGTGTGGACAAGAGAAACAGTGACTAGGGTGAGGCCACACAAACCAATGGCAAAAGTGGGAGCCATAAATTCATTTTATGTAATTGAATTCCTCTTCCCAAAGACTCAGGGCACATAAAAGCTTGTCAAATATTTCTAGCTGGATGTCTGATTGCCATTCTGAAGTGTGTCCAAAAAAGCTTTCCTGAAAAGCTTTCTTTTCAATATACATTAACATCACCATTCACCCTTGGCTTTATATTTGATTTATCCTTTTTTCCCTTCCCACATGCAGCTCTGGGTTCATTAACATGTAATCTAATTTCATAGTTTAGTGATACATCTCTCAGCCTTGTGCTCATGAGCTTCTTCCACCTACGTCTGCATGTACATTTTTAATCCCTTACTTCCGCTTTCATGGAAACCATAGTTTGCCATTACATCTGATTCAGCGATCTGGAGGAATTATGCAACCACAGTTTACTGGTTCACACGTAAGGGCAAACTATGGTGCAGGTCTGGCAGCAGCATCCAACATTGTGAAATTCACTGGGTGGCCTTGTGCAAGTCACAAACGCTTAGCATAACCCACTTCACCGGACAGCTGAGTGGTACAAATCAGGTATCCTATAGCAAACATCCTCAGCTGAATCTCAGGAAAGCATTGGGGGATTCACACAGACTAAAAGAAAGACTTGTAGGTTCCAACCCACCCCCTCCAGGTTTTCCCATGCAGTCTTCACAATACAGTAATTACTTTGAAAGACCTCACTGTTAAAATAAGCATTGTTGATTTTGATATCGTAATATATCTTTATTGAACAGATTTTGTACACTGCTTAATTGTAAAAATCGTCTAAGCAGTTTACATAAAATATACAGTGGTACCTCGGGTTAAGTACTTAATTCGTTCCGGAGGTCCGTTCTTAACCTGAAACTGTTCTTAACCTGAAGCACTACTTTAGCTAATGGGGCCTCCCACTGCTGCTGCGCTGCTGGATCACGATTTCTGTTCTCATCCTGAAGCAAAGTTCTTAACCCGAGGTACTATTTCTGGGTTAGCGGAGTCTGTAACCTGAAGAGACTGTAACCTGAAGCGTTTGTAAGTACTACTGAACATTTAAACTGTCAATTGAAAGCAGAAGTTAAAAACAAGTTGATCTAAAAGCCCATCTTTCAGTTTCCTTATCCCTAATGAATTCTGCATTCCTGTTAGAATGAGTTACATAAAGTTTCATTTCTGATCTGAAGGTATGTTTGCCTCTTGAATCTTTCCCCCCCATTCTTCCTGGAATTGTGTACATGTTCAGAGAAGTGAATGCCTAGCCTTCACCTCTCTGCAGTCAATGCACTGCATACTTCTGCCCATTCTGGTCTTTGGCCAAGCCGATCTCTTTGAATTAACTTCTCTGTCCTTTTCCTTAACAGCTGTTGCTGCTATCACTTTACTGTCAGCTGAGGAACAGGGAGGAACAATGTTTTTCTAGGACTAGGACAGATGCCATTCCATTCTAGAGACAGGGAAGCTCCTTAAATCCCTTCGTGGAAAATCAGTGTTTTTGCTTTCAGCTGACATTAGATTGCATTTGGACTTTATCCAGACTGAGCTTCACATTTTTTCTTTTCTTTTTTTTTAAAAAATCTGTTATGTCAAGTCCTTCTTGACATTGTTTGTACCCAGGTACTGAGGCTCAGGTGGTAGGATAATGTACTGTCACATGATGAAACTCATTTCTTGCTAGAGTGATTTTCCCTCCTAGTCCCCTGAAGGAGACTTACTAGACAAATATTAATGGCTAATCTAAGGTTACAAGTGACCTTTTTTTGGGGGGGGGGGAATGGTGGGAGAGCGAACAGAGCTAGAATGACTAGAATACATACTAAGAATTGAGCAGAACAAAAAAGCAAAAGCCCATCTTGTCCAACATCCTCTTCTCACAGTGGCCAGCCTCCTGCCTATGAAAAACCTGCAAGCAGGATTACCAATGTTACTGGGACTATGTACGTTCATAAAACATGTTCAGACCCTGCAGAGCAGATGCTTATGGTGCCTATTGGCCTTCTGGAATGGGGGTTATTTTCAGAGATCATTCCCTTCTTCATACAATAGCCTATCACAAAGCAAAGCAGCTGCCTTGTGAAGGACAAGGTGCACAGCCTCGGAGTCATTTTGGACTCACAGCTGTCCATGGAGGCACAGGTCAATTCTGTGTCCAGGGCAACCATCTACCAGCTCCATCTGGTATGCAGGCTGAGAGCCTACTTGCCTCTGTCTTGCCAGAGTGGTGCATGCTCTAGTTATCTCTTGCTTGGACTACTGCAACATGCTCTACGTGGAGCTACCTTTGAAGGTGACCCGGAAACTACAACTAATCCAGAATGCAGCAGCTAGACTGGTGACTGGGAGTGGCCACTGAGACCATATAACACTGGTTCTGAAAGACCTACATTGGCTCCCAGTATGTTTCCGAGCACAATTCAAAGTGTTGGTGCTGACCTTTAAAGCCCTAAACGGCCTCAGTCCAGTTTACCTGAAGGAGCGTCTCCACCCCCATCATTCAACCCGGACACTGAGGTCCAGCTCCGAGGGCCTTCTGGTGGTTCCCTCCCTGAGAGAAGTGAGGTTACAGGGAACCAGGCAGAGGGCCTTCTTGGTACTGGCGCCCACCCTGTGGAATGCCCTCCCATCAGATGTCAAGGAAATAAACAACTATCTGACTTTTAGATGACATCTGAAAGCAGCCCTGTTTAGGGAAGTTTTGAATGTCTGATGTTTTATCGTGTTTTTAATATTCTGTTGGGAGCTGCCCAGAGTGACTGGGGAAAACCAGCCAGTTGGGCAGGGGATAAATTATTATTATTATTATTATTATTATTATTATTATTATTATTATTCTCAATAGGGAAGGATGAGAAGTGGGGAAATGGGCAGGCTGAAAGAATGATAAAATCTGAGGAATCCTCACAGAGAAACAGGTTAAATCCTCACAGAAACAGGTTAAATGATTTCTAAAAGGTTGGGAAAAGCTGACCTAGGCCGATAAATTTATATAGCTCTGCCATATAAATGTCCACATTAACATGTATAGAAGCATTGCATCTGCACATGTGGGAAACTCTATGCAGATCTCCTTCTCGGGTTCAGGGCAATTGTGTGCTGTCAACACACATTGCTGTCTAGGAGCAGAATCCTGGTGGCAATCTTAAGTTGGAGGAAGGGCTTTTGATCCAGTGGATGCTTCTACTCATGGAAGAGGAGGGAAGGCGATGTTTGCAGATCCCTCCTCCCTCTCCATGTCACCTGCCTGCTTGTTCTGGAGGGTCCCCCAACTCTCTTCAGTTGATTTTCAGAGGAGGAGGAATGAGCAAAAACTGTCTCCTGGCCTTTTTCATTAGCTGGATCAAAGCCCTTCTGGGAATGCAAGGGCAGCAATTGGAATGCACCCTGAGGAAACAGTGCAATACCTTATTCAGAAGGTTATTATTATGGCCATCATCATTATGACAAAGTAATGCCCATCCTTCACCCCCAGGTCCCAAGGTGGGTTGCAACAATTAAAGCTCAATATTAAAAAAAACCATGTTAGAGCTTGATAAATTCCTCCTTCCCCTCCTTGTCACTTTCCACTCATGAATAAATTCCATCTTAGAGCTTGATAACCTGTGACACAGCCCTTCCACTGCACAGTCACCACAGCTGTGTATTAAAGAGTGGCTAAATATATTTTTAGCTGTATAGCACATTTGTGTGTGTTTTTCCTGAACTGATATAGCAGATGCATCTTTTTAAAAGAAAAAATGTCTCCTAATTTTAGTGCATTAAAAAAAAAAATGTTCAGGGGCATGGAAAAGAAGCACCAACTCGACCTGCTAGAGAAATTGTACCTAAAAACACCAGATTTTCCAAAGGAATAGTGAAACTGGAGAAGAAAAGGGTTGCAGTGACGCAATACTCCACATTGATTTCTGTGGGATTTAAGCAGCTGAACTGTGCACAGGACTGCAAACATAACAGCTACCATTAATGCTATTTAATTCAGCAGCTCGGTGTCTCATGTCTTTGTAAATTGCCAGGGCTGAACGGAGTCTCTTCTACACTCTTGATTACCTGTGAGGAGTGGAAAAAGCACATTTTCCAAGCATTTAACTTTGAGAAACGGGTGGATTAGGAAAAGAAGCTTAACTCAAAACAAGGAGGTTGGGGAAAGGAACTGTGGCTTGGAAAAAACAAATGCCACATTGCACTGCAATTAACAGGAAAAGCTCTTCCAAGTATCAACAAAGCAGGGAAATGAAGAAATTAATTGGTTGTCTTTAGAGTGGTGTGGAATTAGAGGAGAGGATGAGCCAGTATTAGTGAAATTACACAACAGATTAATACTTGGCTCTACAAATGAAATGGGTGGATGCAGCATTTCTTCAGATAGGAATCAGGTTTTGAAGGAGGCTGTTACAAGCAGTATGAAAGAAATATGATTCTTATTTAGGTAAAGGTAAAGGGACCCCTGACCATTAAGTCCAGTCGTGACCGACTCTGGGGTTGCGGCGCTTATCTTGCTTTATTGGCCGAGGGAGCCGGCGTACAGCTTCCGGTCATGTGGCCAGCCTGACTAAGCTGCTTCTGGCTAAACTGCACTGTCTCTCAGTCCAAGAAAACCGAACTCATGGACTCTCACACTGCTTAGAGATCGGGGTGGCATGCAAAAACACACACACTATGCACACAACCATGCACACACACACTAGCTGAGCATAAGACGGGAAGCTTGCAACATTAACATTTCAGCAGGCTCCCTTCCTCCCCAGGGCTCTACAAGAACCATAGAATATAGGTGGATTTAGGGCAGCATGACGAATTCCACTGTATTGGATGCCAAGCCTAACGGAAGCTGCAGGGTATCACAACAATGATTTGAGCAGAATGGAAGGCAAGAGGCAGTGGGGGTGTGTGCTGAATTTTGGCCTTGCACAAGGCGCCACTGAAATTTGAAACACTAAAGCCTGCCCCTGCATAGAATTATTCCAACAAGCAAGTTTCAGACCCAGTTCTAGCACTGGCAGGCTATTCTTCTCCAGGGGTGGGGAACCCTCCAACCTGCCAGGGATCCAGTTTGGCCTTCAAGGCCATTTCCCCCAAATCTGTCAAACAGCTGACATCGCTCCAGTGGGAAGGTGATGCCAGCTGATGGGTGAGGTTAAATTCTGAGTAGGCTGTGCCTCCATTTCCCCACAGGGAACCGCTGTCTGCTGCCTAAGCAGCAGGATTTAACCTGGTTAAATTCTGCTCCGATCCCTTCAGAAAAGCAGGACTCATGAGCTGAAAGATCAATCTTCCTTGGTGCTCCTTTGTCAGTGTGTTCCCTGCAGGGGATTGTACTGGCAAAGCAGACGCTAGTAGAAGGCAGACCAAGATACCCCTCCAGCTGGGGGTGAGAAGAAGGCACGTCTTCTCTCTTTCACATTCCTGAAGTGTCTTCAGCTATTTAGCTTCTGTAGCAACCCATTGCCCTGACATACATTTCAAAGCGGAAACATAACATGGTCTGGCTTATTTGCTTAACACAAATGAAAGTGTTTCAGTCTTCTTCTTTTTTGTAAACAGACCCCCATTTTATCAACATTTATCAACAACATGGGTTGTTGGTGGGGTGGGGGGTGATCCAGAGGTCCTATGCCCTGGGTCATTTGTTCTGGGTCTTAGATCTCCTGCCCCTGCCCCTTTTAATCATTTGGGGCTGTGCCCTGTGTCTTTTAGGTCTGAGGTTCCCCACCCCTAAGCTAAGAGATGGGTGGCAATTTGTATGAAGGTGTGATACCCATGAATCTATGTTGACATGAATCTATGAGATAGTTTGAGTTTCAATTGAAATAAAAATTGTAAGCGAGATTAGCATGTGCATTAATTGCAGCATAGGTCTTCGAGGAGTCTCACCTGCATGGTTCTTGCTCCTGATGCTTCCTTCCATTCTGCATAGCTTCTGAAAGAGCTGATATGCATGCAATTGTATGTATAAAGGCTCAGCGTGCACAACTCAGGACTTCATACTGCCTCTTGTTATCTTCCTTAATGCAAACAAAAAATATCCCTTAAGCGTTTGACCCTATGGCTACACCATGCTCGGTTTCGTATTTAGTTTCAATTTCTTGTTATGGTTTTATACAATTTGACTTTAGGCAAATTATATACCTTATATTTATTTGTATTATATAATGTTCTGATCTAGCATTCCCAAACTTGGTGTCCTCCAGTTGTGTTGTTGTTTAGTCGTTTAGTCGTGTCCGACTCTTCATGACCCCATGGACCAGAGCATGCCAGGCACCCCTGTCTTCCACTGCCTCCCGCAGTTTGGTCAAACTCATGTTTGTCGCTTCAAGAACACTGTCCAACCATCTCGTCCTCTGTCGTCCCCTTCTCCTTGTGCCCTCCATCTTTCCCAACATCAGGGTCTTTTCCAGGGAGTCTTCTCTTCTCATGAGGTGGCCAAAGTATTGGAGCCTCAGCTTCACGATCTGTCCTTCCAGTGAGCACCCAAGGCTAATTTCCTTAAGAATGGATGTGTTTGATCTTCTTGCAGTCCATGGGACTCTCAAGAGTCTCCTCCAGCACCATAATTCAAAAGCATCAATTCTTTGGCGATCAGTCTTCTTTATGGTCCAGCTCTCCAGTTGTATTGGGCTACAATTTCCATCAACTCCAATGATAGGATCTGGATGTTTCTTGAAAAACAAACAAACCTGCCCTCATGTTGTTTTTTTAAAAAATGTTCTACAATGGGGAAGTTGTGAGCTGGGTCCACTAACTATTCTTTTTGTTCACTGATAAGCCTAAAGTTTAGACAGATCACACCAAAAAAATTGCACACACGGTCAAATCTAAACCCCAGCTGTCTGCCTTATGCATCATATATATATATAATCACAATTATACAAAGCTTTACAGCAACTGCTGCAAAAGTAATTTGCTTTAACATGCGAACAATGAAATAGCTTCTCCAAGTGCAAAGAGAAAAGTAGAAAATTATTGCTTGTCTTACAAATCTTCTAAACCACCAAGATTCTGGACATACTTCAGAGTTCTTCCTTTGTAAACAGCTTTTGTCCCTAAGCAACAGGGACTAACAGCAGCAAACGGCAGACTTGCAGCTTGAAGGACGTTGCCATTATAAAAAGTGACAGGAGACCAGAAATACTATTCAACTCCCCAGCAAAAAAAAAAAAAAAAGATTTCACTTTCCCTCTTCTGTCTCTTCAGTGAGTCCACCCTACTGGCCTAACCCAACTCATTCATGGGTGTTTCACTTTCTTCCATGTAAGTGCTGTTAAAATTGTACCCTTATAAATCAACTTTGGATTTGATTCACTGCTTCTGTGTGCAACATCATGCGGACTGCACCGTGAGCCATTTAGTATTGCTGAGAGACATACTCTCGGCAGGATCTGCTGCATGTACTTTTTCTTAAGTTATCCACTTGAGTGGAAAAAATAGAACACCCTGTAGCGTATAGCCCAGACTAAATTCTCCAGTAGTGAAAATACTGTAATAATAATACAGAGGGTGGGGGAGGGAGCGATTCAAGAGTTCTCTAGTTCAGTTCTTTACTCAGAGACACCCAGATCATTAGTGATTGTCCTCATCAACTTCTCTATAAGCGGCAATTACATGCCATATCCAGACAATTGACCAATACAGTACAGCCTATGATAATATCCAAATCACAGCATACAGGAGAATCATAGCTTAGTCTGTGGATGGAAGCAGGATTTTTTTTAATGAACTACCAGCTAGACCTTCCTAATTCCAAGGTCAGCAATAAACTGGACCATAAGCAAATGATGAGGGCACAGCACTGCCTTATCTCAGGCCCCAAACAGACAACACGGGAGATTTGTCAACAAGATCTCACACTTTAAAAACAACACAGCAGCTGCCCCATCTGATCGGCAGGACTGTTGGTGATGCAGTAACCGCCTACCCATGTCATTCCCACAACTCAACTCCCAATGCCCCACCTCACCCAAGCTGCTATCTGCCTGAAATGCGAAACACAGAATCATAGAATTGGAAGGGAGCCATAGGTCATCTAGTCCAACCCCCTGCAAGGCAGGAATCTCAGCTAAAGCAACCAGGACATGCAGGTTTCATACTTTCAGAGTGGTAGCTAGCAAGGTGGGTGTAATGTAAGAAACCCACTAGCACCTTAAAGATTACGGATATGATCCTAACCCCTTATGTGGGAGTAAGCCCCATTGAATTCAGTATTTACATCTTGGTAGACATGGTTAGATTGATCCAGGCCCTCTCAGAGATCCATAGAGGCCCAGGCTACTCCAAGCCATAATAAACCCTGTCCTGGGCCTATTGTTGTTCAGCGTCTTTATAAATGACTTGGATGAAGGAATTGAGGGGATGCTCATCAAATCTGCAGATGACACCAAACTGGGAGGGGTAGCTAATGCCGCAGAAGACAGAGTCAGAATTCAAAATGACCTTAACAGATTGGAGGTACGACTGTACCACTCTATTCTGCCTTCGTTAGACCACACTTGGAATACTGTGTCCAATTCTGGGCACCACAATTTAAGAAGGATGTTGACAAGCTGGAATGTGTGCAGAGGAGGGCAACCAAGATGATCAAGGGTCTGGAAACTAAGCCTTATGAGGAGCACTTGAAGGAGCTGGGAAAGAGAAGACTGAGAAGAGATATGATAGCCATCTTCAAATATCTTAAGGGCTGTCACATGGAGGAGGGAGCATGCCTGTTTTCTCCTGCTCTAAAGGGTAGGACTCGAACCAATGGCTTCAAGTTGCAAGAAAGGAGATTCCGACTAAACATTTGGATAAACTTTCTGACAGTAAGAACTGTTCAGCAGTGGAACAGACTCCCACAAGAGGTGGTGGACTCTCCTTCCTTGGAGGTTTTTAAGCAGAGGTTGGATGGCCATCTATCATGGATGCTTTAGCTGAGATTCCTGCATTGCAGGGGGTTGGACTAGATGACCCTTGGGGTCCCTTCCAACTAAGATTCTATGATTTTATGAAACATAAAAAAATGCAAAAACAAAATGAGGCACCACAAAAGAGTAAGTGGTTTGTCTATATATATCAGGTGATCTGAGAGGACGTGTTCATCCTGGTATAATATGGTGCCAAGAGAACAGATGCATATTTATTAATATGAGCATTTTAAACTTTAATATGACAACAGCTGTAACAGTTAACAAAGAAATTATCTTCTTTGCTTAAATGGACAGCTCCAAGCTGAGGAACAAGTTGTGAAACTTACCAGACATCAAAACATTAACAAACGTCTAAATAGGAGGCCACCTTTGAGCTTGAGTCAAAAGGCCCGCTGCCTCCGCCCCCCCCATTGGTCTAGGATTGTGCAGTTTTTTTAACTTTTGTGGGCAAAAGTCCACTTCATCAGATGCAGCATACACGTTTGTGAAGAGAACAAAAAGAGAAGTAAACAGTGGAAACAAATGTCACAACATGCAAAAAATACAGTTCAACTGAAATTTGAGCAGCTTCCGCAGGAGAGTTAAACACTCCACACCTGGCATCACTACCTCCGATGGCTGATTGGGGGAGTTTGGTGCCCACCATTCAAAACATGGGGCTCAGTTTCTTCCTTGCAACAGAATCCTCTGAAATCTATGGGCTTCAGCAGGCCTAACCCTGCATAGTATCTCAGTGGGCAGGTGACAGGTGCTAGGGGGTAAGTTGGTGACAGGGGGCTGGGATTGACTCTGTGCCATGTGTGCACAGCCCATGTACAAAATATGTAAATACCCGCATAAGCAGCCTGCATGTAATAATGTATATATAACATGCGAAGCAAGTATCCTGGACATTCTGCGTGAAATTCCCAGGAATGCAGAGGCTCACGCACAGCTGTGTACATGGGAGGGGGCAGTGCTGTAAAAAAAAGCATGATTTGTGTGGGTGCCAACTTGAATAAACTATTGGGAGGGGGAACATGCTTTGCATAATCGATCACAAGGCGTAGTGGACGCACACTATTTGAATGACAATGCCCACCAATTTTTCGGGGGGGGGGGTAGGGGAGCGGCCCCCTGAAATATTTTATTGAGAGGAGCGGGCACCAAAGGGAGCATAAGAGTTGGCTCCACTCGTGACGAGGACGCCCTTTCACGCGTTTGCGTGGCAGCACCCGTGTTCTGCGCGTGAAACTCGTTTAGGACCGTGAGGTGGGATGAGGTGACGATTCGTGAGGGCGAGGCTCTGTGTGGAAAGCGAAGCCTCCGTTCAGCGGCTGCTTTTCGTCAGGGGGTGCGTTGGTTTGTTCTCTCTGAGGGGGACATATTCGTGAGGGGTTTCCTTTAATGTGTGGAGATAACGTATCTGCGTGAGGCGGAGGCGGCGGAGGCCCGCGCCCCTCCCCCTCGCCCAGCGCCGCCCACCGGCCTCTTCTCTCCCGCTGCCACATCGTCCGGCGGCGGCAGCGCCGTCTCCTCCTCCCTCACGCGGGCGGCCGCCTCCGCGCGGAGGCTCCCCCACCGCCGCCGCGGCTGGAGCCCAGAGCGGGGCGGTGCTTCCACGAAGAAGGCGACCGGGTGGCGCGGCCTTGAAGAGAGCCGGCGGGAAATGGAGCCCTGCTGCCGCTCCCTGGGACGCCTGCTCCGCCAAGGCCGCAGTTGCCGAGCCCGCCCGTTCCCCGTTTAAAAGCTCTCCCGCCCGCCTCGCAAGCCTCGCTTCTCCTCGGCGGTGGCGGCGCCGGAGATGAGCGAGCGGCCGCCGCCTCCTCCTCCTGCGCCTGCGAAGCCGGGAAGAAGGCGAAGCAGCCGGCCGCTCTGGTCGCCGTAGACGCCGCCGCCGAAGCAGCCGCCGCCGCCGCCCGGGCGATGTGGAGCTTGGGCGCGACGGCGCTGCAGCTGCTCTCGCGGGCGGCCAAGCACGCCTTCGCCCAGGGAGCCCGGCAGGACCTGAACCGCTGGCTGCCCCGGCAGGGAGCGGCGACGGCGGCGGAGCCGGGCGAGGCGCCGGGCCGCGGAGGAGCCTCCGAGGGGCTGTTTTGGGGAGAGCAGAACGGGCTGCACCATTACCCGTCGCCGTCGCCTCCGCACCACCACCCTTCCGTGGAGCCGTCGGTGGAGATCCTGCTGTGCCAGCTGCCCGAAGTGGGTCCCGGCTTGTCCGAGGGCAGGACGTGGCGGTGCTCGGGCTGCCTGCTGGGCACCTGCTGGTGCAAGAGCTGCCTGAGCGCGTGCTTCTTGGCGGCGCTGTGCTTCGCCTCGCTCGCCCTGGTGCGCCAGTACCTGCGGGACCTGATGCTGTGGGCCGAGAGCCTGGACAGCCTGGCCGGCGTGCTGCTCTTCACCGTGGGCTTCATCGTGGTGTCCTTCCCGTGCGGCTGGGGCTACATCCTGCTCAACGTGGCCGCCGGCTACCTCTACGGCTTCGTGCTGGGCATGGGCCTCATGGTGCTGGGGGTCCTCATCGGCACCTTCATCTCCCATGTGGTCTGCAGGAAGCTGCTGGCGGAATGGGTGCTGGCCAGGATCCAGGGCAGCGAGAAGCTCGCCGCTGTCATCCGCGTGGTGGAGGGAGGAAGTGGCCTCAAGGTGGTGGCTCTGGCCAGGCTCACCCCGATACCCTTCGGGCTCCAAAACGCCGTCTTCTCGGTGAGTAGCTCTTTGCAAGAAGCTCGGGGGTGCCCGAAGGGATGCTCTTTGGTCTCAGATGCCTGGCTTCTAAAGGGCATTAATACAGAATAGAAAGCACTAGAGAGCCATTTGGCAATAGAACATATATTCTGCCGAATCTAGGTTTTGTGTTCAAATTGTCGATGGGGAGAATGCAAATGATATTGAAAAGCATTGCTTGTGGAGATGGGCTTGGACATTCAGAACTGTTTGAAAGATTTTTGGTTTTTCTCCATGGGAGTGGTTTTGAAAAGTTTGCCATGGAAGCATTTAATATATGGGAACCATAAGTCTGTGCTGATTATCCAGGAAAGATAAGTAAGGGCCAAATATACTTGAATGTATATAATGGTAATCCAACCTTCTCTTGTAGATCTGATCTGAAGCAGAGGTGCAGAGGCAAAATGATTCTTAAATCTTTGCCTGCATCAAATGTCATCTTTTCCCCGCTTCTTGCAGGATTATAAAAGCCTAACTTTTAAAACACATAGGGAAAGCTATTTATGGTGCAATCCTAAACTCATTGAACACAATGAGATTTGGAAAACATGCATAGGATTGTTCTATTAGAGCAGGAAAAGGTTGAAGCATCCTTACCTGCTGCTGCCTCCACTGTTGATTAGCCCCACAGGCAGCAGTGTTTTATTAGGTCTCTTGGGCTACAATCAACCATTACGCACATTTGAGTGCAACTTGTACTTTGGTCTGAGTAGGATAGTAAATTCCAGCTGCCTCTTTCAGCTTTTCTGAAAAGTCTTCATGGCTTTGAAATTTCCACATAACTTCAAAAATTCCTTAAATGGAATTCCAAAATAATTCTTAAGGAGAATACTCCTGCATCAGAAAAAACTCCCATTTCCTTCTAACATCAAAAGAAAACTCTGTTAGAAGGAAATAAAGGTTCCATAAAATTATAGGGGCCAATTCTGTTCTTCAAATTTATGTGGTACCAAAGCATTACTGTTTTTCAAACTTGTGTCAACAATCCTCTTGATATTTAAAACAGGGCGGGTTAATTTCACATTTTCCTATAAGAAAGTTTTGGTACTGTTGAGTTGGGATTCTTGGAAAAAGCATGTGTCTATCTTTGTACAATTTTAAAGCTACAGGAGAGAACTTGCAGCTAACCCTTTCTTGAATGTTATAAATATTTTAATCATGTGACTTGATAAAAAAACTTATGTGTGCCTTACTATCTGTAAATAGGTGATCATAATAGGTTTGGTTTTTTGGGGCTGGGAAATCTTAACCATACTTTGTAGTTTGCTCTTATTATAATTCCCTCCCCCATAACATGCAGAAAGAACATACAACTACGTAGATCAGCAGCAGTGCTATGCTTCCCCCAGAGTGTAAATATATCTTTGAAAAAATCCAGCTTACTAGAGTGACTCTTCAGTGATATTATTAGTGATAAAGGGGAAAAGCAAGTGTTTTAAAACACCAACAGTTTGAATTAGGGATAGCTCAGTTGGTAGAGCAGGAGAGACTTAATCTCAGGGTTGTGGGTTCAAACCCCATGTTGGCCAAAATATTCCTTCATTGCAGGATGTTGGACTAGATGACCCTCGTGGTCCCTTCCAACTCTACAATTCTATGATTCTGCATTTGTCACATTACCAATGTGTACCAAGGTACACATTACCTTACCAATGCAGTCTTATGCATGCCTACTCAGATGTAAGCCCCACTGAGTTCATTGGGGTTTACTTCCAGGTAATACTGTGTAGGGTTGAGGTATGCAAACTTTAAAAAAAAGTTGGAGTTGACTATCTGGTAACTGAGTTTATTTTTTAGTACTTTTTAGAGGTTTAGTAAACCTTGTGAGTTTACTTTTTAGTAAGTGTGCTTAGAATTGCATCTTCAGTTACTTACTTTGGGATTACTGCTATGATGCTGAGCTTATGTGTTCTTCAGTTTGTGTTTATCCTTATTCTGTGATGCCCTCTTAGATAGTCTCCCAGCTCTTTGACAGCTGCTTCTGAGTAAACAGCTCTTGTGAGATGACTACAACATTTAAAGGACTGAACCATGTGGGCAGATGCTGATCGTATTGGTGTCTCCAAGGAATTGGTTCACGTCTGTGCAGTTCAGTCACTTAAACACTCTCCCAACCCTGTGGGAGCTGTTTACAGATAAGTGGCTTTCACAGTACCAGAAGATTGCCTAAAGGTGCCTGTGTGTTGCTCCTTAAAACGTGCTGTGCATTAGTGCACCTGCAACATTTTAATTTGAGCCAGCGATCCTTTTTGGAGCAAGCGCCCCAAAGTGTAACTCAATAACAGTAGATCATAAAGGAGTATGAGACTGTGTGCATTCTTTGATAACGATATCACAGTGGTACTCCTAAGAGATAATAATGAAATTCAACAAAGAGTCTTGTGGCACCTTAAAGGCTTTTATTATGGCATGACCTTTGGTGCATCCATCTGGTGACATGGGTTCTGCTCCACAAAAGTTTTTGCCATAATCAGTTTGCTGGTCTTTAAATAACTACTCTTTGCTTTTTGCTTCAGCGGACTAACAAGCCCACCCTTTTGAAAATTGCTATAATGAAATCTAGTAATACTACAAATGGATGAACCATGGAAGACATTAAATCACATCTGTAACTCATTTCTGGAAAATCATATTTCAGTATGCTACATACATAGGGACATCTGGATTCTGTAATTTAGTATGACATCTGGAACTCAGTCCTTTCTGTTACTTTTTTCATTGTTTTAGTACCTGTGTGAAATTAATACTCTTTGATATGTGTAATATTTCATATACTTTTGGTATGTGTAATATTTCATTATACCTTCATGGTCTATCTTTTATGATGGTTTTTCAACTTCTTTATTATTTTCGGGATATTCTGTCCTAGTTGTGGCCACTTTTCACAAAATAAGGATATAACATAAATGGTGCAACATGTTAGGAGTCTGGTCCTAGCACTTACAATTGCTTTCTTAATGGCATTCTGCATGGGAATTTCAGGAAACCAAGGAACTTTTAAGTAGTCAGAGAAAAAGTAACCTAAAGACTTGTCATTATTAGCACCCGTCTGTCTCAAGAGACAATGGAGTACACCTCTGGGGGTGAAGTCAAATCTCTGGAGAATCACAGCACCTGCTGTGGCTGCAGAGACCAGTAACTTGTTACAGCTGCCTCCCACATTGTTTTTGCTGTATTAACACCTAGTGCTATTAGTGACCTCTCTGGGGCACAAGCCTGAGCAGTGTGTATGGAGGTATGGAGGTCCTGGGCTGCCCAGACAACAAGACTTCCCTCTTAGCCTTGCTGATTTGGTACAAAGGAAAACAAAATATGTTTGGCACCAGCTTGGCTGCAGGAGTTGCTGAAAGGAGGCATATGAGGCTTAGGGACTTCACTGTACCTTTCTCACGAATTGCAATGGCAGCAGAGGTTTAGGATCAGAGTTTTCCTTTTCCCTTTTCTTTCCCGAGTTGACAAGCCCAGTTTGCCCCTCATTTCCCTCGACAGCACATACAGTAACCGCCTTCTTGACCATTGGACCCACTGTTGGTCTCATCCACTCAACCACCGGAGGCTGACTTTGTACATGGGGAGTCCCCAACTCACCAAGAGATTGAGACCCATTGGCTACCCTCACCTGGTTTAGCTGGGATGTGGCTGATGTTGCATGCTGATAGCTTATCAGAGCCACAGGTGAGAGCTGAGTGCAGAGTGGCAGAGTGGGAATGAAAGGTGGAAAAGCTACCTCAGAAGGAGCACAGCATTTCCCCCACCAGAGGTACTACCCTTCCCCTAATACCCCATACACTTCAACTTATAGACTAGTTTCATAGAATTCTTTCATTCTTACATCCAAGTCCTTTATGAATATAAACTGATATGACATGTGTGAATTTGTTCGGTGGGGTGTATACATCAAGCCCTTGAATAATTCTGGAATATCCTAACTGCAACCATCAGGTCATGCTAAACTGTTACAAGAGAGTAGATTCAGAGATTAATTATAATATCAAACAATTTCATTTAGCTTG
This sequence comes from Podarcis muralis, assembly GCF_964188315.1. NCBI lineage: Eukaryota > Metazoa > Chordata > Lepidosauria > Squamata > Lacertidae > Podarcis > Podarcis muralis. The sequence goes on from NC_135662.1 coordinate 26,985,887, forward strand.
AAAACATGGTGGTACTTCCATTACTTCTGTTACTTTTGGAAGCTTGCAGAAATTGCTTGTATGTGATTCTAAGTATTCCTTTTAAGATGGAACAGTAAAAACTGCGTGGAAGTACTCTAGTACAGGAACAGACTTGGAGTCTGTTAGGAACACTTAGATATCCATGCTGCCCAGTCCTAAAATTATGTACAGTACAGTACAGTAAATTCCAGTATGTTCACTGGGACATAATCCCTCCCTTTTAGGTAGATTAGGATTGCAATTATAAACTAGGTTCCTGGTTGTGAAAGGCAAGCATCTTGAGAGAGCAATTCCTTTTTGAGTGCCTTTAGTTTATCTGTTCTGCAATGCAGTGCAGTGTGCAGGACTGTATATTAATGGATGCTTGATGCATGAAGCTTTTCCTACACAGATAAAAATCCAAGTGCAGAGAATCACACTGCACGCACGAAGGTGAATTTCTCCATGTGATCAATGGCAATAGCCTCCTTATTTGATGATGTAAAAGGTTTGATGATGCTGATGATTTTATTGCAAAGCTTAGGTAGTTGTAAAGCAGTAAAAAAACAACAACACCCAACCCTCTCCCATGTAGGTTGGTCAGTTGATCTGATGCAAGACAAGATTATGTCTTCTGGACCCAACCCCCTATGATTTGACTATTTTGAATGGTAGGCAGCGCACAATCAGTACAACATGTCACTTATTGTGTCCTATTTATAATGCTTGACATCAAAAGTTGGCCTTTTCTCCTCCATTTCTTCCTTTGACATAAAAAGCAAGTGTTAAATCAGTCTGCTTGGTAACAGATCATCAGACAATAAAGCTAAAATCCTGCAACCACTTAACATGGAAGTAAGCCTCATTTAGCTCAGTGGAACGTATTTCTGAGTAGACCAGAATATGCTTGCACTTTAAATGTGGGTATTAACATTTTTCATAAAATTTAAACAATGCTATCTTTACAAAGAAACTATAATTGAAATATAAAAACGGAAAGGAAAGCAGAAAATGTGATCTAAATTTTCAGCTTTCCATGATCAAGTTAATAAACGCTCAGGGCCATGCCAATGCAGTTAAGTTGCTTTCAGGACCATGTGTCCTCTTCTGGCCCATGCACTCAACAGCATGGGTAAAGATCAGTGACTTTAAACAAACATACAAAAGCAAATGATCCTGTATGTAGGTGCAAGTACAGGTGTATTGGGTGATGTTGCATATTTATTAGCTTGATCATGAGTGGGTGTGTATTTGCATTATATTCTCTTTTCCCCCCACAGTTAGAAGCTACTGTGTTTAGTTGCAACCAGGAAAACATTGCACTGATGACTAGGATAACATTTATCCAACGCGTCAGGTCAAAGGTAGTCCTTGACTCTTAGAGTGACAGCATTTCCAGAAAGATAAATAGTATTTGACAGTGAAGTAGTTAGCAGCCCACATGTCTTATCAGATGAACTACTTTTGTAAAAGCATGGCTTATTCCTGAGATGTATATTTTCTCTCTTTCTGAAATATATAAGCAAAAATACAAATATGAGAGGAAAAATTGTACGTAATCTTACGTAAGAGTATCTAGAGAAAATACAGTGGTACCTTGGTTTTTGAACGTCTCCGTTGACGAACATTTTGGTTTTCGAATGCCGTAAACCTGGAAGTAAATGCTTTGGTTTTCAAACACACCTCAGAAGTCGAACATGCCACGCAGCTTCTGCTGAGTGCAAGCTCCTGAGGCCTAGCTGTTGGTTGTTAAGTCCTTGGTTTTTGAACATTTCAGAACCTGAACAGTCTTCCGGGATGGATTACGTTCGAAAACGGAGGTACCACTGTACTCATTCTGCAGGAGAATGTTATAGTAGACATTTCAACACTGAGCAAAAGGGTTCATTCTATTTTATTAACTTTTTAAGAGTTATATATGTCAGACTCACCAAATCATTCATTTTGGTTGTATTCAGAGCCTTTCTCATCCATTTTAATCTTGAAGAGTATCCCCTTTTTAATATCTGTCAATTACAACTTTAGGGCTAATAACAGGTTGTCAATTAATGCATTTTTCAGATGAAAAAGCAAAATAACAAAACTCGAGGTTTTGAATTTATTTATTTGCATTTAAATAACAGTATCACAAATGGATCTAATTTCAGTTTACACCTGGCCATCTGATATATTACATCAATCACTTTCTTCCAAACTTCAACAACTGGAAGGCATTTCCTTCACAACTGCATGAAGCTGACACCTGATGATTGACATCTGCATCATTTATTATAAGTTCCATAAATATTGTTGACTTTATGTGGGTGAAGAACTATTTGCATAATGATTTATATTGTGTTTCAGATTTAAGCAATATGAGAAGGATCTGATAGACTGAAAAATAGATGGCAGTTACCTTTTTTAAATCATTGGCCCCCTGACCTTCATCAGTTGAAGTTTAAGGACATTCACACACTTTCACTGGGCACAATAAGCAAATATTTTTGTGTGTAATTTTGAGCTGATTCAAAAGGTGTTTCATGAATGAGGCTGTTTGCTTGTCTGGTTATAATACTTATATTCAATTTGATAGATCCAAGAAGTTCTCAAAGCAGCTTACAAAATATTTTTATGATATGATTGCATTCAATGATAGTTTTAGGAAGAGAATTAATATAGCATCCATATGATGCTAGGTTATTTTGGAAGCATTTCCTTTCTTCATCCGTGGTCTTCCCTGCTGTTGCCAGGTAGCAATCCCACTGAGGATCTCTGAGGCAAAGGAACTAAGGCTCAGCAGCTGGACCTCACTCAGCCCATGATGGAGGCAAGTCTTGATCAAATCAAGTAGCTATTGTCTTCCTTCTTCAAAATCTACCTTGAAGAAAGACTACAACTACTTCCTCCTACCTTGAAGAAAGACTTTCTTAATACCAACTGTATGTAACATTTGGTAGTCACTTGTTTTGGGCTCTATCCTAATCCTTATTCTAAGGAGCTCAGGGAAGATGATAGTATTGTTGAAATGAAGAGAGACAGAATTCCCTATCCCCAGGATGCATGAGCTAGAGAGGAGGGTGGGTGGTGGTGGTGGTGAGGTAAAATCAATTAGAAATTATGGTAATCCTGTCTTTAATAAAAAAAGAAATCTGAATTTTAATACAAACATGTTGAAAGGCACAACATTTATTACTATGTGTGTCCCTTGGTCCCAGGTAATTATATTTTCCACCTACATGTTCACTTCTTATATTATAAATATTTATGATGCTACCAGGCAAAAAGCCTAGGCATTTGTTTTTCATATCATAGAGGAATACAGTTTTGTGAGGTAGCTACTACAGCCAGCAACCATTTTAGGCACAGCCAATTGATATGCAGTTGCCGACACGCAGGTCCTTTTGGACCCAGAAGAAGGCGGAAGGAGGTGGCCGATGTGCTGGGGGGCCAGAATGGAACCCCCACGTGAAATGGTTGCCACCTGCATCTGCAAAATTCTAGGCCCTTGGTACCGTCTGATCTTAGTCACAGTTATGTAGAAGTAAGCCTCACTTTGTTCAGTGGGACTTACTTCCTTATAACCGATTAAAGGACTACAACCTTAGCCTTCAAGTAAGTGGTCTTGCTTAATATTCTTGTATGTCTACAGCAAAAGCCAAAAAGACATAATTATGTTTCATAAATCTGTGGTGCTCAAGGTTTTGAATTATGCTCCTAGATTACATAAAGATAGATAAAAACCATGTTTTAATTGTTAAAGTAACCCGTTAGTACACATATATTTAGGAAGGGTATGAATTTCAAAATGAGGAACTTAATAGAAGTTAATTTTTCTAATCGGTCTTTTTTCTTTTTCTTGGTAACTTAAATCAAAATAGATAACTAAATTAAGACTAGTCTGCTCTACTTGCAAAGCAGTGTGAGAAATAAATAAAAAAGAATAAATATCTGATTAGCCCTTTGTCTCTCAACCAAGAAAGTAACTTCCTTCAACTGTCCAGAATTTGTGGTTTGTTTCTTAGTGGATCACTATGGTGTGTGGTCTCCAAACTTAGATGTTCTGCATTCCCCCCACCCCCAAAAAAGGTGTTGAGATGAAAATCTTATCTGGATCCCTCTGAGGTCTAAATTGCACGTGATGTTAAGGGCATTGCTTGCTGTGTCCTTTGGGGTTCTTTTATTTGCTAGTAAGTGTGTGTACACATGTGTCTGGGACTCAAGGCGGCTTTGCATAGATAAAATAGAAAAAGCTAAAAACAGAAAAGACAGTAATTAAAATAATTTAAGATAGATCCATTAAAAACACAGGCAACAATAAAAGCCTGTTGGAATAGAAACATCTTCACCTTCCGGCGGAAGGGCAGCAAGGAGAGAGCCTGTCCACCTTGTCTAGGAAGGGAGTTCTGAGATCTTGGAGCAGTCACCAAGAAGGCCCTCTCTCATGTCCAGAGCTAAGAGCCTGGGCAGGTTCATATGAGGGAATGGGGGTCTTTCAGGTAGCTTGAGGTTGGAGTGGCATCTCAGTGACAGACTCTGCTCCCATTGCACACAAGTTTGTTTGAACATCTGTCTTCTGTCGAGTCGGACTGTTGCTTCAACACTGACTGGCAGCAGCTATCCAGGACAGGAGTCTATCCCAGCCTTACTTGGAGGTGCTGGGGATTGCTGAATATAAAGCATGTGCTCTGCCACTGAGCTGCAACCTTTTACCCAAACTTTCTGTAAGGATTTGGGTGCCTATGATTTTATGGGCCAGGGGTGGAGTCTGCTGACCCATTCGTATCCCTCCTCCCGCCATGTAAACCCTGGTTAAAATGCCTATAAAGATTTTTAAAACAATCTTGTAAATTGAGTTCTTCCAGGTTTCTCTCTTTCCCCCTACATTACAGTTTTTTTAAAAAAGGTTCTGATGTAAAAATAGATATGCAAATGGTTTTATCAAATATGGGTGCCCTAATTTTATTTAAGCATAAAACAGTGTTTATTTTCTATATTTGAAAAACGTATGGTGACTTTAGATTGGATTTAACTTCATCTTGCTAATGAGTTCACTAGACATGCCTCTTTCCTACTGTATAATACTTAGTCCTGAGCCATTTTAGGATGAAAGAAGAAGCAAAGATCATGATCTGTGCAGATAACATCTTACCAGTAGCCTGGGTACATTACAGGCTGAACAAGTTTACTGTCGAGAGGTATTCATCTAATCCTTGTGATTGTTTCAGAGTACGGTCAAATTTAATGAGTGCCCTACTTAGTATATCTGGTTTCTAATTTAATATTTAAAAGGCAGAGAAAGTACTAGTTGCATCCTCCTGGCAATAAAGTAGGTCTCCCTAGTGTAAGCTTTCGTAATGTCCCAGATTTCAACAGAATTACAAAAGTTATCAGAAAGTGCCTTTTGGATATATAACGCTGGTAAGTTTATTCACATACCTGTCAATAAAATTTGCTGTAAAACTTCTGCCTAAGTTGAATTCATGCTACTAGTGCAAATACTTTATTGGACTTAGAAGTACTGTAATAAAGTGCCTAAAATTGTGAAGTAATTTGTTCACTACTCAAGTGTTTCAGCTGATCACCTTACTGGAGTGCTAAAATGTATTTGATTACTCATGTCATAGCTTCATTTTGAAGAGATATTGTTAAAATACCAACACTATTCTAAAATAGTGGCTACAGGCTATGTTGTGAATCCCCCCCCCCCTAATCATCATTCTAATGCTACATAATGTAATGGTACATAATGCTAAAATGAATAGAATATCATTTTAACGCGCCTTATAGTGTATGCTGGGAAGGACTGTTTTCGTTAAAACTTTAGAAGCTGTTTGGGTCTTCGTATTGCTTGACATAGGAGTATGTTTTAGACCAGCCATGTTGTACTTCAGGCCCCTGCACCTAAATAGGCCTGTGAAGTGGATTTGAAAAAAACCTACCATGTCCAACTGTTCCATCACCTGACATTCATATGACATCAGGTGCTGTAGTGGTGGTGTCTCTGTGCCTAATTCCAAAAGGAAAATTGGGAGCGCACTATAGGTGCACTTCTGATTCTTTCATTCCAGTGACTGCTTCAGTTTGGCACTTTAAAAATTGGTGCTAGATTCAAGTGGAAAAGAAGAATTCGGAGGGCATTTAGAGTACATTCCTGATTCTTCTTTTGCATCCAGGGTTTAAATTTGAATCACCTGATGTCATATGATGACAGATGATTGACTGGTGGGTGGCCTTGCTCACCTGTCAAAGTTGCCTGTGGGTGGGCCAGTAGAGGGTCCGGTTTGTCAGCTGCATCAAGTTTCCCTGAAGCTTCAGCTGTTGGAGAATGCAGCACCCCTGATGTTGACAAGTGATAAACAGGCCAATTCTTCATCAGCTTTACTGGCTACCTATTGGCTTCTAGGAACAATTTAAATTGCTGGTGTTGACCTTTTAGAGCAGGCTTCCTCAAACTTGGCCCTCCAGATGTTTTGAGACTACAATTCCCATCATCCCTGACCACTGGTCCTGCTAGCTAGGGATCATGGGAGTTGTAGAGATAGATTAGGTAGTTCCTTGTGGCCCTCTTTTTCAGTCCCTGTGTGGAATGATTGGTAGAAATAGAGCAGTGTATTTTTTATTGTTTCTACTCGTTGTTGAATTGTTCTACTATTCAAATAACATTTGTAAGTATAAGTGGTTTTATCAGATATTTTATGTTCCCTTGGAAAACACTGTTGTTAGGTGGCTGACAAGTCTATAAAACAAATAGAAAAGGTAAAGGTACCCCTGACTGTTAGGTCCAGTCACGGACGACTCTGGGCTCTATAGGCCGAGGGAGCTGGCGTTTGTCCGCAGACAGATTCCGGGTCATGTGGCCAGCATGACTAAGCCTCTTATGGCAAACTAGACTAGAGCAGCTCACGGAAACGCTGTTTACCTTCCTGCCGGAGCAGTACCTATTTATCTACTTGCACTCTGACGTGCTTTCGAACTGGCAAGGTGGGCAGGAGCTGGGACTGAACAATGGGAGCTCACCCCGTCGCGGGGATTCGAACCGCCAACCTTCTGATCAGCAAGCCCTAGGCTCTGTGGTTTAGACCACAGCACCACCTGCGTCCCTTCAAACAAATAGAATTAAACTACAAATTATAAACTGTATTTCTAAATATGTGGAAAAGCCTACCAGCAGTTGGGCTATTAAATATGACATACTAGATTACTTTCAGAACCTCAACACTGTTGGCAGTATGTGTCGTCACAGGACTCTGGTATGAGTTTCTTTGAATGTTTCTTTGTCTTCCTGTGGGCAAGCTCCTACTTGGAATGTATTACCAAAGGTAACTTATAAATACATTCATATTTTAAAATATAATGTGTTTGTCATACTGAATTTATAAATACTTGGCTATATATCAAAGGAGCCACACCCTGGGAATGGCTTCAACTGGCTGGCTAAACCAGGTGAGGGTTGCTGATGGGTCTCAAACCCTTGGTGAGTTAGGGACTTCTGCATGCAAAGACAGGCTCTGGCAGATTGAGCAGATGAGACCAATAGTGGGTCCAACAGTCAAGAAGGCAATTTCTGCACATGCTGTAGGGAAATGAGGGGCATATGGGCCTTGTCAACCTGGGAAGGATAACAGTTGCTTGCAGGATATCTTTGGGAGAAGTAAAAGCTAATGAATAAACCCTGCAGAAATCTGGTGTGGAGTCCCTAAAGCGGTTGAATGGCGTCTTGTATGCCCCCTTCTGGCAACTCCTGCAGCCAAGCTGGTATTAAACATATTGTTCTGCTTTCCTTTGGACCACATCAGCCAGGCTGAGGGGGGGGAAGCCCAGCACCTCCATACACAGTGCCCAGGCTTGTGCCCCAAAGAGGTTACTTCAGTGCTGCTAATGCAGGGTTTGACTTCACCTCTGGAGGTGCACTCCATTGTCTCAAGGCAGCCGGATGCCGACAAAAATAGCAAAAACCTGTCATAATCTCCAGTTCTGTTTGAAAGTTATTTGTTGTTTATCCACTATTTCACTAAGGGGTTCAAGGCAATATACATGATCCCTTCCCACCTTTTTTAATCCTTATGTCTTCTCAATACTAGTGGAGCACCCTCTGTCATTACAGTGGTACCTCTGGATACGAACGGGATCTGTTCTGGAGCCCCGTTTGCATCCTGAAGTAAACGCAACTGCACGTCCGTGGGTCGTGATTCGCCGCTTCCGCGCATACGTGTGACATCATTTTGACCGTCTGCGCGAGTGACAAAACCCGGAAGTAATGCGTTCCGTTACTTCCGGGTCGTCGCAGAGCGCAACCCGAAAGCGCTCAACCTGAAGCAACTTCAACCCGAGGTATGACTATATATCACAATAACTCAAAATTATAAAAGATTATGGTTATTTTCCATAATCCTCATCTTGCGTACTTTATTGTAAAACTTGCATTTTTGTTGTACAAAAATTTGGGGCAAGCAGTGTGATGTCTGCAGAAAGAGGTTCAAATGAAATATAGAACAGGAGCATCACTCTGGACTGTGATGCAGAAATATAGTCATAAATGACTTCTTAAGAACACTACAATGTTTTGAGAAAAAGTTGCCAATTTATTTCCGAATCTAGATCTGATGAAACACCCTTAAAAAGAAAACAAAAGGAATCTGGTATGAACTGCAGAGTTCTGCCATTGCAGGAATTGTAGTAAATGGCATATCCTACTTGAACTGTATAGTCAAAAGCTATACAAAAAAGTTGGAAAAGAGAGATTTAACTGGAAGAACTAATAGGTGTTTTTTCATAAATGTATTCGGTGGAATTTTCCATGTAGCTACTTATTTACTCCCTGATTTGGACCTTTTCCTGAAATAAGTTATGCATCTAGTAATCCAAAACGATTGTAATATTATTTTAACTTTCACTTTTAGCATTCATAAAGAATTTTTGAAATCCTTAAGCCAATTAAAATATGTAAAAATATTTTCCCAGTAGACTTATGTAGCTTCATAGATGTTATCATGGATTTTGTACTTCAAAATAAATTTTAATTACTTTATGTTCAAATATGAACACTATGGTTGTACTTTTAGGTGTATTGAAATAAGTGGTTCCTGTTAGCCTTGGGGCTGGTGATGGTGTTTTGGGGAGATTTAGAGCATGTAACTAATCAAGAGAATTCCTTTTTTCAGGTTACATTTTATGCCTTCTTTTTTATTTAGATAACGGATCTTTCATTACCAAACTATCTGATGGCTTCTTCCATTGGATTGCTTCCAACTCAACTCTTAAACTCCTATCTGGGCACCACCTTGCGCACTATGGAGGATGTCATTGCAGAACAAAGTGTTAGTGGCTACTTCATTTTTAGTTTACAGGTAAGCCATTTTTTAGTCCTTACTCAAAAAATTCATTTTTATAGCCTTTTGTCTCATTGCGGTATGTGTTTAAAGAAAAGTAAGTCCTACTGTGTTAATGGTATTCACTCCCAGGTAATCTGCATGGTTAATATTGCCTTGGATCGTAAGGCTCCTTTTATTTATATTACACTGTAGTTCAGTTCTCTTTGAAAGCCATCCAAGTTGGTGGCCCATCACACTGTCTTGTGGGGGCGAGTTTTGTAGTTTGAGTATACAGTAGAATCTCTACTTACAACCGCCTCCACTTGCGGACGTTCCAAGTTGCGACTGCCGCAAACCCGGAAGTAACTGGTGGGTTTGCTGCCGTATGTTCGTGCATGCACAGGAGCAGGCAATCGCCACCCGCGCCTGCGCACAACGGCGCCTCTCTCAGCGACCCGTTTCGCCATAAGGACGGGCCTCCAGAACGGATTGTGGTCGTGAGTAGAGGTTCCACTGTATGTTGTGTGAAGAAGTACTTTTATTTTGTCTGTCCTGACTCTCTCCGCATTTAGCTTCATTGAATAGCCTCGGGTCATATGATATGAGAGGAGGAGAAAAACTCCTTCCCTCCACTTTCTCTGCACTGCACATATGGGAACGTGACATTCTTTTTAACGCAGTCGCTGCTAGCGTGACCTATAAAGCCTATTTAAAAGTTCACCTTTCTCCCACACTTTGAATCTTTCCCTTGTGCTTATTACTGCTGTTGAAAATATTTTTTAAAAGCACTATCACTTCTGTTTCTTTCACAGATTGTAATAAGTATAGGCCTCATGTTTTATGTTGTCCACCGGGCTCAAGTGGAATTGAATGCAGCCATAGTCGCATGTGAAATGGAAATGAAGACATCACTTGTTAAAAGCAGTCTACCAAGCAACAGCAACTCCTCCTTTTGCAGCAAGAGGACGCTTGCATTTTCTGGAGGAGGAATCAACATTGTATGAGTCCCGCCCCCCTCCTCCTGAAGTATTATATTAACTTTCTTTGTGAATCTGGACAACCTAACATATTGCCTAGACATCTCTAAAAGACTTAAATCCCGAACAGTGGAGGATCTCAAACAACCTTGGTGGTTTTTAGATTGCAAAATGGGTGGCTTTTTGTAAGGTGGCTTAAGTGACTGTAAATATAGATGTAAGTCTGGCTGCACCTTTCGTCATTATTATACGTGTCATGGCCTGTAGTCTGCACTTTAGGTTTGTTTTGTGTTTCTTTTTTCAAACGGAGAAAAAATACCCTTGAAGCAAATATTTTTTTCCTTTCTGCTTAGCGTTATTTATAAGGCTGACTAATAATCTACAGTAGATCTTCAATGCTGGCGAATGAGTGTAAAGTATGCAACTCCATGTACAGTACTCTTGAATGTGCTTAGCTTTCAAAGTATTTCCAGAAAGCAGTATGTTCTTCTCTCACGAGCAAGAGGGCAATCCAGCAAAGGGAAGGTTCTGCTTCTTAGGGCTGGGAAGGCAAAACTCTAGTACTTTCTGAAAAGGACAGCTCTCTCCCTCCCAGTATCCAGTCATTTCCTGTCTGCGACAGGTCACAGGGTTTCTCCACAGTTCTTTTGGGGACCTGCTAAAAAAGGAAAGTGCGGGAGCATTTTTGCTATTTGGGGACTATTTGGCTCCCTTACCTTGCTTTTTTTTAATTTCTTGCGGGGCCAGGGGGAGAACACATTATATAAATATTTGGCTGAATGTATTTTTGTAAGCCACTGAAATATTGTGGAGCCATTCATAATTTTTCACGTAAGTTTAAATCCTACATTGTGGGACTGAAGTGCTCTTATATAACGTTTTGAGTTACACTGTGTAATATGCAAAGTAAAAGAGAAACTACAAAGAACTTAATATGATTGTGGCCAATAGCAGTCTGAGGGAGAACTTGTAGGTGAAATACAAGTCTTTGACCTGGTTTTATCATCCTCGTTAGTGACGAAAAGGGCTCTTCCATTACAAACGCATTTCTAGCTAGCTAGAGTTTGGGGGGGTGTAAATTGGCTTCGCTTTGTACTGAGCACCATAAGACTTGCAAAGCAGGAGGAACTAAATCTCTCTGAAAATACTATGGTACTAAACAAATAACGTGGCCTTTATTTTATGGGGAAGACCTTTTGGTTTTTCTTTAATAAAAGCTTTAAAAATCAACACAGTTCCTCCCTAATACTTTCCTCTGGTCATCAAATGATGCTCTTCTGGTATGTTTTGTGCAGTACATTGGTACTTGTACCAGTGAAATGCTGTGAAGATTGCATGTGCCCCTTCTTCTTCTTTGCATGTGTGAAACATTTGCAAAAATTGGGAAAAACAGGTTTTCCATCTTAAAAAAAAAAATGACTAGAAAAGGGCAGAAATGTCTTTCAAGGCTCAGGAATCCGTAAATGTTTTTAAAAGAATATATTTCATATGATGTGATGGACTCTCCACAGAAGGATCGCCAAGTCTCTTCTTCGTGGGTTTGAACAGACTGAAATAATCTTGTGTGTGTCAGTTCCATAATTCTTTACAGATACATATTTGTATACTCTCAAAAATGCTTCATAGAAGTTGGAACCAGCACAAAACTACTTTGAACTCAAATAACCTTATTTTTTTTGTCTTAATTAGTTTCTTGTCAACAATAAAGTACAATTTGGGCTGTTACAATTTTGTGTTAACTTATTGCCCCTCCCTTTCTTTTTTGTATGTGTGCCACCTGGATGCAATCAGTTTTGGGTTGTTGTTTTTTTGCCAGTTATGTGTAAACTACCATCTGTAGAAAACAAGGGCCACAGTCTAAAACCATATGTCCATTAGCTTTGGTGTTTGGTTGTGGCAAATTGCTTTCAGGGTTATAGTTAGTCCGGAATAGTTTGCTATTGAGAATATACCATACTTCTTTTTGGTACAGTAATTGCACAGTTCCAATATGTCCCCAGTCACCTTGAAATGGTGACCATACATCTTAGCAACATTTCCTTTCTTGAATCCATTGACATTTCTGGAACTACTTGCAAGCAACTGTTTTTTTTTGGGGGGGGATTTAGCGTTCTCCTACACCTGCATTAGTTCGTCCCTTTTGAAAACTGACAGTTCGGTTACTATTTAAGGGCACTGTTTGACATTGAAAGATTGCTGATCCCTTTGTTACCAAGGGTTTTTATTTGAAAAGTAACTCCAGTAAGCAAAGTAACCTGGATGTCATCCCACTTAAGACTTTACCAATACATGTATTTTGTGGACTCCTTTGATGACAACAATAAAGAAGACTTTGCAAAGCTGCATTCTCAAGTGCTTTTAGTTCCATTGTGTTTTGCAACCAAATTAACTTCACTGTGTAAACATTTTAAAACAATAATCTCCTTAAAGTTTCTGCTTTTGGCGTGATAACTTGTGTACAAGTTAATAGAAAATATGCATAAAAGTTTTTTTCTTTTCTTTTTGTATCTTGCCAATCATTTTATACAATAAATTCACTCTTTATTCTGCTTGTGTAGATGTGAGCTTTAAGTCTTCTACTGTAGCGTGTGGCTTGGCTCATTTGATAGAGCCACCTATGTACTGAACTGTTACTTTGAAGCAGGCAGCCATCACTGGTAGGAGGCCTCTTGTCTGTTCCTGCTCAATGTCGGCATTGGCTCCCTTTGTATGTTAGTACATGGAGGATCTTATATAGACTTAGAACACAGGAAGGTCTTTATAGTCGAGCATCCTGTTCTTTTGTGGCCAACTGTATGCCTATCAGAAGTCCATAAGCAGGGCTGCTTAAAATAGAGGCGAAAACTTGGCATGAATACCACTATTTTAACCTAGCCTTCTCATCAAAATGATTCTTTTTTGTGATTTTTTTCCCAGATGACCCATTCTTTACTTCTGTTTCTTTATTTTACTTCAATGTTACTCTTGTGTTTTTTGCATCCTGCTCTGTTTTAATGGCCGCATCGAAATTTTGCGTGTTATCCAAATACTTTCCATGCACGTTAAGAAAAAAATTGTGTGATGTCTGGAATTTCTGGAATGTTATAAACCTTTTTGCATCAAGCCAGTTGCTTTCTTGGAATATTTTAACACCTCTTTCATGCCAAGTCTTATAATCTCATCAAGACCTGGCGTGTGTGTTGGGGTAGGGGCGTCGGTGCAGTTGAGTGAGAGAATGGGCGTGTTCTCAGTACATGTATGTGCCCCCCCCCCGTCCCATGTGACAGTGAGGGAGAAATTCCCCAGCCCTGTCCTAAAGCCAAATAAGCCTTGTGGAAAATACCTAGGGGCTTCACAGAACCACTGACACCAACCTGTATCGTCACACATAAAGCAGGGGCCTGGTCTGTGTCAGTTCTAAAATTGTGAATGTGTTTTACATATGATGCACCGAACGTGACTTTTGTCGTTGGAGCACAAAGCATCTCCCAAGATCAAGCCTTTGCAGATGTTTTCAGTGCAGACATTGCAGGCTAAAAATATCGTCAGATGTTTTTTAAACAGTATAGTGTGCAATAGACAGCTGTTTTGCTTGTAGCATGGATCTTCAGACTGTCCAGTTCTAAAGAGATCGGATCGATTATGATAAGTACCTGAAGATTATGAAGTTCATTCTTGCCGTTTCCTGTAAAACTGAAATACTTCTGAGGACAGCAATGTTACTTGTTTCCATATCTCATTTTAAGCAGCTGATTCAGCGTTACTGTACCTCGCAACATGATGTGCGAAGGCTAGAAAAATTACTGAACACCCCCTCCCCCATTTTTTGCTTGAAGCCTTTTTGGTTTTTTCCTGAAAAATGAAAAAAAAAATGGATTATGAAATATTTTCTTTTAGAATGGTGAATGAAATATTTAAGGTAGGAAGGCAAGGTGTATGGAAAACAAGAGGAGACATACTTTTCAGTATAAATAATAATTTGTTTTACCATAATGTTGCTGGTTTCTGTTTTTGTTTTTGTCATAAACCAGCAAAACCAAAGAGTTGCTAGGCTCCTTATACAGTAGTTCAACAACTTGTAGCTCCATTTGTGACAACAACTTTAAAGGCAATTCGCAATTATTGTCTGAACTACTTTTAGATATGATAATTCTGTGTTGAACCGAGGTATACATAATGCATTTTCCTGAAGTAACAAACCACTCTGAGAATTTTCTTTCTTTATTTGCAATTGAGTGGCTAATGAAATTTTATGAAATAAATAAATTGACTTTCAATATGTAAAGACTGTGAAAAAAAGTTTGCACCCCCCCCATTTTTCTGAAGCTTTCTTTTCCCCCCAGAAATTTTACATGTCTACTCCCAGGCCAACATATTATTTTTCTGTATAAAGGAGATCTGTGGCATGCAGTTTCTGAGCTGTTTGAATTCTGCATTGTTAATATCTAGAGCTATACTGACAGTGGCGGATTTAGAAAATGAGAAGCAGAGAGTGAAAGACTTGGCTGGGAAAACTTGCATGGGAGGCTGCTCTTGATCTTTCAGTCTGAAGACAGCCAGCAAGACTCTGAATACCTGATGTGTCTCTGCTCTATTGATCTATTTTGCATAGCTCACCTAAAGGACGGCCACAAAATCTTTCAGGCACAGAGGGAATTGCTGAATTGCTGCCTATAAACCTACCGGAGTTCTTTCCTTTCAAACCACACTCAATTTCGGCTCTCACTACTCTGTAAATTAGGTAGCTATACCGATTCCCCCCCCGTAATCTTCCAATTATAAGTTAATATCCTGTCCTTGATTTGGGGAATTTATCGGGAATACAAAAATTAGCTTTCTTGTGGATAACTCCACAAATGAGTTCCTATCACCACACAGGCGCTAGACAGACATACAAGAGGAGTTGTACTTGAATGCCTGAAGGAGCTTTCTTGGGGTCAGTAAGAATTAGCTGCTACTGTTGGCTGGGGTGATAGCTCCATCACCCCACCCTCCTGCGAGGCTAGCAGCCAACCTATTTGCTTAGCTGGGGGTGCAGAGAGGAGAGAGAGTTATGAAGTGTTTATATGCAGTTCAAACAACAAGATAGATTGCGTGGTCAATGGCCCAGTATGGTGCGTCGTGTGTGGGCACGCTGCATTTGCTCTCATCCTTGGGTTTTATTTTCACTGATTTTGGTCAAATGCCTTGAATGAAAAGGCCCTAATAATCACAGAACTTGAACCTTGTACCATTTGCCAGTGTTGCCCGGGGCAATTACTGTATTTTTTGCTCTATAAGACTCACCTTTTCCCTCCTAAAAAGTAAGGGGAAATGTGTGTGCATCTTATGGAGTGAATGCAGGCTGCGCAGCTATCCCAGAAGCCAGAACAGCAAGAGGGATTGCTGCTTTCACTGCGCAGCGATCCCTCTTGCTGTTCTGGCTTCTGAGATTCAGAATATTTTTTTTCTTGTTTTCCTCCTCCCAAAACTAGGTGCGTCTTGTGGTCTGGTGCATCTTATAGAGCGAAAAATACGGTATTACCCTCTCAGAAGGGCTTCTGAATGTAGAAAGTTTTAGTGACTGTTTCTCTCTCACACTGTTCTGTGTGATCTCTGTGCAGTCATATGCCTTGGAGAGCAGCATTTCAGAAACTTCAAAAGCTCAGAAAAGCCTGCAGCCTCTGCCCCTGAGAAGGGGAACTCTGTGAAAGCTCTGGATCTATATGTGGCTCAAGGCCTTCTCTTCATTTTCTTTTCCATCACCGCCTGTATAGCATGATAGGAAACTTCCTTTAGAGCTTCAGAATATTTCTCGTAATCCTTGAAAGACTTTTTCACCTTGGCTTTAATCTGTTTTCATCTCCACTGAAGAAAAAAACTTCATCTTTAAACCAACCAACCAAAAGGATATAGGCGAAATGAGACACAAAGCATTTCCTTTCATTATTTTTTTTGGGAAAAATCCTTCACTATTATCTTTTTTTTTTTTTTAACGGGAAATTTCTGCAGATGCTATGTTTGATGTGTGGAGAAGGTTTTCTGTGCCTGACAGATATGACTGATGTTTTCCTGCACCCCACAGGTTCATATCGTCAGTTTCCACCCACACTGTTTGAGCTTCCTTGAGCAAAGAACGTCAAGACTAGGCCATGTGTGGCTCTCTCTGGATTTGGGCATGAAATTTTGAGTCGATACCCCTGCCTCTGTACTGATGCCCCTGTCCAATGGTGCTCTTGTAGTAGCCTTCAAGGGCACTGGCACTTTCTGGCCTCATCTGATTTTGACCATGACCACCTGGCACAGGAGATTGGGGAATGCATCAAAATGCCACAGTGGCCTTGGTGGTGCCTAGAACGCTGCCAGTTCAGATATTTTATGGGTTTAATCTTTCTATTCCCACAACATTGCTAGAGGGGATTAAGCCGACATGCAATTCCTTCAGGAAACTGACCTGGACAAGCCCTGAATCTGTCTGAGGCGGCCCCATTTCAGTTCTTGATTCAGGATTCATCTAAATCTTTTCCACACACTTAACATATGTGTATGTGCACACACTTTCAACGATTTGTGTAGCAAGTGGTCAAGCAGTTTGCTTTCAGGTGTATATTATTAGGAATTGCATGTCCGCTATGCGTATCCTGCCACGATATTGGTGTCGGGCAGTCATGCTGGAGGTGCTGTCAATGTAATCTCTTCATTGCATTGGTTGACCTTCCTGGAAGTTTTTTTGTGGGTTGAACCTTGTTCAGATCAGTCTTCCAGGTTCATTTAAGTATTCAAAGGTCTCCTTTGAGCCTTCACATCCTGGGTATCTTGACAACAAAGTCAAATCTCAGTCTCTTTCAGAGAATCAGAGAATTGTAGAGCCCCCTGAAGTGCAGGAATCTTGCCCAACGTGGAGCTCAAACCCACAACCCTGAGATTAAGAGTCTCATGCTCTACCAACTGAGCTACCAGTGACTAAAACCAGTCTTTGCAAACACTCTTTAAGGGGGTCCCATTGCTTGATTTGCACAATGGTGCTATGGGTTCCTCCCATGCAGCTTGTGCCAAATGAGAGGAAAACTTGCCTGTAAAGGTAAAGGTACCCCTGCCCGTACGGGCCAGTCTTGCCAGACTCTGGGGTTGTGCGCTCATCTCACTCTATAGGCCGGGGGCCAGCGCTGTCCGGAGACACTTCCGGGTCACGTGGCCAGCGTGACAAGCTGCATCTGGCGAGCCAGAGCCGCACACGGAACGCCGTTTACCTTCCCGTTTACCTTCCCGTTTACCTTCCCGGGGGTGCTTTCGAACTGCTAGGTTGGCAGGCGCTGGGACCGAGCAGCGGGAGCGCACCCCGCCGCGGGGATTCGAACTGCCGACCTTTCAATCGGCAAGCCCTAGGCGCTGAGGCTTTTACCCACAGCGCCACCCGCGTCCAAATTGGTCATTTTACCCACAGCCGCCACCCACCTCCAAATTGGTCATTTTGCTAATCTCCCATATACGTGTCTGAGCAGAGATTACAAAGAAGAAAGGCAGGTTGCTTATCTGTTGGTTTTTGTTGTTCCAAAGGGCCATCTGTGTAGTCAACAGGCAACCCATCCTACTTCCTTGTTGCTGGCCTACCTTTTGATTTGGTCTTGTGTACAAATAACCAGATAGAGATCCTTGGAGCCAACCTTGAGCCATGCAATGACTTGGATGAAGGCCCTCCTAGCTCTAGTTTCCAAAACGCTGTTCCGTGACTGCACAGATGTTCGCTCAGCTCAGAGAACAACAGCTACACCTCAGGAGCATGCCATTCCGTGTAGCTCTGCTATTATGGGATGCACTCCCTGCTGAAAGATGAGACTCCTGTTCTGTATTGGCATTCTGCTGGCTTTTGAAGATGCATCTGTTTACACAAGTACTTCCTTGAGCTCTCGGCCTGAGTCTCCTGCTTTAATAGCTGTATTGTTTTAATGGGATTTGTTTTCTTGTGTATTTTTTTTATTATCATTGATGTTTAGATTTTAATGTTTGCATAGCTGGTTTTTATACCACTTAGAAGTTTATTTTGGCACCAAGTGGCATATAAATAAATGATTGGATGCGAGAACCCTCCTTTGAAAGTTTACTTTGTAAAGTATGCCAATTGCTGAAAGTAATCAGGGCCTCTTAGGCTAAAAAGCCTCTACCTTTGGGACTCATTAGGAAGCTCCTGTTAATAAACACATATACACAATCAAGTTTTCACTTTGACCCAGCAGAATTTTTTTTGTAGTGAATCACTATAACCTGCTTAAGCATGTAAATTATTATCGAAAATGTATAACATACTACTAGAATGGGACACGAAAGAGGAAGAAATAAAGGGGGTAATGACAAGATGGGCAATGGATCTGGGTTACAATAAAGAGTATGATAAATGGTCAAAGTTATGGTCTAGCGGAATGAAATTTACGGCATGTGTAGCACTTAGGGAGAACTTAGAAAAGATGATGTATAGGTGGTACATCACACCAGCAAAGTTAGGGAAGATGTACAAAGTTAGGGAAGATGTACAAAACAGGAAACAAGAATTGCTGGAAGTGTAAGACAAAAGAGGGTAATTTCTTCCACATGTGGTGGACATGCGAAGAAATGAAGAACTATTGGGAACTTATTTACAATGAGATAAAAAAAATATTTAAATATACATTTCCTAAACGGCCGGAAGCATTCCTATTGGGAATTGTGGGGGACGAGATTAAAAAAGAGGATAAAGTGTTATTCCAATATGCCACGACTGCAGCTAGACTGTTAATTGCCCAAAATTGGAAGAGTCAAAGTACCCCATCAATTGAAGAGTGGCAAACAAAACTTTTTGAATATGTAAACCTAGCAAAATTGACGCAAAAGATTAGGAACCAAAAGAATGCAAGGTTTGTGAATGATTGGAACAAATTTATGACCTATATTGAAGGGAAACACAGAAATTTAAGGACTGTAGCGGGTTTGATATAAATCTCAAGATGTGTTAATTATTTAATAAAACAACTGCTGGAAAGACAAACCATAGATATTAAGAAGCCTGAAAGCAGGAGGGAAGGAGGTCAGTGGGGAGATGAAGAGAGAGGTGGAATATTAAGGTTTTAAAGAAGCAAAGGAGAAGAGTAAGACCTGAACTGGAGATCGGTTACTTATTGCTTATTTGTTCACTTATCATTTTCTTTTTTTTATGTTACTTCTGTGTAACGAAGGTCTCGCTGTTTGGTCGTCTTTTTTATGTATTAATTTTTGGTTGTGTATATAAATCAAATAAAGAGAATTAAAAAAAAAAAAAACCTGCTTAAGCATCCCTGTATTTAAGACTGGACTGGTGAGCCAGTGGCCCTCCAGATGTTATTGAACTCAAACTCCCATCAGCCCCAGGCAGCATGGCTGAACGGCCAGGGGTGATGGGATTTGTAGTCTGGCAACATTTAGAGAGCCACAGTTCCTCCATATCCTTGATCCTAAGAGATGAGTAACACATGCATCTGTGTCGTTCAGCTTCAGATCAAAACGTTTTTCTGTTTTTTGAGGTGATGCCAGTGACACATAACAACCTCCGTCTAAAATGCTTGATCTGTAATGTTTCTTTGACACGTGAAAGTCATCGCTGGATAATCAAGGGATGCAATGAAATTGCCTTCAAGTTCTTCGTTATGTTGAAAGTCTTTAAAGATTAAAAGCGTTTGATATCCTCTCCTGACATCAGAGAGGGGAAACACCGCTTGTGATCACTGTTAGAACTTTACTCACACTTCCTTTGTACACAAATTAGTTGCTTTCACAGGAATTAAGAATTGGTTCTGCTGTATCAGAGTTAAGAGTTCATTTACTCCAGTTCTCTGCTTCCAACAGTGGACAGCCACGCTTTACTATTCATTCCATGACAGGGTACATGCCCTGTCAGTATCGGGACTCTGTTGGACTTGTCATTGGCTCATGTGCATTAAAAGCTCCACATTCCTTGCCTTCAAAAATGCCTTCTGAACTAGCATCTATCACCACATATTGTGATCATAAGTTGCCACTTCCTTTTGACTCTGCATCTTCCCTCGTTCAGCTGTACTGGAATAGGTCTGAGTTCTAGCATGTGTGTTTATGCAGGGAGTATTCCTTATTTGCTCTCCCAACATCACTCACAATGTACAACATCGATCATGCCCACCTCAATTGTGCTGTTAAAAATCTGAAGCATATTTTCTCTGAAGTATCCTACTGAATTCAGTGGGCCTTACTCCCACAACAGTATACACAGGCATGCAACCCTACAGTGCAGTCTTTTACTTCTTTTCAAAAGAGAATGTCTATAGCACAGGGTGAGCACACATGTGGAAATCAAAGAGACTGCCATGGGCATTTCACAGAAGAAAAACTGGTAGTGCCATACCCTCCCACATTTCTCAGATGAGAATCGGGACGTCCCATTCCATAATGATGATTTTACTATTTATAACCCTCACATCTTACTGGGTTGCCCCAGCCACGTCCAACATATACAGAGAAATAATAAACATTTAAAAACTTCCCTATGCAGGATTGCCTTCAGACGGTTCGGGGAATGGACAACTCCATACCCTTCAACATTTCCTCAATGAAAATAGGGACATCCTAAGGAACAGTGGGACATTCTAGGATCAAATCAGAAACTGGGACACCTTCTCTAAATCAGGGATGTTCTTGGAAAATAGGGACACTTGGAGGGTCTGTAATGCTTAAAGGCCCCCCCCCCCCATTCCAACAACAGACAACACATACTGCAAAACAAATACAATGGTACCTTGGGTTAAGAACTTAATTTGTTCTGTAGGTCCGTTCTTAACCTGAAACTGTTCTTAACCTGAGGTACCACTTTAGTTAATGGGGCCTCCCGCTGCTGTCGCGCTGCCACCACGCGATTTCTGTTCTCATCCTAAGGCAAAGTTCTTAACCCGAGGTACTACTGTATTTCTGGGTTAGCGAAGTCTGTAACCTGAGGTACCACTGTAGACAAAAAGAGAGGCAACACCCTCCCGCAAAGAGGCAATTCTCCTAAAAACAAAAATTCAAGGAAGGCATGTCTGGAAGGGGTGGATTTTGGCCTTTCAAATTTCAGCAGCACCCTGTGTGATGCCAAAATTCAGAGCTCTCCCGCCTCCCAGCTTCCACTTGGCTCAATTTGTTATATTGTAGTTGTGGCACTCCCTGGGATCAGTGCCCAGTGTGGCAGAACCGGTCACATTGCCCTAAATCTACCTCTGTACCTAAGAGCAGTAGTTTAGCCTTTCAGAGCAACCCTAAATATATGTCTGCTCAGAAGTAAGGCCTGTTGAATTCAGTGGGGATTACTCCCAGGCAAGTGAGGTTAGGTTTACAGCCCTAAATTTTATTTTATCTAAGCTGAGAAAACCCTGCCCTATTTAGCTTTCTAACATAATTTTTGAAATGGAAACGAAACGGCACTTGTCACAGGCTGCCATAAACAGCCTTCAAACAGAGGGAATGTGTGCAAAACAATATACTCTTGTATCCAAAAGTTAGCCATGGGTTCTGTGTCACGTGTCTCTTCCAAGAGAGCTGTGCTATTTTGATAGCATGTTAAGCTGGCAAAACTGTGGCTCCCTATTTAGCTGGCTGTACGTAGCTTTTTTTTAAAAAAATAAAACAACAACACAGATGTTCTGAAGTTGTAAGTGGCAGCTTAAGCTGCAAACTATTTAAATGATGTGCTAAATATAACCACCCTAGTGAGCGTAATTTAATTTTGCTCAACCAAATCTTAAAGCGCTCAGCTTTTAGAAATCAGGAAGTGGAATAAGGTCAGTGGCTTGATTACTTCCTATGTCTCACATGAGCTCCAGTGCAGACTTATTTAGTGGGAGAAAACTAAAACTTCAATTTTTTTCCAAGGGGTTATTCAAAACAATGTCTTTAAAAGCCTATCACCCCAGTGTAGTAATTTCTATGTGTACAGGCAGATAGGGAGCGAGTCTTATATAAAACTCTTGCTCATTTTAACGGAAAAACAGACCTATGTTCACATTCCCTTACGTATATGTTTGAATTCCAGTTTTGGAGTATAATTTTTAGCCATTTTACCCAGTCTGTCCTACTCTCTTATAGGGTAAACAAATTTCTGAAATTAGCTTCTGTTGTCCCGTAGGAAATGAATTCCACTCATGGGTTCAGAAGGACTGCGGTCCGTGAGTTTGGGACAGCCACCGCCAATTCCAGTATCAGGGGTAGGCCACACACCCCAGCTCAGATATGTAATTGATAGCAACAGCTCCCTTGTTGCAGATGAAATGTTTGCCTGAGGCAAAGACCAAGATCTACTCCTCATTCCACACGCAGGCACAAGGGCATAAACGTGGCAGATTGTGTCCTCCCTAAAAGAGGGCACGTGTTGCAGTGAGACCTGGAGACTGACCTCCTGTGTTGTGGGAGGGTTTGATTGGTTAGCGACAACACCTGATTGGTAGATACCTCGATGTTGGGTTCAATCTGGCCAATGGGGTGCAGTCTAAATGGATCAAGGGACCTATATATACCCATGCACGTGACCCAGAGCTTCCTCTTTTGGCTTGTGCATTCAGAACACCCTTCCACCTCTCCCTATTTTTAGGGCATTGTGCGATTGACCTTGCTATGCTGTCGTGTGTCGTCTGTTGTTGGGACAGGGGCACGGCAGGAATTTCCTCACTTGGCTGATTGGCTGTTGCCATTTGGGTTTCGCCTGCCCCGTAGCAAATCGTCACAACTTGTAAGGTTGTGGATAGGCACTGGTTCAGGTGATAGGGATGGGAGAGTGGTCTTGCCATCCCTATGTGAAGGGTATTCTGTTAAAGGAATCCAGGGACTCAACTGGTTTGGTCAACCCCTGAGAGGGGGTTGTGCCCGTGCCTGAGTCCAGGGGGGCATCTGGGTGGTGAACATAGTCTGTTCCCAGCTTTTCGCCTACCCAGGTGTTCATCCTTGGCTGACCTATGCTGGAACCTTTGCTGGGTCAGCGCTGCCTGCGAGGGTGCAGGGAGCTAGTTGAACCAGAGCCTATGCAACCACTCACCTTCTGTAATCAGTAAAGTTGTGGCCTAAATTCTGCCAAAAAAACAAAACTAAAATTTGAATCAAGTGTGAATTTATTTAGGGGGGAGGTCTCTGGGTCTGAACACGCTACAAAGGCATGGGGGAGGCAGGATCCTTGCATATATGGTGGTATATGGCATAAAATGGTTTGTCTAACCTTATGCAGCCTCCTTCCTGCAACACTTTTCTCTACAGTGGGCCTGGCACCACTGTAACCCTTATTTTCAAAGTAACATAAAGAGGGAAAAGCCTTGGCCACCTCATATAGGAAAGAAAGAAAGAAAGAAAGAAAGAAAGAAAGAAAGAAAGAAAGAAGAAAGATCTCTGAATATTTTGGAGACAATTTCCCCACAGGAAAACCTGATAATATTGTACCGTTTTTGTGTGTGGTTGTTACATTTTTTGCAAAAATTAAGACAGCATTTGCTTCAGCACGTCCTAGAATATGAAAAGGGTTTCGCTCGGTGTTGGTACCCTGGTTGTGGAATCTACCAAGAGCTTAGTTGGCACAATCTTTACTGTCATTGAAGCACCAAAGGAAGGCTTTTTAATTCTCCCAGGCCTTTTAAAAAACTCCATTAAAAAAAAAAAGTATTCTGAACTGCTTATTATCTGCTTTTATTCTTCTTAGTTCTGCAAGTTTTTTCCCCCCCCCCAGCTTGAAAGTGGTTCCCAAATCTGCATCTGCACTGGAATTGTTTTTAAATATGTTCTTATTGTTTTATCACTTGCTGTTTGCTGCCTGGGACTCCTTTGGGAGGAAGCAGGGATGTAAATGTGATGGTGATGATGTGTTATTTGATGATATTATGTTTTTAATTGCATTTCATCATTTTCTGCTGTGAGAAGCACAGGGAACAATGTTCTCAGGCAGTTTTGTAAGCAAACCAATGAGATGGAAGACACGAGGCATGTCGAGAAGAAAGAACTAGGGCAGAGGAAAAAGGCAATAAATTACTGTGGCACTTTGTACCGATAAACATTCAGCTTTTCAAATGGTAGGAGACCAAGCTTCATATCTGCTCACATTAATGATGCAACAATGTCTTATTTGTCTCCTGGCTTGGTGGTTTGATCTGAGAAGGCATGCTTCTGAGATACCAGGTGTTTGCTAATAGCTGACTCCTGCACAAAGACTAAGAAGGGAGAACTACAAAAGGAAGCAGGCCAATTAATACTTGTATCTTTCTGTGCTAGTTTTTAATATATAACATTGCAAAATAATGTTGGGATTCCAGACACAAGACTCACAATCAGCCTGGGAATTATGGTTAACAGCTGCAGACAATCTGCAACCAAAGTATTCAGTTATTTGGCTGCTGCTCAGGAATTACATAATGAGGAATTCTAACAAGGTGTAAAACAGTGCCGCAAGTTTCAGTAAGGCAGTCTGGTCAATGAAAACATCTTTCACAAACGTATAAAACGGTAAAGGTAAAGGACCCCTGGATGGTTAAGTCCATTCAAAGGCGACTATGGGGTTGTGGCGCTCATCTCGCTTTCAGGCTGAGGGAGCCGGTGTTCGTCCACAGACAGCTTTCTGGGTCATGTGGCCAGAATGACTAAACTGTTTCTGGCGCAACAGAACACCATGATGGAAACCAGAGCGCACGGAAACACTGTTTACCTTCCCACCGCAGTGGTACCTATTTATCTACTTGCACTGGCATGCTTTCGAACTGCTAGGTTGGCAGCAGCTGGGACAGAGCAACAGGAGCTCACCCCGTTGCGGGGATTCGAACCACTGACCTTCTGATCGGCAAGCCCAAGAGGCTCAGTGGTTTAGACCACAGCACCACAATGGCGTGCGCTGAAATTCTTCATATGGGAACAGTTATGGTCAGAAGCGTCAGCTTGCAAGAACAATTGAGTGTGTTTGTGATGTCACATGCATGAGCATTGCACCACCCTCCCTAAGCTGGGCAGAAGCTTCCCGGGCTTGGGACGGAGGCACCAGGCTTTAATACTCTAACTGACCAGGAACATTTAGGGGACTAGCCTAGTCCCCTTAGTCCACTGACCATGGATACATACATAATCTATTGGAAATGGTGTTTTCACCATAGTTAGTTGTTGTAAATAAATAGATCCTGCCTTTCAGACTCCTACCCATTTATGGCTGGGGGAAAGGGCATTGCTCACCTGACTATTGGGGTTCCACAAGTCTGGAAGCAGAGTTGCTATTCCACAGGCATCTTACAACAGAACAGCAATGACTGGATGCCGGAAATTTATCCACACCTGGAGGCACCCAGATGTTTCATAAGCGAGTGAGAATAATGTATCTGTATTCATTTTCTTCACCATGGTAACCTCCCCCCCCCCCCCATCTTCTGATTTCATCTGTGCTTGTCTATGACATATTCCCTGCCTATTCCACATGGGACTAGTCCCCAGGTCTGTTTTTGAAAGGCTGACTTCAGTGGGGTAGAAGAGAGGCCTTTAAAAATAAGCAGTGAATTGGGAGCGAAGGAAGGCTGTCTAGAAAAATTACTCTGGCATTTTGTTATCCTTTGCAACTGACTTCGCCGCTTGATTTGAAAGCTCAGTTGCCATTTCAGGGGCCGGGGGGGCCGGGGGAGCAGTCAATTAGATTTGTCAGCATCTCAGGATTTGAAGCGGGTGTAAACATGATTCCAAGGCTTGCTTTTTAGATCTGTTTTATACTCTGGGGACGAAAGAACAGAACTCATGGCAGGGGTGGGGAAATGTGTAGAGACAACACTCAGCATGGCATTGTCAGTGACAGCTAATTGACTTCTCTGAGAATAGCACTCTTGTTTGTTACAGTGAGTAATGCTCAGGAGGAAAACGAGGCGCAGAGAACCCACCAGCCTTGCCCCTCTCTTCTGCCCACCCACACTCAGCCTTGGGGAGTGGGGCAGATTTAGGCTACCCCCACACACCATACATTTAAAGCACATTTCCCTCCCACCCCCACCCCGGAATTCTGGGAACTGGAGTCTTCCCCTCACACAGCTATAATTCTCAGGGGGAAAAAAACATTTCTCATGATTCTTTGAGGAAAAAGAAAATGCTTTAAATGCATATGGATATCTGTTTGCTGTGACAGCACAAACTGAGATCTTGAAACAGGTGGGTTCAGTGGTGCCAACTTGAATAAAATATTGGGGAGGGGGCAGGTAAGCCCCCCCCCATAATTGGTCACAAGATGCAGCACACACACACCATTTGAATAGCGATGTCCGGGTGCTGGGTTCTGTCCATTTCAGCACCACCATGTTGGTTTCATCCCCCCTCATTCATTCATTGCTAAAACCAGCAGGGACCTCAGAGGCCACAAACATTTACTTTCGGAGCCAGATCAGATCACCTGAACTGGAATTTGCTATGCTAAGCCAATCAGAAGAGAATGACACCTCCCCCTCCATTACATCACTCTGAGCTAACTACAAACAAATGGCGCATTCTGCATTACATCCCAGGTGTCTTTCTGTCAGGATGCTGTCAGCGGCTCCCGGCTGGTTGCCCAGGAAAGTATAAAGACAAGGAAAAGTTTCTTACAGTCATTTTTTAATTTCAAACTTTACAGAGAGAGGCTATGGAACCCAGCCTCTTGGATAATGGTGTTGTCCTGAGTGAATCTTCAACCCCCTTCTCTCCCACTTCCTCATTTGCCATCATCATCAGCTCTTCTATGGATGACTCTTAGTGCCTTCTGTCTTTGAGCTCTTTGCTCTCCTACTTTTAAGGCTCGCCGGGTTCTGGGAGATGGTGGGTCTGGAATGATTTCTAGTGACAATGTGTCAGCCAGCTGCTGCTCCTGCTCTTGCTCTGCCTGCTCCTCCTCTCCTATTATTTCCCAACTTTCCCCCTCATCTGCCTCTGAGCTGTGACTTCCCGCAAACCCCTGTTGTAAATCTATACTATCTTCCTCTTCCTCCTCCCTGGAAGGGTCAGGATGGGGAGGCGGCTTCCAACACTCCTTCTCTGCCCAGCCCCTGACACTTTCGTCAGAGTTCTCATTAAAGAATCTTTATTCAAGATATATTTTCCTTAGATATACCTTGGAGACCGATCTCATAAAGGATGGCGTTCCACACAATTTTACATCATTCCCAGGGACATTCTTGGTGAAAAATGGTGGCTGCTCTTTTGGCCAGTGGGGGTAGCCATCCCCTCCCCCCGGAATATCCCTATGAATAATGGATGTCAAAACACAGTGTGTGATCCACTGATCTAGGTGATCTACCAGATCTATACTGGGGCTTGTGAACTTTCAGGTGAACTTTCTGACTTACAATCATAAGAACGTAGCCTGCAAAACTTGCTGGTATGGTAGGAAGATGTGAAATGTTAGGGCCAGGGCATTCACCCCAAAAAGGAGAGACTGAGTACACGTTAATCCACAAATCAATATAAATCAGTACACAAGACAACCTCCAACAACTCCCACCATCTAGATGTAAGGAGGAGAAAGCAGAACGCAAAGAACCAGAAGAACTGGCAGTTCCTCCCTATTTTTTCAATATACCGCCAGCCTTTTTGCCAAGGCATGGCTCAGCTTGGCTGCTGCGGTTTCCACTTTGGAACACAATGGAGAGGATTTATGCTGATGTACAACTCTGCTGAGTTTAGAGTGCTTCGGAAAGAGCTCCCTGCCAGAATCTGATGAATTCATTGCATTACTGGGAGTCATGAGATCACTTTGAGGAGCCATGTGGCAGGGCAGAGTCATAAAGCAGTGGTGCAAGTTTTTTTGTTTGTTTATTTAAGCTTTTATCACTGACCCCAGAACGTACAAAATAGAAGCATAGGAGAAAACAACAACCTGGTGGCTTTCATAGGAAACACTAAACAAGTTTTCGTGGGTTTCCCCCCCCCCCTACAATCAAGTGGCCTATAAGTTTCACAAAATAAATAAATAAAATAAATAATGTATCCCCACCACATAGAGCCCATGTGCTCATCTACACTGCCTCTGCAATCTATTCATCTATTTTAGGTGGCAGACACTGTGTTTGTTCAGGGTATCCCTCCATCGCAAGCAACTTTCTACCTGTGATGGCCTGGGATTCGAACTCAGAGGCTGAACCTGAGGAATCCCAGCCTGCACAGGATTCCCCGCCTCCAGAACCAGCTGGGCCGGGGCTGGAGCTTGAGCCTGAAGGGTCCTCACCTGTGCTGGATCCTCAGGTGCAGGCACCAGCTGGGTCTGCTCTGGCTCCTGAGGTGATGGGGGACCCATTGCCTGCAGGTGCTCCACTCTCAGCCCCGTCAGATGAAGCTAAGGTTGCCTCTGGGTCTGGTAACCCTCCAGCCTCTCCTGAACTGCAGAGGCTCAGGGCAGAGAGGCGGAGGGAACTAAGTTCCCACAGGAGGAGTGCTCACCTCCAGGCCAGGAGAGGCGAGGCACCTGTGGACTGGGGCCGCCCTATGCCTCGGGGCAGATAAAAGCCAGCCAGCCCCAGGCCCAAGTTGCGGGAGCAACATTGTTGGCAGCCAGTTCCTGCCTGCACCCTGACCTGCCAGAGCTCCTGACCTCACCCGACTCCCTGCCTTGGACCCAGCTTCAGCTTTGACGGACTGCCTCCGTACTGCACCCTTGACCTTGGACTGGACTCGGACCTCGCCTCATGGTTAACCCACGGGACCAGCACACTATCTGTGTTAGCATGAGACAAGGGAATGCACCTCCGGGGATGAAGTCAAACCACTGTGCCAGGAGCACCTCCCAGGGGCACAACCTTGGGCAGCGCGTAGGGAGGTCCTGGGCTGCCCATACGACAAGATCCCCTTCTCTGCCTTGCTAATGTGGTCCAAAGGAAAGCAGAGCAATGCGTTTGGCACCAGCTTGGCTGCAGGAGTTGCCGGAAGGAGGTGTACAAGGCACCCACCAGCCATTTTAAGGACTCCACTCCAGATCAGTTTATGCCTTAGCCTTTCCTTCTCCTGAAGATATTCCCCCATGGAGTGACATATATAAGCCAACATCACATTTGTGTCTCACCATAGTCTACAGCAGGGGTGGGGAACCTCAGGAGTCAGGCACGGAGTAAAATGCAACCCTCCAGGCTTCTCTTGCTAGCCTGGAAGGAGGACAGAGAGGGACACGTGACTGTGTCTATAACTAGCCTACTGTGTGAAGGAAAAATTCAGGTCCATGCTCTACTCACTTACACCTCCGGCCCTGCCTACAACTGGTATCCCTTGGGATAAAAATGGTTGCCTGCAGTGTAGTGTGTGAAGCCCACACAGTATGAAGGGAGAATGTTGAGAACTGGCCCTAATTTAAAAAAGAATTTATTAATTTCTAAGCACATACTGCCCTTAACCTTCTGCTATCAAAAGCCCTAATATCTTCTTTTGGACTGAAGTCTGGAGTCTTGCTCTCAGAGACTGGCCAAGTCTGGCAGTATGCATCTCAAGATCCAGTCTCGGAGTTGTTAAGAAACCTTTTAAAGTGAGTGACAGCACGGCGCTGTCATGCCTGAGCTAACACTTCACTCTGTTACCAAGCAGCAGCAGTTTAACTATGGTATCTTGGGATTCTATTAATGCTACAGAAAAACCTTTATTCTCAGAATATGTTCCCATTTAGGGCTAAAGGCTGCTAAGGTTGCCCCAGTTTGTTGTTTTTAGCTTGTGAAAGAATGGAAGAACAAAAGAACGAAAGACAAGAGGGCAGTGGTTAGTCGTTTTTTACCTTCTTTCCCTAACAAATCAGTTCTCTTTGAATTTTCCTCACTTAACCAAATCAGGGAATATTCCTCCCCTACTTAGTGATTCCATTGCTGTTGTGAGCATTGACCATCGGGTGCCCATGACAGCTTTGCTTCTACAGTGGTACCTCGGGTTAAGTACTTAATTCGTTCCGGAAGTCCGTTCTTAACCTGAAACTGTTCTTAACCTGAAGCACCACTTTAGCTAATGGAGCCGCCGCGCCGCTGGAGCACGATTTCTGTTGTCATTCTGAAGCAAAGTTCTTAACCTGAGGTACTATTTCTGGGTTAGCGGAGTCTGTAACCTGAAGCGTACGTAACCTGAAGCGTATGTAACCTGAGGTACCACTGTATTCCATAACGCCCACAAAATCATTACTGTTTATTTTAAGAACTCTTTCCAGTTGTGTCTACACCATTAAGTATTTTTCTTTCTTTCTTTCTGTGGTCTTGAGTTGCTAAGCCTGCCACCCTATGCACATGTACTGGGGATTCCGCTCTGTTGGTCTCAGTAGGATTTATTTTCAAGTCAAAGTGCATAGGATGGGTGTTAGGGGATCTCAACCTTCAAAGTCCAGTAGGGCGAAGGGGGCTCTGTCCCATCAGCCTTGGTCTGACCTCAGCTAGCTCCCTTCTGACCACCAATCCAGGGCATGACATTGCCTGTCTGCTTCCTCCTCCCTGCTTTCCGCCCTACAATTCCTGATGATGACCATCCACTACTGCCTGTAGCACTTAAGTCTGAAAATATACTCACTCCCTTTAAATAAGTAATGCCATAAATTCTGCTCTCAGTTCTTTCACCTTGATGTGGTAAATACTAGCTGTCACCATATAGGGTCATATCTACAAGAAATATTCACCATGAACTTAATGAGATAGAAACCATCTCTATGATTATTGATAGGGCAGTGCAAGGTGTTCCCCCTGCTAAAGTGTTCCCTCTATGTATTTTGAATTGGGCCTCAATTCAGTTTGATCTGACCCGAGTCATACCCCAAATCCAAATTCAGAAACCCTCCCATTGACTTGCAGTGGGAAACTAAAACAGACGTAACTTTTTTTTTATTTTCTACATAGGTGCATGAAATTTGCAGACATGGTAGCTAGTCACCTTGGAGACATTGTTTTTTTGATCGTCACTTTTAAAGCTTGCTTTAAATTTTTTTAGAGGACTATACAGTCAGTTGAATGCTTAATTCTGGCAATTCTAGATGCCTCATGGTAATGCTAAGTTCTCTCTCTCTACCTCCCACGGCATTTTCCTATTTGGTATTTACTTGTTTTGCAACACTTTGGAGACAGGCTGTCTGGCTTTCTTAGAAAGCTCCAGATCAGTCTGAGTCCATTTGCTTTGGAATGATACAGAGGTCCCTTGACCTGCTTCAAACCTGGCCCAAATCTGTCTGAAGCGGCTTGATTTATTTTGGAATATGGGATTAGTCCAAAGTGGTTGCACAGCCCTAATTATTATCACGTTAGAAAATGAAGTGTGAACCAACCTTCAAGCAAGCATGGAACTCAGTGTAAGTCAAAATGCTGATTAAAATTGGAGAGTAATAGATAAGTCCAAAACTCAGAATCATTTTATGATGGAGCATTGACCAGGAAACAGAGCAGAAGTCTCTGTAAAGTATACTGTTGTTAGTTTATTTTACCTGAGGTGCTTTTTTTCAAACTTACCGTCATGCTCTGCAAGTATTAAATGTAATTATCCTTTCAAAATGTGTAATTTCAATTCCTGCCAACAGCACCTTTTATAAATTTGGCTACCACCTCTGCCCATAACTTGCACTATCACTGGGTACCAGAGGATGGCAGGCTTGTGACATTTTTAATAAAAAACATTTCCTCTTCAGTTTCAGTATTTATAGCGCCTGCGAGGTTATAAGCTATTACTGAAAAGTATTTGCTGCAGAATATCCCTCTCTCTTTGTCAATCACATCAATGTTCAGAACAATGTGCTCAAGAACAATAATTTACTTACTACCTTAAAAAGTCTATCTATATCTCCTGTATTGACCTTCAGCGAAGGTTTCAAAGCTCAGCTGAATGCAGAAAACACATTAGAAGAAGTTACATTTTCTTTTATTCGGATCAGCTACTGTAGGCCGATGGAAAGGAATAATAGTAAAAATAAAATAACAGAATTGTAGAGTTGGGAGGGACCTCAAGGATCATTTAGTCCAACCCCCCTGCGATGCAGGAGCAGGGACAATATATCTTGGTGCAAGGGAGAAATGATTCAGAGAAAGACAACTGGAAAAATTACGTTGTGAGATGGATCAGGGAGGAAAAGAGGCACTTGCGTGGTTAGAATAGCCATACATACTCCTGGCACTGTGAATATTACTGGGTATAGGAATCATTTATTTTATTACAGTGGTACCTCGGGTTAAGAACTTAATTTGTTCCGGAGGTCCGTTCTCAACCTGAAACTGTTCTTAACCTGAGACACCACTTTAGCTAATGGGGCCTCCTGCTGCCGCCGGAGTACGATTTCTGTTCTGATCCTGAAGCAAAGTTCTTAACCGAGGTACTATTTATGGATTAGCAGAGTCTGTAACCTGAAGCGTATGTAACCTGAAGTGTCTGTAACCCGAGGTACCACTGTACTACTTTTTAAAATATTGCCTTTCTTCCAAGGAGCTCACATCAATGTACACAATTCTCTCCCCAATTTGATCCTCATAACAGTTTTTACATCTGTTGGAAAGATGCATAGTGTGGCTGGGGCAACCCAGTCAGATGGGCAGGGTATCATCATCATCATCATCATCATCATCATCATTATTATTATTTTGGCTGAGAGATGTTGACTGGCCCAAGGTAACCTAATGAGCTTCATGGCTGAGGAGGAGGTATTTGAACCTGGTCCCTGAAGTCCTCTTCTGCCACTTTAACCCCTACAGCTTGCAGGCACAATGCCTTATTGCTGTACGAACTGAGAGCACTGAAATGCAACATCCTTATAATCTATTAAACTATTAAACTATTATCCTTATAATCTATTAAACTATTATTATGCCTTATAAACTATTGGGCATGCTGGCTGAGAATGATGAACCCAATAACATGGCTCCCATAATCCCAGATCACTCGGCTCACTGTTGGGGCTGATGGGAGTTGGAGTCCTATAGCCCCATTAGAAATCCCTGCTATATACAATTACCTGGGAGAAAGTTTCCCTTTATTCCACTGGGCCACCTTTTGAGTAGGCCATGCATAGGATTGTGCCACCAGCAAAGGAAAGAACCCTACTCCCAATGTGACTTCGGCGCTCTCTCCTTTATTCAGTCATACATATGCATAACTCGTTGTCATGTATTCTGATAAGTTGCTGGAATACCAGGTCTTTATCTCAAACAGGCACGAATAAGTTTTTTCTCCGCGGTGGGTATACCAGAAGATGCCCTTCCTTTGTAAATAGTGCCTTCTGCTAATTGAATGCAAGCCATCTATTCACATTCTTAATGTCTGTTGCTCCCTAGATAAGACAGCATAATAAAGCGTTCCCTTCACATTTCAAATATTAAAGTGATGAGGGTGTCTGTGGGGAACCAGAGGCCCAATGGAACAGAGAAAGCCAGGAAAAAGGTGCTGCTCTAAAGTTGTGTCAGGGTCACCCATCATCACAAGGGGAACTCATCCGCAATGAGCTGTGAAGCCGATAAGCACGACAACATACTGATGGTCTCATTGTTAGCAGCAGTGCTAGATTTTTTAGCCTTCTCAGCTTCTCAGCGCTCGATGGCTGCAGCCTCATATAATGGCTATGTTGTGATCCGTACGTTAAGTCTGCAAGGTGTGGATCAGGTAGGTCTACTTCAGAATCTGGGTATCCTGATAAGATGCTCGCTCTTGCAGAGTGCAATGGCCGACTGGGTATATAAAGGATGAGATCTTTTAGGCATCCTGGTCCCAAGCTGTATAGTACCCCTTGAATGAAAATAAGATAGCTCAGTTGGTTAGAGTTTGGCGTTGATAACACCAAGGTTGCAAGTTCGATCCCCAGATGGGACAGCCTCATATACAGGTTGGACTGGAGTTCCAACCTTCCAACTCTATGATTCTATGAAACTGGAAGTTAGTGCAAGACTTTCCATAGCAATATGGGAAGAGGCATAGCTCAGTGGTAAAGCATGCATGCAGAAGGTCCCATTCCTTCACATCTCCACATGCGTCTGGAAATGTCCCCTGCATGAAACCCTGGAGAGCTGCTGCCAGTCAGTGTAGGCAATACTGAGGTAGATGGACCAATGGTCTCTCAGTAGAAGGCAGCCTCCCATGTTCCATAATGTAATATAATCAGGGCTTTTTCCAGCAGGAACTCACAGGTACTCAGTTCTGGTACGTCCCAGGTGGGTGCCATTGCCATTGAAGAGAATGAGGGAGGTGTTTGTGGTGAGTTCCACACCTCTTTTAATAATAATAATAATAATAATAATAATAATAATAATAATAATAATTGCACCCAGTCATCTGGCTGGGTTTCCCCAGCCACTCCGGGCTGCTCACAACATATACTGAAACCTAGTAAAACATCAAACATTAAAAACTTCCCGATACAGGGCTGCTTTCTTCTAAAGATATAGTTCTATATCTCCTTGACATCTGATGGGAGGGCGTTCCACAGGTAGGGCACCACTACCAAGAAGACCCTCTGCCTGGTTCCCTATAACTTCGCTTCTCGTAGTGAGGGAACCAGCAGAAGACCCTCAGAGGAGGACCTCAGTGTCCAGGCTGAACTATGGGGGTGGAGATGCTCCTTCAGGTATACAGGGCCGGGGCCATTTAGGGCTTTAAAGGTCAGCACCAACACTTTGAATTGTGCTTGGAAATGTACTGGGAGCCAGTGAAGATCTAGAAAATAGGACTGAATGTAAGGTAAGGTAAGGTAAGGTAAGAATATGAGATATTCTGCCCCAGAGAGCAGTTGTGCTGCCACATTCTGGGTCAGTCTGAAGAGCAGCTCCTCAAAGAGCACATTGCAGTAATCCAGTCTGGAAGTTCTGAGTGCATGGACGACAGTGGCCAGGCTTCATTGTCATATGAACAGTGAATTCAAATTAGAGGAGGGGAAATGTAGCCGCGCAGCAGCTAAAAAGCACAGAAGGGGACTGGAGCTTTAAGTTCCTGAGCAGCAGCAGAGTAGCCAACAGCAAAACACTGCTGGCAAATTGGGCATCCTGGATGACAAGAGTACCAAGGGGCTGAGGATGCTCTTTGACAACTGTCTGGAAGGATGGAATGTGTGTGAAAGGGAGGCAGCAATGGCTGCCGAAACCTGGCTGTGTGATTTATACGTAATAGCTTTAGCAATCTATGGTGACTCTGAGTGTGAATATTTGTCTCCAGTGTGCACATGAGAGGTGGCTCCTACTCATAGATGGGCTTCTCATGAAACCTTTAGAGGACGTACCCCATGTAAGGGCTCTGCTCACACCTGACCAATAAGCACAACATACCTAAACAGTAACTCTGCTCCTTTCTGTTGACTCCCTTCTTCCTAAGGGTTTCCAGTCATATTTGCCCATTGGTTTTCCATCGGGACGTAGGAAGCCATCTTATATTGAGTCAGACCATTGTTCCATCTAGCTCAGCATTGTCGACACTGACTGGCATTGGTTCTCCAGGACTTCAGACTGGGGTCTCCTCCAGCCTTCCCTGGAGATGCTCTGCAGGGATTGAAGCTGGGACCTTATGCATGCAGTACATGGGCTCCACTACTGAGCTTCTCAGGCTATAGGTGCTCCCCTGAAGCACATGGTCTAAGGGTATATGGTGCAGGCTTGAATCTGGTCAGTGCCTGGATGGGAGTCTCCCCTGAGTTCTGTGGTGGGAGGAAGGGAGAACAGAATGTAACAAATCTATCTGCATTATAATATCATTGAAAACCACTTTGTACTGACCTTGCTCTTGAGTACTATTGGGTTTTACTTCAGAGTGGCCGGGGTGGGGGCAGGATAGAACAGAACTGAGGGGCCTGGAAGTTTAGTACTTTCTTCACCACTTGTCATTGTCAAACTAATAAATGAAAGTAATCCGGCGGGAGACTGTTTTAACTGATATAACAAGGGTATCTCTGGACCTTAAATTGAGGCTTATACAACAACAACAACAACAACAAAATTAGAATATACTGGACCCCATTACAGTTGTTAATAAAAGAGCTATCTAAGGTATCTAACTGTTGGAGATGTAAGAGGGATAATGCTTCTCTAAAACATATGTTTTTTCATTGTCCTATACAGTGGTACCTCGGGTTACAGACACTTCAGGTTACAGACTCCGCTAACCCAGAAATAGTACCTTGGGTTAAGAACTTTGCTTCAGGATGAGAACAGAAATCGCATGGCGGTGGTGTGGTGGCAGCAGGAGGCCCCATTAGCTAAAGTGGTGCTTCAGGTTAAGAACAGACCTCCAGAACGAATTAAGTTCTTAACCCAAGGTGCCACTGTATTGAAAGATTTTTGGCAGAAGGTAACTGAAACTATTAACAGAACTGTACAGAACAACCTCACATTTACAGAGCAAAATATCCTCTTGGATTATATACCCAGCACATGGAATCTTACAAAAGGACAATATGAGTGGACTCTCCGTGCCCTTACCACAGCAAAAAGACTGATACTGATGAATTGGAAAAATAGAAATGCGGCTCCCTTCTACAATTTGATTGAAGACTTATGCAAACTCGCAACTTACGAACAACTTGCATCTAAACACAGACTTGCCATGGACAAATTCAATGATATTTGGAATCCATTCTTACAAATACTGTAATTGGTTAAGATCTGATGAAGTACAATAACAACTTTGTAAAATATAGTTTTGAGTCCCTCCCCCTTCTACATGGGTTCTGTTTCTCTTCTTTTTCTCTCTTTTAT
This sequence comes from Podarcis muralis, assembly GCF_964188315.1. Classification (NCBI taxonomy): domain Eukaryota; kingdom Metazoa; phylum Chordata; class Lepidosauria; order Squamata; family Lacertidae; genus Podarcis; species Podarcis muralis. Next base: position 27,022,745 of record NC_135662.1, read on the forward strand.
TTACGTCTCATCATGTTTAGTGCACATATAATTATGTACTTTTTGAATTTCCAATAAAGATGTTAAAAAAAGAATTCCTGTGTGTGTGTGTGTGTGTGTGTGTGTGTGTGAATGAAAGTAATCTAGGTTATCAAAGGCTGTTGTAGGCTGTTTCCTTTTGGCTTCTTACAGCACCAGAGTAACTGCCAGGGAAGGGGATTCTTGACAAGAAAATGCTAATTCCTCCAGGAAAGGGCTGATCTGTTTTTAGGGACCAGGAGAATGCACACGCCTCACAAACAACATTCTCCTTGACTGCCTCAACCCTCGACTAGGTTTATGTGAAAGAAAATCTTTAGCTACACTGAAACACCAGCTTTGCAGAATCTCCAAGTAAGAGGGGAATATGTAAGAATAAGGGAGGGGTAAAGAATATCATGAAGTTCAGCTCCATTATTTTAGGAACAAAATAATCCAGAGTGTCATTGACAATAACCGTGTAATCCCTGCCAAAACACTGGGCCTTTCGTGAGAGTGATAGGAGCTAACAACTACAAATATGTCAGGAATGTCACTTTAATTCAAAGTTTTGATACATTGCCTAGAAATGCGCTTCTTGGTGGGCAGCAGATCAGAAGCATTTCCCTTCGTATGGGATAAACGGAAGCATTCGTCATTTTGGCACTGCTGCAAATCCTCCTTGGATTTTCTAGCATTCCAGGCAAAATGAATATTATTTAATTGTCTTCCTGCCGGCAAATCCTTAATCTCCGACCTTCGCTGTGGCTAATCCTTCACCTTCTGTCTACATGCACACAAGCTGTTCCTCACAGATGGGGCATTTCCTTGTGGACGTCCTCTTTATCCTGTCGTTCTTACAGGCGAAGTAGGTGATAAAGAAAGGTGACAACTCTGTCCTGCCGTGGAGAGGGAACAAAGCAGCTTTTGCTCTGGGGAGTATGAAAGAGGCAGTCACTAAAGAGAAAAGGGTGGCTAAGCATTTACCTGCTACTTGGACAAAGAAGAAGAAGGTATGGTTAGGCTGCTGAACACCTGAACAGTGGAGAGTTTCTTCTCAGCCTGAGGGGCACATTACCTTCTGAGTCACCTTCCAAAGGTCACCTGCCAGGGTGGGGCAAAAGTGGACAGAGTGGCTAGTTGTCTAGTTTCTACATGCATACACACAAACCCCTCTGTATCTTCCATTTAGACATTATCAGAAGCATTATCAGAGTTCCAGGACAGATTTCAGCCAAACCTGAGGTTTTCCATCCGTGGTCTAAGATCTTTCCTGGACGTTTGTCTGCATGGCACTCCACCTTCCCTGGTGAGTGTCAGACTTCAGGGAATCCTATCGCTCCCTTGGTGGAATGCCAAGAAGCAGATAAACAAGAAGAGTTCTTACCAAGTCGTTTATTCAATATTCACAGAGAGAGATGAAGCAATGCAGAGTCCCTTAGATAATGGCGTTGCTCTGAGTAAAGTCCCACCCCCTCCATCTCTCCTATTGTGCGTCATCCTGTGCTGGCTGATCTGTGCTTTCTGCCTCTGAGCTTTCTGTTCTACTACTCTCAAGGTACGCTTGGTCCAGGGTCAGGAATACTTTCTAGAGACACTGTTAGCTGTCTTTCCCCCGGTGCTTCTTCTTCCTGCTGCACTCCCAATATTTCCCAGCTTTTCCCCTCTGCAGCCTCTGAACTATGACCTTCTGCAAACCACTGTTTTAAATTTATACTGTCTTCCTCTTCTCAGGAAGGTGCAGGAAGAGGTGGGGGATGGACCCCACCATTCCTCCTCAGTCCAGCCCCTGACGGTAAGGCAGAGGATGAGGGCTGCCAGGTCCTTTTTAGTGGACGTACACCCTGGCTGTGGGACACTAAGAACATAAGAAGAGCTTCCTGGATCAGGCCAATGGCCCATCTAGTCCAGCACCTTGTTTTCACAATGGTCAAGCAGGCACCTGTGGGAAGCCCATAAGGAGGACCTGAGTACAACAGGACTCTTCTCACTTGTAATTCTCTTCAACTGGCGTTCATCGGTGGAGGTAAAGCATAGACATTATGACTCTAAGCCACAAATAGCCTCATTCTGTACATAGTTGTCAACTTTTCCCTTTTCTTGCGAGGAATCCTATTCGGAATAAGGGAATTTCCCTTAAAAAAAGGGAAATGTTGACAGCTATGATTTTGTATTAATTGCAAAGTTTAACGATGTGCTGTGAGAACACTCTTGTGAAGGTATCCTCAATTACAGTTCTTGCCTAGATTTTAAAAACTCTGTTGGTCATGACTAAAACAGAAGGCTAAAGGATCCTCAACAACAGATCCTGCTATACAGTGGTACCTCAGGTTACAAACGCTTCAGGTTATAGATGCTTCAGGTTACAGACTCCGCTAACTCAGAAGTAGTACCTCGAGTTAAGAACTTTGCTTCAGGATGAGAACAGAAATAGCACAGCAGTGGCGTGGCGGCAGCGGGAGGCCCAATTAGCTAAAGTAGTGCTTCAGGTTAAGAAGAGTTTCAGGTTAAGAATGGACCTCCAGAACGAATTAAGTTCTTAACCCGAGGTACCACTGTATGGCCAACTTTCAGCCAAGAAACACATTGCATATGAAATCCATACTATGTGGTTATATTCCAGTGGTTATGTTTGCAATATTTTTAATGCATTGTTTGATCTTCTCCACATCTGTTTCCACCGTGCACATGAATCTGCCCTCCATATTAATGACAGGTAAAGCCCTTTGTCGTAATGTGTTTCCTTTATGTTGTCTGTGTCTTTTTCTATTTCTTACATTGGTCAGAGCCTTTATCAAATGTGTAGCTTAGGAAATTGTTACGGGTTTCATATCAGAGTTCTATGAACTGGACCATCATTGTGGGTTTGTGTAGTCTTGGGCTTGACAAAGGAGTGCTAATAGCTTGAGATATTCAAGTGATGTATCTCCAGGGTAGCTAATTGTGAGGTGATTGCTTATCGATGTAGAACTAGGCTGAAATGTTCTGAATAGGAAAAAATGGTCAGGGAAAGGGTTAGGGAGTATCCCCTTCTCATCACCCCTCAATCCTCCACAAACTATGCTTGATATAATCTAGATCTCTGGTACTGGATGATAAAGGCTTAAACAGCCTGGGACCCAGTTATCTGAAGAAGAAGCAACTTCCTCTGTCCTGTCCTGCTTTGCCCATTCCTTGAGATCCACCAGGGAGAGACCCTTTTAGCCATATCATTGCTCATTGAAGCCAGATGTCTGGGATTTGAAGTAGGGCCTTCTCAGTGGTAGCCTCTGATTGTGGAACACTGTGGGCCATGTTCACTGTGGATGATGGCTGATAGGAGTTGGCGCTGTGGGTTAAACCACAGAGCCTAGGACTTGCCGATCAGAAGGTCGGCGGTTTAAATCCCTGCGATGGGGTGAGCTCCCGTTGCTTGGTCCCTGCTCCTGCCAACCTAGCAGTTCGAAAGCACATCAAAGTGCAAATAAATAGGTACCGCTCCGGTGGGAAGGTAAACAGTGTTTCCGTGCACTGCTCTTGGCCACATGACCCAGAAGCTGTACGCTGGCTCCCTCGGCCAATAAAGCGAGATAAGCGCCACAACCTCAGAGTCGGCCACGACTGAACCTAATGGTCAGGGGTCCCTTTACCTTTACCTTTACCATCTAGAACGCTTCCCACACAAAACCTCCCTGATCAATGGGTCAAGGCAAAGTGTGTCAGTTTATTTCATGGAAATATCCACCAGGACCCCTGTGTAGTTGCCATTTTGTATGGATCACCCCATATACTTCAGGAAAAACAGAAGCCTCCTCAGTTCAGAGTAAACACAGTGCTGAGGCTGATAAAGCCGAAATTTATTATTTTTACCTCATCTTGTTAGCTGTCTTTCTTTCAAGTAGATAGAGTTAATGAACCTTGTTTCCTAGGAATGGACTTTAGTAATTAAAAAGTAATGGAGAAAAATGTTGAGTTGAAGCACTGAAACGGGAAAAGGGTGTTGAGCAATGAAAGAGCTACAAGTAGGTCATGGTTTCTTAGATCTATATAAAATGGCTTCCGGGTTTTTATACAACTGAAGCGAAGCTATGTGATTCTTAATGCACAGTGAGAAAAGAAGAAGGTCTCCTTCTAAAGAGCTCACAAAGCTTTCGATGTGTTCAGCAGTGACACTTCAGGCACCCTCATGGCAATTTCAGATAGGAAATGGTTGTACAAAAGGAAGAAGCAAGCATACTTAGAAGATTTAAAATACATATCATTTACTTCGGTTGTTATTATATTATTCCAAATGACTTGGAGGTTAGAGGAAGCACAAAAGAGATATTATTTAATTGATGTTAATTTGGGAGGATGTGACAATTTCTTTGGGGCATGAATAAAAAAAAGCACCTCTGATTTTTATTTTATTTTCTTTAAAGAAGTGGCAACGTGTTTCTGAAAAGAGGACAGCAAAATGTTGGTTTTGTATAAAGGATGATCACCCCAAGTTCAGGATTCACAGCAGCCTATTGTATCATCAGAACAAGCTGTGGAGATTACTTTTTCTCAAGGAAGGGTAGAAAAGCATTTCATGACACAAGCAAAAGAACGACCCCAAAGGATTTATATTCTCCCTTTACTACAAGGAGCTCAAGTTCACATGCATGGTTCCCCATCCAATTTTATCCTCACAACAACCCTGTGAGGTAGGTTAGGCTGAGAAGCTATGATAGGCTGTATTTTCACTAATCACAATGCCTTTTGATTGAGAAGAGACAGGATCAGAGCAAGGAACCATAAGAAGATTCAACTGGGGCTGGTTCCAGATTTGAGAAGGTCCTGGACACAGTGCCTGCTGGTGGGACTCCTCTTCTGTTGACCCCTCTGGTGGGCATCTCCCTAAGGCTGCCCAGTGCTGACGCTGACTATTGTATCTGCTATAACATCATTCCCTCTGCCTGCCTTAGACAACTTCCTGTTTTGTCTGCATGAAGTTACCAGATTTTGAATGTGCTGAGCTCGCCAACATTCCCCACCCCCTTGGACCCACATCTGTTGGTCACCATTGCTTTTTTTTGGAAGATGCATTCAAGGCTTTTGTGGAGGGCCTAGCCTGGAGCAAGAGCTTCATGCAGATGTTTGTCAGTTCCTTGTCCATCTGCCCCTCACTGTTGTGTTTTTCTGTTTGAAGTGGCTGAATGTTACCATGATACTTGATGCCGATAAACACTCAGCAGAAGATCTTTGGAAGGAGACACTGAAAGAGCAGCGAATTACAGGAAGCCTTCTTTGTGGTCCCTATTAGTAATGTGCGAGGAACCCTGTGGTGTGCTCCATAGAAGTTGGAGGGAGCGATGAGGAGTGGTTTACTCCAGGGTGGTTCCTGTGGGGTAACTGTCTTCAGGGAGTCACCTGCCCACTGCTAAGTGGCTAAGACCTTTCCCTTGACTTGGCACTATAGCAAAGCTTCTGCTTATTTAATGGGAGAGGAAGGGAGAATCCATTCAAGAAAATGTGGGAGCAAAACTGAAGAAGTAAAGAGGATGTCAACAAAATGGGGGAAGAGGCTGAATCCTAGCCATTATGAGTGTCTTTTGCAGAGTTAGCTTGCTTCAGTGTCTCCATGTGGCACATCCCATTTATCCAGGCAGTGAAAAGTTCCAGGGGCACAGTTTTTACCTAGATTAGGTTTCTTCTGAAACTAGGGGGTGCCAATGAAGATTTATGGCATTTTGTAGTATGTGAGCTTAACTTATGGTTACCAGATATATTTCAATGAATCCGGGGACACGTTGTTGTTGTTGTTGTTGTTGTTGTTTTGAAGCTGAGGAGCAACAGGGAGTCAGTAGTGGAAATGGTGAGGCAAAAGACCCTGGGCCTAAGCACACATGCATATTGTATAAAGGTGCAAATCCCTTCTTTCGCACCCTGTGAAACTCTGAGTTTTTAATAAACTGGGCAAAAACTGGCCGGCCACCCTTGACTCCTGAGCCTCCCCCGATCTCCTGCCTGCTTCCCCCTTGTTTTTTTTATTTTTTAAATGCTTTTTATTAAGTTTTCTTCATCACACACACATCCAAACAAAAAAACACAGCCGGTACACGTTAAGAAGGCATTGAATAAAAGAAAAAAGTTAAAGAAGAAAGGAAAAAAGAAGTAAAAGAAAAAATAACAGTACATACAAACAATTTACTAATAATGCTGGTAGCATTCCCTCCAGGGGGCCCCCCTGAAGATTTTTGGGGTCGCAGTGCCTTTGCGTTGCCCCTCAAAACCCCCGTGCAGTTCGGAGAAGTCACTCAGCAACTTCTCCGCGCTCCCATACTGCTGGCGATCCAAACCGGAAGTCCTGCTTCCCCCTTGTTTTGACTGATCGGGGGAGGCTTGGGAGTCGTGGGTGGCCAGCCGTTGCCCAGTTTTTAAAAAACTCTGCGCATTTATGTTTCACAGGGTGAGAAAGAAGGGCTTTGCACCTTGCCTGGCAGAGAAACTGCATGCCTTGCGCCCCTCCTGGGCAACGGCTACCCGCCCGCGACTCCCGAGCCTCCCCTGATCTGTCAAAACAAAGGGAGAAAGGGGCAGGAGATCTGTACCGCTGGATGTCCCTTGTTCCCCTTTGGCAGTGGCGGCGGCAGCTAGCAGCAAGCAGCTCCTGAAGCCAGCCAGAGCCAACTGCACTACCAGGCTGGCTCCGGGCTGCTGAGGCTGCTGCTGCCACGTTTCCCGGGGACAGATTTGCAAATCTGGTGACATTCCAGGGACGGAATTTGTCCAGGGACAGATTTGCAAATCTGGGGACTGTTCCTGGGAACCGGGTACATCTGGTAACCCTAGCTTAACTAATATAGAGGTTGCACATAAGTGGAGGCACGATCTAGCACACAGCCATTGCTGACATAAGATTTTCCAATAGAAGCCAATGTCCCCAAACTACTGTTGCTTTCCAAAGCCCCAAAATTCGGTGCTCTCTGAATTTTTCATGGTCTGTCTCCATCCTACTTGAAAACAGCAGATTTTATTGTCTCTTTCGACACAGGCACCTAGATTATATCATTTTTAAGTTGGGGTGAGGTGGAGGGAAGGTCTGTTGCTGCCCATTCAGAAGACTCAAAGAAGATTGTGTACCAATTAGCTCCCATGGAAACAGATCACCTGTAGTTTTCCAAACAAAAGATGTACCTCACAATTTTGTCAGGGTTATTGAGCGGCACTTCTGGCTCCATTAATCCTCTTCTGTTCAAGCTCTCAATCATTCAGCAATATATTTGGATGCCAACCTTAATTTCTGGTAAGAGCTGAGTCAAAATGCCCCTCTCTTGTTGTACCATTCACTAGCTAGGAAGGAGGGCTGACACTTTAGCAAATTCTGGGAAGGTGGGGGGTGAATATGGGGGTGGGGGAGACCCACCAATATTTCTCTCCGCACTCATATCCTGCTTGTAGGCTTCCCATATACATCTGGTTAGCCATGATTTGAACAGGATGCTAGACTAGATAGATGGGCCTTTGGCTTATGTGTTTTTATAGATCTTCTGTACAAGTATCATTATCTGAGATGCGTAGAAAAGTGTCTACTGAATGTTTTCGTATGAAACATGATAGAAAAGGGAACATCTCCCGAGGCCTGACATGGTCATATACAAGTTCAAAGAGATGGGAAGCAGTTAGCCTGATGGTGGCAACCAATTAGGAATCAGCTGAGCTGCCCTACGAAGACATGAAAGGATGCAACTTACACAAAGGTCTCTAATTTTAACAAGTCTCCAGCTGAGAAAGGGCTGAGGAAATAACCCCAGTCATTTGCTCCTCTAGTAGGAATTGTCATTTGAAAATGTAAAAAGAAACCAAGGACAAGTGCAGGAAGCTTAAGAAGGAAGCCAGAAACTTTGCAAACTTCCGAGTTCTGAGACACCCAAGATTAGATTCCTTCTCACAACAATGACCAGAACAATATACAGGGCTGTGGTTTGATGGACACAGTGAGGGACCATGACTCAAATCATGGAAGCCACACCCTGACAGTGAAGTCCCTTGCTCTTGAGGTTTGTACAGGGGAAGCTTAGAATCACATAACCATCGAGTTGGAGGGACCAAGGGCGTCATCTAGTCCAACCTACTGTAATGCAGAAATCTTTTGCCCAATGTGGGGCTCAGACCCACAGCTCTGAGGCTAAGAGTATCATACACTACTGACCGAACTATCCCAGTTAGGTGTTCAACTGTTATTATATCATTTATTACACGGCTGAACCTTGACATCCAAGATAGTTTCCAGAAATAAGCTTTGGCTAAAAGTACCGTAAGTCCCATTGTGTGATAGCTAAAGCAGGAGCAGCTGCGTAGTGGGGTGGGTCAGCATTGTTTGCCTTGCTTCCCAACACAGAGGTCACTGCTGGTAACTGAGAGGGAGAGGGGTGATGCAGCAGGGCTGGCATTGTAGTGTGGGTGCTGTGGCGATCACACAGGGTCCCCGGACGTTTCACCGTCTAATGATCCCTGTGCCACCACTTTATTTCTTGCTGCCACCACCCAGGCCCTACCTGGTACAATACTGAGTCCAGTCAGGTTTAAATTGGAGCATAAACTTCTGTTTATTTATTGCAGTTTAACAAGTGTGTGGTTTCATAAACGGTATCGGTCAATTACAACCATAGGGTGCCTATCCAGACCTATAACTTCCACTACCTGCTCTCACTCACTAAACCACCTCTCAGATATTTACTTGTCTTTCTAGATCCTAACTGTTCCTGACTCAACTTATTTCGCTACACTAACTCAACCTCCCCACAGACTCTATCCCAATTCACTCCCACTCCAACCAACCACCCAACTCCCAATGAACTCTCCTTTCGCCCCTCCCAGAGCTGGTTTTATAGTCCCTCTGACTCCACCCCCTGGGTTCTGATTGGGTAACTTGTTTAACTATTTCACCTCCAGCACTCTCATATGTTAGCTTCACAGATGCTTCTGGTGCTCACTGCATCAGCCTCCCCGTCCCTCTGCTACTCAGTTAGTAGTGCCATCCTGTGTTCTGGGAACCCAAGTAAGCAACACCCCTGTGTGCCTCACCAGCCATTACTGATTTAAAGTAGGGTCCAAGCATAGGGTCCCCTTTCATGCACATGCTATGATTTCAGCCTATACCTACAGTATGTGCCCCATTACCATCAGAGCCCAAGCATGGAACCTCAGTTTGCCCCCTCATGGTAATGGAGATGCAACCTGGGTCCCTGGGCCTGGGTAAAGGGAGAATCAGGGTCAACACCAAGCATAAATTTTGGCTGGCTATCTTGATGCGTTGTTGTCTGTTGGTGACCAGCAAATTGCCAGGCTAAACAAATATCACCAATACCATAAAGTCAACTTTTGTTCCAGAAGTAAGTTGTTTATAATAATAATAATAGTTTATAATAATAATTTATTATTTATACCCCGCCCGTCTGGCTGGGTTTCCCCAACCACTCTGGGCGGCTCCCAACAGAATATTAAAAACACAATAAAACATCAAACATTAAAAACTTCCCTAAACAGGGCTGCCTTTAGATGTCTTCTGAAAGTCAGATACAGTAGTTGTTTATTTCCTTGACATCTAATGGGATGGCATTCCACAGGGCAGGTGCTACTACCAAGAAGGCCCTCTGCCTGGTTCCCAGTAACCTCACTTCTTTCGGTGAGGGAATCGCCAGAAGGCCCATGGCAGTGGACTTCCGTGTCTGGGCTGAACGATGGGGGTGGAGATGCTCCTTCAGATATACTGGGCCGAGGCCATTTAGGGCTTTAAAGGTCAGCACCAGCACTTTGAATTGTGCTCGGAAACGTACTGGGAGCCAATGTAGGTCTTTCAGGACCAGTGTGATATGGTCTCAGTGGCCACTCCCAGTCATCAGTCTAGCTGACGCATTCTGGATTAATTGTAGTTTCCGGGTCACCTTCAAAGGTAGCCCCATGTAGAGCGCATTGCAGTAGTCCAAGCGGAAGATAACCAGAGCGTGCACCACTCTGGCGAGACAGTCTGTGGGCAGGTAGGCTCTCAGCCTGCATACCAGCTGGAGCTGGTAGATGGCTGCCCTGGACACAGAATTGACCTGTGCCTCCATGGACAGCTGTGAGTCCAAAATGACTCCCAGGCTGTGCACCTGGTCCTTCAGGGGCACAGTTACCCCATTCAGGAGCAGGGAGTCCTCCACACCCGCCTGTCCCCCCAAAACAGTTCTTCTGTCTTGTCAGGATTCAACTTTGATCTGTTATCCGCCATCCATCCTCCAACCGCCTCCAGACACTAAGTTAAGCAAGTACCTCAAACCTCCTGTAAATAACATCAAAGGATGCACTTTCTCTCCTGTCTTGGCATGACCATCACTTAATTGTGCTTTATTTCTTGGCATTGCCATGGTTACTGACCAGGAACTGAAATGACTGCATGATATGCTTTCTACCCAGCCATAATTACCCTGAACCTAACAGCCAGTCTCTAGTAATTAAAGGAGGCAGGCTTGAAGGTGTGTCTGACAGAAATCGTTACAGCCAAAGGAAGGAAAAGCAACAACAAAAACGTTGCTGTGTTTTGGGGGTCACCCTTTCCTGACACGGAAGCTGCTTCAGCATCAGCAGAGTAATTGCAGATGTAGCCGAAAGTGGAGTACATCACTTTAGCTACAAATGGTATCCTTTCACAAGATAAATGCCACGGTAAAGTCGAGGCAGATCCACAAAAACAAATCTATCTTAGCTTAAGTAGAAAGGAAAGAATTGATTTGCTTTGGCAGGCGCATGGAAATGGTTTCCCTTGTACTTTCTCATACGTCGATTCTTGACCTTCAGACAAATCAATTCCTCACGGGCCACAAAGGGACCTCTAGGACAGGATGAAGCCCAAATGCAGGTGTCCTGAACTCGTTGGCAGGGGACAGTTTGCTGATTTCAAAGAGAAAGAAGGGTTGGATTATTTACAATCAATCCAAACTCATTAGGGTGATGCTAGACACTTGCCGTATTTTTCGCTCCACAAGACACACTTTTTTCCTCCTAAAAAGTAAGGGGAAATGTCTGTGCGTCTTATGGAGGGAATGCGTGGTCCCTGGAGCCGAATTGCCCAGGGGCAAAAAGCAGATCGTGATTTATTTTTTTTAGAAAGAGGGAAGGGGGTGTTGAAACAAAGCCGCTGAGCAGCTGATCAGCAAGCGATCGGGAGGGGAGATAAGGGACTCTAGCGATAAAGGAGGCTGCCTGGGAGGGGAGAGGTAAAAGCACATGGATCCTCAGGGTTTTTGCATTGGGTCACCCCAAGTTCTCCATCAGATCACATAGCATGTCCATGGCTACAGCCTGCACCAAAAAAACCACGCATCTACTGTTTTGTGGGGCTGCAATGGCACAAAAACATGGTTACAAAGCATGGATCCACATGGATTCTCAGGATTTTTGCACTGGGCTACCCCAAACTCACTGTCAAATCACATATCTTGTCTGTGGCCACAGCATGAACCACAAAAATCATACATCCTCTGTTTCGTTCAGAATATTTTTTTCTTGTTTTTCTTGTTTTTCTCTCACACATCAGAGGGAATGCATTTTCTGAGATGGCCTTTGCCAGCAGTATCTAGTGCAGTGGTCTCCAAGTGTTGTGGACTACAACTCCCATCAACCCCAGCCAGAATAATTAATACTTATTCAGGGATGATGGGAGTTGTAGTCCTCAACATCTGGAGAGCATGACGCTGCCCACCCCTGGCATTTGCTACCTGCAGGTGTTTTTTTTTTTATTATAAAGACTTGTACTAATATTAATATATTTAAATTCGGCTGCCTAACTAATTAGGAACCCTTTTCATTTGATGGAAATAGTTTAATTGCTAAATGTCCTACCTGATGAATTGACCGCGCCTACAGTCCAATATGCACTTGCTTAAGTGTAGGTGCCATTGAAGTGTAGGTGCCATTGAAGTTTGGGCTACAGCTTCGATTAGCCCCAACCGGCATGGGCAATGGGGCAATGATGAGGGTTAGAATTACAGAATTGTGGAGTTGGAAGGGACCTTGAGGGTCATCTAGTCCAACCCCCTGAAATGCAGGAATCTTTTGCCCAATATGGGGCTCGAACCCATAACCTTGAGATTAAGAGTTGTACTCTAATACCAACTGGAGGGCACCATCCTGGTTAGCACTGCTTCACTGGGTAACCTTGGGGGAGGGAAATAATGCCTTTTTGCCTAACCTACTCCGCAGGGCTGGTGTGAGGATAAAATGTGACTGTTCCCTGTCTGTGCCTGCCTCTGTAGCAGGCACTGTAGCAGAAGGGTAGGGGAAAGAGATGAAAAGCTAAATAAACAGCAGTAGTGCAATGTGATGTTAGCAGGGGCAGGATGTTCTCATTCTGTTAACCATTAAACCAACTCTCTCCAGGTGGTTCAAAGTTCAGATCTGTAACTCTTCATCGCTGCTAAATAAAGACTTAAAGCACAGAACAGACAAAGAGGTTACCATGGCCATCTGTACCAGCAGAGATAAGGCAACTACCTTTAAAAAGCACCTTTATTGTTTAAGTAGGACACTGCAAGCTTGCAGCTCCTGTGTAGGCTGTGATTCAGCATCAAATTGTGTGGGTTCTCTCTCTCTCTTTTTTCCTTGTTCTGAAAAGTGAGATAAACGTTCCATATTCCAGGCATGAGCAAGCCCCACGCTCTTATTTTCATTCATTCTTATATAGCAGCACCATCAACGCATATAGCACTTTGCTAAGTAACAAAGAGATAGGCCCATGCCCCACGGAGGTTACAATGTGCTATTGGAGACAGGGGAGGGTGTGTGTGTGAAAAGGGCAGAGGAGGAAGTTGGCAGGGAGGATAATAGGGGAAGATTATGCATTCAGTTCAGTTACATGTGCATTTCCGGAGATCTGTCTGGTCTTTCCAATTGGGATTCATTTAATGCATATTTTATGTCAGGTGGATGGGTGTTTTAAATGCATTGCTTCCCATCCCAAATCTCAGCATGGGGTGGATAAGAATGAAGTAACATTTTAAAAGAGTAGACAACAGCCTGGGGCAGCACTTTGCAGAAAAAAAGCCCTTTTTCTTCCCAATGCCCCCTGCTCATCAATTCATCCCACATCACAAACATGTATTCTACAGATATGTCTCACAAAGCAAATGCCTCAAGATAATAGTCAGAAACAAAGCCATAGTGTGATATGGTGCCTGTGGGGCAATGCCCTCCTAGCCTCCCACCCTACTTGTCTGTGTACTGATTTTTCCTTATTTTCTTCCATCATCCCTGCACAAATATTATTTATTCTATCACCTTGCCAACAAAGCCCGTATAGTTAAAGCTATGGTTTTCCCAGTAGTGATGTATGGAAGTGAGAGCTGGACCATAAAAAAGGCTGATCGCCGAAGAATTGATGCTTTTGAATTATGGTGCTGGAGGAGACTCTTGAGAGTCCCATGGACTGCAAGAAGATCAAACCTCTCCATTCTGAAGGAAATCAGCCCTGAGTGCTCACTGGAAGGACAGATCCTGAAGCTGAGGCTCCAGTACTTTGGCCACCTAATGAGAAGAGAAGACTCCCTGGAAAAGACCCTGATTTTGGAAAGATTGAGGGCACAAGGAGAAGGGGACGACAGAGGACAAGATGGTTGGACAGTGTCCTTGAAGCTACCAGCATGAGTTTGACCAAACTGCGGGAGGCAGTGGAAGACTGGAGTGCCTGGTGTGCTCTGGTCCATGGGGTTATAAAGAGTCGGACACGACTGAACGACTAAACAACAACTACAACAACAATTTATCCTTTTTATTTTATTTATTTGTTAAATTTGTATACTGCCCTTCATCTGAGGATCTCAGGGTGGTTTACAGTGTAAAAACAGAAAAATAATAATATTATAAGAAACAAAGCAATACCCCACCACCCCTCACCGGTTTTCCATTCAACTGATGGGTTCCTTAGTTTTACATTGGCTGTCTTCAGGCCCAGTGTCAGCACTGGGTACAACAGCATATTACATATTACCTGTTACCTCTTCAGTGTCCAACACTCCCTCCTCCCAGTCTTCTCCCTCTGACCAGTCATCTTCATCCCATCATCAACCCCAGGCTCTGAGCCTTCATCCCTTGGGGGTTCCCCAACTGGTTCCTCCCACCATTCCTTTTCGTCCAGTCCCCCAAACTCTCCTTATCTGATCCATGCAGATTAGCTGATAATCCCCCCCTCATGAAATGACTGATGTGATGACTGGGAAGGGATGATCTGCATTTTTTCCAGGGTGCTTAGGTTCAGGCACCCCAGTGCTACGCACACTTTATTTTGCTCCTCTTTACTGTAGTTGAAAAATTGATGGGGTTTGGGAGGCCTAGAGAAATTTGATTGGGGGATAGGTATCTCTGCCTGATCAAACCTCTCCATTCTTAAGGAAATCAGCCCTGAGTGCTCACTGGAAGGACAGATCCTGAAGCTGAGGCTCCAATAGTTTGGCCACCTCATGAGAAGAGAAGACTCCCTGGAAAAGACCCTGATGTTGGCAAAGATGGAGGGCACAAGGAGAAGGGGACGACAGAGGACGAGATGGTTGGACAGTGTTCTCGAAGCTACCAGCATGAGTCTGACCAAACTGTGGGAGGCAGTGGAAGGCACTAGTGCCTGGCGTGCTCTGGTCCATGGGGTCCCGAAGAGTCGGACACGACTAAACGACTAAACAACAAATCTCTGCCTTATCAGGATATTATGATGTCATTTCAAGGATGTTTCAAGTTTTTGGCAGGAAAGTATTGCAGACAATATACAATGGCTCCACTTACCTTCCTTCCCTGAAATACTAGTTTCAGATAAACCATATTGCACTCATACCATAAGGCATATAGGGAGGGGTGTCATTATAAAGTAAACAATAATCATCAATTGGCATTTCAGACTGCTGTTAGAAATATGCATGCATTACTTGACACAGATAAAAATGCTGGTGTTTGAATATTTATTCCACAAGCTGTCCATTAAAAGAGATGAAGGTGTTTCAGAATTGTTAAGACACCTGTTTATGAAAATATAATGCAATCATAGGAATTCATTTCAGCCGCATCCATGGCTCTAAATAGCTTCCAAGGTTCATTGCTGCTTTTCACCATAATTTCATGTTTGCTACAGGTTTGTGTGATGCCATTCAATGGAAATTTTTAGAATTTGACAAAAGAAATAGGGAATTGTTGCTTTGGTTAAAAAGGAGAAGAAGAGTAATCCTTTCACTGTGGGTATGTCAATCAGATTATAGAACAATGGAAGAGCGATCTATTTTTTTATGCCCTGGGAGAATAGCATCGTAAGTCTCTGGGATTTCAGCAGGCATTTGGCATGAAAGCTTTGGGATTTTCTGCTTACAAAGAGAACAAGAAACCAAGTGATAACGTCAATCACAAAAAAACAGCAAGTCCCGTGGGATTTCTCAAATGTCATTAGCATTCCAATGAAAATGGGTTTTAAAATTAATTGAAGAGATCTCTGGAATCTTAGCTGCTATTAAGAAAAAGAGAAAGTTGGGGAGGGGGAATAGAATGGCCAGCAATAATCTCATTCCATTGTTTCCTCCGCTTATTGTCCTGGATCTCACTGCTGAGTGAAGAACTCAAACTCTGGGCTTGGCTTCTGATGAAGGGTTTAATGCGTAAATCAGACAAGGCACAGGTGACAAGGTGACAAAGCACGTCAGGTACATAAGAGGTTAAGCAGAAGCTAAGCCGTTGATCCAACAAGCGACGTGTCCCCTGCATCTTCCTTTTGAAGAGCAAGGTGGGCCTAGCTCATCCGTAGGAAGCAACAGAGACCCAGGAGTAGGGAAGCAAACAGGCACTCCTTTGAGTAGGTTGGAACTGCAAGGTTTGTTTGTAATGGTACTGGAGTCTCTATCTCCTTGGAGATGGAGGTGGTGCTAGCTCAGCATCTGATTTGCTCTCAGTTGCTTCTCCAGAGGCTCTTCAATGATAGGGGGATGGGGAAGGACACTGGGAAATCTTAGATATGCAGCACAACAGGTGGGGTTGGAGGAGATGACTGGAGAGTGAAAGACCATTGGGTTGGATTAGGAAGTAACGGTGAGTTATCTGGTTAACAGAAGCGGATGTCTCAGCCCACCCATTCAATGGCATATCCCAAGGCCCCCAGAATGCTCTGTCAAGTGTTGGGGGACCTTGAATGGGATGAGCTGTGGCACAAGGATGCTAATGGAGAAGGGAGAGATCTTTGCAACACCGGCAGAGGCATGTTTGATCACTGGAACTCCTACTTGTGGAAAGTTCTCCCAGTGCCTATCCCTTTAGCCCCCAGTGCCTATCCCACTAAGAGGATCCTGGGATGCTTGGTGAAGCATTTTGGGAGGGTGGTGCCACGGAGAGGAAGGGGTGGACAAGCAAGTTTCTTTCAGTCTCATTACACATGCATAACTCTGGATCCAACCCAACGTCCAGTGTGGGGTAAGAGATGGCCCATAGGAAGCTACCTTATACCAAGTAGAACAGCTTCCTCATTTGTCCCAGTAGTGTCCCTGTTGACTAGTAACAACTCTCCAGACGTCTTTCCCATCACCTGCTCCCAGATTCTTTCAACAAGAGATGTTATGATTTCAACCTGGTGCCTTCTGCTTGCACATCATGTGTGCTCCATCATAGACTACAGTGCCTTCCTGGAGAGCAACACTAGCCAGTGAGTCTGATGATGATGATGATGATAACAACAATAACTTCTGTGCTCTGCCTACCTGACTGGGTTGCCCCAGGCACTCTGGGTGGCTTCCAACATAATATACAGAAACACAATAACAGCAACAACACAACATCATATGGTCTTTGTTTGCTGTGCCTCTGTGTCTCCTTTATTCATCTCTCCCAATTTTTAGGGGAGAAACATAGCGCTTATATAGATAATTAATGTCCCCTCCATATTTCTGTTGATGGGATGAATACATCCCTGGAACATCAATGTTTCCATGATAGCATCTAGAATTAAGTAAGTTCTGTTTAGTGACCTCTCTAACCCGGAAAATGGCTCTGGGAGCTGGGCTTGAACTGCGCAGAGTTACAACATGTTTCTTTTTAAATGGTTGTGTGAAGCCTTCCATATTTTAACAAGCTAGCATCAAAGAAAGCTTCCTTGAAAGGGAAGAGGGGCTTTATGAATGCATTTCAAAGCTGTAATGGGGTTTTTAACGGCTTGTTTTCACAAAAATGTGGCCTTTGATACAAAGATTTCTCAAGAGGTTGGCATTTGGATAAGAATGAGGTCTAACATTAAAATGTCGAAAGTGTCCACAAATTAGTATTTGGGGGAACAGGTTTCACCTTAATGGCATTAATGAATGCAGAGTTATGCAAAAGTATTAAGAGAGTGAATCCAGATGAGACAAATTAGAATGCATTAAAATATTGCTCAACAATGCAATTAACCTTTCCAAATTGCGGAAGAAAACGAGCATTAGCTTGATTTTAGAAAAAAAGACTGTAAACAAAAGTGTTAAACACTGAAAAACTACCAAATATCCCTTTTATTCTCCTGTTAATTACAGCATTTTCTAAACTTCTGAAAACTGATGGATCAATGGTCTGATTGAGTAGTCACTCTTAAATCCCAGAAAACACCTTCTGGAATTATGAGATTTATTACTTCACTTTCATAGAAATGAGTGGTAAACCTGATGTATTCGTAAGCTTTCTTGGTCACTCTGTTGAGTGGGGCCCTGGACGTCTGCCCCTAAATCTTCCCTTGACAGCACCACTGCCTTAAAGTACTTCCTGCATTCTGCATAGCCACTGGAGAATCAAGGATGCATGCAGAGGCACTACAAGCAGACTCCTCTGAAGGCAATTGTAATCAGCTGTAATACAACAGTGGAGGGGAATGTGTGGCCCTCCAGATGTTATACTCCCACTACCCCTGGCCTCTAGCCAAGCTGACTGGGGCTGATGGAAGTCCCTCAATATCTGGAAGAATAAAAGAGGTTCCCCACAACTGTAACACAGAGACTACGGCCCCATCTGCACTAAACATTTACATCAGCATTATGCCACTTTTAACAATCATGGCTTCCATCAAAGAATCCTGCGACCCGTAGTTTGTTAAGAAGAGCTGAAAGTTGTTAGGGGACCACTATTCCTCTCGTAGAGCTACAATTCCTAGAGTTCCTTAGAAAGATAGATTGATTGTTGAACCACTTTGGGAACTGTACACCTCTGAGGGAAACAGGTGTCTCCAAACAACTCTCAGCAGTCTTAAGAAACCACATTTCCCAGGCTTCTTTGGCAGAAGCCATGACCAGAGGCGCCATCTTGTGCCCAAGATTGGGGGGTGCACATGACATCACACGCGTCACAATTGTGTGATGACTCGCACCCAACACGTGTGCAGCAGAGGAGGCTGAGCGTTCTGCAGAAGCTGGCCGCTGGACCTTCATTGTGTGATGCTCATTGTGCATGTGATGTCATGTGTACAATGCACACAGGGCAGCCACAACATTAAGGGGGCCTGGTCCCCTTAAAACAAATATTGAGGTGGTCGAGGTGCCTTCGGTCCCCTAGAGTTGGCGTACCTAGCCATGACTATGGTCCCATAACTGGGAAATGATATATAATGAATTGAAAAGCATGTTTAAAACAATGTTTGTAAAAAAACCCAGAAGCTTCTTTTTGGGAATTATAGGGACAGAATTACTTATTCATGCACGCTACTACAGCGGCAAGAATGTTACTTGCCCCAAAGTGGAAAGAAGCAGAAGTCCCAGCAAAGGAAGAATGGATACAAAATCTTACGGAATATGCAGAAATGGCGAAACTTACTGGAAGATTAAGAAATCAAGATAACAAACTTTTTATAAAAGAATGGAAATGGTTTATTGAATATTTACAGATAAATTGTAAACAGATAAGAACATTGGCAGGATTATTGTAATAACCTGCAGTTTTTTAAGAGTATATGTTTAAAGTAGATGATAAATGAGCAGAAGCTATTAAAAATAAATTTAAGGAACCACGGAAAGAGGGGGAAGGAAGTCAAGTTTTGAAATGTTACAAAGGATTGTAAAATTAATGAAATGTATAAAACTGAAAAGCATATTTTTTAAAAAAGGACTATTTAAAGTGGTATGATCCTGTTTTAATTCTATAGTGCAGATGCAGCCCAAGTCTCTCTCTCTCTCTCTCTCTCTCTCTCTCTCTCTCTCTCTCTCTCTCTCTCTCTCTCTCTCTGCCTCCTTTCTCAAGAGAAATGGCAAATAACCAAAGTTTTCAAGGTGAAGATGCTGTAATTTAAAGGTGCCATAGTAACAGGTTTGAAAACAAAGGTCATAAGAAGAATTTGCATTCTACCACAATGACTGATAAGATTTGTTGCTATAGAGACTGAGGGCAAAATGACCCATTGAGGGGGAGAATGATGGATGCTTAAAAGAATAAGCGTTAGAGCCTGCTTCCCTATCTACTGTGATGAACTGCTCAATCTTTCCTGGACTCTGACTCCGAATTTTTGTTTTTTTCTTACTTTTGTACACTGCTCAGTTTTGTTTGTGATAAATCATAAGTTGCGGTTATGCAGTTTTAAGGAAATTTTATTAAATGTCATTGCATGTTTATTGCATTAAGCAGTCAACAAATGTGGGAATGGGAACTTTTTAAATGAGAGAAATAGTTTAAATGAGAGAAACGAATCCTTGATTCACTTGCTTTCATACAATTTTAATAATCACATTAGCTTGTACAGTGGTACCTCTGGTTGCGAACGACATCCGTTCTGGAGGCCCATTTGCAACACGAAAAGAGCGCAACCTGCAACAGCGCATCTGCACACGCGCGGGTTGCGATTCGCCGCTTCTGCGCATGCGCATGATGTCATTTTGCGCTTCTGCATATGTGCGAGCAGCAAAACCCAGAAGTAACCCTTTCCGGTACTTCTGGGTCGCTGCGGGACATAACCTGAAAGAACGTAAAATGAAGCAAAGTAACATGAGGTATGACTGTATTAATATATTTTTGTATAGGCAAAGTTAAAGGACCCCTGGACAGTATGGTGTAGTGGTTAAGAGCGGTAGACTCGTAATTTGGTGAACCGGGTTCGCTTCCCCACTCCTCCACATGCAGCTGCTGGGTGACCTTGGGCCAGTCACACTTCTTTGAGGTCTCTCAGCCCCACTCACCTCACAGAGTGTTTGTTGTGGGGGAGGAAGGGAAAGGAGATTGTTAGCTGCTTTGAGACTCCTTAAGGGGAGTGAAAGGCGGGATATCAAATCCAAACTCCTCCTCCTCCTCCTCCTCCTCTTCTTCTTCTTCTTCTTCTTCTTCTTCTTAAGTCTAGTCAAAGGCGACTATGGGGTGCAGTGCTCAACTCACTTCAGGCTGAAGAAGTGTTGTCATTTCAGGCATTTGTCCACAGACAGCTTTCCGGGTCATGTAGTCACTATGATTAAATCGCTTCTGGCACAACAGGACAAGTGCCAGAGTGCATAGAAACACCTTTTATCTTTATATTTTTGTATAAAACAAAGGGCTTATGTGGATGGGAAACGCAGCAGTTCATTTTGACAAGAGATCCATCAATCAGATTGCTTTGGGTTTACTGTTTTGTGGTAAACTTATAAGTTTAGGGAGTTAGGTCAATATTCCTTTTCAAAAGCAGGTTAATACCTGAGATGCTTCTGTGCAACTACACCTGGAGGGCACCATGTTTCAATCCAGCCAATTCAATCCATAGAACTGTAGAGTTGGAAGGGACCCCAAGGGTCATCTAGCCCAACCCTCTGCAATGCAGGAATCTCAACAAGTCCTGAAGAGCAATGATCACCAATGTGCAATACTGGTTTCCCTTAGCTTCAAACTTTAAGGATTCATCCCTGCCAAATTGCTGGACTTAAGTGGAAGCTAGCTTTTAAACTAATCAATTAGGTCAGGGCAGTATCCTCTTAATTTAGTTTGGGAATAAAAAGTTTATGCATTTTTTTTTTCATTAAAAAAATCCTTATCCCCTTCAGGTCAAGAGATCTTTTGCAAGTGTAAATTACATAAGCACCACAAAAAAGTGTGGTTAATGATGGAGATCAAGCAGCAACAATCAAAGCCAGAGAGCTACTGGGAGCAGACTGACATTTCAGCAACGCAGCCCATTTACTGGAGGAAGCCTCTTGCCCTGCGGCAGGACTGCAAGTTAAGTAGTGCTGCCTATACTGGGAAATGCTTTCCACACTCCTATTTATATTTTAGAATAATATGAATGCAGCTATTACGCTGCACTTACTATCTTCGCCTCTTTTCATTGCCTTTGAAAAGCACAATAAACAGATACGGAAATAGCTCCCCCCGCCCACTTTCGCAAGCCAAAGCCTGAACCATGTTTGAAAGTGGTTTGCTGGGAACTTCTCTCCATCCCACTTTGCGTCCCTGTAGCCTGGCTATATTTAAACTTATGGCCTTGCACTTTACATATTTAGAAAACTAGTGGAACCTGCATGAAATATACTCGGAGTCGAGAGTGGATTTCATGCTCTTTATTCAGCTCATAGTAGTGAGGAATGGAAGTTCCCCTGAAATGTCTGCTTTATATACATTATTTACACAATGGGCCCCACGTGATTGGCTAGTTCCGGGATTCTCCTGTAGGCCAGTCAGGTTGCGGATTCACTTCCACCTGGAGTTGGATTGGGTGGCTCCTGCGGACCAATCAGACTGTTGCATTCTGGATCCTATTGTTCTAGGACCAATCAGACTGCTGCAATTTGGATCCTATTTAACTCAGTACATAACACTGCAACAAAATGCTGCACTATGAATTGCTCCTGTTCAGGATTCCAGCCAGCCATGTCCTCCCCTGGGGACTTCGTTCCATTACGTTCTGCTTCTCAATGGTTTTTTAATAAGTGATTTTATTAGTTTTCACAAATATTTGGACCTGCATGTTTGGACCTTCAGCCGTGGGCCGGTCCACCATCTCTCAGACCATGTAGTGGGCTGGACTATATTTTGAAAAAAATAATAATGAACAAATTCCTATGCCCCACAAATAACCCAGAGATGCCTTTTAAATAAAATCACACATTCTACTCATGTAGAAACACCAGGCAGGCCCCACAAATAACCCAGAGATGCATTTTAAATAAAAGGACACATTCTACTCATGTAGAAACACGCTGATACCAGGACCGTCCGCGGGCCGGATTGAGAAGGCGATTGGGCCGCATCTGGCCCACGGGCCTTAGGTTGCCTACCCCTGCCCTAGGAGAAACCAGAAGCAAAGTCTTTGGTGATCACTCCTAGTTGAGTAAGATTGTCTTCCATAAACACGGTTTCAACAGTGGGTCTGTAAGTGACTGTGGAGGCCAATTCTGGATCCACACGTCCTTCCACAGTGGGGACATAGGTTTCCAAGTGGGAGTTGATCATGGTGAAGGTTTGCCAAGCATGCCTTCCTCTTAACATGTTTCTCCCTTTCATCCTGAGTTTGAGCGTCTTCAAAGCCCATGACACCTTTGGTAAAGGCTGTTCTTCAATTGGAGCGCTTGCAGGCCAGTGTTTCCCAGTTGTTGGTGTTTATACTACATTTTGAAAGATTTGCCTTGAACCTTGCCTTTAAACCTCTTTTGTTGACCACTGGAATTACACTTTCCATTTTTAAGTTCAGAATAGTTGCTTTGGAAGACGATCATCAGGCATCCGCACAACATGACCAGTCCAACGAAGTCAATGTTGAAGAATCATTGCTTCATCATTGGTCATCTTTGCTTCTTCCAGTACAGTGGCATTACTTCACCTGTCTTTCCAAGTGATGTGTAAAATTTTTTGGAGACACTGTTGATGGAATCTTTCAAGGAGCTGGAGATGGTATTTATAAGTGGTCCAGGTTTCACAAGCATACAGTAAGGTTGGTAGTATAATAGCTTTGTAAACAAGCATTTTGGTTTCCCTGCAAATGTCCCAGTCCTCAAACACTCTGCACTGAACATGAACATAAAAAATAAGATAAACCAACAACCCCCACCCCAATCTCACCTGTGACCGGGTAAGCATTCATGTATTTAAAATATTTGTTCCTTTGTTTAGTTTTTCTATGATTCCCACAATGTATTTCACCCTAGCAGACAGTGGTCTCTGGCCACTAAGCATGCTTACTCCTTACCAGGCTGCTTTTAGGGTCACCTAAAGATTTTTCGTGAAGTGTTTCTGTACTTCTGCAGAAACACTTCCTGAAAAGTTCAGCCAAACCTCCTGATAATCTTTCTCTTGTGTGTGGAATGTGCTGATATAAGATATGGCTGGTATGGGAAGGCTGTTTTTTTATGATGTATGACTATGTTAATGTTTCAAATGATATTTTATTTTTTCTCCAGTATAATGTATTTCTATCAGTTGCCTGGAAATCTGTTAGTTAACAAGACAACAACAACAACAACAACAAAACAACAGATGTAAGTCTTGATAAGCCCTGGTACAAACTAAACAATGACGTCTTTGTTATGTACTGAAGTTCTCACCCTGGGCCAGCAGGGAGATACTGTAGATAGTTTTCACTCAGGTCCACATATGCAAATAAGGGATTGAAAGTGACGTTCAGTGATTGGATAGTTACAGAAAGTGTTACAGTTGCATTGTAGTGGAGCTCTATATAAGCAGGCTGGCTGAACCCTTCAGTTCAGTTCTGGCCTGGCCTGTGAATAAACAAGAACTGTTTGAAGAATCGCTGTGTCGTCTGATATGTTCACCCACAACTTAACAGTCTTACTTGTCTTCTCTTTCTATTGCTGTGCCAATTTTCCTCCAGTGGTTTTTGTTTTTAGCCATTCTCCATCAATTAATAAGATAAGAAACTGCACTTGAAAATTATCAAAGGAGAGAAGATGCCAGTGGAATTCTTATTAGTGCAGGCTTTCATTGTGCTTACTCCACTGTGGCTGAGGGAGTGTTCACCTGTAGCATCCTTCCATTGGTTCCACATCACATCTCATCTCATCTGTGGCCTGCACTCTATAAGCCTTCCCAGATGCTCTTGCTTTTATTAATATCATAGGGTTACATATCGTGAGATAATGCTGCCCATGGGAATTTTTCAGATCAGGAAGTGCAGGCAGCTAGGGAGGCTGCAGAATAATATTTACTGGTAAAAAAGAAAAACCACACACAGCTTCCTCAACCAGTAATGTAGCGGAAAATTCAGAAGTCCAGGGTCGCTTCATGACAGTCCTAGCCACATCCCCCCACAGCCATGCCCCTTCTAAAATCATACAACCTTCTAAGATTGCATAACCATAATAATTACAGATCCACTGCCACCGTCAATGCAGATATCCATGTGTTGCCTTTCAGCTAGATCTACTGTTTTCTGTGCACATACTTGGGAAATCTTTTGGAGTGCTCAATGTATTCTTCCGGAGTGACTTAAGTTGCCTTTTCTGTGTAATTCCATTGTACATAACAGAACTTGCACACCATTCTCTTGAAACTGAAGCACCTTTGTGTTTTCAGTGTTCCTAATGGAACATACAGGGGTTAAAAAGCTCTCCTTTTATGCTGAATGTGCCGCTCTAGGATGCTGGAGAAAGAGACCCTTCTGCAGAAATATGTAGTAACTGGTCTTCAACCTTCCCTCAGTCCCAGACCATGACACTTCTGTCCTCAGCCACCTCATAATGGTAAGGTAAACTCAGAACCCCACACCCACTGAAATTCAAAAGAAATTCTGAAGTGCTCTGAGGCTGAGGCAGAAAAAGAAAAGACTTTCTTTTGAGCAAATGGATGGCATATTTTGGCACAGCGCTTGGTTCTTTCATTGTGCACTTTTAGTGAGGTCCCTGAAAGGCATCTCACCATTACTGTATATACCCAGCAGCTATCAGTAAAGCAGTGGGAGCCGGGGTGGGGAGACAGTGGGGGCGGGGAGTCACAGAAATGCCATCCTGTCTTCTTTAAATACAAAAACCAACAACTTGGAAAAACAGCATCAAGTACCACTGTCATTGAAGGAAGGATCTAGAATGACTGTGGACTGACAGAAATCAACCTAGGGGGCCTGGAATTGTACAATTTGGGAGAAGAAGAAACTATTTCCATGGCAACAAAGAATAAATTATTCAAGGAAAGAAGGAAAGAGAGTTTTCTTAAGGAGGAGGATTCAAATATGGGTTGCCGAGTTCTTTCTCAAAAACAAGAAGGCAGGCTTAGCAACCTAGAAAAAACACACAAACACATAATCTCTCTCCCTCCCTCCCTCTCCCTTTCTGTATCTGTAAGGGTATGAGAAAGTGAGAGCATGAAAAAAGGTAGATTGAATTGCTAACTTTAAATCATTTTCCGATGCTATCCTTTTCTCAGATCATGATTGCAAAATCCCAATCTCAGCCACCTTTCCCCAACAAACCCCTCACTACAGTGGTACCTCGGGTTAAGTACTTAATTCATTCTGGAGGTCTGTTCTTAACCTGAAAGTGTTCTTAACCTGAAGCACCACTTTAGCTAATGGGGCCTCCTGCTGCCGCCACGCCACCGGAGCACGATTTCTGTTCTCACCATGAAGCAAAGTTCTTAACCTGAGGTACTATTTCTGGGTTAGCGGAGTCTGTAACCTGAAGCATATGTAACCTGAATCGTATGTAACCCGAGGTACCACTGTATCCTACTCTGCACCTACTTAGGTTTCCAGGCCAACCTCACCCTTTCGCAGTGGCTGAACCAGCAAGGCTTTCCCCTCCTTGTGTTTGCACAGAAATGCGCAACAGAACTGTGAGTGGTGGAGGCTGCTCCATTAGGACAAATGAGGCCCTACCCCATTGGCCTCAGCCTGCCCTCAGCCCCTCTGTGCCTCCCAGCTGCCTTGCTTATAAGTGGTCCAAGGTGTGACAGCATTGCTTGCCAGTTTCTGCCTCCTCCTCAGTCTCAGGTGTAGAACTCCGCAAGGGCAGTGGATGGGGGCAAAACTAGAAGGAGTTAGCTCTGCTGTCATTGGTTCAGGGTCCCCTTACAGTTGGGGGTCCTAGCTCTCCACTCTACCACTGCCAGTTGGTATGTGGCACTGCTGAACCTGCCTCTCAGATAGGGCTATGTTATAATCTTGAGTTGTATCACTTTTCCCCTATTAGTTAAATATTTTGAATGGCCACTGATTTCAAAACAGCCCTCTGCTCAGAAGGGCACCCAGTCTAGGTCTAGGTTTAAAGATCAAGGTCACATCCACATCACATTTAATGCACAAGTCACCTGGTCAAGTCCTTCCTCATGGCAGTGAGATATATTTCTATTTAAATAACAGTGGCTATTTCTAAATTGGCATCTATGCATGTGAACCATATGGAAATAGGTATCTTCCGCTGTCCTCTTTTTGGTGATGCACGTATAGCAGCTGCCCTGTTTTCAAAATCCCATTTCATGTTTGCAAAGCTGTCAACTTTCATTCCTGCATAACATATGCCATCCTGTGTGGTGCCCAAACGGAGCTGAGTTTCAGCAGCTTGGTGCAAATTTATTTTACGTCAGCGACAGCACACCCGGCAACTCCAGCACCAATAACAGGGGTTTATACCTCTCGTTCATCACAGACCTAGTTCAAGTCATCATAATGGAAACAAAACAAATTAAGGTCCGTCGCTCGTCCTTCTGATGATCTTTGCTCATCTGAGAAGGGTCACACACTGCTGTTACCAGTAGCCTGACAAGGTCTGGGCCTCACAGCTGGCCTGGCTGACTCTGTGTTCCAAAGTCTGTTGGATTTTATTTTATTTTATTTTTGTCTAAATGAAAGATCATCCGAATGTATATGAGTTCAAAACGGCACTAGCCAAATGCTTTCCAACAATGCCTTGCTGGTACAGATTGGCTAAGCAGCCTCAGAACCTTTTGCTGGAAAGGGACAGAGAGGTACCTTGATACCTCCGTGCTATATTTGGCACCTAAAACTGGGCTACAATGCAGGGGAACACCTGAGCACTGGGGAGTTGTGATGCTTACGGTGAAATTACGAAGTAAGAAAAATGAACACTATTTATTAATTAATTGAGCCAGAAACCTGTGCGTGAATCGAGCAACCTACATTTTCCATGATAATTTTAGAGCTGGTTGTCCCTTGAGTTGACAAACCCTATTTTGCAGGAAGCAATGACTTTACTATCAGATTAATCCTTTTATACTACTTAGCAAGAGATGGGCTAAGTGCTAC
Organism: Podarcis muralis; assembly: GCF_964188315.1. Taxonomy (NCBI): domain Eukaryota; kingdom Metazoa; phylum Chordata; class Lepidosauria; order Squamata; family Lacertidae; genus Podarcis; species Podarcis muralis. The sequence continues at coordinate 27,049,860 of NC_135662.1, forward strand.
CAAAGAAAAGAAAAGAAAAGAAAAGAAATTCACCCCTGGGCAAGCCTTTGAAATTATCATGATAATCAGATAATACAAACCTGTAATATAGGCCATTTCATCACCCTATGGCTCTCCAGATATATTTGGACTCCTTGTTTGCATCAGCTGTAGCCAGCATGATCAGTGGTCAGGGGAAAATGGTTTACTGGTTCTAGGTAAAGGTAAAGGGACCCCTGACCGTTAGGTTCAGTCATGGACAACTATGGGGTTGTGGCGCTCATCTCGCTTTATTGGCTGAGGAAAGCAGCGTACAGCTTCTGGGTCATGTGGACAGTATGACTAAGCCGCTTCTGGCGAACCAGAGCAGTGCACGGAAACTCCGTTTACCTTCCCACCAGAGTGGTACCTATTTATCTACTTGCACTTTGATGTGCTTTCGAACTGCTAGGTTGGCAGAAGCAGGGACTGAGCAACAGGAGGTCACCCCATCGTGGGGATTCGAACCGCCGACCTTCTGATTGGCAAGCCCTAGGCTCTGTGGTTTAGACCATAGCGCCACTATTAAACTACATTGTTGAGTGGTCTTGAGTCCAATTAAATCTATTTACACTGTAAGCCAGTCCAATACAAGCCTATTCAGAAGTCTTTTTGAATTCAATGAAGGTGGGTTGTTTTTTTTAAGCTCTGATTTTCCTGTTCTTTCCCTTCGTGGCACTTGAATTTGTTAGAAGTCCAACAACACATTTGTTTATTTATTGAATTTTTTTTAAATCCCCTCTCCCCAGATGTTCTCAGTATGGCAGACAGTTTACAAACAACCCAGCCACTTGCCCCTAGGATTATAATATAAAAAGACATAACACAAAAGGAAAAATGGATTGGGAGGGAGGAGGAAAGCAAACCCAGACATGTTGTTAGTTCATCTAATAACTAGCTGAGTGGAAAAGCTCAAGCAGAAAAGTCCACTGGCTGTGCATGAATGGAGAGACCCCCAATCTCTTTTCTTCCCTTTTCTGTTGCAGACTGATGGAATGGCTGTTGCTAGGCGACGGTTGGTAGGGAGGAGGCCTGCTTTGACTCAGTCGGAGTTGGTACATATCTTCTTTTCTGCCCTCTGTTACAGCCTGATACAATGATGGCTGCCAAACAGCAGCATACACAGGCACTGCCTTTCCAATATAATTAGCATACTGTAGTTCTAATTTAGTTAACAATTTAGCATCTGAGGTGGCCACTGTGGGAACAGGACGCTCAACAGGATGGACCTTTGGCCTGATCAAGCGGGCCTCTTCTCATGTTCTGAGACCTTCCATGTGTCCCTATTTTCCAGGGACAGTCCCAGATTTACAGAAGGCATCATGGTTTCTGATTTGATTCCGGAATGCCGCTTTCCCTTAGGACATTCCTATTTTCAGCAGAGAAAGTTGGAGGGTATGGAGTTATGCGACCCTCAAGCCAAGGGATAAGTAACTATACAATCTTTAGAAGACATCTGAAGGCGGGCCTGCATAGGAAAGTGTTTTTAACTTTTAATGATGTTTTTATATATGTTGGAAGGTGCTGGCGCAACCTAGTGAGATGGTTGGGGTAATAATAATAATAATAATAATAATAATAATAATAATAATAATAATAAATTTATTTATACCCTGCCCATGTGGCTGGGTTTCCCCAACCACTCTGGGTGGCTTCCAACAAAGATTAAAAACACATTAAAACATAAGTCACTAAAAACCTCCCTAAAGAGGGCTGCCTTCAGATGTCTTCTAACCATCAGATAGTTGTTTTTCTCTTTGACATCTGATGGGAGGGCGTTCCACAGGGTGGGTGCCACTACTGAGAAGGCTCTCTGCCTGGCTCCCTGTAACTTGGCTTCTCGCAGGGAGGGAACCGCCAGAAGGCCGTTGGTGCTGGATCTCATAATAATAATAATATTAAAAATAAATAAATAAAATAGGAGGTCCCTACTTTCATCAGAGAAATGTTGGAGGGTATGTGTTCTCAACAATGTTAAAATGCGACAGAGGTATTTTATTTATTGCTTTTCACTACTTTAGACTTATTTGGCTTCTATGATGTTATCTAAAACCTTCCGATCCTGTAAGTAATAAAATACCAAGAAACAACGGATTGCCTTCCACCAGAAGGTTGTCCTGAAGTCTAAGGACGAAAATAGCTTTCTTGTTTATTTTCCCACAGCAAGCCTTTTGCCCTCGTGTGGCTAATCCTAGTAACTGCCAGTGACTATTCCTGCAAGTTTAAAACAATACACCATTGTATTACAACACGTTAAACCATCCTCATGTCCACGTGCTGACTGCCCCAACAGATTCACCTACTGAGTCATATAGGTCAGTGGGCTTGCTTTGCTCTATGCTGGACTGTGGCCAAAGATCCTAAATCCTCCCAGGGTGATCTACGGGGAGTGGATTACAGTGCATTCAGCTGAATGCAATGTGCAGGGTTTGAAGACAGCGAGTTATTCAAGGCGTTGCATAGGAGCTTTGTGTGAATTTAGGTTGAGCTGTCAGATAATCTTTGATGCACAACGTTGATCACTCTGTAGTTTAAAGCACACTTTCATATTTTCCTACCCCTTTACATCCAATGGTTAGGGACTCATTCGTTCTTAGTTTTATTTTCCCACAAACAGAATCATGCTCAAAGTGGCTTAGAACAAAGAGAACAGGAATACACCTCAGGATCAACCATGGCAAGAACTTGTTGGCATCCATCTGTCTTGGGAGACAATAGAGGAGTGTACCTTTGGGGATGAGGTCAAACCATTGTTGAGTTACAGTGCCTGCTGTGGCTGTAGAAACTGATATGGGAGAGACATGTTTTGTTGCAGTTGGGGCAGATGAAGACATCCGGTTGTGCTGCTACAGATGCTCCATGGTGTCAATGGCGTGCAGCAAATTTTTTTGAAGGGGAACAGCAAAAAGAACCAGGGAGCTTGGCAGTTTCAGCTTGGTCCTAGACATACTTCTTGCATGGTGTGGCTCACGCTACTGCCCCTGCAGCATCTTCTTATAAGGCTTCCAAAGGCAGGGGTGGGTTAGCTGGAAACCCCCCTTCCATGATGTTGCTAACAGTCCCTCTCACCATCCTAGGGAAGATGAGAATTGTAACCCAACATTTAGAGGTCCAAAGGTCCAAATCTTCCCTTCTACTACTATAGAGACTACTGCTATAGAAACTAAGAAACTAACAGTTTTGCTTCCAGACCTCCACCTTTTTGTGCCAATAATAAAATCATGACATTCTCACTGAACAATTTGTGGTTTCAGTTTTAAAATTTTTGAAGTGTACATCTAAAAATGTAACGTTTGAATGTGATGTGCATTATGATGAACACGTTTATCATACTTTGGCAGCTGGGATTCAGCTCCTTGTTCAGTATACAAATTCAGTAACAAATCCACGTTTTTTGCTGGTGTAATGTGTGAAATCAACAGAAGGCATATAGGACACTCCGGAAAGGCAAGTAATTTATTCCATTATGCACAGATATGGTGCAGACATTTTTGGCTCCTCAGACTTTCAGTATGTATAATGAAGGATGATTTGCAATAGCTGCTTCAATTCTAATTAAGAAACGCCAGAGAGTTCTTCAGTTTTTGAGAGCTAGAACCTACACAGAGGTTTGTGTGTATGTGTTTTTCCTGCTCCACTGTTAATATTTCCTAGAAATTAGGATGGCACTTCCATCTCCTGTTAAAATGATGCATCATCTGGATTCATTACCCAACCCAATATGTGGAACATCTTGAGCAGATCCAATTTTGCAGTCGTGCTGGAGATGGCTCAATAAACCTGGGCCGGGCAGAAGAGCCTCTTTGGAGTAATTTAATGCCTATTCTGAAAGTTCTGCAAGAAGTCACGCAATGTGGCTAATAAATATGGATCATCTTTTGAACCATATGAGGAAAGGCTATAATATTTGGAGCTTTTTAGTTCAGAGAAAAGGTGTGTAAGAGGAGACATAATAAAGGCATATAAAATTATACAAGCTAAGGAGAACGCCACTAGTGAAAACTCCTTCTCCGCTTCCTCATTATACTAGAACTTGCAGACATCTAGTGAAGCTGAATGATGGAAAACTCAAAACCAACAAAATACAAAACTTCTTTTCCATGCAGTGCATACCTAACTGGAGGACCACAAGTTCCCCATCCATGTTCTCTTTGGTTGGAGTAGAATTCTGATCCTTAGCCTTTATTTCCACCAAAGGGACCCAACAAAAGGAATAGATGCTTTGGCTCTTGCCCTGAGACTTTTTCATCAACTGAGCACATGGCAGAACCAGGCCAAGGTCCAAAACTGGACCCAGAGGAAGTGTTCTCCAACTCAGGGTCTTCTGAGGTCAAAGGCTTTAGTTCTGAGCAGGAGGTCAGAATGTAGCAAGTAAAAGGTGCAGCATAGACACTCTGGATGGGTCTGCCCTCCTCTGCTCCCCTCTCCTAATTAACCTCCATCTCCAGGGCCTGTCCTGGGGCATCACTAGGAACCACCCCATGACATCATCATGGGCCGCCCCTAGGTTTCGGGTTTGGACCCTGAAATTTGAGGGTCTGGGGTGCTCCTGACCTGGCAACCCAACTTGTATCCTTAAGCTAGCTTGAGACCCTCAGGTTGGATGGAGTACACTGTCTTGTCACCAGGGCTAAAGTAATATTTCACAGCCAGTCTGGTCAGCTTCTGCAAATGGAAGAAAGAGGGGAAAGCATTTTGTTCTTTGAGCTAAGCAGTAAAATGTCCTGGGCTGTTCCCAAATGGCTCTTGCTCATTGCAGTTGGCTTGCACTGTGATACAGAACATGCTTTTTGTGGATTGTGCCCAGTAAGTTTTTGTGCTCATGCAATCAAACTAGAAAAATAGTCTAATATAGCTCAGTGCTAGTTACAACAATTGTTCCTTTAATAATTTCAGTAGCTGGTGCGAATTGCCTATTTAATTTCATAGGAGTGTTATTAACACATTTTCTAGTGCAATCCCTTCTGGTTTTTCTCACTCAATATGTTTTTTTCATACCCGAATGGAGATCCTCATTGTGGGTGGCTGAGGCAATATTTGTAGTAATTATCCTTCTCCGAAGGAAGCCTAGGAAAATAGTCTGGGCCATTACTGTTCTCTTCATAGCTGCCCAAACACCGTTAAGAAATCAAAACACTTTGCATTGCATTTCGATCACCTAGTCTACCTAAATAAATTGTGCCTTCCTACACTATCAAAATATGATAGGATGTCTTACAAGTGTTCTATGTTTCTTACAAATAAGAATTTGAAATGGATTAAAATTGTGCGGTTTTGAGATTAGACAAAATGCTCTGCATCCTTACTCAAGAAAATGTCTCTAAAGAAGGTTTGGGGAGCTGGATTTTGTACTCCAACTCCCATGAGCTCTGGCTTAGCATGGTATATGGTCAGAGATGATGAGAGCTGTAGTTCAACAGCACCTGGATCTAATCTGATCTAAAAAATATGCATTCTTTCTTAAATCCTGTTGGTTGAAAAGTTTATATAGGATCATAGATTTGGCAGGGACTTCAGAGGAGTCTGATCTCTTATCAATGACACAAATCCCACTATTACAGCACCCCTAATAGGTGGCCACCAACCTTCTTCTTAAAAACTTTTAATGAAGGAGAGTCTGCTGTCTCCTGAGAAAGGGCCTTTCTACTATCAAACTGTGGGAGAAACAAACCTGTGGACAAACAAAGCTAACAAATGTGTATTCTTGCTGGTTAGTGTTAAGTTGTGGGTGAACATATCAGACGACACAGCGATTCTTCAGACAGCTCTTGTTTATTCACAGAACAGAACAGAACTGAAGGGTTCGGCCAACCTGCTTATATAGAGCTCAACTACAAAGCAACAGTAACAACTTTCTGTAACTATCCAATCAATTCCTTATTTGCATATGTGGACTATCTACAGTATCCCCCTGCTGGCCCAGGGTGAGAACTTCAGTACATAACAGTTAGCATGAAAAGGGACCAAGTCCACAGAGCTGGATTGCTGATAGACCACAGAAATACAATGGGAAGAGAGGTCTCTATGTGATATATAGTACTTCCTGTTTCTCTCTTTCTGTGATGGCCTGGGAATCTGATTCAGAAGCTGAATCTGAGGAGTCCCAGCCTGCACAGGAGTCCCCGCCTCCAGGGCCGGCTGAGCTGGGGCAGGGGCTTGAATCTGAAGGGCCTGCACCTGTGCCGGATCCTCAGGAGCAGACACCAGATGCATCCACTCTGGCTCCGGAGGTGATTGAGGATCCATTGCCTGCAGGTGCACCTCTCCCAGCCCTGTCAGGGGAAGGTGAAGCTGCCCCTGGGTCCAGTAACCCTCCAGCCTCTCCTGAGCTGCAGAGGCTCAGGGCAGAGAGGCGGAGGGAACTGGGTTCTCTCAGGAGGAGTGCTCGCCTTAAGGCCAGGAGAGGTGGGTCACCTGTGGGCCGGGACTGCCCCGGCCTCAGAGGAGATAAAGGCCAGTCAGCCCAGTCACAGGTTGCGGGAGCAACGACGTTGGAAACCTGTTTCTGCCAGCACCCAGACCTGTTTCTCCGGAGTTCCCGACCACGCCCGGCTTCTTGCTTTGGACCCCGCTTCCCCCTTGGTGGACAGTCTCCAGATCCTCGGCCCAGGACCGGACTTTGACCACGCCTCACGGTACCCCCCCCCCCCCCGGGACCAGCACACTTTCTTTGGCCAGCCATGAGAGCAGGTGTGCACAGTGCTTGCTTCAGTTCAGGCGGATGCCTGAAGCTGGTTATACTATAAATTGAAGTATTTTACCTCCATAGATTTGCTGCTGCCTTTGCTGTGAACCAATGCACGGTTATAAAGTAAGTAAATCTTATTGTTAAACTTACTTTACAAGTTGCCTGATTCTTTGTTAAGTGGGGTAAGAAGGTGGAAGGCAGCTTACTTCATAGCTGGACTTGCTGAAAAGAAGGTTTTACAGCCTAATTCCTATGCTTTTAATTTGGCAGCCAAGGATGAGATTTTGAAACTCACACACCTGGGCACCTGGAGGGATAAATTGCAATTAATGTACCCCCTCCTACCAATTAAAACCTATCCCACATGAACAGTTCATAACACCAGAAAGCTCTTCCTAATATTTCTTCTATCTAGACTTATTCAAAAGACAAAATAGACTTATCCTCCATGATTTTGCAACATTCAGCTTTGTTGGATGGCCCTGGGTTCAAGTATTATGTGAAAGGGACAAAAGCTTCTCTCTGTCCTCCTTTCTCCACTGATCTTCAACAGAGAGGCACAGCCAGAGGAATAGCTGAGAGTGCGGCTCGCCATTCCCAGTATCTGCCACCTAAGGCAGTTACCTCACTCTGGCAAAGGGTAGGACTGTCCTTGCATGCGCACTCTCTCTCTCTCTCTCTCTCTCTCTCTCTCTCTCTCTCTCTCTGTGTGTGTGTGTGTGTGTGTGTGATGTGCACTTGAGAGAGCGAGAGAAGGGATTGTAATTGGCTTTTGTGCTGAAGTAGAATAATTGATGTTCTTTGGATTCATAGTAGATGAGCTGAAAAGTGAAGCAACTCAAATGAATAACATTAATGAGAAAATACTGTATTAGTAGCCTGCCTACGTAAGGTAATTAATATAATTTTCAGCAAAAGACTTTTCCTAAGAAAGGATTCTAATTAAATTAAATGTCACTCAGCCTAGCTTTCCATCTTGCCAGTTTACCAACTAACAGCTAACTTATTATGGAAAGGTTTTGACAATTCCCTGCATACCGATTAGTGAACAGCGAGCTCTTTTTTTACACTTTAAAAGTATTATCCAGTTTCTTCTTACTTCAGCTCTTTTCCTATCTTATATCATGGCATTTTGTGTTTCCCCCTTCTTTTTAATCACTTTGGCGCTCTTTTTCATTCTGTGAAGTTATAAAATCAATAAACTAACTCACTATAGCTCAGTTGATGGGGCATGAGACTCTTAATCTTAGAGCTGTGAGTTTGAGCCCCACACTGTGCAAAAGATTCCTGCATTGCAGAGGTTCTACTAGATTACATTATTTTAGACTGCTCTTTAATTGTGTATTTAAAATTTTTAAAATTTGTTTTTAACTGTTTTTGTGTGTGTGTTTTTTGGGTGGGGGCATTATTCAGCTGTTTCTGCTTATATTTTGATTATGTATTTTGTGTTTTTATGTTTTAATTTTATCTTGTGAACTGTCCTGGGACCTGCAGGTGTTGTTGTTTAGTCGTTTAGTCGTGTCCGACTCTTCGTGACCCCATGGACCAGAGCACGCCAGGCACTCCTGTCTTCCACAGCCTCCCTCAGTTTGGTCAAACTCATGCTGGTAGCTTCGAGAACACCGTCCAACCATCTCGTCCTCTGTCGTCCCCTTCTCCTTGTGCCCTCCATCTTTCCCAACATCAGGGTCTTTTCCAGGGAGTCTTCTCTTCTCATGAGGTGGCCAAAGTATTGGAGCCTCAGCTTCAGGATCTGTCCTTCCAGTGAGCACTCAGGGCTGATTTCCTTAAGAATGGATAGGTTGGATCTTCTTGCAGTCCATGGGACTCTGAAGAGTCTCCTCCAGCACCATAATTCAAAAGCATCAATTCTTCGGCGATCAGCCTTCTTTATGGTCCAGCTCTTACTTCCATACATCCATACAGCACTACTGGGAAAATACATCACTGCTGGGACCTGCAGGTATAGGGCGGTATATAAAATGACTAATAATAATAGGTGGCCCTTGGGGTCCTTTCCAACTCTACAGTTCTATGATTCTAAATGATAACTGAGACAAACTATCTGCCGTTTGTAATATCTGGGTACCTGTGATTGTGAAGCACAGCACAGTTTGAATTATGTGGGTTAATCTGTAAGGTCTGTAGGCATGAGGATTAGATTAAATCACCCCAATCTGGAGATCTGTCTGGACACTAGAGCTCCAACCAACCAAATAGATTCCAGAAGCACTTTAAGAGTGACAACAATCGACTTGTGCTAACTTGTGTGTATATGTGTTTGTTGCTAAAATGAAAGGGACACTACAGCACCCTGTCTCAGGAGATTTGTGGATCCTGTCCTATGGTTCCATGCTGATAGTCTGCACTATAATAATAATAATGATAATGATAATGATGATGATGATGATGATGATGATGATAATAATAATAATAATAATAATAATAATAATAATAATTTATTATTTATACCCCACCCATCTGGCTGGGTTTCCCCAGCCACTCTGGGCGGCTTCCAACTGAATATTAAAAACAGTACAGCATCAAACATTAAAAACTTCCCTAAAGAGGGCTGCCTTCAGATGACTACTGTATTAAAAGCATGAATCATGATTTGTGTGCCTTTCAACCCATTCTGCCAGGAAGCTTTATTTTACAACAGTGTTTAGGATTACACCATCTCTCCTCTCCTCTCCCTCCACCCCATCCCACCCCCCACCTTTCAAAACATTGATGCAGGAGATAAAAGGCGGACAAAAAGGTCATCCGGTTCTCCAAATTAGCAGGATGAGAGATGAAATCCCGCAAAATGTAATTAATGGTCTGGTTGCCAAATGAGAGCTGAACACAAGTAATTGAGAAAAGCACATCACCAACACTTATCTGGAATCAGCCAGACACCATTTAAACAAGCACTCTGAGCTTTTCAGCAGGCTTCCAAATACAAGAGCCACAAAGGATTTGGAACTCCTTTCCAAAACCGAACCTCACAAAATTATCTGCAGATAACATGTGCGGCACTTAAGACTTATTCACACTGAAGTGGGGGATCTGCGTTTGGGCTCTACCACTCAGATTGCAGGTGGGGAGCCACATCAACAAATGCTTCTCTACAGAAAAATAATGAGGTCTGATATAGTCTCTATTTTGACAGTCTAGTTTACTGTGCATAGAGATTTGGTATTTTGTTGTTGTTGAAGGATCATACTAGAACCCAGGGCTATCCAATGAAGATGAAACTTGAATAATTCGGGACAGATGAAATAAAGTGCTTCTTTTTGTAGGTAAAAGGTAAAGGTAAAGGACACCTGGATGGTTAAGTCCAGTCAAAGGCAACTATGAGGTTGCGGTGCTCATCTTGCTTTCAGGCTGAGGGAGCTGGCATTTGTCCACAGACAGCTTTCTGGGTCGTGTGGCCAGCATGACTAAACTTCTTCTGGTGCATGGAGGACCGTGACAAGTGCCCAGAGCGCACGGAAACGCCATTTACCTTCCCACTACAGTGGTACCTATTTATCTACTTGCATTGGCATGCTTTCAAACTGCTAAGAAAGGGCCGTCATTTTGGATGACTTAAGAGCATCATATTATTTCCCTGAGCTGATTTATATTTCCTTCTCAGTGTACCCTTTCATATGCAGTGGAACAACTCAGATCCAGTAACCAGTGCAGGATCCTGTCCACTGAGCCTGCCAACAGGTGCTGGGATGGCAATTTAGTTGGCGCTGGTGCTCACCAAGGTCAGCACACCAAGTGTCCCTGAACCCCTGGAATCTGAGCCCACCTATTATGCAGGTGGGAGGAAGTAAGTACCTGGAACCAAACTTCTAATGTTCCAAACAGGTGATCAGGAATATCAAATTGCAGATTAACAAAAGCTTATTTCTGCACATTGTATTGCAGCAATCCCACTGCACATTTATTAGTGTAGACATGCCTCACTGAATGTGAATGTTTAATTCCCATTTGCCAGTTTCTTCCAGATCTTTATTATAGCAACCACCAAATATATTTCAAAGCTATCTGGGGATTTTTAATTATTGTTTTAAACTGTAATAATAAATGCTTGCTGCTATTGTCCCTCCCTTTCTTTCAAAGCAATGACACACAACTAATTGAATTCACCATTTGAGTTTGGGATATTCACCTTCTGGCACACAGCTTTCAAGAGGTTACTCTTGTTTAAATGAAAATTATTACCGAGCATAAAACCCAGACACAAATGACACATCACCTTTTCACCGTTCCAGGATGATATGTGGGCAGATTTTCTGACATGCAACCCTCCAACAGCTGTCTGATCATTTAATCTGATGCATATGCTCCATCTAATCTCTCACCATGGCTAGAGAATATGGAACTGCAAACACTTTTTTGCCATGCACATTCCGCAGACTGGAATGTCCTCCTCTGAGTCAACAAAATATTTTTATATGCATTTTGATGCATCTGTTCAAGTAATCTAATGCAATTGATTGGTGATTTTTTGTAGAAATAAAAAATGCTACGTAGTGTACTGTGTAGGTGTATACTGTAATCTGATCACAAGGCATCCAAATGTTAGGTAAATGTGAGGCACCCCTTATTTCTATTTAATCATTTAATCAATTAAATGTCTGTTCCTTTGATACAAATCTCCTTTTAAACTCTCACAAGACCAAAATTCTCCAGTCTAGGATTATTTAAATTGATTAGGAGATCAGTGGGCAAATGTTAATTTGCGTGTTAAAAGCTCAGCTCTGCCAACTCACTTGGAAGCAGCAGAAGTCAAATGCAACAGCTGATATTATATAAGTATTGGAGCATTTAGAATGGTGAAACTCTAGAACAGTACAGGCAAGATGTTTTTCACTTTTAGCTAGGCTTTTGAGCTCAGAAGAAGTGACTTAGATTGTCTAGTTCACGCTAACCATACATTTGGCTTATTTTATGCATTTTATTAATTGTATTTAAGCTATCTATATACTAATCTATAATCAAAGTTTCTAAGCGGTGTACGTAAAAATGGAAAAGCATACTGTTTGAAGCATTCTGGTGTGCAGGTTCCTGATTTCAGGTGGTGGATTTCCAATTTGCCATCTTGATCTTTTTAGCCATATATCTAGGTCAGAACAGTTGGGACCAATCAGTAATATGTCCGGAATGATACCACCAGCTGCTTTCATTTCAATCTGTGCTATCAATTGCCGCCTGCTGCCACCAACAGCTGCAGGACAGTAATCTAAAAAAGCCAATTGCACAGTGACACCCACTTAGGGTGGCCACAAGCAAGTGAGGACAGGGCTCTTGGACCATTCTAAGGGAAAATGGGGTTCGAGAGAGGAGTGCACTTTTGTTTTGCCCAGATTTCACTTCCCCAAGAAGCCTGAGACCCAGAGAGGCTGAATATGGCTATCACAATGAGGTGGACAAATTTTCTTGGATCATGAAGGTATGCCCAACTATTTCATATTACAAAGACAACCCCATTTATGCACACATACAGATAGAAATGGAATGGGCAGAGAACATTTAGAACAAGGCAGATAATCTGATAATTAATAGTGATTACCTCTTTCCCATCTTAAGTCACATCAGGGGGAAAGGTGGGGCATAAATAAATTAATAATAACAACAACAACAATTTCTAAAAGGATTCCAGGAAGTCACCACTAGGAAACAAACGAAGAAGTAGAGTTGTACATTGTTATATGAACGGAATGCGTTCCAGGAGTTCATTTGATTCCTGGAACCATTTGAAAACCAAGGCACGGCTTCCAATTGGCTGCAGGAGCTTTCTACAGCCAATCGGAAGCAACGCCGGATGTTTGGCTTCCAAAAATCATTTGAGAACTGGAACACTAACTTCCGGTTTTCAGCCAAAACGTTTGGCAACTAAGCTGCTTGTCAACCAAGGTACGCCTGTATTCTGTGAGCTTGTTGTAAACCATAATCTTCAAAGATTACAACAAAATTACCAGTAGGGGGAACACTCATGAAAATTGTCAACATGAGCATTAAAAAAAAAGGTACAGGAAAGAATCACGGAGAGGAGACTGGATTGATTCTATGATTACTCCCTGTTGTTGTATGGAAAAGGAACAGAGCAGAGCACAGGGGTTCAGCCCCTGGAACCTCCACTTCAAAAAGGATTAGTAGCAGGTGATGGAGAACTTTGCTTGGAATATTGGAGAGCTGCTGCCAAGCAAGAGGAGATAAGGCTGGGATAGGTGGATAAATAACCTGGCCTGGACTACATGCACACCACCCATTTAAGAGTCATGGCTCCCCCCCCCAAAGAATTCTGGGAACTGTAGTGTTACGGGCATACACAGAACCCTTAACAGCACCCCGGATCCTCCATGACAGTTAAAGTGGTGTAATAGTTCTTTGTCTTTGTCCATGGAGTTTTCTTGGCAGGGATACTGGAGTGGCTTGCTGGTTCCTGCTCCAGGTGGATCACGTTTGGTCAAAACTCTCCACTATGACCTGTCCATCTTGGGTGGCCCTGCACGGCATAGCTCATAGCTTCTCTGAGTTATTCAAGCCCCTTCACCACGGCAAGGCGGTGATCCAAGACTCCCTGGAAAAGACCCTGATGTTGGGAAAGATGGAGGGGACAAGGAGAAGGGGACGACAGAGGACAAGATGGTTGGATAATGTTCTCGAAGCTACCAGCATGAGTTTGACCAAACTGCGGGAGGCAGTGGAAGACAGGAGGGCCTGGCGTGCTCTGGTCCATGGGGTCACGAAGAGTCGGACACGACTAAACAACAACAACAATAGTTCTTTAACTTCATGGTGTGGATGTGACCTGTGGCTCTGCCCCTCCCCACAAGCCAGGATTTTAGCTTTTGTAAGTCTAGCTCTCTGGAATCAGTTACCAGCTGATATCACACCGGCACCTACTAAGGATAGTGAAGAAACAGTTCCCAGCATTCTTTGGGAGGCGAGGAACATGCTTCGAAATTGCTCTGGGGGTATGGTGTGTACATGGCCAAAATATCTCGCCTCTAGAGGGCAGTGCTTGTCAAGCTGGAGAATGGGCTTTCCCCACCTCTTAGACCTTCATCTTTTCTCCATCCTAATCAGATTTCAAGTCTCTAGCACATAGCAAAGAAGGTGAGTCCTGCAACTGCTTCCATTAGGAAGGATAAATTCTCCCCATTGCAAATCAATCATTTGCCCTTTTTTTCTATACATGTGAATTATTCACTACCTTCTCTTTTGGCAATGCGTGTCCTGTAAGTGGCTTCTGTAGCCCTGTTCAGAAAGCCTCATCTCTTTCCCCAGGCATATAAATTTCAAAAACATGTTTGAGTCCTTAATTTTTTCAAGAACCCCCCCCCCCCCATAGTTCACAAACAAATAACAGTAACAACCTCGACAAGCTGCAGTGTGTACATTGGGTGCATTTACATTATGTTTGAGGTCTTTTTGAACATGGACACTTCTGGTTTCAATTTCAGTCTGACATTATGTTTAACTGGTGTTTCTATCACTAACGTGGGCTGCTTTAGGGGGAAGTATGGGATATAAATATTAATAGCAATGATATTGCTATTAATGATATAAAATGGAACTTTTATTATCAGGCATCTGTACAGAACTCTCTTAAATAAACATGTTAGGAGGAAACCAGGCGATCTGGCATTATACATACCGTACTTTTCCATGTATAAGACTAGGGTTGTTTTTTTTACTAAAAAATAATGTTAAAAGGGGGGGTAGTCTTATACATGGGAGCAATCTCCCCCCATTTTCTTAATTTTGAGTCGCCAAAAATAGGGGTCGCCTCATACACAGGGTGTGGGGGTGTGTGGGGGTGTTATACACAGAAAAATACAGTATATTGTTTTTAGAAAAATAGAAATGGCAGGTGGGTGAGGGGAAGAAGAGAAGCAGAATCAGTGTCCATGGTCCATGGTATATTCCTGTCCAGAGCTAAAAGCAGTGGGAGGATTTTCATCAGGGCTGTGATACTGGAGTGGGGGCTAAGCACTGCCCCTTGCCATGTGTCATAGTTCAGATTCCCCCCCCCCCCCCTTTTAAACAAAGAAATACAGTGGTACCTCACAAGACAAATGCCTTGCAAGATGGAAAACTCGCAAGACGAAAGGGTTTTTTGTTTTTTGAGCTGCTTCGCAAGATGATTTTCCCTATGGGCTTGCTTCGCAAGACGGAAACGTCTTGCAAGTTTGTTTCCTTTTTCTTAACACTGTTAATACAGTTGCGACTTGACTTCGAGGAGCAACTCATAGCACGCGGTGTGGTAGCCTTTTTTGAGGTTTTTGAAGACTTTGGTGATTTTTGAAGCTTTTCCAAAACTTTTCCGACACTGTGCTTCGCAAGACGAAAAAAACCGCAAGACGACAAAACTCGCGGAACGAATTAATTTCGTCTTGCGAGGCACCACTGGAACACACCCCACCCTGCCCCAGGTATCCTTTCATTCCCATCTCCTACGTGGAGCCTGAATCTGGTCTACAGGCTCAACAGACCACAGGTGCCTAGACTTCCTTAAGTGCTTTCCAAAATACGGGACTGACTATCAACCACAGTACTTAGAAAATGTATTTGGCTGCGGGATGCAGGTGTTCAACAGGTGTGGCATCCCCTCACCAGGGTATCTTGTATGCTGGGAAAAGTTTGGCCTGCTGAACAACCACCCCACAGCTGTTAAAGGCACAGGGCCTCTGCCAGGAACAACCAGCAGCAGCAAAAAAAAGAGAGAGGCAGCAGCCGTACCTGTTGCTTTTAATTAGAGACCAACAGCTCAAGGCTCTTATGTGTGCTTTAGAAAGTGAATGGGGAGCAGCCATTCTGGAATTGTCATGCTGAGACCCATCCCATTAGATGGTGCAGCTCTCCTTTCACTGTTAGCTAATCTACTGTGGATCTCATGTATTTGGTCATCCCAATAAACCTCCATTTTTGAGGGGGCCGCTGCTACACAGTTGGTTACCAAATATAGATGTGTAACACTTGGATACTGCTTGTAGTTCTTAGGTAATCTTCTTCAGTCAAAGGATTATGAGGGCTTAGGAAATAAAGCAGCAGCCTTTCACCTGCCCAGCGGCTCGCTGCGGTCTCTTGCTATGGCGCT
This sequence comes from Podarcis muralis, assembly GCF_964188315.1. Classification (NCBI taxonomy): domain Eukaryota; kingdom Metazoa; phylum Chordata; class Lepidosauria; order Squamata; family Lacertidae; genus Podarcis; species Podarcis muralis. The sequence goes on from NC_135662.1 coordinate 27,065,651, forward strand.
GCTTTCGTTTGTTTCAAACAGGACGTGTCTCTGCCACAAGATGCCTCGCATGACGCGCAGTGAGCTTTGGGGAGAGAGGCCTGGCTAATCAAGAGATTAGGTGCCTTTTAAACACAGGTGCTGTAAAACGAGCCTTCCATAGGAAACCCACACTTTGCAAACAGGGTGGGTACCAGTTTTTTTGGGGGGAACTCATAGATTTTTGCACGTCAGACTGTCAGAGACAGAACAAATTATTTTGGGGCTTTCTGGCCATGCAGTTGACCCTTGCAATATTATTTAACGGGCCCCTTGTGCATTTACCCATACAACTGCACATCTCGCTTCCTGTAAATCGTCAGTGGCAGCCAGGGCCGGCCTGCCCATGAGGCAAGGGGAGGCAACTGCCTCGGGCAGTAGGATCCACAGGGGCGGCACAGCCAGCCTCCAAGGTACACATTGCTTGCTGTCAGTGCCACTGCTGTGGTGCCAGCAGAAACTGCAGGGCACTCCTTGGAGACTGGATCTAACTCCTCCTTGGGAGCCCCCCCCCCATGCTACCTCCACAGTGGCCTCTTGGTGAAAAGAAGGTACAGTCATACCTCATGTTACGTCCGCTTCATGTTACGTTCTTTCAGGTGGCGACCCGGAAGTACCGGAAAGGGTTACTTCCGGGTTTCGCCACTCACGCATGTGCAGACGTGCAAAATGATGTCTCGCGCATGTGCAGAAACAGCGAATTGCGACCCACGCAGACGCGCCGCTGCAGGTTGTGCTCTTTTCATGTTGTGAATGGGCCTCCGGAATGGATCCCATTTGCAACCAGAGATACCACTGTACTGCTGCTGCTGGAGACCCACCTCTAAGGAAGAAATGGTGAGGCTTGCCCTCAGGGGTCCCTCAGACTCTGTACCTGCCCAGTGTAATTCAGAGTAGGCCCATTCCACCCCACAATGGCCTTTGATTCCTAGTTGAACTGCCAGCTAAGGCTGATTTGATTCCCGTCCTGTTCTGGTGTTGATCTTTATTCTCCTCCACTTGTCCCTGATGTGGTAAGAATGGAGGTGAATTCTTACCACACTGATGTAGATCTTCACTCACTCCTTCTTCTCTGGTGGGAGGGAGGTGCCATTTTGTGGTTTGCCTCAGGTGCCAAAATGTCTTGAGCCAGCCCTGGTGGCCGCACCCTGGGGGAAGAAATGGTAAGGGGCACAGAATGGGCAAATGGTTGTGAGAGAAAGAAAAATAACAGCATATACTAACCATGGGAGGTCAGAAATTTGGGGGTGGGGGAGCTCTTTGTTACTTATTACTCCTGCTTGGAATAAGTTACATTCCAATTATAATTATATATAAACTGTTTTACTTCTTTTTAATTGTATTATTACATTGCTGTAACCCACTCTGAGAATTTACAGCAGAGAGCAAGGAAGAAATCTGAAAATTCGATAAAATAAATATGCTCACTTACTTGCAACATACTCTGTGGGCAGGACTGGCCCTCCATTTAGGCTGATTTTGGGAGTAGCAAATGGTTAGTTATTTAAGGTATTATTGTTGTGCTGCCAGAGCGAAGCATACACGGGGATTTTTATTTTTATTTTGCTTTGAATGCCAAAATAATGTGACCATCCTTGAGAACTAAGCACTTTGACATTAAGGGCATTAATGCAATTAATGTGCATGTTAAAATAAATATTGGGGGGGGGGCAACATACCTTGGAAGGAGCTTAGCCCTCCCCTCCGCAGATGTGGCCCTGAGGGATGGCAGGTGCTGAAATCTTATTTTATCTGAGGCCCTTGCAAGTAACCTGCTCTCTTGTCAGAAACTTTAAATAATACTGCCAGCTTCTGGAGAGAAGACCAGAAAGGACTCAAGGAAATATGCAGTTCAGTTTAATAAGGAAACAGTAGAGGCCAACAGGAACGAGCTTCAAATATGCTGTGGGTAGGGAGCTATTGTGAGGACATCCACCAGCTTCTGATTTGTGAGAGACACTGCCAAGCTAAAGCTTTAGTTTTTCTTCTTTTAAAACCATCACTATGATAATACATGGTGACCAGATGAAAAAAAGGACAGAGCTCCTGCAGCATTAATAGGTGTGTAGAAGAGGACACTTCAGTAGGTTCAGCACAGTGCTGGCGAACCAAAGTGGTATCATCCAGATAATCCCTGACCACTACCCATGGCAAGGGCTGATGGGAGTTGTAGTCCAACAGGATCTGGAGGTCAGCCTTGTTCTCGATGTTGCTGGACTTGAGATCCTATCAATCCCAGCCAGCATAGCCAGTGGTCAGAATGATGGGAACTGTAGTAGCAGAAGCAACATCTGGAGGGTCCCAGGTTCCCCACCCCTAGCGTAGTGTGACAAGCTACACCTGCTGAAATTCTACCTTCCACACAACTATTAGGGGTGCAGGAGTTCTGTCCTATTTTGCCTCTGGACGCCCCTAGCTTCTTCATTATTGCACCCCCAGTGAGTTTTGTGGCTGAGTGGGAATTTGAACTCTGGGCTCCCCGATCCCAGTCGGACCCTTTAGCTACTGCATCACATGGGTTGCCAGTGTAGAAAATGGAATATATGATAGCTTGTCACTCAAGGTTGGGTAAGGCTTCATCTGAAAATTCCTCTTCCACAAATGGCACAGGAACTTTCGGTCTTTCTCCCTAGCGCCAATGCTAGCTAGGGTTTCGGCAAATGAGCACTGACTGCCACCTCAGTTTGCTCAGTTCGACGGCGTCAAAGGATTAAGGTGCTGACGGATGGCACGTGTATTAGATCATCTCGCCTTCTAATCAGCATTACTGTGCACTCTGATTCCATCTCCCACATGCAATCGCTCAGTGAAGGGGGCTGGGCTAGCTGGCTGGCAGGCAGGCAGATACCCATAGGAGAGTTTCTTCTTTCTGAACATTGTTGAAGCTTCAGAATTTTAAGTGTGTTAGGTGGACTTGACTTCACTTGGATTCTTTCCATTTCCCCCATTTTTATTATATGGACTTAGCATCTAAATATATATATATACTTATTTATTTGGAGTATTTATACTCCATCTTTTAATCACATGATCCTCAAGCCAGCTTGCCACAAGTTCAATAATACACACACACACACACAAAAAAAAACAGGTAGGGAAAGCCCACTTTTTGATTGCTCATTTTTATTTTGGTCAATTGCAAAGCCTCTTTCTGAGCCCTGCTCTTCAGTTGCATCTAAGCAGCCAATATCAATCAGATTGATATCAATCAGAGTAGTTCAGCCAGTTGAAAGCTGGGGGGGGGGGCTCCGTTTTCCTGACACCTCTGTGACATTTTGGCATTTCAGCCAGCCATAGCTTCACCACCACAGCCTTCCCATGTGCTGCGACAAAGAAATTCTCAAGCTGGGCAGACTCCACCCCCCCCAACATGATTCCATACCTTTGCTTGGTACAGTGGTACCTCGGGTTACATACGCTTCAGGTTACAGACTCCTCTAACCCAGAAATATTACCTTGGGTTAAGAACTTTGCTTCAGGATGAGAACAGAAATCGTGCTCCAGCAGTGCGGCAGCAGCGGGAGGCCCCATTAGCTAAAGCGGTGCTTCAGGTTAAGAACAGTTTCAGGTTAAGAACGGACCTCTGGAACGAATTAAGTACTTAACCCGAGGTACCACTGTACTTTTGCCTACTTTGTCCGTGTAGCCATAAGAGTCAACAAGAGGATTGCTTTATGTTAGTAAATCTAACATTTTATTTCAGTGTTGCGGCTGTGAGTCTCTGTAGTTTAGATCCACTACAGACATTTATAAATATGCATGCATTTATTAACTACACTTGTAAATGTTTCTTCTCCTAGAGAGGAGGAAGTAACATATTACAAACACTAGCGCTCGATATTTGCTTGATATCGTTCCTTTCCATGTTTAGAATGTAAACTGCAGTAGCCACTTGCAACTTGAAAAGTGTTTGATATCTGTGATAACTTCTTGAGCTTGCAACATGCAAATGCCAACTTCTTTAGACAAGTCAGTAGAGCATGAGACTCTTAATCTCAGGGTCATGGGTTCAGTCAAGCAGCATGTTTGGCAAAAGATCCCTGCCTTGCAGGGGGGTTGGACTAGATGACCCTCATGGTCCCTTCCAACTCTACCATTCTATGATTCTATGAATTCCTGCTGCAAATCTTAGCTTCAGTTCTAATGCTTTTATGAAAAGGCACCTGGTTCAGCTGCATAAAATGGGAGCCTGGAGAGAAATATAATTAGGGAGAGTAACAGTACTGCGATTTCTCCCCTATATATTAGGAAATAGTCTTACAAAGAGCAGAATTCTATTTATGTACTTCGTGGGGTCGTTGCCAACCAGGGGTTGCTTTAGCAAATTGTGTAATTCTATAATCTACAGCTGAAATACCAGCTGGCTTCTAGCTTTCCTACGGTGGAGCTTTGCCTATTTCAGCTGGTAATCCGGAAGCAAACTGCAGACTGGATTTACAGTGCCAGGTCACGCAGGGATCTCTTGCTTTTCCCTTCTCTTAGAGGTCATTTCCCTTGGCAAGCAACCCTTGTCGCTTGCCCAGTCCATGTCTAAAAAAAGCAGCTGTGGTGTGGAACTCCTTCTTCAGATGCACTTCTCCACTGGTGGTAAGAAGGTCCAGGAATCCACCTGTCTTTCTGGAGCTCAAGGAATAAGCCCTTAAAGTGTAAATACTCCTAGCCTGAAACCAGATCAGGAGCATTTACATCTTAAAGACTTATGAAGGTCCTTGGGACATTCATGGAGACTCTTTGTGCCTCACCATGGGGAGATGTGGGTTGGTTACTGTGTTCTTAAGCCTTGGGTCTGCAGATGTTACTGGACTGCAACTCCATCATCCTCAACTAGCCTAGCCAAATGGTCAGGAAAGATGGGAGTTGTAATCCAGCAACATCTAAGGCTGAAGAACACTGGGTTAGTTCAAGTTGTTTTGAATTCTTATCAGCAGTCATGGAATTCTTTTATGCCTGGTTTAGAGGTTACCATAGCACTATGGAGAGCTGCTTTCCTACAGCTTGATCCCACAATGCTCATCTAATATTTCAAGACCATAATCGTTTTCAAACCTTCCCAGCTACTGGCAGAAGGTGCTCTGGGTTCACTTTTTTTTAAGGCACTCTCCACTCCTTTTATCCACCGGTTGAGTTCCTGTAGCATCACGGGCTTGGGAACATTCCAACTGTTCAGAGGTTTCAGCTGTCAGCACACAGGTCTTGAGCACAGATTGGGCTGCGAAGAGATACAGAGAAAATGAGAGCCAATGCTATTGCTGCAGTCACCAGCTGTTTGTTTTCTGTCTCTAGTGAATGAAGTGAATGGGGAGGTGGCAATGACCACCAACTTGGATACTAGCCATGATAGCTATGCTCTACCTTCAGTGCTGGAGGCAATATTAGGGTTGCCATATTTCAAAAATGAGAACACCCCAAAAGTCCAGGATAAACCTCTGCCTTTTGGAAACTCCCCCCAGACATCAATTCCGCTTTTGAATTCCTGGTAATGTATGGCAGCCCTAGGCAATTTTGGTGCTATTGGCCCTTTAAGATTCGTTTATGGAAATGGGTTCCAGTGGTTCTCAACCTGTGGGTCCCCAGATGTTGTTGGACTACAACTCCCATCATCCCTGAGCTCTGGCCTTGCTAGCTAGGGGTGATGGGAGCTGTAGTTCAACAACACCTGGGGACCTACAGGTTGAGAAAGGCTGGGTTAGACCCTCAGAAATAATGAGCTTCCATACAGCTGTCTCCCATTAAGGCTTCAAGGCCGGTGTCACAAGGTAATTGGCTGGAAGACGGGAATGGGTCTAAGTTCCCATAAAACCTGGATTGGTGGGAGCTCTTGGCAGCCAGCCAAGCTGAGGTCAGTGTCAATTTGGGTTTTTGAGAGTATCTTGTTCTGTTGCTCAGCCTACTGAGATTTAAGTGTTAGCGTTTATGTTAATTAGCTGGGTAAGTTAGTGTTTGTTGTTTTCTTACCTTCTGAGCTATTTTAATCTGTGTAATTGTTTGGAGTTTTTCTGTCTCGTAGAGTTTTGCTTTAGTAAAGTCTGTGTATGGTTTGGAATTTGGAATTTGGTCTGGTCTGAGTTCCTGAACCCTTTAATTTTGACCACACTTTTCAGAGCAAAGGTCATCCACCACAGCAAGATGTGAATCACAGGTAGGGAGAGGTGCTGTTGCACTCAGGTTCTGCTTGCGGGCTTCCCACAAGCATCTGGGTGGCCACTGTGAGAACAGGATGCTGGACTAGATAGGCCTTTGGGTTCTTCATATGTTCACTAGATGGTATTGACCATTGTTAGTCCTGATAATGTACCATCTCTCCTCACCCACTCCAGAAGGTAGAGGAAATTGCGAGCTAACAGGTTTTTCAAGAACAAAGTGTGCTATGCTATACTTTGGGAGCTAAGTGGCCTCAAGGGAAGGAACTCATTCTCCAAGGGCCGTGAACTAGTTGCACCCATGACCTCTGTCAACAGGCAGATAGTCATACATATGGCATTTTGTGCAATGCACTGAATGGCTCCTACAACCCTGATGGCTTTCTGCTTGCATACCTATTATTGTTGTTTAGCGTTAGTTTACCTGGGAGCATGGAATTTGTTACATCACTAATGGGGGAGTCAAGGTAGTTTGCCCTGGGCTCCTTGCCCCATTGCTGAACTTTCTTCACAACTTAAGTCACTTGTTCTCTTGCTGACACTACCTTCCTCTCATGGAAAAGATTCTAAATCACCACCATCATCTTTATTGCTAAACCCTTAAGCTAGAAACATCTGTTTTAAATAGCAGTATTGCACCCAGTCATTGCACTTGGCCATATCCTAGCCAAAAGGAAGCAGTCATCTTTTTGATCAGGTGACATCTGTTTTTATGGAAAGAATGCAGTTGCTACTTTGCTCCATCATGGTTTCACCTAGCTAACTTACCTGCTTCTATAATGGGTGGAGAGGAAAAGGGGGTCAACAGGAGAGGTGGAGAGAAATGAGAGAGAAGACACAGTTGTGAAATGGACAATACCAGTAAGGTGGAGAGGAGAGAAACGTGAACCTGATAATGGAAGGCAAGATGATATGACAGGGCAGGTGTTGGGGGAAAGTAATATGGTCAGAGCAGAGACAGGAAGATGATCCTGGCTTCACTTTGGTAGACTGGAGTGAAGTTACATTTGGACCCCAGACAGATGGAAAGTAGGTAGCTCATTAGTAACACTTGCACTTCTTCTGGCTCAGCTGGCATGAAGGACACTTTAAGGGCTTAAAGGTCCAGGCAGGCATTTAGTGGAATGCATTTGTGGCAGAATGGCCACCTTAATTATTTCAGCGACTTTATTGCCTGAGGTGCCCTAATTCACTACAGAGCGAAATGGCAGAACAGTCAATGGCAACATGCATCACATTTTTGCCTCCCCTGGAAGCACCACTTCCTAGATTTTTGTTATTCCCAAAAGTTATGATTTTTTGTTATTTTTGTTATTCCCAAAGTTATGAATCGCAGCTAAAATTAATTTGATCTATTTGATTTATAACCCCTGTCTGCTTTGACCAGCTTCAACCCTTTCTCACATACCTCCTGTTGGTTAAAATGTACACAAACAACTCAACCAGTGGGTGAAGCTGATGAGTGGAGCTTATTCAAAAAGGTGACTGGCTTTGTTTCCTTGCTCCAAAGGTCCCATCCACTTAGGGCCCCCTGTGCTGCAAGAGCTATCCTCATGCAAAAACTACAGCTGCATGCCAAACCATTTTTAAAGGCGCAGCTACAGGGACTAGCTGAAAAACTGACAACCTTGCTTCTCTTCTCTATGAAGCAATTGGCATTGTCTTGGCTTTAAGGCTGCTTCAGTTGACCAGTTTATTAGGCATTCATGCTGGTTTGCTTGTGGGGAGGTTATCTGGCATTGCATCAAGCAATTGTTATCTCAGACTTTTAAATGCCTATTCCTTTCGCTTTCCTTCATTGCTTTGTATTTTAAAACAATTAATGAGCCACTGAGCCATTCTACCTTCCTCCACAGTATTTTTTTTTAAAAAACTTAAGAAGTAGGTTTTTAAACATAAATAGGCCTAGGTCTGACTACATCTCCAGCTGTGTGAGAAAAACGAAAACCTCAAATTTCTGAATGAAATTACATGCCTTCTCCCATATACTCCACATCAGGGATTCCATCATCTTGGATCACTGACCAAGTTGGTTGGACCTGATGAGAATTGGGGACCAACAGTCTCTAGGTGGCCACAGATTTGCCACCCCTGCTCTAAGCTCTACCTCTCTTTTAAATCAGAACCAGTGAAGGCGGTGAAGGTCCTGTGTGTGCCTGGAGGTGTTTGGAGGATGGATGGCAGCTAACAGATTGAGGTTGAATCCTGATAAGACAGAAGTACTGTTTTTGGGGGACAGGGAGTGGGCAGGTGTGGAGGACTCCCTGGTCCTGAATGGGGTAACTACCAGGTGTGCAGCCTCGGAGTCATTTTGGATTCACAGCTGTCCATGGAGGCGCAGGTTAATTCTGTGTCCAGGGCAGCTGTCTACCAGCTCCACCTGTTACACAGGCTGAGACCCTACCTGCCCGTAGACTGTCTCGCCAGAGTGGTGCATGCTCTAGTTATCTCCCATTTGGACTACTGCAATGCGCTCTACGTGGGACTACCTTTGAAGGTGACCCGGAAACTACAACTAATCCAGAATGCAGCAGCTAGACTGGTGACTGAGAGCGGCCGCCGAGACCATATAACACCGGTCTTGAAAGACCTACACTGGCTCCCAGTACGTTTCCGAGCACAATTCAAAGTGTTGGTTCTGACCTTTAAAGCCCTAAATGGCCTCGGTCCAGTATACCTGAAGGAGCGTCTCCTCCCCCATCGTTCAGCCCGGACACTGAGATCCAGCGCTGAGGGCTCTTCTGGCGATTCCCTCATTGCGAGAAGTGAGGTTACAGGGAACCAGACAGAGGGCCTTCTCGGTAATGGCGCCCACCCTGTGGAATGCCCTCCCTTCAGATGTGAAGGAAATAAGCAGCTATCTTATCTTTAAAAGAGATCTGAAGGCAGCCCTGTTTAGGGAAGTTTTTAATATTTAATGCTGTATTGTTTTTAACACTCGATTGTGAGCCGCCCAGAGTGGCTGGGGAAACTCAGCCAGATAGGCGGGCTATAAATAATAAATTATTATTATTATTATAAGTGTAGTCTCTGTCCTGTGTATTGAGGCAGAACTACAGGGCAGGTGCTACTAGAGAAAAGATTAAAATGAAGTTACTTTGCAATATAGTCTTGGTGCACAACCAGGAAGCATTTTCAAAAGAGGATAAAACAGCTGATGTTTTGAATTGGACCCTGTCAGGAACCTGGTCTCTTGGGTCTTAATCCCCATGAAAGCTCTCTTTTGTCCACAGGTACAATTACTGTGTTCTAGTCTGCCATTCTGCTTTGATCTCTTTATGACTAGGTCTCTGCTGCAAGAAAATTAAATGCCAAGCCCGGGGTGTGCAATTGAGTCACTCACTGAAAATAGGCAGGTAGGGATCTTGTCTGTTGCTGGCTGATACCTCATCTCCTGTGAAGTTAAATGAAGGGAAACTAGCTATATATATAAAGCACACCTTAGAAATAATGTCTATTTAAACAAATTGTAAATGAATGTTTACAACTGCCAAAGTAGACTCCAGCATAGATGTTGCTTTCATGATCACTCCTGGTTAATTGTTGCATATAACGAAAGTGAATCTGAAAGGAAACTTCCTCAAAGGGAAGCGCCTGATTCTACAGGTGAGAGAGGTGATAAGGATGCTTCACTATTCTGTACAAGAGGGAAACTTCTGATGTTGCAGCAATGTGGGGGGCTGGTGGGCAGGAATAGACACTGCATGTTCTGAAATATTCCTCCTCTTCAGTGCTGTCATTAAGTAATTTTAGACTCTGAATTTAATGATCTCCTGGGGGAAGGGCTCTTTAGATAGTAATGCATATTAAGTTCACTTACTGCAAAATGTTGTAAGCTAGCCCTGAATGGTTGGGGTCCCTGGGCCTCTGCCACGAAGTCCTACCCTGATGGTACCACAGCTCCTTCTGCATAGAAACTGAAGAGTACACTGTGTGTGCGTTTATCTGAAGGAATGTCTGGCTGTGAGTGGAGATGGCAAGGCAAGGAATATTGTAGAGCTGGGAAAGGTACAGAAAACTGGGAATAAAATGATCAAGTGGCTAGAGCAAACCCCCGCCTATGAGAAAACGTCACCACATTTGGGGCTCTCTATATTTATATTTTAAGTTAGTATGGGAGTGCATGATAGAGGTGCACAGTCGACTTGCATCTTGTGTGTGGGTTATGTTTGAGGGATGACTCATATATACAAAAACCACATCTATGCAATCCAAACGACTTGTAACCTCCCCATGCAAGCATCCTTCCTTTCTGGAGCCAGCTTTTATTTTAAGTTCTCCACCTTGCTTATCAGGATCTGGAAGGCTCCTGCGAGATCTCACGAGGCTGTCCGAGATCTCATGAGATCCTCTCAGAGCCCAGTAAGCAAATCTGAGATAAATCTTTGGCCCCCTTTAGTTAGTGGACTGAAGATACGACAGCATTCACAACTCATTGCTTGCAGACATATACTTTATATGGACAAGTATAATGATATATTTGGAATGTGTTTATAAGATAAACAAACAGGTTAAGCCTCTTGGGCTTGCTGATCAAAAGGTTGGCAGTTCGAATCCACACAATGGGGTGAGCTGTTGCTCTGTCCCAGCTCATGCCTACCTAGCAGTTCAAAAGCAGTACAAGTAGAAAAATAGGTGCTGCTGTGGCAGGAAGGTAAACGGTGTCTTTGTGTGCTCTGGTTTCCATTGCGCCAGAAGTGGTTTTGTCATGCTGGTCACATGACCTGGAAAGCTTTTTGTGGACAAACGCTGGCTCCCTTGGCCTGAAAAGCGAGATGAACTCTGCAACCCCATAGTTGCCTTTGACTTGACTTAACTGTCCAGGGGTCCTTTACCTTTACCTTTATATTTGGAATGTGTTTATAAGATAAACAATATGTTAATAAATAACCATAACTGTATTTGGATAATAAAAACACTTTATAGGGTTGCGATGTGTCCTCTTTTTCCAGGATGCATCCTCTTTTTCAGGGGTAAAATTTCTGCCTAGGTGGATTTTTTAAATTTGCCAAAATCTTGCTGGCTATACTGGGGCATAGACATAACTGATGGCTGAAGACTTGCTTTCCTCATCTCTTCTCCTAACCCCCTCAGGAATATATCACACCTTCTATAGCCTACATACAGTAGAGGTTTTTAAATGAGAGTCGTCATAGCATCCTCTTTTTTGCTCTTCAAAATATGGCAGCCCTAATTACATATATCCTAGGCAAGCATATATGAAATTCTAGTTTTTGCCTATATAGTGATATAACTTTTTCTTTTATTTAATTCAATTCAATGGAGATACTTTGAATAAACAATTAAAATTTTAAAAATGCCGGAGCATTTAAAAGCTCTTTCCACACTGGAAAACCCAGTGCAGGAAGAGCTTTTCAGTTCTCCACACTGTATGCATTTAATTTGTGCAATTTCAACTGGCCAGCTGTCAACCATGTAAAACTGAAACTGAGCAAATTCAAGTTTAAAATGTTCAAGTTGTGAGTTGACTGAATTAGGTGTGGAGAATGTGAATAGAAAAGCTTTTTCTCTCCCTTCCTCGTACTGTTAGAATTCACGGCTGAACGTTGGAAGATTCAGGAGAGACAAGAGAAAGTGGCTGCTAGCGCAAGGGAAAGGTTCTGCCAGTAGTGCCTGAGGAGGCAGTATTTCATTTGTTTATTTATTAAATGCAGTGCTTTTTTCTGGGGAGATACAGGGGTACGCATACCCCCAAACATTTTGTGAATCTAACAGGAGAAGATTCTCTAGCATGGTGAATTGTCAGTTCCGTTGCCAACCCTGATGGTGGCCTCAGTACCTGTCACGGTGTTTCCTGAGTCTCAGACGGAAGCGGGCGTTTAATGTGTGAAGTAGGAGTTGGAATCTAGCATGGTGATTGGTCAGTTTCATTGTTACCACCTCTGATGGTGGCTTCCTTTCCTTTCCTTTCCTGGTGTTTCCTGAGTCTCAGACAGAAGCGTGTTAGTGCACACAACCTCATGCCAATGTGGAAGTTACTGTGAGCTGTCAGCTGTGTAATATGAGGTAATACATGTTCTTTGTACCTTTGCCCATTTACTGTATTTATTTCTCCCAATTTGAACTATAAAATGGTCATTTTCTTGAATCAAAATGAAAGTACCCCTAAACATTTTTTTTTAAAGAAAAAAGCACTGATTAAATGTATAACTTTCCTCTAAAGTAATAATAATACAGTGGTACCTCGGGTTAAGAACTTAATTCGTTCTGGAGGTCCATTCTTAACCTGAAACTGTTCTTCACCTGAAGACCACTTTAGCTAATGGGGTCTCCCGCTGCTGCTGTGCCACCGCCGCACGATTTCTGTTCTCATCCTGAAGCAAAGTTCTTAACCTGAGGTACTATTTCTGGGTTAGCAGAGTCTGTAACCTGAAGCATCTGTAACCAAGGTACCACTGTAATAATAACTTATTATTTATACCCTGCCCATCTGGCTGGGTTTCCCCAGCCACTCTGGGCGGCTTCCAACAGAATATTGAAATACAATAGTCTATTAAACATTAAAAGCTTCCTTATACAGGGCTGCCTTCAAATGTCTTCTAAAAGTCTGGTAGTTCTTTTTCTCTTTGACATCTGGTGGGAGGGTGTTCCACAGGGCGGGTGCCACTACCGAGAAGGCCCTCTGCCTGGTTCCCTGTAACCTAGCTTCTCACAGTGAGGGAACTGCCAGAAGGCCCTCAGAGCTGGACCTCAGTGTTGGGAGGAGGCCAGTATGCCTCTGAATGCCAGTTCCTGGGAATCACAGGTGGGGAAAGTGTGGGGGAACTTGGGTCCTGCTTGCAGGCTTCCCATGGGCATCTGGTTGGCCACTGTGAGGACAGGATTCCTGCCTAGATGGGCCTTTGGTCTGATCCAGCAGGGCTCTTCTTAGGTTCTTATGAATGCTTAATCCTTCTCCTGCCGGATGCTTCCCCAAGTCACTCCCCAATATGCTTTCCCCTATCACATTCCTCCCAGCACACATTGGCAACTGGTGTAAAGGTGTCCTGTCCCCCCTGGGGAAATCAACAAGGGAGGGGGTAGTTAGATATTCCAGCTGCCTCCGGTCATCCCATTCCAAAGCTGTGTTTGTATTGAAGCAGCCGCCGCTGAGGCTTCAATACATGTATTTGCGTGTAATGCGTCATTTGGTTCTGAAAGCAGCCCAATGCACGAAAAAGACCACAAGTCAATTAAATTTTTTAAAAGGTAATGGTTAAAAATAGACATTCCCTTGGTGGTTCTTTTAGGACACGTTGTTATATTCCCTGACAATGCTATGAGATAAACTGTCCTGGTTTACTTATGAGTGACAGCTGGGCAAGCGGTGGTATAGGTGCTGTGGAAATAATAATAATGTGCTCCCACCAATTTATTTAATTATTATATTTGTATCTCAACCATCTTCCAGGTTGCTTAAGGCAGTGGGCTCAAGGGTTCTCCCATTTTGTTTGTTAACAGCACTTTTATCTCACCCTTTAAGCCCCCATAAGGCTCCCAGAGCAGTCAGACTTGCTGTGACATGACACAAAAGGAAAAGTGGATTGGGAGGGAGGAGGAGAAAATAAACCCCACTTGTGGTTTTACCCTCACAGCAGCTTTGTGAGTTGGGTTAGGCTGAGAGAGGGAGTGGCTGACACAGCCTACCTCACAAAGCTGCTGTGAGGGTACAACCACAAGTGGGGTTTATTCCCGCCCTCTCCCTGAATGTTGTTGAGTATTGTTGTCCCCAAGAACATCAAGATGCATCTCCATGCCAATCATAAATGAATCAATAATTTAATTTAGAGTTTAGGCTACCAGATGGAGTCAGGCTATGGATGGATAATAATGTAAGGAGGAATCTAATTGCCACAAATTTGAACAACCTCTACATCAGTTGCATTTGCCTCTGCATTTAAACTGAAATTGATTTATAATCTTTCTTAAAATTACCGTCAATGCCATGGAGATTTGCATGCTGATTATTTGCATATTTTTTGATATGTAAAAAGATTAACCCTTTTTGGTGATTGGTGAGGAGAAATATACAACAGAAAGGATATAAGTTCCCTGCAGTTCTCTAGTTCTTTAGCTTTTAAATTATCTTAAGGGAAATATTAATACTGAAGATGTAGAAGTAGTTACTAATTTGTTAACAAACGCTTCAATAACAGTAGTTACTTACTACATGAGGAGGAAATATATGCCTCCATTTTCTGATTGGTTTTATTAGAAGTGGGCTATAATGATTACACAAAGGTTGGTACACAACTAAGGTTTCAATCCTAACCCTCTTACCTGGGAATAAGCCCCACTGAACTGATCAGAACTTATTTCTGAATAGACATGGTTAGGAATACATAGAATGGTGGATGCCTATCATGGATGACTTATTGGCCACCATAAACAACACAGGCCAAATTACCTCTGGATGGAAAATGATTTATAAGAAAGGAGGTAGGAATGATCCACAAAACTATCGGCCAGTTAGCTTGTTGGACATTTCCTCAAAGCTATATGCACGGGATCTCTTTCAAAAATTATCAGACTGTTTGAAAAGTAACAGCATTATTCATGAAGATCAAGTGGGGTTCAGAGGGTGACACAGTACCATTGATCAATGCTTTGCACTGAACCATATTATAAGAAAATATAGTAAAAACATTAAGAATAATCTATATGTAGCCTTTATTGAGATTTTTGCTACATTTGACAATTAATCAAAATAGGCTATGGGAGAAATTTCAGATTGTCAATATCAACTGCAGACTTCTGCTATTGAGCCAAGAACTATACAGAAACACAGAAATGAGGGTCAAAGTAGGTTTAAATGGTGGTATGGCGGATGCTTTTAAAATGTCGTGAGGAGTGAAGCAAGGTTGCATTCTGGCTCCCACTCTTTTTAGCTTTTATATTAATGATTTGGTGCCATATTTAGCCAACGCAAACTCCTTCTCTCCAGCAATTAGGAACAGAAAGATCTCAATCTTGATGTATGCAGATGATTTCTCGGTTGAACCTCAGAAATATCTTGGAGGTGTTCGGCACATACAGTAAACAGGAAAGCCTAGCTATAAATTACTCCAAGATCAAGATTGTGATTTTTGGCAGACACAGTCCTAGGGATAGATGGTGCTGGGATCAGCAAGCTATGGAACAAACTCTCCCATTTAGATACCTGGGTGTACTCTGAAATGAAACCCTCTGTTGGTAGTGTCATATGGAGACAGTGGATGTAAAGGCTCAGAAAACCATAGGGGCACTGATGAAGTTCTAAGGGGGGGGGGGGAGCAGCTGATAGAACCTGCCCTAAAGATATTTGATAGCTTACCTAAATGCTCTACACCAGGGATCAGCAAACTTTTTCAGGAGGGCCCTGTCCACTGCCCCTCAGACCTTGTGGGGGGCCGGACTATATATATTTTTTTGGGGGGGGGATGAACAAATTCCTATGCCCCACAAATAACCCAGAGATGCATTTTAAATAAAAACACATATTCTACTCATATAAAAACACGCTGATTCCCAGACCATCCGCAGGCCGGATTTAGAAGGCGATTGGGCCGGATCCAGCCCCAGGGCCTTAGATTGCTTACCCCTGCTCTATGCTGTTGAAATTTGGGGCTCTGATTCAAACTGCATTAAAGTTTTGGTATTTCAGATTCCCCCCCCCCCCAAAAAAAATAAGCTGTACTTTCTACCACCAGGAATATCAGAAGCTCTTCTTTGTACAGAATCCAGGTGGCCAACAATTAAGGCAAGAGTGGACTGCATTCAATTAAAGTATATTTTTTTAAAAAAAATGTGGCTGTGCCTATTGAGCATTTTCCTGCTCTGGGCTATTTGGAATTGGATGGTACCCAACTCTGGAAAGCAGCTTGTCAAGATATTTTAGACTATTATTACATTCCAGAACGGAGCTCTGCTTTGACCTTGAATAAGTGTCAACTAAGGGATTGACTCTCCTGGGCAAAATCCAGAAGGGATCTGCAACTAATTAGAAACACCAACTTCCCCCCTTGGTCTCCACTCTTGAGAAAAAGAGCATTTTAGAGCTAGTTATCTGACCAAACTCTCACCAGCTTCCTTAAGAAATGCCTTTATTTCCCACTGCAGTCTTGGACGGTCACTACAACTAGGTCCCATACGCAGACAAACTTTGTATTTGTGGTCAGCCTCAGGTGGAATACATCACTCATTATCTGTTATCTGCCTGCCTTTTATATAGAGATTGCTTTCTGAAAGCTTTGTTCGCACAAGAAATCAGGTACACCCCAGCAGAAATGGTCCAGTTTCATTTGAGCGACAATAATAGCTTTGTAACACAGAGAGTGACCCTCTATGCACTGGCTGCAATTTTTTTTAAAAAAATAAAATTATTGTGGTGATTTGGATGTTTAATTCTAAATCAAGCTGGATTTGAGTTTGCTGGTGTCTCTGGAAACCTCTTGCATCATGGATGTTGACTTCTATTTGGGTGTATGATCTGTATTGTTTTATTGGTATTGCTGCTGTGGGTTTGTTATGGCCTTTGGCTAGAACATTAAACTTATATTGGGGGGAAAATAGACATACTTAAGATTGCATTGAAAATCATACTCTGATAAGAGCCATGAAGTCCATAAACTTATGTTCCAGTTGAGTCTAACTGAAGTCTGTTTATATCAGTGAGTCTACTCAAAGTATGACTTGGTCAGATACCATGCATAGTGTATTTCTGGAAACATGGGTAATTTTTGAAAGATTTTAGGAAGATGTAAGATCCTGTTTATTATGTTATTTAGTCTGAGGAGCGCTTGCACTATTTTATGATTATATCAGATGTGTTTTGTCTCTTTCACTGTATTTCAGTACTGCTTTATTCATGTGTAACTGTTTATTTACTATGTGGTTTGCATGTCTTTTGTTCTTTTTATCTGTATGATTATATGAAATAAACATGAAAGTAAATTTGAAAGGCAAATGTAGCCATGTTAGTTCATAGGAAAAATTTACAAAAACCATAGTTGGGAAATAATATCTTTGTTAGAACCAACCAGAATGTCACAAAATAGTAAGAAAGCTTTCAGGTTTTGTAGAACTCTCATGAGGCTGGAGATTAAGCAAAATAGGGAGAGTGGTGGATCTGACTTGGTACTGAAGCCATGAAGCCTTAAGACAGAGTGTAGGGAGAGTTGGCAGACATCTGATGCCTTGAGTGGTAGAATGCCTGAAAATGTCATACTATTTGGATTGAAAACACTGAAGTTGCAGGCATCAGAAGACTGGCAAGTTCCACACCAATTATGGAAATGAATGAAAAGTAAATGGATGAATAACGAAACAAAAATGTTAATAATTAAAGTGGATACAGTAACTCTTATTTGTAAGTCCCAACTCTAATTATGGGAATTGGCATCTAGGATCACTACCTGTGAACCTGAAGGTGCTTCCAAGGTGAGTGTATGGGGGCTGCTTCCAAACCTGTATTTATTTCTTGTTTGCATAGAGATAATAACAGGAAGGCCCTCAAAAAAGTTTTTTAAAATGCTTATTCAGTTTTTGAAAATAAATGCATTAAACAAACAAATTGTGTCATCACCTTGAAGTAAATTACATAATCAAACCATTACTGTCAATGTAAGGACACACACTTAATTTCGCCTTTTCTGGGCGGTGACTGTAATTTCATTTCAACATTTATTTTCTATTTCTTTCAAACTTCCACATCTGTGGAAGCAGTCTGAAAACTGCAGGTAGCTTTGAGAGTAGTTTGGGATCCCTCCAACTTTATTCCGGCAAATATTTATTGGTGTAGGATTTGGTACCATTCCTTTCTGCATGACACAGGTGTCAATTATTACAGGCATGGTACAGATGAAAAAGCCTAGGCAACTATTTGCTGTGCTAACCAATTAATGCATTAAAGGCTGCTAACACTGTCTGACACTTTAAGGATTACAGACACCCTCAAGTGAAGTGAAACCATCTGCTGTATTGCTCCACAAGATGGTGTTTTCCAACCTCGGTGGGAGCAAAGTTTGCACAAGCAAATAAAGTTTAATAAACTAAAAATACCGTTATGCTTCCCTTTCCTGAGCTTAATTTCGCATCTTTCAAAGCTGTCCCTGTTCTGGTATGCAGGCAGCACAAATGCGCTTTCAGCATGAAAGAAAGGTTGGGGGTTTTAAGGGGGTTGTTCCTCAGTTTTTCAGCAGTGCCAGGGATGGAAAAATCCATCTGTGCCCACTCTCTTGAAGTGCATTGCTGCAATCTAGAGTGCAAATGGATTCTGTAACCTACTTGAGGTCCATGCGTCCTCTTTTTGAGGGCTATCAGCCCAAGTCTGGTTTAAAGAACCATAAAGAGGAGAGCCATGAAGTTGCCCATCGACAGTTGCACCTGTTCAGCATAATGAGCAGGCACACAAGTCACTTGGTGCCTTCCCTACTCTGGTGAGATGCATTTCTACTTAAAACATAGTCGTGTTCTCTGAATATGCATCTATGCATATAAATTACCATTGGCAGATTGAGATTTTCCTTTGTCTTTTTTAATGTGATGCAGATCCACTCTTTTGACAGTGCATAGCTGGCCACCCTTCAGAGAAGTGCTAAGCAGTAAAACAGCCCCCTCTCCCTTCCAACCTAATAGCATGGGAAATGCCTTCTGGATCAGGCCAATGGCCCATCTAGTCCAACATCCTGTTCTCACAGAGGCCAAGACGATGCCTGTGGGAAACCCTCAAGCACAATGCAAGCACAAGAACACACACCCCTCTGGTGGTTTCTGGTAACTGGTATTCAGAAGTATTCTGACCATAGCCTTATTCTCCATTAATTTGCCTGGTCCTCTTCTAAAGCCATCCAAGTTGATGGCCATCACTGTCTCCTGGGGGAGTGAGAGCCATAGTTTAACTCTGTTCTGTGTGAATAAGTGTGTTTGATCTGTCCTGAATCTTTCAACTTCTCTTCTCCAAGCTGCTTTCTCAAATACAAACAGCCACCAAGGTTTGTTTCGCTTGCATTTACCTGCAACATGTATTTAGTCTCTAAATAATGACTGTATGAGATTAGATCTTAAATTACAAGAAGATGGAGTCCGAGTAGAGCTCTTTATTTACCCAGCAATACCATATGTTTGTGTATAATTCATACCTACTTATTATTCCATGTCACTCAAGATGTTTATAAGTGCCTTGCTTCGGTTTTTAAACATTGTTTATCACAGAGTTAATGACCATCTTTCCATATCATAATAGTGTCTTATGACTGCAATTCATTCAGCTGACATTAATTACTAAAATGCTGGATTGACTTTTTGGATTTATTTATTTATTTCAGGCAGTTCGGATTCTTCCTGCTCTCATGTTGGCAGCAAGTGGTATTTCAGCAGCACTGAACTTTGCAGATGGAGATGCCCTCTGCTAGGGATGGCTGGAACTGTTGACTTCAGTTCCCTGGGTTTCTCACTTTTCTAGTCTTAAATTCAGCTCTCCACATTTCTACAGCAATTTGCTTTTAAAAGAAGAAAAAAAGAATCCTCGCGAAAATTCGTCAGCATTTTTGTGCTGATTTCTCCTAACAAACACATTTATTGTATGGAACTTTGCCTAATGTACACATTTTTACAAGCAATTTGCTCTAATTTTGATGCACACTTCACCTTACTTTATGCATTTTTGTACACATTACTTGGTTGGAGAACGACATTGCAAAATTCGGAGAGGTGCAAATTTCAAACGATGGCTGTGTTTCAGTTTGTGTATTATTTCAGAAAGTGCAGATTTGGTAAAGTTCACCTTTAAATGTGAACTTAATTGAATCCTCCTCCCCTTTACAAGTACCTTTCACAGCAAGAGTACTGTTGCCTCTATAATTGTTCTCGTAATGGCCTTAGCATATGAAACATGAAAGAGATTGTTGAACAGACTCTTGGGGTGGGGTATTGTTACGGGGTTGTTGTTGTCATTTTGTATCTTCTTGTATCTTGTTTGATCTGTGTGGAAATGGCTGAATTTGGTTGTGTACTGTAAGCCACCTTGAACATGGTTTTGGCCATAGAAAGACAGCATACAAATAAAAGTATGTACAGTATATATGTATGTATGTATGTACGTACGTACCATTCCACCATGTGGCTCTCCCTTCATTTACATGCAACAGAAGCCAAAGACAGTTCAAGAAGCTAGATGGATAGTTGCATGGTATGCAAACACTGTAGACACTGGCCTTTACACATGCAGAACTTGAACTCACATGGAGCAACTGTATAAGCAGAAGCAGCCATGTTTGTAAAGGAAGCTTATTTTGTGGAAGTGTCGATGTTAGCATGCACTGGAAGTGCAATGCTTTTCTGAAGGTTGCAACTTTGCAATCTGTAGTTTCTAATTCTGGAGGGCTGAAAACAAGTGGTTTGGTCCACACTTTTGCACTACCGACAAATTCTAAATGAATATTAACGTCTACACAGCAGTTTGACATTCCATGCCAAAAAGTGGCACCTGGATTTTGTTTGTGATTTGTCCTTTTCCCATTTAGTTGGGAGCAACGTTGCTTATCTGCTCCCATCATAGTTCCATTTTGACACAAAGGAGGATTGCAGAGAAATGGAGAATTGCACTGAATTCCCAGACAACTGCACAATTGCCGCAGACTTTGGGCTCTCAAATTTTAGTGGCTCCCTGTGTGACACTAAAATGTGATGCCCCTGTCTTGCGTGTGCCATTCTAGGATTCCAGGATTGTTGTGGCACCTCCTACAGTGTGGCACCCAGTGCTGCGAAACCAGTTGCACTACCCTAAAACTGCCTGTGTGTGATGGGATAGATTAAAAAATGGCAGGACAGGAAAACGAGAGAGTTCAGAAGACAGTGGAAGGTGTGGTAGGGCAGAGCCATGGAGGCCCCCTCCTGTCTCTGGTAGGCAAGGTGGAGGTATTGTTCGGACTGAGAAGATGCAGAGGTGCAGCTAATCTGGCATCCCAGCCAATGAGTCCACAGTGCCCTGATCGCACCATCACCTTGAGCTGCCCAGCCCGCTCCAGGTAACCTGCAGTGACATTGATGTGCTAGCATGCAGGAGCAGTAACAATTGGGCTGTCCATTTCCATCTACTGTATGTTTGCATCTTAGAGGTTTTATAGAAGGTGAGTTCAGTGAGAGTGTGTGTTCTGCATGCAAAGGGTCCCAGGTTTAGTGCCCAGTATCTCCAAGGGCGCAGGTGGCGCTGTGGGTTAAACCACAGAGCCTAGGACTTGCTGATCAAAAGGTCGGCGGTTTGAATCCCCGCGACGGGGTGAGCTCCCGTTGCTCGGTCCCTGCTCCTGCCAACCTAGCAGTTCGAAAGCACGTCAAAGTGCAAGTAGATAAATAGGTACCACTCCGGCGGGAAGGTAAACGGTGCTTCCGTGCGCTGCTCTGGTTCGCCAGAAGCGGCTTAGTCATGCTGGCCATATGACCCAGAAGCTGTACGCCGGCTCCCTCGGCCAATAAAGCGAGATGAGCACCGCAACCCCGGAGTCGGTCATGACTGGACCTAATGGTCAGGGGTCCCTTTACCTTTATCTCCAGGGAGGGCTGGGATAAACTTTTGTTTAAAACCCTGGAGAGCCATTGGCAGTCAGTGTAGAACAAGGTTATGTTCATGATACTTGCCAGTTTTCCAATCAGCAGCACCAAAAACATGGACACGCTTTTCCCCCTTGAGGCTGTACTGCTCATTCAGCAAAATCATGAATTGTTTTGGAGAAGCACACTGTGAATCAAGAAATAATGTCTTCAGTTCCAAATTTGGCTCACCAAATCACAGTAGCATTTGTTATCATTTAGATTACTTGTTTAAATAAGTCTAACCTTGAGGAGCTAAGTTGCTGCCCACAGCGTTGTTTAAGGCAAGAACAGCTAAACAGTCTATGCAAAGTTATGCGCTTAATAATTCAAGCGCTGCTTCATCCACAGATCTCTTGCATGTGCTTCTGTGACCTCCCAATTTAGGACATCAACGTACGTATTCCAGAGCCCCTCCGGAATAGATTCTTTTGAACTCCCCCAGTGTCAGTATTGTAATAGAAAGGCTGCTTTCTTCAGGTTTGCAGAGCGGAGGTGTATAATAATAAATAATAATAATAAATTTTATTTATATCCCGCCCTCCCCAGCCGAAGCTGGGCTCAGGGCGGCTAACAACAATCAAATAACCAAATAGTTGAATAATCACACCTTCTAAAATATTTCATTATAAAAATTAATTAAAATATATCAAATGCACAATGGGTGAAGTCATTTCACTAAAGTGTTCTTGGGAAATGCTTTGCATGAACCCAATTATGTCACGGTGGGCACCCTTGTTCTCCTGAGACATGCATTTCAGCATGCTGACCTACTAGTACAGGAATGTGGCTCTCCCTTCAGCATTTCCGTAGCCTGACTTGACATTTCGTATGCCACAAATCAGGCACTCCAGCCGATTCCACCAAAGAAAATATTGTCCGCAGTCTGGGAGAGCTTTAGGTAATTAGCAACTGTGGCAGAAGAACAAGGTCACTGCTTGCCACGTGATCTTTCTGCGTTTAGCTGTTAAGAACAGTAGATGCTGCAGTTCGTGATGTATCAGGTTCTTAAGTAGATAAGAACTGAGGCAGGAATGAAAACTGAGGAGAAACGAGAGGTCTAAACTCAGCTATTTCTTTTGTCAGGCTAGCCCACACCAATGTGCTCTTTCCTATCTTGAGATCCGTTTCACAACTTAGAGGGAGGGGGTGGAAAATATGTCAATGTTAAAAACAAAACAAAAAAACCATGGTACGTCTGTAAAAATAGGGCAATAGCGTAACAATATAGCATGCATGTTCCTTCTTCTGTTCATCTTTTTGTCTGATAGCTATAAAATTCTCAGCTTGTTGGGATGTAGTCGGTGTAGCAAAGTGTTCCATCAGTGCAAGGAATTCCCCTTGCTCAATATAATGTTCTTCCCTCTCCTTCCCCAGCATGCCCCCAAAATCGCTTCAGATTTGGAGTGTGGCAAATGTGGGGTAGAAGGGGGGGGGGTAGAAGAGTGTGTTAGCACTAGTGTAAATGCTTAGTTGAATGCTGCCTGCTGGTTCCTGCCAAGTCATCTGAAGACTTTTAAGAAAAACAGAGCCCTCACCTTGCCCCCAGGAGCTATTTTCAGAAATAAGCCTTTGGAAGGAATCTAAGAGTTGGGAAGATCTTTTGTTCCCTGACAGGACCAAGGAACAAGTGTTACCTTTCAAATTCCAGTACAGTCAAGCATGCAGCGGAATGAAATCATTATGACTGAAAAGGAAACAGTTTGAATACTTCTAAACTTGAGAGCAAACAAGTTAGCCCTGCAATCCTAAACACACTTACTTAGGGAGCAGGTATGTTAGAGAATCCTGTCAGAAATGGAAATACCGGTATGTCTGAGAACAGGAGTAGAAATCATGAAAGTGAATATGAGCAGTTTTCACTAACTTCTTATGTTCCTAGGTGTTTTCCACTATCATTTTCCAGTGATTCTAAAGAAAATTGCTCTTTAATACTTCAGGACAACAACTGTTCTTAAGAAATGTATATTTGCTACTAAGCATTAATTTCATGCTGGTGTTTTTGATATACTTTCTGGCCTTTACTCCTAACCCTCCAATAGATGACATAATGATCAGCTATCTGAAACATTGCCATTAACAGGGTATTCAAACTTGGTCAATGCTAATATAACATTAGAAGTAAAAGCAAACGAAATGAATTAGGGCTAACATTTGTTTAAAGAACTTTAACAGTCCCCAATGACTACATATATAGAGATATTAGTGTTTGCCTGTGCTCTCCCTTCTAGCCTGAGATCACACCTATGCTGCTGCTGCTGCTAGTTTATTTTCTTCTAATGGGCAAAGGTTCAAATAAAGCCCTTCAGAAGGAAAAGATGTGCTTGCCTGTATCGTTGAAGTAGAGAAAAGGTGAAAAGTGGCTCGTAATCCCATTCCTTCAGTCAGCATGTGGCAGACCTTTCTGAAAGCACCTCTGCTCCTTCTCCAATTTCTGTAGACATCAAGATCAGTTCAAGAGCTACCTTTATAAGCTGTCATGCAGCCCAGATCCAACAGCTCAGTATAGCTATAGCTCAATTGTGAGTTCTTCGGCTATTCTCCATATTGGCTCTTGTTACTATGTTGTATTGGTCCCATTCCTTGTATGAGGACCAGTGTCAAGGGAAGGAATTGTCTGGCAGTTGCTGAGGCCCACACCTCACCAGGGCCCAATGTTCACCCCTGGAACCCCTTGGCCCTGCTCTCCCTTCCTCACTCTACAGAAAGGACCATAGCTTAGTGTTACAGAAGGTTCTTCTCATATTCTTATGCTCTATCAGTGTCCAGCAGCCTGCCCTCACAGTGGCCACCCAGATGCCTTTGAGAAACCCTCAAGCAGAACCCATGCATAAGAGCACTCTTCCTGTCTTGTGGTTCCCAGCAATTGGTATTTGGAAGCAATACAGCCTCCAACCATGGAAGCAGAGCCGAGCCATTGTGGCTAGTAGCCATTGGCAGCCTTCTCCTCCATGAATTCGTCCAGTCCTCTTTTATAGCTGCACAAGTTGATGGTCATTCCTGCCTCCTGTGGGAGCAAGTTCCACAA
The DNA here is from genome assembly GCF_964188315.1 of Podarcis muralis. Classification (NCBI taxonomy): domain Eukaryota; kingdom Metazoa; phylum Chordata; class Lepidosauria; order Squamata; family Lacertidae; genus Podarcis; species Podarcis muralis. The sequence goes on from NC_135662.1 coordinate 27,090,404, forward strand.
TTTAGCAGTGTACTACGTGAAAGAGTCATTTCATTTATCTGTCCTGCATGCAAGCATCTGCCTTCCTTGCATGCTGTTTCCAGTCAGAATACACAACAATGAGTCAGATGGACCAATGGCCTCACTCAGTAAAAGGCAGCTTCTTAAGTCCTCATGCTCACTTGCACTCTGAGTACACAAGCAATGTCAAGAACAAGATGGAGAACAGCAGCCTCTGCTTCTCTTGATTTCTCCCTCTAGATTAGTTTGGCCACCGTTCTGCCTTCAGGTGTCATTGGACTGCAGCTCTGATGATCTCTGCTCACCTGGAGAACACCAGGTTGGCTACATCTACTTGGCCAATGAATGGACAGTTGTGACAATGGCAAGCGGGTAGCTCCATTGAGGCCACCTTGTCCAAGGCCTTCCCCCTCCAAAAGAAATATGGTAGCCAATGGCTCTGTGCTAGCAGTGAGAAATGAGTGTGGGTGGGGATTCAAGGTGGAAGAGTTATACTGGAGAGATTCTCAGTTCTGTGATGTAGGTTGAGGGTCCATAGTTACAATGTCTCCAGACTTCAGAGCCTACTCACAGGACCCATAGAGTACTTGGCTCCATTGTGGCCCCAGAGACACTTGGGGTGGGATTAAAATGGCAGGTGCCAGCAGCAGCGCTTCACAGCTAGACTGGCATTTTTTCTCATGCTTCATGGAAAGGGGAGGGGAGATGGGGTGAGCCACTGCCTCTCCCAGCTTCCCCTCTGCCTTTTTTTTTTTTTTGGTCTGGGAAGGGGGCTTCTGGTTCTGACTTCTCACCACATAGAAAGGGGGCTTCACTGCCATGCATGGTACTGTTGTTGACCCTGCCTGTCTCTGATACTGTGATTGTATTTTATGTTGCTGATCCTGCATTGATCAGTGGGTCAGATTAGATCACTCTCAGTCTCCCTTCCAACTCTACAATACTACAACTCTATTGCTATATGATAGTCTTGCTGTTAAAGGAGCTTATGTGCATCTTGATGCTTCATTGACCAGATTGCACAAGGTTCTCCTCAGTACAGAACATCCTTCTAGCAACAACACTGAAGCATCACTAGAAAACCTATGAATCTCCTTACACTGTGTTTTTCAAGTGATGCCCTTTCCCCATAAGCAAGGGGTGAGACATAGGTGTTCTTAGCAGAGCCTACTTGGAAATGTTCGGTTTCCTTCCAAGGGGTGGGGGCATTATGAATTTAACTCTTCAGATTCTATGGCGTTGTTAAAGACCCACTTCTCAAGAGGAAACCCAAAGCCTTCCTTTTTCATGACCCAGTTGAATTTTACGGATATGACTCTGTCTTGTGGTTTAAGAGCCATCTTTATTTACACTTTGTTTCATTTATAGTATTTAACAACCATTCTGGGTTTCCCTTTGGTAGGGAAAAGCATGATGGGAAATTGTCTAAATAAATAAGTTGTCAAGGCTACAGAAGGTCCTTGATTTGACCTCACTCGACTCACACATTGCAAAGAATTTCCAGTCTTATGGTGGCCTGCATAGTGAATTTAATTATGGGAGAGAAAGATTGACTTAGGGCAGGTGAAATTAAATACAGGCAACTCAGCAGCATTAAAGCTCGTCTTTGTTCTGTCCTCATTGAAGTTACCAGTTGTGCCTGCAAGACGTTTTGTTGCCGAAGGGATCCAGTTCTGCACGATTCACAGTTTACAGTCATAAAGACTGCAGAGTATTATTATTTGTAGAACAATTGCACTATAGGTGTCTTTGAAGAAGGGGAGACTCAAAGTTGCCATTAAAGCTCTTGGATTTCAATCTGGTGGAGGACGAGCAAATCTCACTCATGTCTGCACAGTAACCAAAAAGTGACTAAGAACGGCTGAAGATAAACGCACCCTCAAATGCCACCCATACTTTATCAGACAAAACTATTTATGCCAGTTAATATGAGCTGCACATTCAACCGATAAAAAGATGAATGGATATTTCTTGCCCTAAAAGCCAACCCAGTAAGAACATAGGAAGAGCCTGTGAGATCAGGCCTGTGATTCATCTAAACAAAGATGATCAAGGGTCTTGAAACCAAGCCTTGAAGGAGCTGGGTATATTTAGCCTGGAAAAGAGGAGACTGAGAGGAGATATGATCGCCATCTTGGTTGTCCTCCTCACACAGAGCTGCAATTCCCAGCACTCTTAGCAAACTAAACTTCCCAGGATTCTTTGCAGGGAAAATGTGCTTTAAATGTATGGTGTGTACTTAGCCAAAATGTATTGCATTGTGCTTTCCGTCTGTGGAAGGATCAAATGTCAGAGACTTCAGCATAATGCAGATAAAGGCACAAGTGACTGAAATTAAGAATGTGGAAAATGTAAACGTCATTAAATCATATTCTGAGTGAGGACTAAAAAAAGATCACATCCCTCACTTAGGGGACCTCCCAGTAACTTCACTCGGCCAATTTTTTAAGGTAGGAAGAATATGCATCCAAAGTAATATTGCGAAAGGGTCTTAATATAGTAGCATTGTACAGATTGCAGGGTCGTCTCAGGACATTTTGCTGCCTGAGTTGAAGAAGCAAATGGTACCCCTCACCATTAAGCTACATACTAGTACCCAAGACCAGCTAAATTATTTTGATACCTGAGGCAGAGTATTCCCCAAGCACTACTCCCTCTTTCTGGCAATAACAAAAACACACACACAACAATAAATTTAATAGCTAACATTTTGCTGCCCTTTCACGAAACTCAAACTGAGCTGCCTGAGGTGGCTGCCTCACTCTGCCTAATGACAGAGTTCTATCACAGTCTCACAGTAGATTTGCTGTTTTCAAGATCTGGAGAGCTAATATCTTACCACATAGGTCACTTTTACAAGGCTAATTTAACCTGGTAAACATTGTGGGGGACAAGTCTTGCAAAAATATGTTTCATGTTTTTGCAATACTGAAACAAAGGTGCATGTCAAGAAAAATGCAGTGTGCAGATTTGAAAAGCAACACTTGTGATCATGTTTGTGTTTATTTAGTATCTTTGGAAGGAATTTAATGACATAACCTCTCTCCCCATCCCCTCTTTTCATATTGACGACTCACTTTTTGGGGAGTAACAAGACTTTGCAGAGCTGGTCGTGTCAGCTTTTATCTCTGTCAGGAAGGACAAGGAAAGGAATCCAGGAATGCGTGACACTTGACTCCCCCACATTATTATCTGTAATGCAAAGCTTTAACATTTTCCATTGGGATCTAATGGGGTCCAAAGGTTTTGACTGTGAAATAGAGCTACAGCTAAAACAGGAGGTCAACCTTTTCATTGTGACATTTAACTAGAAAGCTGGTTAATCACATTGTAGAATTGTTCATGAATGATTCTGGGTAATCGATTGAGTTGTAAACTTATTGTAAAATTGATTTGTTGTTTTATGGAACATGTGAAATGTACATTGCATATAAGCTGTTTTGGTGAATGAAAAAATTATTTGGGTTCTAAACGAATTACTTTGGCAATACTTTTCCCACCTCTATTTTATTTGACTCAAATTCACTGATGTCTGTCGGGCTGTTCTAGAGCAGCTGGCTTGTGGTTCTTCATGGGGGGGGGGGTTTGTTTGTTTTTATCCCTTGATTGGATCACACATAATTTTTTTTTTTTTGAGGATTTTTGGTTAGAATTGTCACCACAAGATATGGGTTGGCAAATCCATCATCTTTGGTTTCTCTCAATTTCTCATTTTTCCAATCAAAAATTCAGTTCTTCACATCAGTTCGTAATTTTTAGAAAATGTCCTCATGAAAATTCACCAGCATTTCCATGCCAATTTCTCCTAATATACATTTTTTTGGTATAATATACAAAATATATACATCTTTGCAAAAGAAATTTCTGTGATATTTTGTACTGCTTTAATTTTTTTTTAATGTTCTTATATTGCTATCCATTGTTCTGTTATTTTATAAGAGGATAGTTTATAAAAACTTTTATTTTAAAAATAAATGATATAATTAATTTTTACATGCTATTTATACTTATATATGCATTCTTATGCAGACTTCCTCATAACGTATGAATTTTAGAATACATTACTTGGCTGGAAAATTGCATGACAATTGTTTCTAAGTAATGATATGCTTATATAGAGAGAGGGGAGGAAATACTTCCCTTCTTCCAAAAATGAACTAATTTCAAAGACAAAAGTGAATGGAAATTCAAATATTTCTGTAGGATATTCATATTTTCTCTGTGTGTTTTAGTCAACATTTGTTTTGCACAAAATCAATTAACTTGTCAAAATTTACATATTGCTGTTGCAGAAGGTTCAATCGCTAAAACTGCAGAACTCTTTAAATGCCTTTGAGAAACAGTACAACATAATTAATTTTTGACTCTTTTAAGGGTGCTGAACTATCACTGACTGCATTTAGTATGGGTTTCTTTAAAAAAATTGTCTCTACATTTGGAAATATAGCACTCGGAGCCTCAATAATGAGCTTGTAAAGTTCAGTGGGAGACTTTCATAATATATCTGTAGGTGTGTTTCAAAGGTGTGCTTTCAGTTAATGATGTGTACTGTACTAATAATTCAGGGGCCCTACTTCTGCGCATCCATTGCTTTATAGGTAATGCATTTGCCTGGTGGGAGGCACTTCACAGGCTGTGAATTCCACATGGAAGGAGATTAATCTTGTCAGGTACTACTTAAGCCTTGTTCTCCTGTACACCATCCCACTCCTGGTACTTAAATAAGTTGTTGGTATATTTGGTGCAATTGTTCTCAAATTTGTATCGTATCACCTTTCTAGCTCCTTTCCTCTATGGCAAAATAATATGAGACTCAGCCCACTGCTTTCTCTTTAGTTCTTGGGAGTTCTTCCAACCAAAAACTTTAAAAAGATCTTCCAAGGATCAGGGGGCTTCAATGAATAATCCTCTTTTGGAGCTAATTTCACTATGTATGGGCTTTTGGGACAGCTTATGTGATACACACACACACACACACACACACACACACACACACACAAATCAATAAATGAATGATAAAAATGAGACAACCTAATTCTGAAGAAATCAACTTTAATTGCCGTAGTGTAAACAGAAATTGGCATCACAGCCACCTACCCACCCTAAGTATGCATGCTACACTTGAGAAGAAGGGCAGAGGGATGACACTGTTGTTCTTGGTGCTAAGATGATGGAAAGACCAGTTGGTTGCAATACTAATGATTAGGCCAGGTTTGGGGAAACTGAACCTCCGGATGCTGCCAAACTAACTCCCACCAGCCCCAACAAACATGGTCAATGGCCAGGGATGACGGGAGTTGTAGTTCAGAAAAATATGGAGGACCAGTGGTTCCCCACTCGTGGATATGGTCATTTGTTCTTTTGGAAAGATCAGGAGCAAATTGCATGACTGAATTGGATAAGGTCATGGAAAACAGATCTATCTACTGCTGTTAACCACAATAGGTAAATGAAATGTAACTAAGCAATCTATTCCATGCCCCATTTGTGAAGTTCTAGGCCAGGGGAAGCTAACATGGTGCCCTACAGGTGTTATTGGACTACAACTCCTATCATCTCTGACCACTGGCCATGCTTGCAGGGGCCGATGGGAGTTGCAGTCCAGCAGTCTCCGAAGGGCACTACACTGTTCTAGTCTCTAGTAGAGTTACCCAATGTGATGCCCTCTAGATGTGGTTGAAATTGCAAATCCCATAATCCCTTCTCATTGGTCATGGATGCCAAGGGTGATGGAAGTTGGCATCCAGCAACAGCTGGAGGGCACCACCTTGGCTTGACTTCATTTGGAGCACTCTTCACCAACCTTGTGCCCTAGAAATGGTGAGAGTTGGGATCCAACAGCATTTGAAGGGTACTAGATTTTAGGAGGCTGATCCAGAGGCACTTGGCTGGCAACTCTTGGAAGACTGGTCTAGTTGTGATTCGGGCCTGCTTCAACAAGGACACACTTAGGTTGTCCAACTTGGCATCTACTGCCAACACAGTGCCTTCCAGATGTTTTTGGACTACTTGAATCCCATGTTAGTTGGGGATGGTGGGAGTTGTAATCCAATAACACCTAGGAGGCACCTTGCAGGTGATCATCCTGACTTGGGAGCTGAGGCTGGAGAGCCAGATGATATTGGGGGCAGGCCCAGTGGCGCAGCCCTACTTCGATTTTGGCATGTGGATTCCCTTCATGTGAGCATCATGGAAAGGCGATATTGACTCTTTGTTGTGATGGCCTGGGATTCAGACTCAGAGGCTGAACCTGAGGAATCCCAGCCTGCACAGGAGTCCCGGCCTCCAGAGCCAGCTGAACCGGGGCTGGGGCCTGAGCCTGAAGGGTCCTCACCTGTGCTGGATCCTCAGGTGCAGACACCAGCTGAGTCTGCTCTGGCCCCTGAGGTGATGGAGGACCCATTGCCTGCAGGTGCTCCACTCTCAGCCCCGACAGGGGAAGCTGAGGTTGCCTCTGGGTCCGGTAACCCTCCAGCTTCTCCTGAGCTGCAGAGGCTCAGGGCAGAGAGGCGGAGGGAAGTAAGTTCCTGCAGGAGGAGTGCTCGCCTCCAGGCCAGGAGAGGCGAGTCACCTGTGGACCAAGGCCGCCCTATGCCTCGGGGCAGATAAAAGCCGGCCAGCCCCAGTCCCAGGTTGTGGGAGCAACGTTGTTGCTAGCCTGTTCCTGCCTGCACCCTGTCCTGCTCTTCTGCCAGAGTTCCTGACCCCACCTGACTCCCTGCCTTGGACCCAGCTACAGCTTCAACGGACAGCCTCCATACCACACCATCGACCTCGGACTGGACTCGGACCTCGCCTCTCGGTTAGCCCCCGGGACCAGCACATCTGTATTCGGCAATCAAATGGGTGAATTGGGCAGTGGCCTTCATGCCACAATGTGGATCAAGTGTCACAACCCAGTCTTTGGCTTGCTGCATATTTGGTGAATAGATGGAACATGAAGCGTTCTCAAGGGCTTGGCCACAATGGGCTGAACCAGAGCCAGTTTGGGGTCCGTGTGAAAGTACATGAAGAGGCTCACCTTACGTTCATATGAAGAGCAGGCCTGTGTTCTTTTCTTTTCTTTTTTCCCTATCAGAGTAAAAAAGCTGGGTGATAAAGGGGAAAGGAATCTATAATTTACTTTTAAAGGAAACTAGATAGCAGTGGACACTGGCCAGCACAGCTACAGTATTACACTGCACTCCAAATGTAATGCCTTTCGCCCCTGGTCCTGCATTACCTTATACCTGAGATCTCTCTTAACGTCCCCTTTGAGCGTTACCCTATCCATGCAATACCTTTCGCTTAATTGTAAATACTGCATCTGGTGGCATTACTGGAAAGGGAGAGAAGAGTGGGAAATAAAATGCAACCACATCAGTTTCCTGAACATGAAACCTTGAAAACTTTCTCAGCAGTGCGAATGGGCAAGTTTCCGAGTAGAAGGTGAGATGGAAGTCAGCCTCGGATGGTAAGGCACAAAGGAACCAGGGGGCTTATCTTTCATTAATAGATGCCGGGCTTTCCAAAAATCATACGGCTATAAATAACTCTGAATAACAAAGCACCCTCTTCTTTTGCAGTTTGGAGACTGATTTATGTCAGGAAGGCAGCTACTTTAACCCAAGACGAAATGGACAGCTGTGGCAAAGGCTGCGATATTTCACAGACAAATTCCAAACAGATTGTGGGGCTTTCAGAATCTCATTCTGTATCAGCACGCAGCTCACTATGGAACCTATCCTTACAAGCCAGTGACAGAAATCATGCGCATATTTCTCCCAGATATCTATCTCTAGATAACTAGAAAAAGTAATTCTGTTGCTGCGCACAATTCTGCTCTCTCCAGCACACTGAAAGCAGTGTGCATTTATCCAAAAGCCAGCTATGCATATACAGTGGTACCTCGCAAGACGAATGCCTCGCAAGACGGAAAACTCGCAAAACGAAAGGGTTTTTGGTTTTTTGAGTTGCTTCACAAGACGATTTTCCTTATGGGCTTGCTTCGCAAGACGAAAACGTCTTGCAAGTTTGTTTCCTTTTTTTTAAAACCGTTAATACAGTTGTGACTTGACTTCGAGGAGCAACTCATAGCACGCGGTGTGGTAGCCTTTTTTTGAGGTTTTTAAAGACTTTGGTGATTTTTGAAGCTTTTCCAAAACTTTTCCGACACCGTGCTTCGCAAGACGAAAAAAAACCGCAAGACGAAAAAACTCGCGGAACGAATTAATTTCGTCTTGCGAGGCACCACTGTAATCCCCAAACTGGCCCTTGGCTGAGTGTGTGATATTAATATAGGTAATATAATTATTTATTAAATTTGGATACTGTGCTTCATCTGAAGACCTCAGGGCGGTTCACAACATAAAAATACAAAATGAGAACATGAAATACACGATAAAACTACAACAAAACAAACCTAACAACTCTTCCTCCCACAAGGTCATAGAATGTTCCATCAGCCAAAGGCCTGGTTATAAAAAACATTTTCATCTGAGCCTCCCTGGGGAGGCATAAATGGGGAGCCACTGTAGAAAAGACCCGTTTACATGTTGCTGTTCTCCGGGCCTCAGAGTGTCTCAGAGGATGATTGCAGAGTTCGGGTTGGTTCATATAGAGAGAGGCAGTCCTTGAGATATTGTGGTCCCAAGCCATTTAAGGCTTTATAGGTAAAAAATCAGTACTTTGAATTGGACCTGGCAACTAATTGGCAGCCAGTGTAGTTGGACCAAGGTCAGTATGTAATATGCTCAAACGTCTTACTCCAGTGAGCAACCTGGCCTCTGAATTCTGCACCAGCTGAAGTTTCCAAACCATCTTCAGAGGCAGCCCTATGTACAGTGGTGCCTCGCAAGACGAAAAGAATCCGTTCCGCGAGTCTCTTCGTCTAGCGGTTTTTTCGTCTTGCGAAGCAACCCTATTAGTGGCTTAGCGGATTAGCGCTATTAGCGGTTTAGCGGCTTAGCGGCTATTAAACGCTTAGCGGCTTAGCTGCTAAAAGGCTATTAGCGGCTTAGCGGCTTAGAAAAAGGGGGGGAAGCGGGGGGGGGAATCGCAAGACTCGCAAGACGTTCTCGTCTTGTGAAGCAAGCCCATAGGGAAAATCGTCTTGCGAAGCGACTCAAAAATGGAAAACCCTTTCGTCTAGTGGGTTTTCCGTCTTGCGAGGCATTCATCTTGCGGGGCACCACTGTATAACGTGTTGCAGTAATCTAACCTAATCAACTGGTGGGTATGGCCTGGGGAGAGATCTGGCCTGAGGACCAGCCTTGGAGGCTGCATTCTGTCCGCAGGACTGAGTTCCCCCACCCCTGATGTAGACAGTCCTGAGGTGGCTAGGCCAATGGTCTCATTCAGTAGAAGGCAGCTTTCTAGATTCTTAAACTGCACTTGCTGTGGCTCACTGTAATCTCCACTCACCTAGCAGCTAATGGTCGCATAACACACCCGCCTGGGGTGGTGTTTATGGCTGCTCAAGCTCATAAACAGCAAACTGCAAACACAATCCTGCTGACTTTGCAGTAGGGACTCTAGAAAATAATTAGCTCTAATAGCCCTGTCCAGACGGACACTTTATATTGACATGTTAAAGAGCAAACTACCTACCAACAAAAGCACACATTATGCCTAAGAGAGGGGGTTGTATTCTGTATTCCCGCACACACATACTGTGCATTGTACTCAGCGGGAAGCTATTATCATTCTTTAATTGCATTCTTTAATTTTGTTTTTTCCTTTGAATAAAAACAATGCAAAATCTCTCACACGGTGCTTAGACGAGCACTATTTCTAGAATTTAATTACAAAAGGAAACCAGTGCACAAAATGTCGGATTTGGTCCAGGAAGATATTGTTCCAGGTATGGTCTCACTGGATGACCATGGGCCAATCGCTGTTGACCTGAGTTCTCCATTCATAAAATGGAGATGAAAATGACCATACTGGCACCATGTTGTAAGGAGATATTCAAGATATTAAAGCGGGGTGGGGTGGGGGGCTTGTCTAGGCAGCCCAGGATCTCCATATACGCTGCCCAGGCTTGCGCCCAGGGGAGGTCACTTCAGTGCTGTTTTTTTTAAAAAAATTATTTATTCAAAGTTATAACGAAACATATTTTCCAAAAACATATCCTTATTCCCCCCCGTTTTTCCTCCCCCCCTCCCCCCCACAAAACCCATCCTCCCACCTCACCCCCCAACTTCCCTCAGTTCGAGTCTTTGGTTTCTCCAATAATGCTATTTTCTGCATGTTACAGAATTGTGTAGATCTTCAAACTGTTTAGCTAATTATTATCAGTAAAAAAAATTGTGAATGTTTATTCAAAACCTGCCAAGGAGTCCAGTTCGCTTTGTTGCGTCTTTAAATACTTTGTAAAAGGTTCCCATTCATCCTTAAAGTCACAGTTATCCTTGTCCCGTAACATATATGTCAATTTTGCCAGTTCTGCATAGTCCATAAATTTTTCTTGGCAAGATTCTTTAGTTGGGGTTTCTTCAGTCTTCCATCCTTGTGCTACCAGAACTCTCGCAGCCGTTGTCGTGTACATGAAGATGTTTTTCAACTTTTTTGGCAGGTCTTTCCGCACAATCCCCAACAATAAAGCCTCAGGTTTTTTAACAAATGTTAAATGGAACATCAGTGCTGTTAATGCAGTGGTTTGGCTTGACTCCTGAACTCCTTGACTCCTTGTCTCTCGAAACAGATGGATGCCAACAGTGGGCCACAGAGTTCGATCAGCCATTCTGGGGCTTCAGAATTCATGGGGGCACTCAAGATTTTAGATAGCCCTCTCTCCCTTCTTGCAGTGGCTGCTGAGAGCCAGCAGAGGATCCTCCTCAACCTGCCCTGAGGATAAAAGCCCAGCAATGAACTTGCTGAAAATTATCACAAAGCAACAGCTCATGTATGGAGCCTGCCTTGGGCATTCCCAATGTTGTACTTTGTCTAGTGTACCTTCAGTACTGTAACTGATCTGCTTGGCAAGAAATGAAGTCACCTGAGTATTCTAGTTCAAAGAGGCTTGAGGCTCAAGCTATGCCTATGTATTAATATCAAATGTAGCACCAAAGAGTTGGTTTGTGGCTGTCAGTGTCTCACTGAATATATGCCTGAGAACTGTGTTTCATATTGATGATGATTAATCATTCCCCCCACTTTGAGGTGATCTCAAAGCAACTTACAAAAACATATATCAATAACAAGTATAAAAACAGGAGTAAAAACAACCTAAAATGTAGTATCATAAACCAACCTATATATCAGACTTAATTTGCCTTGCCTGAAGTGCTGTTTTTATGTCCTAATGTTTTACCCATGGTTTGGTGAACATTCATTGATAATGCTTATGGTGGGCAGTAATGGATTAATGGTTAAGAACCAGTGGAATAGATGATCTTTAAGTCTCTCCTAGCCTTGTGAATTACAGAACTCCTCTGGCTTCATGGAGACAAAAATGTATATGTGCCCTTATATAAAAATAAATGTTAAGCCAAATATAAAATAGCTTTCTGTGGGAGTTATAAACAGCTATAAGTAGGACACAGCTTGTCTGTCACAATGCAGCCTTGACTAGGAAAAAAAAAAGGTGTGGGGTGTTTTTTGTTTTTGCTTTTGGATTTCACTGGTTAGATCATTAACTTCAACTTGAAATTCAGTTGCTGCCTGAGAAATCTGGTGTGTTTTCACACCTTCACCAGTAACAGAAGCCTAAAGTGACTTAGGGGCATCATTTCAATAGCCCTTTCAGAGCTCATTTAATGACTGTGGCTAAGCTAGATCTAACCACCTGGAAGCTAAGCATGCAGCCTCTGCTTTCCTCTCCCTAACCAGAATGCTAACCCCTGTGTTTGGGGCTTGGGGAAGAAGCACAACCAAGTTACGATGTGTGTGAATGCCAGAGGCTTGCTCTATAAATGCAGCAGTGAGGGGGGGAAGAATTCTGAGGGGGTGATACCATTCCAAACTACAGAAAGAGAATGGAGCACAAGACTTCAAATTCTCCCTCATGGGGGGAAAACAACAACTTCTTGCAAGTAAAAAATGAATACCTGGTAGCAGCAGCAGAGCAAGCCGATCGGGCCCCTGGGGCGGTATGCGTGCCCTGCACCCAGGGGTGGGGCCAGCTGCCTGCAGGGCAGGGTGAGCTGGGACAGGACGCTCTGTGGGGCCTCCAAGGAGTCTGCCTGGCTGCTCCCACTCAGCCGCCCTACAAATGGGGGGGGGGAGGGCAGCGGGTGGACCGTTTGGGGCAGCACAGAGCCTGCAGGTGCCCAAGCCACTATGTCACTCCCAGGTGAGATGCGTGGCTCGGGTGCGTTGTAGGCCCCACGGTGAGTGCCGCCTGGCATTTTGTCACCCCCTTCAGTGGTGACACCCAGGCGCCCCACCCCCACCACACACCCCTTCCTCCAGCCCTGCCCGGTAGAGAGGTTCTACTCCATCTCATTGCCTATTGTCCTTGTTCCCTATGCGAAATATTCCCTACATTCAGAGGAGCACTGTTGGTATTACAAAGGCCTGCCTGACCTCAGTGAAAAGTTGCATGTCACCTATGGATCTTGCACATTATAGATGTGTGGGCCATTTGTGTGTCCTATTTAAATCATTTTTTTCTTCTTGACAATCAAGCAGCCATTTCTTTTGTTTGTAAATCCAGCAGCTTCCTTACAGAAAAAATGAAGCCCCTGCCTTTATTGCATCCAGCACCTGACCCAATATGTAGGTGTTTGATAGCAGTTTAAGGCTGTGGTCTTGTGAGTGCAACCCTAACCCCCAAATCTGCAGGTCCAAAGGGGTTACAATGGGCAGTGAGGAGTCTCACCCTCAGGGGAGTTACCCAACACCCAGTAGATCTTCTACTGTTGCATTTTTTGCTCACAGTTGCCATGGTCAGGGCCTCAAAGAGGGTGTTCTGAGGGCAGAGCAGGGCTGGCCTTCAATCTGCTGATGTAGTTAACGTGTTTCAATAAGGGGTGACTTTTGACAGGCAGAGATCCACTGTACAGTCAAACCTCGGCTCCCGGATGGTTCCGTTTTTGAACAATTCGGTTCCCGAACACTGAAAACCTGGAAGTAAATGCTCTGGTTTTCTAATGTTTTTTGGAAGCCAAACGTCCGACACGGCTTCTGCTGAGTGCAGGAAGCTTTTACAACCAATTGGAAGCCATGATTCAGTTGCCAAGTGGGCTTCTGGAACACATTACGTTCGACAACCAAGGTTTGACTGTACAATAAAAAGGGGAAACGTCGTTGTAGTCCTCACATCTCCTGCCATGGCAAGCCAGCAGGGCTTTGGAAGGAACAAGGGCTTTGGAAATAGCCACTTCAACCCCATTTGGGATTGGTCTGGGCACCAAGGAATAAAGTGCACTAAAGTTCCTCCCACAGTAAATATGCATATGTGAAACTGTTAAGGTGCGAACTTGCCCTTAAATGTACCGTTTGGTTCTGGGAGGTGCCATATTACCAAAACGCAAGTCACAGTTGATCTCTAAAATAACATGTTAAGAGATCCAATTGCAATTATTTTTCCGAGACCTCCTGATGAGCTGCTTCTTATAAGTGAACATTCAGAAATGATCAAAGCTGCTAATTGATTGCATTTCGCTCCAGAGGTGTCCTGCCCTCCTTTTCCTTCCCACACCCTAGCAGGGCAGCTACTGTAAAACTCAGGCGTATGACACAGATAACAAGAACTGAAGAACTTGCAATCTTATTAAGTCTTTCGAGGAGAGATAGGAGTGCCTTGGATTCATGCCAAGATGACCCAATTAACCTCACCCTGAAGCGGCTGTGCTGATAACCTGAACGTTAAATGCAAACATCGAACATCCCCCGAAAGTGGAGCTCAGTCCATCATGCTTCCCCCAGTGCCCACATTTTAGGGCTTGCAAAACTGGCGGTGCATACACTGATTTTTAATGCCAGCTCTGCTGTTTCAACCTTATTATAAATGACCACGTCTCAACAATCTTTCCAAGCAGTCAGCAAGGCATAGGTCAAAATCGCTCTTAATCAGAATTAGAGTTGACTGCTGAATATAAATGGCAATGGCATCTACCTAACCTAAATAAATATATTTTTTTCAATTAAAAGAGTGACTGTTGTTATCTCTTAATGAGCAGCAGCTGTGCATCAAAAGCTTAGAAGGCATACACGTACTGTAGTGTTTGAATGATTAGATGGAAGGATTTCAGATGTTTCCAATCCACACTTTACTTGCTGACATTACCCAGTCAATATTCCATAATACAGGAGTGGCCAAAATGGTACCGTCTGGATGGACTAGAAAATCACCCTCAAGCCAACATGGCCAGGAATTATGGGAGTTGGAGTCTGTAATGTCTTGCGGACACCATGTTGGCTACTGCTGCCATAAGATCACCTTAGATCCGTTTCTTAACATATCATTAATAGAACGAAAAGTTATTGAAGCCGAATTAGCTCCAGTTGTAAAACTGCAACAAAGTCTAACGCCTTTCTACACAGCACTTCCATATATATTGTTGTGAGGGTTTTTTTTTATTTTTTTATGGGGGGGTATACTGTATGCCCGAGCCCCTTCTAATTCCTTAATCCAGAAAGGATTCAGTTGTTGGAATAGCCAGACCAGCTTCTTGGTGAGTTAATGGCCCCTAAGTATGAGATAGGGATGCGGGTGGCGCTGTGGGTAAAAGCCTCAGTGCCTAGGGCTTGTTGATCGAAAGGTCGGCGGTTCGAATCCCCGCGGCGGGGTGCGCTCCCGTTGTTTGGTCCCAGCGCCTGCCAACCTAGCAGTTCGAAAGCACTCCCAGGTGCAAGTAGATAAATAGGGACCGCCTACTAGCGGGAAGGTAAACGGCGTTTCCGTGTGCGGCTCTGGCTTGCCAGAGCAGCGATGTCACACTGGCCATGTGACCCGGAAGTGTCTCCGGACAGCGCTGGCCCCCGGCCTCTTGAGTGAGATGGGCGCACAACCCTAGAGTCTGTCAAGACTGGCCCGTACGGGCAGGGGTACCTTTACCTTTAAGTATGAGATGTCATGGTAACAAAGGCTTTGTGCCAGGGGGCAAAGGGCACATTTCCCTCAACTGGTTGGTATTGAGAAAGACAGAAGTCAGAGTTGATTGTGTGTGAATGAGGCTAGAAGCAGGCAGAAGCCAGAGAGTGAGGGACACACTGTGACAAGGGGGAAAGCAAGAGCTTATGGGGTTTTAATGCCACGAACCCTCCATCCTACTAGGCTCAGATTGTATATATGTGTAAATAAACCATATATCATAAAGACACCCGAGTCCCTCATTCTGAGGAAACCACACTATGGTATCTCATAGTGCTTAGAGGTTGGAATGGTGTGCAACAATATTACTTATTGTGAGGAAGTGTTAAAGTTTAGTAGTCCAACAATCCTGTTGATAATTTAAAAATAAACAAATCAGCATTGGAAATCTGTCCGTTCCTTTTCTGGTGGCTCAGCACTGAAGAGCTGAGGGAATAATGAAAAATCCAAAGGCAATGGGTGCCACTCACACTGTCTTCTGCATGGCAGGTACCTCTTATTCTTGCACAAGAAAAATCATACTGCATATAAATAATCTTTTCCACACATACAAATTTGTTCCAGATAGTTAATAGAGCGCACTGCTTGTGCAAGGCTTGAACATCTGCACACAGACCTGGGTGAGTAATATTTTACTTCTTCCATTTCTGCTTGTGTTTATAGCCCAAAGATAAAAAGCTTTTTGTAGTTTTAAGTAGTCACCCAGCTAGCCATTCAGCCTGGCAAACCAATTCATCTGTAACATTGATGTGTTTTTAAAAAATGGCAGATTGACACTCATAACTCTTTGGCACAGAAATACATTTAGAACTCTAATAAATTGCAAGCAGCACATTCAAGTGCAAGGAGGTTTTTATTTTACTTTATATTCACCATATCTTAGCATCTCTGTCTTATTGAGCTCTCTCAGGCAAGTTTCAACTCATTAGCAAAACTCATTTCTGTGAGGAACACTTATATAACTTTAAAATAAATACACTAACACAAGAGTGTTTGATTAATCTGCTCTTCATTAATTTGTATGGAAATGAGCAGTGTCAAACCCAGCTGCATTTTCTAGAATTGAGAGTTCTGACAACATTTAATTATCCACTGACAAATGCTCCTTATTTGTTTACATTGAGTCTACTCCCGGCTAAACACGATAATTGCGGTAGATATACACAGTCCTCTGGAAATGGGCAATTTGAATAAAAGAACATGTCAGGCTAAGGCCAAGAGAAATATTCATTGGGTGGTTATTAAAAGTTTGAACAACTTCACAGTGGATAAGGACGGAAACCATTTTTGGATGACTACTTCTCACAGTGGAGATTTGAAATGTCAGGAATAGATCTTCCAGAACCAATGGAGAACTTTCATAGTGAAACTGAAGATGGTGAAGCTCTCCTGGTTTCTAACATCATTAAAAAACCTGAGACTGGCGATACATACTGAATAATTCACACTCACTGTTGAACATGCACTGAGTATTTAAAAACAACAAACAAACAAGTGTCTGTTTTTAATGCTAAATTGTCCCTTTGATTTCTCATTGAAAGAGAGAGAGAGAAAACTTTTGAGTTACAACCATGAATGGTCAGAGATGAGGTTTTTTTATTATGAACCAATGTGTTTAAAATTATCTCTGAGGCTGGAATTTATGTGAATCTTTTGAATTGCTCTCTAACTAAAAGGTTGCTCCACTGCCATGTATGCAGGGAGCAAATTTGCCCCTTTCTCCTACTTGCCCACCCTTACCAGAAAGGAATTAAAATGGAAAGAGTATTAATGATATAGCATGTGTACTCAATGCTTAAAAGATCTGTAATAACAGCTGGGGTAGCAAAGAAAACCACAAACCTAAAAATGTGGAGGTTTAAGAGTGCTTAGGCTGGTTCCCCTGCTTCTTGGGAGAAAAACTATGACAAACCTAGACAGCATCTTAAAAAGCAGAGACATCACCTTGCTGGTCTGTATAGTTAAAGCTATGGTTTTCCATAGAGATGTATGGAAGTGAGAGCTGGACCACAAAAGAAGGCTGATCGTCAAAGAATTGATGCTTTTGAATTATGGTGCTGGAGGAGACTCTTGAGAGTCCCATGGACTGCAAGAAGATCAAACCTATCCATTCTTAAGGAAATCAGCCCTGAGTGCTCACTGGAAGGACAGATCGTGAAGCTGAGGCTCCAATACTTTGGCCACCTCATGAGAAGAGAAGACTCCCTGGAAAAGACCCTGATGTTGGGAAAGATTGAGGGCACAAGATTGAGGACGACAGAGGACGAGATGGTTGGACAGTGTTCTCGAAGCTACTAAAATGTGTTTAACCAAACTACGGGAAGCAGTGGATTCAAGCACTCTCCTCTTCTGTGGTTTCCAGCAAGCAGTCTTCAGAATTATTGCTGCCTCAAACTGTGAAGGCAGAGCATAGCCGTCATGACTAGTAGTCATTGATAGCATGTGCTTAATTTCCCCCAATGCAATCAATGGGATTTAACAGGGCTCAACTATGGGCTTAAGTGTGTTCCTATTTTTTCACCTGTGAGTTCTCATGAGCTGAATGTCGAAGCGGGTGTGTATGTGTGTATGTGTGTGTGCACTCACATTCACATGCTGTTCCTTTTTTCTGCTCTTTTAGTTGCTATGAGACCAGACTGTGCGGGTAGCTCCTCAAGACAGCATGACATTGCCTTTATGTGACGGTGACAATTTAAGAGAGTGACAGAAGCATTTGATCAAATTTACATACTTCTTTACACAAAGTACGATTCCAGCAGGCCGGCATGCAAACAGGTCGTCTTGTATATCCCCCCACCACTCGATTTACCTCAGAAGCATTGCACAGAGGAAGTGTTTCCATAGCAATGTCCTGTGGATGTTTGCACTTAGCTCCATTTGCTCCCCATTTTTCAATGCTAACAAGCACAATGCGGCAAAATCAGGACTTGAAAATGGCAGAGATCAAGTCTTGACACGTGATGCTATTAAGGTCATGTAATAAATTGCAGGAAAACGCAAATGAAATCACCTTAAGCCCTTGGGAGCATAGAAATACAATGCCATAAAAATGAATGGATTTTACTTAGCCAGCCATCTTTTGCATAGACGAGTGATTGGTTAATCCCAGATATATGAAGAGTAATTAACAGCCCAGTCTGTTAACAGCCACAAATGACTCACCAATGCCACCAGCATAGCTGTCAACATTTCCCTTTTTTTAAAAGGGAAATTCCCTTATTCCGAATAGGATTCCTCACAAGAAAAGGGGAAAATTGACAGCTATGGCCAACCGTAACCCAGCAGTAAAACTGGTTTCAATATTACTGATTATGGGGTGTGAGGCTGAGCATCCTACTTACTGTAGCAGAAATGGTGTAAGGAAATACAGAAGTGCTGTATCTCCAACCTTGTTAAAGGTTGCCAAGAATGGTACACATGTGAGGGGTGAACTACAGTTCCCAGGATTCTTGGGGAGGGGGAAGCCATGTGCTTTAAATGTTTGATGTGAACGCAGCCTGTGTGTTTCTTTTTTGTTTGTTATGCAGATATTCCAGGCCTCAGCACATCTGTCAAGGAAATCTAGCAACCCTAGATTATTCAGGCTGTGCTATCTGGCTCAGAATTCTCAATGATATACACCAGTTTATCTACTTAATATAGAGCGGGGCATGTCCTATGTTTATTTGATGAATAGAAATCAATAGATGTGTGTTAAGAAGAAGGTGCATAGTCCTCTCCTGGATCTCTTTAGTAGAGTAATGAGGGAGGCTGGCTGTTTGAAGATCCAGCCTAAAGGGAAAATTATACCCAAGGTGAATTCTGAAACAACTGTGTCAAACAGAAACTGATCCTTCAATGATCCTTATCTGCAAACTATGGGATATTTGTTCCATTGAACGTCACAAGGATAAAATCAGTCTAAAGTCTCAAGTTAGCTATCGGCAATGGCGTAAAGCCAATAAACCTGGGAAAAAGCTTTATTGCTCCTCAAAAGTCAACATAACTTTTGTGGCTACATATGCAGCAAAATCCTTTTACGTGAATGTTGTAAGAGGTTTTAAAGTCTACCTAATGTACAGTTTAGCTGTTTTCAGTATGGGCACCACTACTTACTCTCAGGCCCCTCCTTGTAAATTTTATACCAGCAACGTATCAAGGAAACTCAAATTCTACTATAGACGTGTGACAGCTGATTCATATATTTGAAAAGGGCAAACGGTACATGCTTCATGGAATTCAGGATCTTTATGGGGCATCAGCTTAAGTTCATTAAACAGTTCTGTTTACTGATCTTCAGCAGTGGGTTCCCACAGAAAAAGCTGTCAGCTATTTTGAACGGCAGTGGCGTTGGCTAAACCTTGTCAATAAGAAAAATGCTTTGCTTTAACGAAAGGCTGTTTTGTCATGTTCATGTGCCATTCACAGTGCTTTTCTTCTAGAACAAAAGATGCCGGTACTGCATACTCTTGAGTACCCTCAGAAAAAAACCCACTGCTCAATCACATTTGCTCTACAACATGGGCTTGATGGTTTTATTCTCATGTTATGCCATAGGATGTGGCACAAAAGTTTGAATAACTACAAGCATGCGGATGGTTCTAGTACCAAAGACTAAAATACATAAAGGGCATTCATGTATGCAGGAATTGTAAGTGAGCCTGTCAAAAACAAGGCAGATTTCAAATGTCTGCCAGATATTTAGATCAGGATTAAGAAGCGAGGGAACCCGCTTAATAGCATTAATAAATAAATAAATTTCAGCCTCTTAAATGCACAGAGCCTAGGGCTTGCCGATCAGAAAGTTGCAGTTTGAAACCCCGTGACGGGGTGAGCTCCCGTTGCTCGGTCCCTGCTCCTGCCAACCTAGCAGTTTGAAAGCACGTCAAGTGCAAGTAGATAAATAGGTACCGCTCTGGCGGGAAGGTAAACGGTGTTTCCTTGCGCTGCTCTGGTTCGCCAGAAGTGGCTTAGTCATGCTGGCCACATGACACGGAAGCTGTCTGCGGACAAACGCCGGCTCCCTCGGCCTATAGAGCGAGATGAGTGCCGCAACCCCAGAGTCGTCCGCGACTGGACCTAATGGTCAGTGGTACCTTTACCTTTACCTTTTATGTGGTTGCCGTATGTTGCCAGGCAAGACTGGACATTATCGTGTTTATTTAACAGTATTTGGGGAGTGGGCTGAATGCCAACTGAAACAAAGAATCATCTGCACCGACTTGAGAGCACAACACCACAGTCACACAGTCTGGAAAAGGTTTCCTTCTGGAAACCCCATTTACTTTGATGAGGAATGAACAGAGGAATGAAATGCTAGAGCAGGGCTGGGGAACCTGTGACCCTGCAGAAGATAAACTACAACTCCCAGCATCCCTCATCCCATGAGTTCCAGCCCATGAGCCTCAACAAGAATATAGCTCATAGAATTCTCGAATTCGCTCTCTATACCAGTACTGAATTACTCCTTAGGTCAATTCTTTAGCCACTTGTCTGCATTTATCAGAACACCCAGAGAGGTAGATATACAATTTACAGCACGCTCATGCACATCTCTGTAAACTCTATTAAATGCAATAAAGGGCAGGAGTGTAGCCTTTATAGCAGTACTACTGGAGTACCATGTTTTGATTTGACCAAGTACTTCCTTGTCACTGCTAAAGGATGGGAATTAAAGCCATATTAAAGCCATATTAGAGATTCTGTCAATAGTCTGGTTCTTTTGTTTTTTCCATAATGCTAAATATAGAAATGCTACCCTAATTAAAACGTTAATTGTATTTATTAGTTCCGAATAAGCTTTCATTTTAAAGAGGGAGCTTTTTCTCTCTTTAATTATAAGGAAGAACAAAGAGGAATCTTTGCCTGTTTGTGCTCAATACATGTAACTACAAGGCCGACTCATACCTTACATAAAGCACATGATTGGGAAAGGACAATTTTAAACTTAATGTGGCTTAGCCTGGTTGCACACTGAGATTTTTTACTACAATTTCAGGCATTTTCTTTTAAAGAGCTGGGTCATCTTCAGTTTGTTAATTTCAAACACAGTGTTGGATCCTATTTACGGTAAGTTTTCTTAAACCATTGATTTGTAAACAATGGCTCTAAATCCTGCTTGTAGAATATGAGAGCATGGGCAGGAGATCTCCCAGACTGCCAGCAGTTGGTGCTGAGAACGCATATATTTTTTAACTATGAAGTATGAAACAAGTGACAATGGAATAAAAGGCAACCCCCCCCCCCAAAACCCAAGGATTAGGTGCAATAGAGACTCCTGCACAAGGGCTACAGAGACACAGCTCTCCCAGTGAGGGTGTCATGCAATTTTTCACAGCCCTCCAACCCCAGCCCCACCACACAAACTCTTTCCAATCCCACACATACAGTATTTAACTTCTTTGAATTTAGGGAGGCATTTCTGTCCATCTCCCGTTCTCTGGCCAATCAGTTCTCTGCACCGCTTAGCCAATGCTAAAAGTATAGCTATGGCAAAGATTCACCATAAAATATAAACACAATATAACACATGCTAATCTCTTCATCGTACTGTGCATACATAGAAAAAGTTCTTTTGGAGGAGATCTGTTGATAATGTTGCACAGTGGGGGAAAGCCCTTGCTCACCAAAAGAAGGAATGCATATTTAGGTTCCATTAATTCATGCTTGGTTAATCTGTGGGCAGCAGCCAAGAGAGCAACTGGTGTTAACCAGCCTGCTGGTGCATTGCCTGTAGCGCTGCTAACTTGTTAATCTGACCTTAAAAATAGATCTTGCATGATAAGTGAAGTTAACTATATCTGACCGGGCTAGTTTTAGCTGTTCATCTCGGCCTCTCTGTTTTTTGTAGAGGACAGCACAGGAGGCTGCAAACAGCCACAGTTTGATAAAGTGTCCATGGACTGATTGGCCATGAATTTGCAGACTCATTGATTTATTGTAGAGAATGTTGTGAAGTGGCCGGTAAGAGTGTGGCTCCCACTAAATCAGCAGAGCTGGTACCAAACATTTTGTTGCCTGAGGAGGAGGAGGAGGAGGAGATGGTGACGTCAACTTCATGTATAGAAGCTGATTCAACCACCAGTTCAATCTTGTTTTGATGCTGAAGATGGGCTCTTGTTCTTCAGGAGGATAGCTTGGCTGGGGTGGGTGCAGGATAGGCTATTGTCCGACACCTCCTTGTTGCTCGCTGTCCTTTCCAGCACCTGAACCAATGGATTCAAAGCTGAGCCAATGAATTCAAATTACAAGAAAGTAGATTCCATCTAAACATCAGGAGGAACTTTCTGATGGGAAGAGTTTTTTGACAGTAGAACAGACTACCTCCGAAGGTGGTGGACTCTCCTTCACTGTAGGTTTTTAAACAAGAGATTGGATGGCCATCTGACAGGGATTCTTCAGCTGTGATTCCTGCATTGCATGGGCTTGGACTATATGACCCATGGAGTGCTTTCCAACTGTACAATTATTCCTTCTCCCTCACTCTGCCCAATAGTAAACCAACCTGTATAACGTGCTGAAAATACCAGCCATGCTCTGTAGGCCATCAGTTGTTTGATAATGCCTCTGCTTTTGCAGTCTTACCAAAAAAATAAAATAAAAACAACTTGAGTTGAGTGAACCTTTGATGGGCTTTGTCTGTACGCGGCCAGTGGGCTATGTTGATCAAAAGTTGTGAACATGTGCATTCAACGGAGGATGTGTCATTGCATTTTAGACAGCTCATTCCTGAAATTTGCTGAGCCGAGTTAACTAGCTGTGTGGCTTTGCATATGGAGGATGTTGCTGTCTGCAAAACTGTGGAGCTTCACGCAGCTCAGCACATTGCGAGAAGGAACTGTCTCAGATATCGTGACATTTCCGCAGTTTAGTGCAGGCTTGCAAAATTTCTGAAAATCCCAGCTAAAACTGGTGCATATTCACATATGATCGCTACCCCACCAGAGATGTCCAGTGTCTTTTTATAGTCTGCAGATGGAGGCTGCCAACCCACGCTATAAATGGCAGCCCTGGATGGCTGCCTGTTCACATTTGCAGAAATGCAGGTTTAGGACGAAAATGCATGTGATGTGGATCGCATAGTTTGCCCTTGAATGCAGGATTTCTCTTGTGGAAATAGCCAGTATTTGGGGGAGGGCTAGTTCAAATTCAGATAAGCATGGGGCTAGGGGCTTTAACCCTTTGCGCCCTACTGCAGTCCCATTCAGGGTCAGTACTCCCCACTCCCCAATGCTCTCAATTTTCATGGGAGGTGAAAGCATAGGAGTGAATGGGAGCTTTCACCCTAAAACCAGATGCCTCAGGACCAGTTGCTTGGGTTCCTGGCTGGTTCTCACAGCCACCACCTCCAGGGACACCGGAACAGAGGAGTCAGCCAGCAAGACACAAGAAATTCAAGGTACTTGTCTAATATCGATAGCATGGGTAGATGAACTAAGACCCGTGGGCCAGATGCGGCCCAATCGCCTTCTCAATCTGGCCTGCAGACGGTCCCGGAATCAGTGTGTTTTTACATGAGTAGAATGTGTGCTTTTATTTAAAATGCACCTCTGGGTTATTTGTGGGGCCTGCCTGGTGTTTTTACGTGTGTAGAATGTGTGCTTTTATTTAAAATGCATCTCTGGGTTATTTGTGAGGCATAGGGAGCATGCACTTGTGCACAGATTCTCAGGCTAAATGTGAAAGATGCTACCATACCTTGCGGTAGTTCCTGTCTGGATTGGAGCGAGTGTGTGAGTGTGCATGCATAGGATCTGGTGCCCTGCATGAAATATTCCCATTAGCCATTGACAATACTGTAGCAATAAAATACACCGCAGCACGGTTAAATTTGTGATGCGATGGATGGTAGGGTCATTAGAAACAGCACTGCAGGAATAATATAGCAATCCAGATATAATAGGCAATAAAGATAAACTGAATACTGAATCTTTGGGACTGCACCAGTAGCCAGATAACACTTTGCCACTGTGCTAGAGCACTGGCGGAACTTTCTCATCACCTTCTGTTTGTTTAAACTTGCTACTTACATTTTCCATTCCAAGAATGTTGTAAAGGTCACTCTTTTCCATTAGCACATAGGGCTGTGTCTTGATCCTTGCTCTCAAAGGATCCAGTTCTGCCACTACATGTGTACCTGTGACCTCTTCATTTATTTCTTTCTCTCTCTTTAAAAAAACAACAAGTTTCTCTATATTTGGGGACATTTATCTGCTGCAGGAAAAAACACAAAGTCGTGAACTCCAGCATAGCTAAAGAAATGAAATCAGATTAAAAATTCGACGGTTTCAGATTCAGAACAGGGGCGCCATCAGGATTGTGGGTGCCCACCACCATAACGCGGCTGTGCACATGCACACTTCTGCACATAGTGCGTGTGATGGCATGTTGTGTTTTGGAAGGGGGGCGATGGTTCTTCTTCCTCCTTTTCTCCACAGCCAGCGAGGCACCCTTTTCCATGGGGAGGGGCTCAGACTGGGAGGCAGAGAGACTCTGCCTCCACTTCTGAGCTTGGCCCCCGAAAAGGGTGACTTGCTGGCTGGCTGCAGAGGATGGAGCTAAATTGCCTCTCTGGCTTTGCTCATTGACTTTGTGGGTGCCTGGCCCCCACAATTATATTATTGTGGGTGCCAAGCACCCACAGCCAAGCACCCAGGAGCTGGCTCCTGCAATTGGGAAACAAAATGAATCGAGCCTTTGCAACTCTTAGAGTGCAATCCTAATACCCCATGTTGATGGCTACCCAAGGTTTAGGATGGCTTGTAGTTGTCAAATTAAGTTAAAGTGTCTCTCACATCATGGATCAGTTGCCTCCCAGGAGAGGTTCCAGTGGGTCTCAGTATGGCTAGGATAATGAGTAGAGCCGACTGCTGGACTTAGAACCTGCTCATTATCCCTGTCATATTGAGACCATCGGAAACAACATCTGTGGGGCAGCTGATCCAGGATGCGACACACACTTTACATAACTGATACCTGATTGACATTTTATGCAAAAAGCGGCCTTTTCACTGAACCACAGGAAAAGTATAGGAAAGTTACATTGATAGAAATATATTCCAGTTATTTCCAGTTTATATCTATGTCTGTCACGGGCCAGGAGTTGGCTTCACCTGCTGAACAGCAGCCTGAAGGAGCAGAAGGAGAAGTAACTCTACCTGCTGCTGATCAGCCTTCCTGCTCCTGATGAGAACCAGCTGGCTCCAGCTTTCTTAAGCAGGGTTTCCAGTCTCAGTCAGTAGCTGGAAACAACATTTGTTGTTCCTGGCCAGACTTTGCTGCTTCTTGCAACCATGGACCCTTGGCTTTCTTGACCCCCCGGATCATCTGACAATGTGAACTGAGACCTTGGGACTGGACTGAATCTTATATATGAACTCTGCCTCCAGGCAAGTACCCCTCCTGAGACTCAACTGGTTCACTGGCTTCTCCCTCCACTGAGCTCTGCTGTGGCTGGCAGCATAGGGCTACGACAATGACCCTGTGACCTACTATGGTTCCCCGTGAAAAGTATCAGCAAATATTCTGCACAGAAGATGTTTTGCTTTTTCTGCTCAGTTCCTGTTCACTCTGACTTGGTCTCTCTGAAACGGACCACACTCACATCTACTTGCCCTCTTTTCTTTGGATGCTGGGACTGCACACCCACCATCGCTTCTGTTTTGAACAAAGCCAATTCTGGTTTTAAACACAATATAAGGAGTCCCTATAGGAGTATATTGTATTTTAAAATGGGGTTTCAGAGTTTTTAGGGGGTTTTGAATGTCTTATGTCGATTTTTCAATTTCATGGTTCTGTATGGGACAATGACAATAAAGATATCGTATTGTATTGTATTGAAGAGGTGCAAAGAGCTTTTCTCTGTGAGCTAGCATGGTAGTGGCTGATGTAGCTGCTCCCCACCATTGATGAGAGGGCAGATGAGGAGGGCATGTCTGTACCATTTCGTAGCTCTGCCCCCTTTCCCCATGCATTATCCACACCAAGGATCACAAATGCCTCTTCCTCCAGCTTTTGTTATAGTCCAACTTCCATCAGCCCTAGCTGATAGTCAATGGGCAGGGATGCTGACTGGCAGCAGCTCTCCAATGGGATCTTTCCAGTCACATCTGGGGACTGAACCTTCTGCATAGAAACAGGAATGCAGCCAATGTTGGCAGCCTTTGGCCCAAAAGATGTTGCTGAAATACAACACCTATCAGCCCCAGCAAGCATGGCCAATGGCCAAAGATGATGGGAGCTGTAGTTCAGCAACGCCTGGAGGACCAAAAGTTTCCTCACCTGAAGTATGGGAATATTTGCCCACCTAGACTAGCATTGCCAACACTGACTGGAAGCAGCTTTCCAGGCATTTCAGGCAGAAGTCTTTTCTAGCTTTACCTAGACATGCTTGGGAGAGCACCTGGGACCTTTGGCTTGCAAGGCAGTTGCTCTACCACTGAGATGGGGCCTTTCTTATAATTTCCAGCTAGGGTAGTAATTGTTCATAGATGATGGGAATTAGAGTCCAACAATTTATGGGGACTGAAAGTTTGGGAAGACAGCTTTAGAATGAGCTTACCCATAGAAAAAGACCCTAGTTTCTAGAAAAGGATTAAAACTTATACGTTAAATAGTGAAAAGTAAAAACTGAAAATGGTATATTACATCTCTTGCCAGAAACCAGTGGCATACCATACATTTAAAGGACATGTCCCCCCCCCCCCCAAAAAAAAACAGAATAATGGGAAATGGTTACTTATGGTGCTGGGAATTGTAGCTCTGTGGGGTATACTGCAGTTCCTAGGACTGGGGGTCTGTGATCCATGTGCTTTAAATGTATGGGGTAGTATTCAACTAGTAGAAGTATTTCCACTTGTGCAATGGGTCTTTCTCCATCTCCTCCCCCCATGCTTGCCCCTTCCCCCCAGATCTTCTCCAGAAGGTTGGGGGAACCCCTAGAACACATTTTAGGCATCCATAGGGGGGGGGAAATGTCCCATTGTGCAAGCAGAAAACTTTGCGCTGCTGGACAATTCATGTACCACTATGCTGGATACAACCCAAAGAGTGCAAGCAGCCTTCAAGTCAAGTTCATAGTAGTAACACTCGGCATGGCAGCAGATAGCCACACTTCTCATAGCACACAGGGCTGTGGGACTTCACTTTCACACACACTGTCGGTGTCTTTGGTTTAAGGATGGTGGGGAAGCGGTTGCAGTGGCAACCAGGAATAGCCATGTGCTTGAGTTCCCTCATGTTTAAAATGCAAGGACACAGAAGCTATGTTCTTGCAAATCTCAGCTGCTGAACTATGGGTGAAGTTCTTTGATGACTTTAATAGCTGCACCTTGAAGCTGTCACACACGTTTCCATCACTGCAAGCAACCCAGTTTGCTGGGAAGTAGCACTTTGAGTCTAAAGAGACTTTTATGATCGCTGGCAGCACTTAAGATATTGTGCTGAGTAAGTTGTAAGTTCAGCCGTGTTATGAGATGAACCTATTCACCCATGCAGACTGTTTGCCTTCATTATTGGTTTTTCCATATTACGCTTTACTGAGACTTTAGTCAGGCAATTCCACTCCTAAGTCACACAGGGTTAACCTGTAATAAAGGAATTTGGGGTGAGATAAACCACTTTCCCCTCCCCATTACATTTAGAGGGCTTGGAATATCTATTAAAATACAGTCTTGCTTTATAACAGTGCTTGAATGTGTGCTTTCCCAACCAATAATTATGTCCAACCTGATTCACACAGTGCAGGGATTGTCTAAGACTGTATCACACTGGTAAGAGTATCACATATATTCTTTGTTTGTAGCAATTTAAAAAAATTGTATGGGTGAGAGCCAATGGTAAAGGTAAAGGTAAAGGTACCCCTGCCCGTACGGGCTAGTCGTGTCCGACTCTAGGGTTCTGCGCCCATCTCACTTAAGAGGCCGGGGGCCAGCGCTGTCCAGAGACACTTCCGGGTCACATGGCCAGCGTGACGCAGCAGCTCTGGCGAGCCGGCACCAGCGCAGCACACGGAAACGCCGTTTACCTTCCCGCTATATTTATCTACTTGCACTTAGGGGTGCTTTCGAACTGCTAGGTGGGCAGGAGCTGGGACCGAAAGACGGGAGCTCACCCCACCGCGGGGATTCGAACTGCTGACCATGCGATCGGCAAGCCCTAGGCGCTGAGGTTTTACCCACAGCGCCACCCGCGTCCCAATGGTAGCCATACTTATGAAATAAATGGACATTGGTCTATTGATTTCAGTGGGTTTACTCTGAGAATAAGTCCAAGACTCTGACCAGGTATTGTCTTAGGGTAAACCCACAGTGAGAACCCAGTTCATAAATCTCAAAGCGAACCCCCCATACCAATACAGTGATACCTCGGGTTAAGAACTTAATTCGTTCTGGAGGTCCGTTCTTAACCTGAAACCGTTCTTAACCTGAGGCACCACTTTAGCTAATGGGGCCTCCCGCTGCAGCCACGCAATTTCTGTTCTCATCCTGAAGCAAAGTTCTTAACCTGAGATACTATTTCTGGGTTAGCGGAGTCTGTAACCTGAAGCGTCTGTAACCTGAAACGTCTGTAACCCAATGTATGTACATAATATGGTCTTCCAAGGAGCTTAGGGTAGTATTCAGGAAGTCCCTTCACTGCATTTTATCCTTACAATAACCCTGCAAGAAAAAACAGAGTTTGTTCTGTAGCCTGGTGTTATGAAAAAATCAATGGTACAGATGCACATGTTGGAATATAGCAAGAGTGGAAGTGTAAGCTCTGGTTATCCTCTATTTGCAGCCTTGGCTCAGTTAGTTGCATCTTAGTGGAAAGGGTGTGGGGAGGGAGCCTTGCATAATACGATGCATTTAAAAAGAGGAGCAGGATGCAGACAGCGATGTCAACATACAACTGATAGGCAGTTCTGCACCATCAGCTTTCTTTTTGACACCGACCATATTCCGTTAATACAACTGCAGAGTGCAATTAACTGCGCTCCATTCAAACTCCCTGCTCCCTGCTGATGCCCGTAGCCATGCTTTGTAATAAAAGATTCATTTCTCCAAATCCCTGGAAGGCAATTGGGTTATTCAGTCACCTAGGATACTCTTCCTGGCCTTGTGCTTGCAGTTCCATGTTCAGGCAGACTGCTTTCTTTAGACTAATGCTGGTTATGCAGCATTTCTAGCTGGTTCATTCCTGGCTCTTCCTGTTGGCCATATAAAACCTCATCAAACTTGAACCATATCTACTCAGTTTTCTGTTCTTAACAACCAGATGCCTTTGGGATTCCCCACCCCAAATCTCTTGATCTCAATTTGACTCAAGGACAGGGGTGAAGAAACTGTCTCCTCCCCAGGTGTTGCTGTACTATGACTACCATAACCCCTGACCATTGGACATGCTGGCTGGAGCCAGTGGTGTAGCGTGGGAGAGGCCACAGGGGCAGTTGCACCAGGTGCAAAATTGTTAGGCGGTGCAAAATTTCAACACTTGGTGCTGCCTCAATACAGCTGCTCACTGGGCTCCATTGAAAATGGCTTCGCCATGCAAACTAGGACATGACCTCTCCAGACAATGGAACGACTCGTCTCTTCTTATCTCTGCAACTGTGACCACCTGGGTGACACAGACACCGTTAGGCAGTTGAATGTGCATGTGTGTCTGTTTCTGTCCCTCTCACTCACCCCCTCTGTGTGGCCCCGGGTGATGGCAATGCATGCTATGCCACTGGCTGGATCCAATGAGAGCTAGAATCCAACAACATCTGGGTGGGGGAGGGAGAGTAGGTTTCCTACCCCAGTCTAGGATTTGGATCACCACCATTTCCCCCCAGCTGTTCATGTGCTGATCAATGAAGTTAGTGAACTAGGGAACTCAATGAAGTTAGCAGTAAGCGTTTACTGCTTGAAACATCTAGCAGATTTTCCTGATAGTAAGGTACCTGGCGAATGCTAAGCACATCTGGCTGTCCTCTGCCTCACCATCTGATAAGTGTCAATATGTCACCACTAAAAACCACTATCATTACTATATATATGGTAGGAGGTAGTAAGGTAAAGATTAAAAAAAGGTAAAGGACCCCTGGATAGTTGTCCAGTTAAAGGTGACTATGGGATTGCGGCGCTCATCTCGCTTTTAGGCTGAGAGAGCCGGCTTTTGCCCACAGACAGCTTTCTGGGTCTTGTGGCCAGCATGACTAAACCGCTTCTGGTGCAACGGTACACCGTGATGGAAGCCAGAGTGCACGGAAACACCATTTACCTTCCCGCTGGAGCGGTACCTATTTATCTACTTGCACTGGTGTGCTTTCAAACTACTAGGTTGGCAGGAGCTGGGACAGAGCAACGGTAGCTCACCCCATCGCGGGGATTCGAACTGTCAACCTTCTGATCGGCAAGCCCAAGAGGCTCAGTGGTTTTGACCACAGTGCCACCCACGTCTCTTCCTACGAGGTAGTAGAGAGTGGGAAATCTGAGGTGGAAAGAACTAATGACCCCTTTTCCTTTTAATGCATTTCTTACAGAGCTGCAAAAAGTCCATTTTAAAAAGTTGATTTATTGCACTTTAATTGCACATGCCTAAAGTTTCAGCATGCATTTGACACCCTTCCACAAAATACTGACAGCCTGGAGATGCCCTTATACATTTTGTTGTTATGCATTTTTATTTTTGTGGTGTCAGCTTTAAAGAGAAAGGCACGGTATACATTTGAGAGGAAAGAAAGTGTATCACTTTTTATCTCTGAAGCCATGTTGCTAGTACAATTTGAATTCAGTTTGCCCTGCTCATGCATCACTAGGAGAGGTAAGAAACATGCTCTAGTTGCTTAGCAATCACAGGACACACTCCCTATTCACTCAGAAACTTTATTGGAAGTCTGTTCAAAAAATATGCACAAGAAACTGCAAAAACCACAAAGAAAACAGCAAAAACCACTCTTTTCCTTGTATCAATGCCACTGCAAAATTTATTTGGATAGTTAAAACTGTGATAGAAAAAATGTATTTTATTATGAGTGTGTATTTAGTTAATTAAAAAGCATTTGTAAACTGCTTCGGTGCTTAGAATTTCTAAGCAGCGTGCAAGAAAGCACAAACATAAAAACGGCAAAACAGTATCAGAAAAAGAGATTTAAAAAACCCAAATCTAATAACAGGATCCAGTCTTACAGATCAAGGAAAGCCTGGAGGAAAAGATAAGTATTGTAATTAAGGCTGCAGTCCAATGATCCCTGGGGCCGTAGAATTCTCAGGATTGCACTTTCCAAGGCTGCATACACACTATACCTTTAAATCACATCCCTGCCTCCCAAGCATCCTGGGAACAGAAGTTTGGTAAGGGTGCTGGGAATTGTAGCTCTATGAAGTGTAAACTACGGTTCCCAAAATTCTTGGGGCATGTGTGTGTGTGCTTTAAATGTGTGGCATGGGTGAAGTCCAATAGAGAGGCGTCCAGCCTTGGAGAGGCAGAACCAGCTTCATGCATTTTCTCTGTGAAGCTGAGTTGGTTCCCCTCCAACGCTTATTGGGTTCTGATGTTGAGAGGGCAAAACAAAGCATGATGAATGATGGGAGAGAGGTGCTGAATCTGGCAGTTTCTTCCCCCTCCCATCAGCTACACAAACACCCCAAAATGCATTCCCCCACTTTCTGTCTTGCTGGTGTGAGCCTGGCAGGGCACTTGAAAAGGCACCTTACCCCCCTTCTGTTCTCTCCCCCGCCACACTCTGCTCGTAGAGCACCCTGTAAGCGATTGTTAACCAAAGAATTAATGACAGAGGATAAATTTAGACGGAAACAGCTAATGCAGAGGATCCAAGTACAACTTTCTTAAGCATTCAGCCTTGAACTGGAAGCTATGCTGTACAACACAGTTATAGTTAAAGACTTTTTCAGAAGGGGGCAATCTTTTACCAAGTCAGCTCATCCCGATATTATTCATTGCCTTTTTGAACTTCTTCTCTTATCTGAAAAGTAATGAGATTCATTCTAGAAACTGGTTTTCAAACTCAGCTCCAGTACTACAGATGTTTTATGTACACACTCAGCTTCAATAACATGGAAATCCATCAGGTATTCAAAGAAAAGACAGGCTTTGATTAAAATTTAGGACTTTTCTCTTCATAACCTGATTTCTAGAGGTATGAGAGATGTCACACAGCCCAGCTGTATAGTTGTTTATTCAGACATAAGTCTTGCTGTGCTCAGTGGGACTTACTCCCTAGTAAGTGGTTTGTTTGTTTGTTTTTTAGGACTGCAGCCTAAGTAACTTCTGAAAAGTTTTCTATAGTCATTTGTATACTATGAGTGGTACCCAACTAATTTATCCAGCTAAGTCATATTCAGAGAAGACCCATTGAAACCAGTGGATTTACCTTAGTCAGGACTAACTTAAATCTTTTGATTTCAGTGGGATTATTCTGAATATGATTTAGATGGATATGATCCTAGATGACCTGTAACTTTCCAAATTTTGTAGGACTAACTCCCATCACCCCATTCCATTTGCCATGATGACGGAGTTTGATGGGGGTGAGTCCAGCATCTAGAGAGTCAGAGGTTCTCCATCACTGATCTATAGATAAGGTGATTCAAGGTCTTTTTATTTTCCTTAAAAGAAAGTCTGTATTGCCTTCATTGTTTTTGAGGTTGTGCTGTTGCCTTAAAATGATTATATTGCAGAGGCTTACACTTGCCTTTCACAGTGGAAAAAAGCAATTAGAACTAGCCCTGTTTGCTAAAGCAGGCAAGGTGCCAGGTATCTCGAAAAAGTTAGAATTCAGTTTGCTGACAAATAAAGCAGCTTAAGTTATGACTTTCAACCTCCAATAATGTCATTTTGCAGAAAAGATAATGGCATATATAAATTTTGTAGATGCTCTAGAGACTCAGTTAATCTGCAGTTCTATACTTAGGGATAAGTCCCACTCAATGTGAGGATTTCTGATTCACAGGGTTGCACTATTAAGTGAGAAATAGTTGCCAGCACCCATTGACAGTGAAGTTACAAACTTTATTGTGTTGTGCAACAAAGCGCTTTCTTCCGTGCCTGCTGATCCTACTACCTATCATTTTTTATAGGACGACACCTGAAGTTCTACTATTTTCAGACATAATAGCTGTGGAACATGTTTTTGTGCCTTCAGTTGCATCCATACTATACATGTGATGATAAATGTATATGGGTGAATTACAGTTTCCAAAGAAACATAGTAACTGTAGTTCACCCCTCACAGAGCTATAGTCCCCGGCACCCTTAAACTACAGTTGTGGGATTCTTTGGTGGAAGTCATGTGCTTTTAAATGCATGGTGTGGATGTAACCTTCATTGTGTTTAATTGTTCTTTGGTGTAAAATTGGGTTTCTTTGTGATAGCATCGTACACTGTTGATTTCACATACGTGCAAATACTACCACAGCATCTTCCAGTATGCATCGAAAAGCAAACTACACTCTCATTTAGCCCTATAATTAGATACATGACTTATAGCAGGGATGGCCAACTCCCAAGAGACTGCAATCTACTTTCAGAATTAAAAACTGGCAGTGATCTACCAGCTCAAAGTTGTTGACCTTTTGGGGGAAGGAAAGCCCCATTTTGGGGGGGGGGGTCAGCTCAAACCCCCATTTTTAGGGGTTAAAGAAAAAGCTTTGGGGGGAGTTCCATTTTGGGGGGGTTAAAGGCAAGGGACAAAGGGGTAAAGTCACTCACAAAAAGATCAATATGGATGAAAACAGCAGCACAGAGAAAGCTCCGCCTTCCCTTCCAGAGATCAAACAACAATGGAGGGCGGGGTGAGGGGGCGGGGCAGGAGTCAGTTTTACCGACGCTAAGGAAAAGGAGCCAGAGATCGACCGCGATCTACCAAAACCTCACAGGGATCTACCAGTGGATTGTGATCAACCCGTTGAACATCCCTTACTTATAGGAACCTGCAGAGTGGTACTGTTTGCACTGAGTAATCTGCACCATCTCCTACGTTGTGGTTCCAGTCCAAATTGGACCCATCCTGTGGTTGCTTTTAGCCACATACTCACAAACGTTGGGCGATGCATTCATATATCTTTGATGTCATATATAGCTTGGCCCTTAAGAATACTGCATTTGTTTCTTTAGAGCTGGAGTACTTGATTTGGACCCTTGGTACACTTGCAAGCTGGAGAAACTGTTGTGAGCACCCGTCCCCCTACCAATTCTATAGGCTATACCATAATAGGCCTAATTTCAAAGGGGAGCAGGGACCTTGTGGGTACCAGGGGAGTTTTCTCCATGCACATCTGCATTTACAGGCCTCATGCTGGCAACCTCTGCCTTGGAATGACAGAAGCTGGGAGTGAGGCATGAGGAAGATTTACTATATGTATTTTCTCTTTTATATCTGTTTAGCAATCTTTCCAATGTTTGACCTCTACAAGCAGGGTTAACTTGCACTATATATGGAATGCACTTCAAAATTCATTAAGCATGAAAAAGATGTGGACTACAGCTTAGGTACAGAAGTGATTATTTTTCTAAGTGACTGTTTTTTTATGCCTTCGTAAAAAAATAAGTAAGCTGGTTTCAGCCCAGCCCTAGTGAACTTGTTCACCTCTTTGTCTGGTTATACAAGGAACATGAACATGGTTTCATTACACAGTAGAAAAGGCATAATGGCAGTGTAAGACTTGCAATTTCCATTCTTAACCATTCTGGGGTAGATTTAAAGAGGAGGCCTGGAAAGATAAAGCGAAAAGAAGGTATTGGAAGGTGAGGCAGGAGGGCAATAAAAGGTAACATGAGAGCAGTGATAGGATGGTCCTGATTTTCCTTTACATTTAACAAGACAGTGATTCAACTCTGCCTCATTATAAGAACCTTTATTATCTCCCTGCCACAACAGTTTCGTTCCAGCACATTGTATGCAGGCAATGTGTCAGTTAATTGAGGATTTTTGCTGTTGAATAATCTGCCTATTAAACTAAATGCAACTCTAGTTGCATTCCAAATTGCAACCAAAGCATATGTAAAATGGGATGCTTTCCTTCATTTCTTCAACCTTAAGCAAAAACCAAGCAACCCAGAATCAGCTAGAATGATCGCAGTTATTACCCATGACAGATAAAGTATTCAGTTCAGTATAACTATTATTAGGAGTAATAGATTTGAAGTGACCCAGCTTTTCCAGTGAGAGCCAGTGTGGTGTAGTGGTTAAGAGCGGTAGTCATGTAATCTGGGTAACCGGGTTCGCGTCTCCGCTCCTCCACATGCAGCTGCTGGGTGACCTTGGGCTAGTCACACTTCTCTGAAGTCTCTCAGCCTCACTCACCTCACAGAGTGTTTGTTGTGGGGGAGGAAGGGAAAGGAGATTGTTAGCCGCTTTGAGACTCCTGAAGGGGAGTGAAAGGCGGGATATCAAATCCAAACTCTTCTTCTTCTTCTTCTTTCCTGTGTTACAAATCAGAGTTCAAGGGAAGACAACGCATTCACTGTTGTCATTTCAGAACAGTGTGCCGCCAGTAGTTGTACCAATGTCAACAACAAGTAAGATGACAGTAGAAACTGGTTCAGTGCTGATTTTCCACTAGGACATGCTGCTAGAAGATGAAATTCTGCACTGTACTGGGAAATTCAATATACTTGGCTGATATAAAAGGTCACCTCACTGGAAGGGGCCTGTTTCATACAAAAATGACGGAAATGCCAACTCTGTCATTCTTTCTCACCTTCCAGTACCTTCTTTCACCCCTCTAACTTTTCGCTGTCTTTTAGGCACACTGATTGGTCCCAGAAAGCCTGCTGCCAAACTCAATTCCATTCTTGTTTTGCCAGTGTCCTTCTCTTGGGCACTTGGAGCAGATGATTGTTATATTACCCTTCCTCCCCGCTCCTCTGTGAGACTTAACATACTTTTAAGCCAGTAAACATGTGGCGAGACATCCTTAAGCCAGCTATGGACTCAAACCCTTACCCACCAGCCTTTTCCTTATGGTTTTATTATCACATGCCCAAAAGTGGCCAGGAGAATTTCCTGTGCTGAGGGAACTTTGCAATTAATAGAAATATCCATCCCTTAGCACAGAGCAGTACCAGCATGAAACCTTTCTGAGACATTGCTTTAGGCTAATGGTGAAGGAGATGGTAGAGAGCGTTGTGTCGATGTCAAACAAAATTACTTGCAGATTCTTTGTGACTGCAGCCAGCAGTGAAGCTTCAGCTACTGCTTTTAACAATGTGCTGTGTGCTTTATGGTACACAGAAGTACCAGCCTTGATTTCTCCTTCAGAAATTAGACCTGAGGGTGCATACATGAGATCATGAACCTTCTGTATGGATGAATTCAGTATAACTGCTCCTTCCTGGTTCTACATCAGGGGTTTCCAATATGATACCCATGGGCACTGTGGTGCCCTTGAGGTTGTACCCGGTGCCTGTTAAGTCTCTGAGCCATGGCACATCCCCTTGGTCATGAAGTGGTGAGAGTCATTCACCTTTTATCTTTGAACAGTATATAGAGTCTGCAGGAGGAAGTTGAAAGAGTGACCTTCTTTGAGAGCCAGTGTGGTGTAGTGGTTAAGAGCGGTAGTCTCGTAATCTGGGGAACCGGGTTCACTTCCCTGCTCCTCCACATGCAGCTGCTGGGTGACCTTGGGCCAGTCACACTTCTCTGAAGTCTCTCAGCCCCATTCACCTCACAGAGTGTTTGTTGTGGGGGAGGAAGGGAAAGGAGAATGTTAGCCGCTTGGAGACTCCTGAAGGGGAGTGAAAGGCGGGATATCAAATCCAAACTCTTCCTCCTCCTCCTCCTCCTCCTCCTCCTCCTCCTCCTCCTCCTCCTCCTCTTCTTCTTCTTCTCTACACTCTCTTTCAGTTGTATGTGCTTTTAGATTCTCAGATTACTGGATCTAATTTTTACCCAGATTCCCTGTAAAAATGAGGTATGTGTGCCCCTTTTCTCTTTCTGACTCAGGATCGGGGGGAGTGTGACTCAAATGTGCCCACAAGCCTTGGGGGGGGGGGGAGGCAAACTCTGTTCTACATATACAACCAGTAACACCAATTATAATCCCTTATCTGTTATCAATATTCATAGAAGAGTAGCAGGAAATCAAATCCACCTTTCATTGCTTTAATTATGAGTACCCCAAAGTGGTTTAAATGTGTTAAAAGGTAGTTAATATGCGCTCAGCTGTTTCAAGTAGGCACCCTAATTTTATACAGGCATTAGTCAGAACTGCTAAATATAATGGGAAATAAAAAAGCTGTGAGATGCAGGCATACAATGCACAAAGCTCTGAGACAGAATTCAATAATCACTTATCAATTGTGCAGATGGTTTTCTCCAGTATGTCAACATCCCAGCCACAAAACCCATCAAGGTGTTTTCCAAAACAAACTGCCCCTTTGAATTAATACTGCCTTCCCATATTCTCCAGGGCCCTTTTCATTTGCCAGTGCCTGCCTACTTCTAGTTTCATCCATTTTTGTGATATCGGATGTTTCAAGGAAAATGGTGGGCAGCTATTATTATTATTATTATTATTATTATTATTATTATTATTATTATTTATTTGCAACAGTTTGAGCAGTTGGCTAAATCTACCAGAGAGACAAAAAAATTAGAGATTCTGCTTCACATGCTATCGGAAGTTGTCTAATGGGGTAACCTTCCTTTGAAAGGACTAATGGATGTGTTGGTCATAAAAGATTTTTGAGGAGACAAAAAGTATGCACACCAGCGAAGATAGAACATGCCCACCAGTGAAGATGGTAGGGAAGAACACAATGTTTCTTTATTAGATGCATAGCTCACCAAATACAGTGGTACCTCGGGTTACATACGCTTCAGGTTACACACTCCACTAACCCAGAAATAGTGCTTCAAGTTAAGAACTTTGCTTCAGGATAAGAACAGAAATCGGGCTCCAGCGGTGTGGCGGCAGCAGGAGGCCCCATTAGCTAAAGTGGTGCTTCAGGTTAAGAACAGTTCCAGGTTAAGAACGGACCTGCGGAACGAATTAAGTACTTAACCCGAGGTACCACTGTATCAAGGTTTGGTGTGGATAAACTTTTCATTCACCTTCATAACAGCTCTGTACTGTGGACCACTGCTACTCCAGATTCACAGATAAGTAGTTGAGGCTGACAGTTGGTCTCCCTAAGAATTGACAGAGTCCTCAAGTGTCCATGATTTGGATGTCTTCAAAAGATGCCTTTGCAGAGAGGAAGTCTATCAATGGCTATGGGCCATAGCGGCTATACAGAACCTCCAAGTTCAGTGGCAGTATACCACAGGATTCCTCTTCCTGGGGTGCAGAATAGGAAGGCTGTTTTTCTATTCTGCTGGTGGGCATCTCACTAGTTAAAACAGCAAACAGGATGTTGGTCCAGATCAGAGGTAGCCAACGCGGTGCCCTTCAGATACTAACCACAACCCCCATCATCCTTGACCGGTGGCTGCACTGGCTAAGACTGATGGAGTCAGAGTCCAACAACACCGGACGACACTGCATTGGCTACCCTGGTCTAGCTGGACCTTTGGCCTAGACCAGAACTGGTAAGCAAAGAGGAAGGAAAAAACTGAATTGGGCCATCCTTATCACTTTCCACCCAACACCTCCATGATGTCACCGGTGTAATTATTAACACTTTTGGGTCCCTAGTGGTGTGGGGGGGGGGAGGGGCAGGCTGCCTCCTCTCCTTTTGTGAACGGGGAAGAGCAACCGAGGTGGAACAATACGAGGAGATAGCAGGGGGGAGGGAGCGCTCGGGAGGCGTGGCTCGGCGAGTGGAGCACTGGATAAATAGAGCGCGCTCAGCGGAGATCGCCCAGGAGTGACTAGCCCGGGCGGAGAGTCAGCACCGCGGACAGCGACATCTCCAGCAGCTGCAGCAGCACCGCCACCACCAGTCGCCGCCTTTTCTCCTTCCTCTACCCAAAGGTGCACGCCATGGCCGCGGAGACTTACCTACAAGGCGTGGAGATCTCAGCAAGCCAGTTTTTCGAGATCTGGCGTCATTACGACGCTGATGGTGACTACAACCCCCCCACCCCACCCCTTCTTCTCAACCTGTCCCACCTTGGCACCCAAGAGCGGGTGGAGAGGGGCTCCGTGGGCTCAGCTGGGCAGGGGAGACAGAGGCCCCCGGGGGGAAGAGGACTTTCCTCGCCACTCCTCTGCCGCGCGCAGGAAAACTTTGCCCCGCGCGCGCGCCAGAACTTTTGCCCGCGGGCTGCAACGACCGGGAAGCGTTTGCGAAGACTTAACTGCACCGTTCGTCTCTCTCTCTCTGTCTCTCTGTCTCTGGGTGCCTTGGGAGCGGACCCTCTTGGGAGCAGGGTTCCTCGTTTTCCTCTCTGGAGGCACCTCAAAAGTTCAAGCGCACCCACTCAATAAAGAATGCATAGCCTTAGAAGTTACCTGGCGATGTTGCTTTTCTTGGGGACAGAGAGAGATGAAAGTTCTGTAAACACGTTGAAAGGCACCGCTGTTTTTCAACGCGCAAGTGCCCCCCTTCCCCCCACCTTTTCCAGCTGGTAAGGGAGAGTGAGCTAAACCTCCGCAGCTGTAACGAGCGATGCTCTCCCTTTTCTTTGTGTTGCAGGCAATGGGTACATGGATGGAAAGGAGCTGCAGTGTTTTATCCAGGAATTGCAGCAGGCGCGAAAGAAAGCGGGCTTGGTATGTTAAGATTTCTTTCCCCCATTGCTTTATCTCATCTTCATTAAAGTAGAGGAACTATCCTCAGGTGAACTCCAGCAACGAGGCGGCACCCGTTCTGGGTGCATACCGCTGGTGTAAAGTGCAGGTGAATATGACCTAGCGATTATCAAAGGAAAAGTGACATTGGGAAATCTGGGGGAGATGGAAATTAGATAAGAAAGTTTCTTGGGTCCTTCTACAAGAGTAAACCAGGTGATACTGGAGTTCTTCAAGTGATGTACAAAAAGGTGCAAGGAAACGATTGTTCTGTTGCTTCCTCTGTTTTCCCCACCCCAGTGGTTAAGAAGAAATTCAAAATTAGCTGGATGCATTGTTAATATGTTGGCTGAAATACATTTCTGCCCCTTGGTGGCCAATAAACAGATCTGCAGATTAGTTGTAACTAGAACTAACTAGATACTGTATTAGATAATAGTTTGGTTTTAGGATAGTGGAATATTAGCACAAAACAGGGCTATCTGACTGTTGCAGGTGATGAACATGTTTACTGGGGGAAATGGGGGTGATTAAATTGGTAATCATTGATGTGTTATTTGGCATTAAAGGTAGGAGATGTTTGGGAATTTTAAGCAAAAAGTTTTAAAATAATGCAAAACATATTAACTGCTATCCCTGTTTGAAATAAGAAACTATCTCTTATCGGAAAAGGAAATGGGAAAATAGGCTTGCTAGTTAATGAATATATCATTCAGAGAAATAAGAAAAATGAAGTATTGAGAGTCAGGCTTAAGATTATGTGCCAAATACAATGAAAATCCAATTAAGAGAGCTCAGCTGTGAAAGATAGTCAGTGTCCCTTGAAATAAAGCTGAAGTTATCCAGTGATATCTGACCAAGTCACACTTGGAATAGACTGACTGATATCAATGAATTTAAGATCATTGAATTCAACTGTTCAGTGTACTTCAAATTTGACTGATGTTGTATATTACCAAGGATGTGTATTTGTAAAATATTTACACAGTTCCTGTAAGACTATTCCAATATTAAAATACATTTGAGCTGTCCTTTAATGATTGTGAGTTGACTGCATAAGTAAAAGTTTGGGTCTATCTACAAGTTTACAATTTATTTGTGTACAGTTGAGGCTGCCTACAAAAATTGTAATCAAGCATTATAAAATACATATTTATGATTGCTATCAAGAACCTGAAGATGCAATGCAAAAATGGATTTGTAATAACTTCAATTATTTTTCAAATGAAGTGATGGCTGGTTCCTATCATATATATATTTTTTTATTTTTGAGGTTTCTGCACTGTTTTCACTTTTGCCTTTCCAATATGTGTCATTGTCTACATCTCCATAAGAGAAAAACACATTCATAATTTATTTTTAGAAGCAATTACTATTAAATCTACTCTCTGTTTAATAAGTTCTTCATTCAACTGAAAAGATTGCATTTTTTATAAGGCGTTCGTCCCATTTTCCCCCAGGTTTGAAAATGGTGTCAGACTCCTATTAACAAATTCAAGTGCTCTCAAAGTGATATATAAAATCTCTGTAGGCACATTCTTTTGTGCCACCCACAGTGTTATATTTCCCTTTTTATGCCTGCTTTGAAAGTGCTCAGGTGTTCTTGTTCAGTTTTCCATTGACATTGCTTCTGGACAAGACTATTTCTGGAATTTTCTGAAAAGAACAGCACCAAAAGTTCAGTTCTCTCATTGGATCATTCTTAGCTTCTTGATCCTTGAAGCTTTTCTCCTTTCCTGGACTAATGCATGTCAGACTATCAGTGGTTTCAAATCTAAGCTGATTCTTGGATTTGAAAGGCTTGTTTTGCAGATATTTCTTTCGTTCACACAACTTGTTTCACTAGATACTATTTCAAGCAGCTTTTGAGTTCCGTGTCCTTTCTCAAAAGCGGTGTGGGGCAAAATTAATGTATGTTCTAAGCAATTTTTGTGGTTTTACCATTATTTTCATACACACACAACAAAAACTTCAATTTTGCTTGCATTTCAGAAAGCTCTTGTTCCTTTCCCTTAACAACAGTACTTAATGCAGTTTTACAACTTAAATTTAAATCTCATTCACCTTGCATATCTTGTCTATATTTCCATTTTTTTGGATTTTTGTTGTTTAAAAAAGACTGTTTAATTCTCTTTCCTCTCAATATTCATGACTTGTAATATATTTGTCTTAATTATGTTTTGGCATAGACTTGGTGGGTAGGATTAATGGGTGAAAATGAATACTCCCCTGTAGGATATGCAGCGTATATTCTGTAGGTCTGCCAAAGTTGCCCCCTCCCCGCCCTGTGGAGAACTTCTTTCCTTCTGCAATTCTTAACCCCTAATAAATTAAAGAAAATAAGGCTTCTACAATCCTACGTATGGTTGCTTGTGAGTAAGTCTCACAGAGTTTGGTGAGTCT
Source organism: Podarcis muralis (assembly GCF_964188315.1). Lineage (NCBI taxonomy): Eukaryota > Metazoa > Chordata > Lepidosauria > Squamata > Lacertidae > Podarcis > Podarcis muralis. Next base: position 27,132,464 of record NC_135662.1, read on the forward strand.
TAAGTATTTATAACAGTCATAGGACTGGACTGTATGCATAGTAAAGGAAGATGTTTCAGAAGCTCCAAAAATCTATATAGTTAATCTTCCATGCTTCAAATTTACCTCATCAATAAATTCTGAAAATGCATTGCTTTGTGCATCATCTTGCTGCCCAGAAACAATTCCCAAAGACTTCTGGGGAAGATTTGTCTTAAGATCTGCTTTCAGTTGTGCTTTATGCCTGACTGACAAGTGCCCAGTACAATGAAGTGTGAACACAGCTGCTTAGTAACAACTTGATGCTTAATCATTAACTAGTTGTAGCTTGGATATAATATAATCATTATGTTTCTCTTAAGCCCTGCTTGGGCATTCAAAGAATGTATGGAGGAATAAAGTATGGAGTATTGGGGTGGCAGCTCCTCAGGGGCTCCTCTTTAACCTCTCAACATTGAACAGGAAGGCCTGAAGGAAGGGATCTTCATGCATTCAACTGAACTCCCTTAGAATCCTCCCTGAAATCGTGGTTCTGATTGCTTAGAGTCCCTGATCTGGGAGGTGATTCCAAGCATGTTCAAATGTACACATGAAGAATCTTTCCTTCAGACGTTTGGCCTCACTATGTGGACATCAGGGAGGAGATGGAGATGTTGGAGCTGACCCAATGGCCTTTCTGGGCTTTAATGCCTCTGCAGTATAGGTGCCTGAACTCCATGTGGAACACTCCATTCCTCCCAAATAATACAAAGAGTGGTAGAGGTCCCCTTGCTGAGTTACCCACCTTGCTGTACTTGCTTGAATTTCAGTACAATGCATGCAAGGATACAAACACACCTTTCTTATGGGGGTGGGACACACACATTAAAAACTCAAACTGCTCACCACAGAATTGGGAAATAGACCATAGCGAAGTGTGCATTGTTCGGGGATCTATTATTCATGGCGAATAAGATCTAAGAAAATATTTCAGCGGTGCCTGTAGATGCCTTCCATAGTTGTGCTAATTTTATACCTGCCAGTAGCAATCTTTTTCACTTCAGTATCTTTGAGAATAGAGTGTTATTTGTTTTCACTGCACATTTGAAATAACTAGTGTGGATTTCTGGTAGGAAAATGGAAGTGAATTCAGCGGTGCAGGGCATCTAGCAGCCTGGTCCTATGCAAGTTTCTCAAGAGGAAGTGCCTCTGATTTCAGTGGGGCTGACTTCCAAAAAAACATCCTTAGGCTCTGAGTCCAAAGGCTGCAGTCTCACGCACAGTTGCTTGGGAAGAGGTCCCTGTGAATTTAGTATGACTCACTTTTGAGTCCATACACAGGCTCAGACTATACAGACATTGACACCCAGTTGACAATGGACCACTGTCTCATATATGTGATTCATCTTAGATATGTGATTCATCTCATAGCCAGGTAGTGGAACTGTGGAAGGAAGGTTTTTGTTTATTAAACTGAAGAAAACACCGATGGTTATTATGAACAAACTCCTTTTGAATGAAATTTGTAGTGATGATGAGAGACAGTGTATGCTACTGTGAGTGTCCACAATTTGATCAATGTTAACAGTGACAAGTGAATGCGGACAAGCCCAGACAAATTTCATAAACGTCAAAAGACTCAGAGATACATCTGTCAGAGTTGACAGTCGGTTCAATGTGATTGTCAACATTCACTGCTATATGTTCATAAAATGGCATTCCACATACATTTATTAAATTTGTCTGAGATGGTCAGAATTCATGCATGAATGTAAAACCAGGACAAATTTTGGACATTCACCATAACATAAAATGAATTATACTGATGTTGTTTTATGAGTTAAGAAACTTAATGCTCTAGAAACTTAATAGTTTTTATATATTTACTTGCTTGGAAATAGTTTTAATCATCTCTGTGTTAGCTGGGGGGAGAGAGAGAGAGAAAGAGAGGGCAATTGCATGTTTAAATTGGGCTGAATTTTTGTGAGGTTGAATTTTTGTAAGGAAAAACAGCTGTTCTAAGGCAAGTGAAACTGTGAGTGGAAAACCTCAACCTTTTCCTCTTTTACACATTTCCTCCAGCCTGTTTGTGTCCTTTTTGTTCTTTGTCAGCTAGTGCTAATTTTGGTTTTTACTGGAAAAGTCCTCTTCATTGCATGATTCTTTTCTCGGAGATACTGTCAAGAACATGGTGGCATCATGGGGTTATGTAACCAATCAGATTTTACTGTGTGATGATATCACTGAGTGCAAATGGAACCCTCCCACTGCCCACACTCTCAATGGGGAAGGAAGAGGGACTCTGCCCCCATTGCCCATCTAGGGTAGAATGAATGATAGAGATGCATATTTAGGTGAGGATGTATCCCATACTGACTGCATCATTTCCAATGGAATATTCATTTGGATATGAATCCAAATGCACATGTCGATCCATATCCTGTCCCAACTAGTCAAGTAGGAAGGACTGAAGGAGTGCTCACCTGGTTGCCTCAGCAACATGGCTGTGGCCCGTTTTTCACACCTTTTTGCAAAGCGATGCAAGTATCACCAAGAAAGGGGGGTGGGGAGACTTTAAATGGCGGGAAAGCACAATAGTCAATGTTTTTGCATTCATTTCTGGATATAAAAAAAAATTATATGCCACTGTGTATAACTTTATATTTAACAACATTCTGGAAAATCTGAAAGAAGAAATTCTGCAGCTTAGTGTTTAATTTTGGAGCAGTTAAAGCCCTTAAGGCACATGGTTTTAGGCTCAGGATATTACTAGACATGGCAGAACCAACAGGATACGTTCGTAATTAATTATATGACTCCTTAGTTTTAAGAAACTGCATAGGGTACAACCTTCTGGGAAGCTCCTTTAGCACCATTCATTTCTGTGGAAATTGTGCAGGAGACATTCCTGCAATGGATTGTGTCTTTGGCTTTCTTTTAAGTAATAATCATTGTACTGCACATTTATAGGACCTGACCCCAGAAATGAAAAAATTTGTGGACCAGTTTTCAAGTTCTGATGGAAAGATAGGAATTGTAGAGGTAAGCTAACTGGTTTACTTACTGCCATTTAATGAATTTGTTTATTCATGTTGGTCATAGTTCTGCAGTGATATAAGCCTGTCTGCAAATATTTGTATTATTTGCTTTTGATGTTTCTTGGGAAATGGTTTTCTTCATTTTATTATCTTTTATTATGAAATTTATGAACTTATCATCATTTTATTACGAAAACATTTCAGTGTTTTCATTCTGAAGTTATCCATGTAAACAACAACAACTCAGTTCTTGATGGCATTTAATCTTGAGACTGTTTTGCATAACAACAACAACAACAAAATAAATGCAAAATCAAGCATAAACAAAATCATCACAGAAAACAGGTTAGAAATATCAAAGCAGAGACAAAAGGGGGGCGTCTCTTTTTAAGAAATTCAAATTGCCAAAAATGTTTAGCTGCTTGAATAGTATCTTGTTTAGGCTGACATTTTCTAAAACTGCTTTTCAATGGAAACCTCACAGCAAAAACCTTTCCGGTATGGACTTAATTTGAGTCAACAACGATATGAAGAATGATATTGTTTCATTTTTGGAGTTTGCTGCATATTGCTCAGTGAGGCCTAAACATGCTTAGGTATGGATAGATCATGCCCAGTGTGTTGGATTTGGTCTTGTATAGCAGCTTCAGCCATTGACTGGTTATATAATGCCCTTTTTAAACATTCATTGAAACTTTATTCATTAAACATTAAACATTCATAGAAAACAGTAGATCTTCTTTGCAAACCAGCTTAGCTTGATCTTGAAATTTGCTTCTGTTGTTTAAAATAACTGTAAAAATACAATCTTCACTTGAGAAAGATGTCAGTCATTGTGATAATAGGCAAGAAATGAGAGTTCTTGTTTCTAATTTTGCTCCAATAACTTATCACTGGACACTGGTAAAACCATACAAGGTTGATTCTCGAATGATGTGATTATCTCACTTGTGAATGCTCTCAATAGCCATTGCTGTCAGTAAGAAAGGTTAATAGGGACCAAGTATCTGATTGCTGATATAAATCTGAATATTATAATAGCCATTCATTGAAAACTAAGATGTAGACTGTAAATAAATGTGGACTTTTGTCCAAGTAGACGTGCATAGAATGAAACTTCACAAGAGTTGTGCATGTGAAGTCCTATAAATACATTCATAGAGTGATGTACTTGTTTTTATTGATTCAACAGTGAATTATGAATCCAAAAGTTCAAGACAGATTCAATAGCTTATGGTATAGATATTTAAAAAGACAGCTCTAGTTGCAGAGTCTCATCCTTTGAAAAAGGATGAAGGGAACTGGAGAGTCAAAGGGAAGAGATTCTATGAAAGATGGAGGAAATGAATCTTCAGGCAAAAAGAACAACCCCATCAGAACTACTAAAAACAATGTCAGAGGAAGATTAATCTAAAGAAAACCATACAGCAGGATAAAAGCAGTAAATAGCATTAAGAATCACTTCTTTAGGAGTAAGACCACTTGAACTCACTGGGACTTACCTCTGAGAAAAGATAACGATGTAGAATTATGTAATCTTTAGTACAACCATCATTCTTGATTAGTAAATAGAAAATGAGACTGGCATAATTTATTTCCTAGCATAAATCACCTAAATGCAGTTTTAGGAGGGTGTGGGTTGTAGTTTGCTTTGCTTTGTTTTAATTTAAAGGAGCATTTAAGAATGCAGGCTAGCTCACCCCTCGCTATCTGTGATTTTTCTCCTCCTCCAAGGTGGCCCAAGATACCTTCTGTTTCCAAAATATGTTTTCTTGTGAGACAATATTTAAGCTTGTTAAAAGGCAAGCTGAATAGTTTAAGACATTTTGAGCACTGCTGCTGCTCAAGTTAAAGGAAATTCTGGGAGCATCTTCAGGAGCCTGCATTAGTGTGGTTCTTCCCTGAGCTTTTATCCATTGCCCTCGGGCTAATGTGTAGAATTTGACAAGCCACTTGTTCTTCTAAAAGGCTCCCCCTCCCAGCACTCCAGCTTATTTGTTCAAGTCACTGCCTGCACCGAGATGGGGTTTCAAAAGCCCATCCTTTCATATTCTCAACCTGCAATCATTCCATGTTTGAATGATTCAATAGCCTTTTTTCTACTAGGGAAAGGTGGCTGGGTGGTAGGAGGAAGGGATGTAATGTTGGAAATATACCTTTTCCTTGTTTTGTTTTGTTTTGTTTTGCTTTTTAAAAGGGTGTACACAAACACTATTTATCTATCTAATCATTTCACGACAGAACAGAATGCAAACTAGAAGTTCATTTCGTAATCCACATAAGAAGTATTTTTTAAAACCTGTTTCACTACAGAACAGAATAAATTCCTCTCTAGGAATAACATTTTTCCACAGCACTTTCACTCCTAAAGGCAGACCTGTATAATTCGTAGCCCATTAGTCATCCATGGTACCTATGTGGTGCTTGGAAACCCTGTCATTTTTCAGATACAGTCAAATGGCAAAGCCATGAGATTTACTGATTCCCTACTAGGCTGCCATGTGGCTAGTTGATTGCGTATGACTTGGTGTGGGTCATAAGGCACTAATAATCAGTGTTCTGATTTTTTTCTGGGACTGCAGAAATGAGTGATAATTTGTTGATCTGTAATACATGTGTTGGTGGAAGAACTGTTCTACCAAGTGTACCCTTCCGTAATATAGGAAGTTGGGTTGTTGTTTTTGTTTTAAACCAGTTCTGTTTATCCATCTAGCGTAATATTCTGAGTGGCAGCATCTCTCCAGTTCTCAGATGCCTTTCCAGTTGCCAAAATACAGAATCCTATAGACTGGGTATACTGTAGCTCAGTATACCCTGTAGCTCAGTAGAATACCTGTTTTGCAGTAGAATACCAGTTTTGCATTGCATTCAATCCCTGGCATATCCAGTAGGGCTGGGAAAGAATCCTGCCTGAAACTCTGGAAAGCTGCTGGCAATCAGCATAGACAATATTGTGCTAAATGGGCCAATGGCCTGATTTGGTATGAGGCAGCTTACTAGGTTCCTATGTAATGAGGATTGAACCAGAAACCTCCTCCATGTGAAATACGTGCTATGATCCACGCCCAGTAATTGATTGGCCCAGTTCTCTGCATTAGAATCTTAATTCTGTCGTTCCCTCCATCTTTTCTTACTAGTCACCAGTTTGAATCTAGGCTGGGATGCAGCTATTTCCTTAGCAGATCCAGGACTCAACCGGTTTTGGAACTTTGGAGTAATAGCACAGTAACGGAGAATACAATACCCGGCGGCACAACAGGCAACAATATATTGGTGGTGTTTTGGAGACTTCGAAGGCATACTGTAGTTCCATTTGGTTCCCTATCTTCCCCAGTGCCATTTGGGCCAGTCTCAGTGCCAGCCCTACCATTAGACAGAGTGAGGCAGCTAGTGCTAAGGAGTGATGAGCGGACAGAGCTGGGAGTGTAATTCTGTGCTAGCCTGCTGTTCTCTGGTGCAGTGTAGGATGCTGTGCCATTGGCGATGTACAAATAAGATTCAAATGTACATCTTCTGTACATTGGATGTGCATGGATGTACATGAGTGTGGCATTTTCCTGTATTTGACTTGAGCAACACACTGTCTTGAGCGGACCTGGCCAGCTTGTGTCCAGAGTGGCAAAGGGGTGTTGTTGTTACTCAGAAGACTCAGGCTGTACAAAGCGTTATTAACTTCCTGTCACACTGAGATCTGAGCCATGATGAATCCATTCTGGATTATATAATCCACTCCAGCGTTTTGGCTCTACCAAAACTTCCCACAAGGACTCATTCCAATCTTTGAAACATACAAAAGTTCACATTCAGAGAGACAAATTAAAATGCTGAAAGTAAGAGATACACAAGACTGCCTTGGCAGCAGTTTATTTCCGGTTATACCAAGGCAGATTCTCTGAACTATTGCTATAATATTTCAGCTGGAGTTTTGCACTGCAGCTTGGTAAACGGAGATGGGCAGCAGCAGAATCCTGTAATCTCAATTAAAAGGTAGAGACTGTTTCTTAAAAGTAATCTTGGCTGCTGGATCCATCTTTCTCAAGCAGAATTCCAAGAAAGACTGTATAAAGAGCAATTTTTAAAAGTCACATCCATACCGATTTCTAAAGCTGCTTCCTTACTGATGGCAACATTGCTGCAGTTGCTGCATTTTCATATATAATCACTGTATCAGCCTGTGAGAGATGTAAAGACAGATGACTTAATTAGCATGGTTTGTCATCTATATTCATATATTACTGAACTCTGTGCAGCTTCTGTGCAAGAACACATACACAGCAGTGGAGCACTTGCAGTAGCACAGAAACCCCAATAAACTTTGCAAGATGTCTGTGTCTCCATCTATTTCGGAAACAATACTGAATAAGTCAACCCAGGAAGATTCATTTCTTTAAAACAGGTGTAGGGAACCTTTAGCCACCCAAAAATGCTGAACGACAACTCCCTTCATCCCCGCTTGGGCTGGTGGGAGTTCAGTAATATCTGGATGGCGAAAGGTTCCCCACACCTGATTTTAAACATCCAGAACTGTGAGGGGTGGGTGCATTTGGATGTTGTCTTGTGCTTCTGTGCTAATTCCAGATTTTGTGGGACTTTTGCTTCAGGGAGTTGCCCTCCTCCTTTCCTGTGTTGCCACTGGCCATTTGCTTGCTTCTCCATGGGGGCCCAATGGGGGCCCCCTCCCAGAGAGAGAACCATGTGTGCAGAGGTTGCTGCTCCTTCTCCTCGCTCCTTTCACTATTTGCTCATTCAGAGAGGGCAGGTGAAGATGAAGAAATCACAAGGTGGAGCAGCAACAGGGCCAAGAGACTCCATGGGCTGGCAGCAGGGCAGCCGACTTCAGGGATGGGGAATGTGACAGGCGCCCATCTTCCTTGGTCATTGGCCATGCTAGCTGGGATTGAAGTAGAACTGCAATTCAGAAACGTCAGAAAGTCTACAGATTCCCCATCCCTACTGGGTGAGGGGCTCAGCAGGTGCCCAATGATGCCAAGCTCTGATAGCTTTGGTGGGGCTTCCTCTGTTCTCGTTAATTGAATAGAAAGAGAAAACAGGTCTTTTCAGTGGTGTCTCTCCAATTGTGAAATCCTCTCCCTGTGGAAGTTCAAGCAGCACCAACAATGTCAACTTTTAATCACCAGGCCAAAGACATTTCCTGTTCTCCCAGGTTTTTAAGATTGTTATATGAGATTATTTACGGCCTGTTTTGGTGCTCGCCTTTTAGTAGGGTGGGGAAGGATACTTCTCTACGATGGTGGATGAGCACTTTTAGCATTTCTCTGTTTTTATTCTTTTGTGTGTGTGTACTTTGTTATTTTTGTATTAAAGAGGTGAAAAAAAGATTGTCATCTCATTGTCAAGCAGCATTCTTTAAAAATACAGATAGAAAGTTGGACCTTGATATCAACCACTGAAAATGTTCTTAATATATATCGATATATTTGAGGGATAATCATTAGATAAAGTGACATATTGATGTGGAAGTATCCCGAGTCAGCTTATGCATTGATTTTACTAAAGCATTGGTTCACCACTCTAATTTGAAGCAGAAAATTAAATATTTTGAATTCCCATGTGGCATTAGAAGGTTGTCAGCTGCCAGAATGTTCGTTTGCCTGAGTGCTTAGTTCTCTCAAACTTCATGTGAAAGTCAGCATCCATTTCAAGTATTCTTTTATGTGAAATAAAACCTTGAGTTTACTTTTTTTAAAAAAATCTAAATACCAAACATTGCAATTCAGTACTTGGCTTTCAGCGTCTCCCATTGGTCTGGGCAACTTGAACAGTTCTTTTCTGAAATACTTAGGAAAGCACGAGGATATTGAGGTTATGCTTTGAGAACTGTGCTTATAAGAAACCCTTTGCAAAGACAACCCTCCAGACAAAGGCATTCTATTTCTAGCTCATCTAAATGTGTTAAAGCAAGAGCCTGTGGATTAGGAGACGGGAGCTGGGGACAACTAAGGTCCCAGTGTACTGCAGCCATGAAGCTCAGGTAAAGGCAATAAGCAAGGAACTGAACTTGGGGTTGGGACAAGGGAGAAGGTCAAAAGTGACATAATTTTAAGTCCAAACCTCAGAAGTCACTGAAGGACAGTTTTGGACATGGCACTGATGGGAGGGAGGGAGGGACAGAAAGCACAATGGCCTTGTACTTCCTGTTCCCTTTCATGTCCATCCTGTCTGAAATAGAACATTCACACGCTGCAGTCCTGGTGATGCAGAAAGGAGCTCTTGATTTAGGAACAGTTTGCTGGATGTGAAATGTGAATATTATGTTTATGAGACAGCGGTGCAGTGGAAGAACTACAGGGCACTTCCTTTTCCTCCATATCTGTGTCCCATCAAAAACTGTAATTTAAAGGGATTCTTGGAATGCAGTGAAGATTCCCCCAAATATCACTTTGATATCTGAAGCTGGTTGAAACCATTAGACCATTTCAAAAGAAAGTTTTTGATCAGGGCTGGCCCACTCCTGAGGCAAGGCGAGGCAACTGCCTCAGGCAGCAGGATCCATGGGGCAACAGATCCCAATGTAGATATTTATTTCTCTCCCCCCCCCTTTTTCCTGATATAGATCTTTATTCGCCCCTTCTTCCCTGGAGGAGAGAGGGAGGCACCAGTTTGCAGTTCTCCTCAAATGCAAAAATGTATTGGGCTGGCCTTGCTTTTGATTGTCCATCAAACACCAGGGAGACACAGTCCATCATAGCCCCCAAGCCGGCTGCCGGACAATCCTGCATAATTCAATGCAAACTATATTTTTATGCCTTTTCAGTCATGAAAATTATATAGCTCTGAACAGAAGTTACAGGGGGTCAACAGCAGAAGGGGCCTATTGCATTCATGTCCTGCTTGTGGGTTTCTCCTAGATATTTGGCTAATCACTGGGGGGAGCAAAATGTTGGACTAGATATATTCTTCATATACTTTTACATTATTTGAAAGGGGAAAAAATGAATATTGTGACAAAATTCAGGTTTATTAAAGGAAAACATGCAGCAGTTTTAAAGTTCTGCAGCAGCTTGGAGCCAAAAGTGGAATGGAAGAACGTCTTCCACTGAAGGCTCTGTCTGCAAATATTATAGACTGAACTTCTGCTTCTTTCCTTTGGCAGCATAATTACATAGAATATTTCGAAATTTCAGTTTATCGTGCAACAGTTTGTTTCAATGTGGTATGCACAGAAAATCCTGGTGGATTGTACTTGGTATTTGCAGATCATTGATAAATATGCAAGTTATTTGAATTTCTAAAACATTTTTTCTCTCCTAAAGCCGTAGTATGTATTACATTTATTTGACGAACAATTGATATAATTCAGTCTTAAATCTTTTACAGCTTGCTCAGATATTACCAACAGAAGAAAACTTCCTCTTATTCTTTAGGTGCCAGCAGCTGAAATCAAGTGAAGACTTCATGCAGGTAATCTATATACATTTTTGCATTTTGTAAAATTAAATTGCCAGGTTGAAAGAAATGTTTTTGGTTGTGCTTGATTTAGTTTTAATGGCTAACTTCTCAATTCCAGACATGGAGAAAATATGATAGTGACCATAGTGGCTATATTGATGCTGAAGAACTTAAGGTAAGAAGCTATCTATGTTTATTTATTAATATGCATTTCCTGCCCCTACTCCAAAGGTTTTTTTCCAGGAGTGGTAGCAGAATAAATTGCAAGAACAGAAAGACATAGCAAAACATACAATATATTAAAGAAATTTGGTGTGGTTTTTTTAAAGCCCTTTCCTGACTTAACGGTTGAGCCCCTCAAAATGGCCCTGGCTGTTTTGCAGTGTTTCTTAAGGCGCTCAGGATCTGGGCAGTTCTGCAGAGAGTTCAAGTTCCCCTATTGTGGTGATTGTGGTGGCATGCATCTTTTTGAATCTTTGCTGTTGTAACGTGATGTATGGCTGGTGTCATTAATAAGAGGCACTTTCAGAAGATCTGAAAGATGCCTGGGAAGAAGCTGTCTCCAAGGCATTTTGGGTCGAAGCTATTCAAATTAGAGGGCTACACAACCCAATGCAGTCTTAATACTGTGCTCTTCGCATTCCAGTGATACAGAACCGTGAATGTTTAAAGACGACAGGAATCTTCAATATTGCAAAACAATAACTCACATACCTCTGTATCATTTTTAAAAGGATTGTGGTTTTTGTCAATTTACTCCCTTCCTCCTGGTATCCAGAGCCGTCTTTCCCATTGGGTTTACTGGCGCGTTGCACCAGGGCACCGGCCTCTCAGGGGTGCCCCAGTGAGTGGGGGAGCTGCGCGGCTTTGCTAGCAGCCTCCCCTTTCCCTCCTGCACGCCCGCCAGCTGTGCCCCGTCAACCATATGGCTGGTGGGTGGGCAGCTTGCCTCCCAAGCCTCTGCGGGAGGAGAGTGATCCCCGCAGAGGCTTGGGAAAAGGTCAACAACTCTGGGAAATGGGGGGGGGGGGGTGGAGCGCCAGAGGGATCTCTGCACCACTGCTCCAGATATGCTTAAGATGGCCCTGCTAGTATCATCATCATCATCATTAACTGTTCATGATTATCCCACTGCAGATCACAGATGGGGATTATATGATTGAGTAGTCACCACTGCAGAGGTGGATGGGTAGTAGCTAACTAGAAAGCTAAACACTGTGCTAGCCTTCTCTCTGCCTAGCTAGTTTCTATGCATAGGGAAATCACTTAATCATGTCATATGACAAATTAGGGATGCAGGTAGCATTGTGGTCTAAACCACTGAGCCTCTCGGGCTTGTGGATCAGAAGGTTTGAATCCACACAACAGGGTGAGCTCCTGTTGCTGTCCCAGCTCCTGCCTAACCTAGCAGTTCGAAAGCACACCAGTGCAAGTAGATAAATAGGTACCGCTCCGGTGGGCAAGTAAATGGTGTTTCCATGGACTCTGGCTTCTGTCATGGTGTTCCATTGCACCAGAAGCGGTTTAGTCCTGCTGGCCACATGACCCAGAAAGCTCTGTAGATAAACACTGGCTCCCTCAGCCTGAAAGCGAGAGGAGTGCCACAACTCCATAGTCACCTTTGACTGGACTTAACCGTCCAGGGTTCCTTTCCCTTTACCTTCCCTATAATGACAAATTGACAAAACGATTCCTCTAGCTAGCAGGACCATTGGCCAGGGATGATGGGAGTTGTAGTCCAAAAACGTCTGGGGACCCAAGGTTGAGAAAGGCTGATCTAGAGAGTCTTGAGCTACAAGCTGGCTGGCTGGCTGCCCAATATTTGGAAAGTTATTCACTGATGGTCTAGGAAAATCCCTGTTGATTATCCCCGAGTTTTCTGGATATTTTGATACAAACCAAAGTGGATTGCATAGTTGTCAGAAGAAGGCGGCAAAGGCCTATAGTTCACTATGAAGCACCTGCTTTGTGTGTGTACAAGGTCCCTGGCAACTCCAGTTGAAAGGCTCTTGGGAAGCAGTGCTAAGGGCTTGAGATGTGGGAAGTGCTGCTGTAAGGCCAACAGTCTTGGACTAATAGTTAAGCTTGACCAAGGGAAACTTCATATATCCGCCAAGGTTGCCTACAGGCTGCTTGGTGCAGGTCAAGGCCTGGGAAACTACTCTGGCTTGGTGCCAGTGTGGGCTTAATACTTCCCCAACCAGCTACTCTCAAGATGTTTTGAGCTATAGCCACCCCTGCCCATTGTCTATGTCCCTGGGAGCTGACATCTAAACCATCTGGAAGACTGCAGGTTGGGGAACGCTGGCACAAAATTTCGAAAGGGTAGTTGCCAGAAGAGCACAAATCAGCTGTCTGATGGCTAAATTCTGCCCTCACTGAATGCTCTTAAAGCTCTAGATTTAAATCTGCCTGCCCCACCTCCACTGAGGGGCCTGGTTTTAAAACTGTTATTAGACTGGCTGCTCTTTTTCTCTTGTGAAGAAGAAAGCGGCTGGAACATGGCAGTGAAGCAAATCCACGCTGACAAGCCTTTCTTGAGGAATGGCTTCGTGGGAATCACTGCTTACTTGTTCCATCAGCTTTGTGCTGCAACGTGGGCCTTGTACCCCCCCACCAATCAATCTCTGCTCCATTTAGTGCAAGACTCTCCACCCCCAACTAAGGGGAAGAAGCAGCAGATCTGGTCTGAAATAGGAAAAGTAGCAATACTCCAAAGACTAATATTAAGAGGTTAGAACAGGTGTGTGTGCTTGAGAGAGAGATGCTTCCAGGCAATAGGCATTTGCAATTCCCCAGCTCTCTAGACTTCTTGCTTAATAAGGATTTTAAATGTCATTATGAACTAGGACAATTGACTGGTCTCCTGGGAAAACAAGTGTCGTTTCCTAGATGAAAAACAGTATTTTTTCAAAGGTCAGCAAAGCAACTTACTGCCTTCCTTCGGTTTTATTGTCTTTTTTTACACTTACCACTCGTGTTTGTTTTCTTTCAGAGTTTTTTGAAAGACCTATTGCAGAAAGCAAACAAGCAGATTGAGGATACAAAGCTGTCAGAATATACAGACATCATGGTAAGAGGAGGAAGCTATTTCGTTCAGTGAACTTAGCTCCCTGTCTACATATTAAGGCGTATCTGTTCTAGAAGCTAGGATCTTCTCTCACTGCTGTATTTTCCCCATCCCTTATTTGAATTGTGAACTAGCTTGCTGCATAGGCTTCATAGATACCAAGTAGCAAAAGGAGACTCCGATAGATATACCATAATTCGAAGGAACATAGCAGGTATGGCTGCAATGTAGCCTTAATTCATTTCAACGAAGTGTGTGCAAGTTCTCATACACAAAATCACAATACTTCTCTTGCTATGGAAAACCAGTGCATGTGAATGCCTGGCTGGTTTTGTTACAAGGACAAAAAAAGAGAGGCAAATTTAATAGATTTATTAACTTGGCAAATTATTGTTTGACTGTGATATTTATGTTCTCCGTCCCTTCTTTTATTGCATATGAAATGTTTTGACATGTGCTTAAGGTGTCTCAGTTTTTAAAAAAATGGTAAGACAATGAAGATGGACTATTCCGAATCAAAATACGGTGGACCCTCCAGATACAATCTTAATTTGTTCCAGGGGTCCATCTGCAACCTGAAAAGTCCCGTATCTGGAGGTACCGCTTCTGCGTGCAGCACAATAGAGAGCTTCTGCGAATGCGCATGTGGCGAAACCCGGAAGTAATACACTTCCAGGTTTGCCACATTCACAACTCTAAGTTTATGTATCCAGAGGGATACATAAGTAGAGGTACAACTGTAATATATTGCATCCAAAAGTCCCCTTCTGTGAACTTTGGATGCAGCAGAGGCTTCCATTAATGGTGGAGGGGAAACATAGGGAATCTGTTTGTATACCAAGTCAGATCACTGGTCCATCCAGCTCAGTATTGTCTACAATGATTGGTAGTGGCTCTCCAATGAGCTACAATCCTTCCCCAGATAGTAGATACCTGCCACTTCCTTTTGTTGCTCACTCCACCATCTTCCATGCTTTTCTGGAGGACTCATCAACCTATCAAAACAGATTTTCTGGGGACACAGGCAGAAGCCAAGAGCAGGACTTTACTCAATGAACTTTGGATGCAGCCCAATGAAAAGAGTTATAAAAGCAGCCATAGGGTGAAAGCACGTTTGAGGAAACCTAACTGTAAAATGACCACAGAAACAAGGCATTTTTTAAAATACCCACCTGTCTCTTAGAGGCCAATTCACTTGCACTAAACAGGCATTAAGAGACAGGTGACGATGTTAACTGTTTTTGGTTGTTGTTTATTGCTGTTATTGGAGAGAGAAAAATGTTCACACAACCCCTCCCTTTTCAGCTCAAGATGTTTGATGAAAACAATGATGGGAAACTGGAACTGACTGAAATGGCCAGGTATGTATTCTTCTAAGAGGGTGAGGGAATGAAATGAGCACCAGTCAGCAGATGAAACATGAAAGGGGGAAATGGCCATATGTGGCTGAGAAACAGTTTCTACGAACTGCAAAAATTTGGGCTAGAAACCTCTCTTCTTCTCAGTATTCAACTCTTTCATTACAAAGACGAATCCTATATTGTAGAAAGAAAATGTGCTGAATATATATATTTTTGTTGTATGTTGCTTATCAAAGCAGTTTACAAAGCATATTGCATCCCCCCCCCCCTAAAATACAATCCACAAGTGAATTAAATAAATAAAATTTAAGGGAAAGTTTGAATGGGACAAGCAGCCTACAAAGAAGGATTTTACAGTGGTACCTCAGGTTAAGTACTTAATTTGTTCCGGAGGTCCGTTCTTAACCTGAAACTGTTCTTAACCTGAAGCACCACTTTAGCTAATGGGGCCTCCTGCTGCCGCCGTGCCTCCAGAGCCCGATTTCTGTTCTTATCCTGAAGCAAAGTTCTTAACCTGAAGCACTATTTCTGGGTTAGCGGAGTCTGTAACCTGAAGCGTATGTAACCCGAGGTACCACTGTACATGAAAAAATGTACTGGGGTTTTGCAGCTCATTTTAGTAAACCATTTCCCAGTCAGCTGTCAAGGTCAGCTCCTCTCTCGTTTCTTGAAAAGGTTTGCCTTTATACATTTTCCAGATATGCAGTTCAAGTTCCTACTGTAACCACTGAGCAATTGTTCTGACTTCTGCTTGTGTTTTTCTCCAAAGATTACTCCCAGTACAGGAAAACTTTCTCCTTAAATTTCAGGTATGTAACACGATACTCCTAAAAGTTTGAACATGCATAATATAAATTATATGTGTGAGTAGTGATCCAAACCACTACTGTTCTAATACCTGTTTTCTTTTTTTAAAATTAGGGTGTCAAAATGTGTGGGAAGGAATTTAATAAAGCCTTTGATACATTTGATTCAGTAAGTAGACTACCTACAATATTTATAACTCATTTTTATTTTTAAAAGATCTCTGACCTTACGTGTTCTGCAAGAAAAAACAATGTAGCTGAAAGCAGCTGAAAGCAAAGTTATAATTGCTCATGTCTTTTGTTTTCAGGATGGGAACGGCTACATAGATGAACAAGAATTAGATGCTTTGCTGAAAGATCTCTGTGAAAAGAACAAAACGGTAATTCTAATTTTATTTCCATTAAAAGTGCACTTAAACTCTGCCCTCCCCCATCTAGTCAGTTAAGGTAGTTGCTCTGAATTCAATATATTTCAGTTTCTGGATACAACAGGAAGATAGGGTTGCCATATTTCAAAAAGATAAAACCAGGAAAACCCCAAGTCATTGAGAAATCAAGAAAACATGATTTTTCAATTAGCTTGTCTAAAATTCAGGACAAAGCGCCACCTTTCAGAGACACCCCCCCCCCCCCCAGATATCAATTCCCCCTTTGAAATCCTGGTAATATCCTGGAAAATCCAGGCGTATGGCAGGAAGGTGTACAGATAACTCTAATTTCACTTACCTGCCATGTGCTCTGGAAAAAAAATACACTTTGTTTTTTTGGCACAAGATCAAGGCAGCCATTTTGAGTGCCATGCAAGATCTCACCCTGGAAAAAAGTGTTTTGGGGGGTGAGAGCGAGGCGTGGGTCATATGACTCACCCAGGGTCTCAAAAGTTGGATGGTATGGTATCATAGGAAGCTACTTTCTGCTGAGTCAGGCCATTAGCTCAGCCTTGTATACACTGACTAGCCATGGCTTCCCAGGATCTCAGCCATACCTGGAGACACCAACAACTGGCTGGGACCTTATGGATGCAAAACAGATGCTCTATCTCTGAGTTACAGCCCTTTCTCCTATCAAACAGCAGTAGTTTTACTCCCAAGTTATTTCCCATTTCTGTATAGTTCATACTACCACTTCAGTGGGCAAGTGTTGTCAATTCTCTGACCTTTGTCTGCAGGCGGAGTAGAAAAACACTACTTATGCCTTTCTTTGTATTAAGTGGGCACTGATGATACTGCTTCAAAAAAAGGGACACTTTACTACCTGGTTTTGCTCAGTACAGAATTAGTTCCCCTTCTCCCAAACCACTGGCACCATCTCTTTCAAACAGCCCAGAGGATACAGCACATGAGTGGATTACTGTATAGCAACGAACAAGCTTACAGTTCAAATATTTTCAGGCAGCGTGATGCAGTCCTTAATGGCAGGACTCCAAGTTGATCTTCACACCTGCATGCTTACAGAGGAGCAGATTTTCCAGAGTGTGACTCCACAGTGCTGTGGAGCGATACCTCAGCCGTATGGATTGGGGCTGCTGTATGGGATTTCCCCCCTTGATTGGCACTTTGCTGAAAGAAAGGACACCAGTTGCGGGAGGCGGGGAGGCAGATACCATTGGCCCTGCATAGGTGGTTGCATAATTTACTCATGTGTGCAGATCATCCGTAGAACTGTCTAGCCAACACTCTCAAAACCATTTTTGTTCTCAACCATACTGAAAGTGCATGTGCTTGGGCTCTGCTGGTTATAAAGCATTCTCTCTCTCTCAAAAACCCCTCACAGGAATTAGACATTAACCACATTGCAACATACAAGAAAAACATCATGGCCTTGTCCGACGGAGGAAAGCTTTACCGAACAGAACTTGCTCTCATTCTCTCTGCTGATGGGAATTAGAGCCCTCTGATTACTTCCACTTAACTAGTGATATATTATATCTTTAAAAAAATGACAACAACAACCCAACAACAATAACTGTGCACTATAAGAGGGTAGGCTTTACTTTCTTTTATATCTTGTAAATTTAACACTGCATATAGATAATTAGCCAGGATATGTGGCGCATTCTTTTCAGCTTGTTTCTATACTGTTTGTAATGTACAGTTTTTTGTAACTACAAGGTTGATAAAGAGGATGTCTATGTTTGGGCCACTCCGATTCATTTAAAGTAATAATAATAATGACTCTTAAGACAGAGAAGAGTGGGAGATTTCAATACTCAGATTTCACGGAGACTGTTTTTGGCTTGTTATGTACTTTGACATTTGGGGCTGCAGCAGCAATAATGATCTCCATTCATGAAATGGTTCTTCTCACTATGGTGGAGAGAAACTCTGGGGTGGGGAAACTAAAAGTTGTCGGATTGCAACTCCCACCAGCCCCAGCCAGCATGACTAGGCATGATGGGAGTTGTAGTTCAAAAACATCTAGAGGACTACAGCTGCTCCACCTGTGGCTTATACTCATACCCACCTCTCCAGAGCTGCCCTGCTGCCTGTCGGCTCAAGTCAGTGGACCATAGGGAAAACCACTCTTAAGACGTGGAAGGGCTACTTATTATAAGCTGTCCTGGAGTGGCAATCATGCCCACTTCAGACTTGTCCCGTGGCACACTTGCCGAAAAGGTTAGCCCTGACTTTGGAGTTACTGGAAACTTTAAAGAAATGATCAAGAAAGCAAGTCTGTTCCTTGCAAACGATGCTAGACGCAGTGTTTCAACTGGGGGGGGGGTGAGGTCCGAGGCTCCTGGCAAACAAGCATTGATATTAGAGAATGTAGCAGCGCTGTAGTTAATTGCGTTAATTCCCAACGAGTTATCAGTCTTGCAGCTTTCCATTTTCCCCTGACTTCGGATCCCAAGGCCACAAGTACCTTGGGACACTGAGGAATTTAACTTCATGAGAAGCCTTTAAGCTACCTTGGTAGCCTAACAGGTACAACGATGTCTTATTGTATAAACTGCAAGCTTGGCAAGAAAAGTGTACAACAGAGGAAAGGCAGGCAGAAAAGGTACCACAAGCCGGCCTCTTTATAACTTTTAATGTTTAACGATTGCTGCTGTGTCAGAGAATATAACAATCCATTTTCTAAAAACTATTTCCACTTGCAGAATATTATAATTCTAGCAAACTGCTGTTTTTACATCATTCTGTGTAATCTATAATTAAATTTAATATACTAAGACTGCTGGTGTCTAGTCTGTCTACTTCCTATGTTCTGTTACTTTGTCAGGTGGTAAAGAAATAACTTGCACTTTTGTACAGCTAGGATCCACAACACTGTTAAGCTTGCATTTTGCCCAGGTTAATCTCAGTCGCCACAATCTAGCCCAAACCCTTATTTCCATGAGAGAGATAATCAGGGATAGTCATGTCATTTCAACAATGCATGGCACCATTCCACTGAAATTCATAGGACTGACTAAGTTATGAAAATCCTATGCATCTTTATATGAGCACAGCTAATTTTGTTCATGAGCTGGGCATCCCATTCAGTTATCAGCCCTGGAACTTAAACCACCTTTCATTTTTTTTCTGGATTATGTCCATTGGCTGCAAAAGGAGACACAATCGCTGATATCCAAGTATTATCGCCCTGAACGTTTTGAAAAAGTGCATCCTGTAAGATTTCTGGACTACATTAACAATTGTACGAGCATTTAAAATTGCATTACTTCTAGAACTCCCATGTGTGCAATGTGTTCAGTTCTTTGGTTTAAAACGTGGGCCCAATTTTAGAAAGTTAAAGAGGTGGTGGCTGTACATCCCAGTTAAATCTATGTAATTTCTCCAGAAATCTAGAAGAGAGGGATATGAAATCATGTATATTTGTGTTAATTACCATAAATGGGGTTGTCGCTGCTTATGAACAGGGCTAAATTTATTCCATTTAAAATGCTTACAAAGAGATTTATATAAATATATAAATATATATATATATATATATATATATATATTTGAAGGGTGCTGATTTTATCCTTTCACCACCGGATAGCTCAGTTGATTAGAGCGTGGTGCTGATAACACCAAGGTTGCAGGTTCGATCCCTGAATGGGACAGCTGCATATTCCAGGTTTGCTGAGGGGGTTGGACTAGATGATCCTCAGGGTCCCTTCCGACTCTACGATTCTTTGAAAGCTAGAAGTCATTTCGCAAAGATACAAAATGGCCTCCAACGAGCAAGTGCCTTGTTTCATTTCTGAAAATATGTACTAAATTAGGAGTGTCTCTAGGTGAAAAAAAATGGCTTAACGCATTAAGAGGCTTAGTTAAGTTCGGTGGCCTATTTTGACAATTCCGCTACAAGCCGAGTGAGCTAATTCTTCACCTTCTCACTCACCTCTAACTTCTCTATGCAATGTAAAATATGACTGTATTCTGAAAGAGATACAATGATTTGAATATCTGCCTAGAGGCATGATTATGAATGGCAATATGATTAAACTTAGATTGACAATTAAACCATCGATTTGTCTTTTCATGCTCAACTGAAAAGGGGAAACCTCATGCTGTGAATGTGTATGATGCAAGACCGATCAGAGCAGTGCTGGGCTTAACTTTTTCCCAAATGAAAAGCATTGGAAATAGGATTCCATCTTTCTCTGAAAAGGATATTTTGGACCCCACTGCCTCCCTGGGATATAAAAACTATTAGGGTGCTACCTTATTATGCAAAAAGCTAAGTATTTCAAATAGACGTCATCTTAAGAAAACACGAGAAGTCTGAATATGGAAGAAAGAGTGCAAGACACCAACCTTATTTTCATTGATGACTCTGGCTCCTTTAAAGGATCATGTTCTATAAAGTTAGCCTAGGCCTCCAGAGGCTGACACTTATTGTGACTGTATTAAGGCAGAACGGTGTTGGTGGTGGGGAAGGTCTGAATTATCACCCCAAGTAGTTGCCACAAAAATTAAGGGCTTCAGTCTTCAATTTGTTCTTTGCTGTCCTTCAAGCACTGACCAGTGGCGGTTAGCTCACTGGGTTGAAGTGTGGTGCTGAAAATGCCAAGGTTGTGGGTTCGATCCCAGCATGGGCCAGCTGCATATTCCTGCCATGAAGAGAGTTGGACTCTATTATCCTTGGGGTGAAGGGACGCGATGTGGTGCTGTGGGTTAAACCACAGAGCCTAGGACTTTCCTATCAGAAGGTCGGTGGTTTGAATCCCCACGACGGGGTGAGCTCCCGTTGCTCGGTCCCTGCTCCTGCCAACCTAGCAGTTTGAAAGCATGTCAAAGTGCAAGTAGATAAATAGGTACCGCTCTGGCAGGAAGGTAAACGGCGTTTCCGTGCGCTGCACTGGTTCGCCAGAAGCGGCTTAGTCATGCTGGCCACATGACCCGGAAGCTGTACTCCGGCTCCCTTGGCTAATAAAGCAAGATGAGCGCCGCAACCCCAGTTGGCCACGACTGGACCTAATGGTCAGGGGCCCCTTTACCCTTTACCTATCCTTGGGGTCCCTTCCAACTCTACAATTCTAATTCTTGGGCTGCATAGCCTGCCAGCCAAAGCAGATAGTATTTGGCTTAATGAAACAATAGTCTGAAAGCAGCTCAGTGTGTTCACCCAGCTGCTGGAGCTGCATAATGGGAGTAGACCAGGCTTCCACAACCTCGGCCCTCCAGATGTTTTGAGACTACAATTCCTCTCATCCCTGACCACTGGTCCTGCTAGCTAGGGATCATGGGAGTTGCAGGCCAAGAACATCTGGATGGCTGAGGTTGAGGAAGCTTGGAGCAGACCAACATCTGGAGAGCCACAGATGCCCCACTGCTGCAGATGGACTGGTATCTTGACAGCCCCTGCTTAAATGCTTCCAGCAAACGTCCATCATATGTCTATGGTGCAAATTTTCTGCTGGCTGATAAATTACGCGAAACATCAGCAAGAAGACTGAAAAGCTGCATATGCGATGTCATTGGGTGAAGCAAAATCTCGCTTCCATTTTCATCACCTGCGCTATTAAAAAATTATATATTACCATCTAACATTTTGCAATCACAACGAGCATCAATATTCATGCCGATCAGAACCATCAGTTCTAGATGAGCAACATGTTGCACAGCAATACACAATTAAGCACCTAAATATAAGTGCCCCATTTTTCCCTGCTGCTGTGTGGCTGCAAATCCCATCGGCATCAAATGGGAGCAGCCAATGCTGTGAATCTCTGTAAATCAGGCCAAGGCAGATCATTTACCATTTTCTTTTACTGCATTTTATGGCTACAAGTTAAACTATAAGGATGCAAGTCACGCTACGCTTAGAAGTTAAGTCCAACTTACATTCATACGAAAAAGTAGAAATTCCACAAGAACTCAGAAAGCCATCCCCTCCTCATTTGAAACATCAAATGAAGTTTTTCTTTTGTCCAATCCAGGAAAATAGGGTTTCACTTACCCACACTGATGTGGTGGGTAGTTGCAAGCCCCATATAACCCCAGTGTGTCAGTTGCCTCCGGTCAATTTCATTCCATTTATCTTGACTCTTGGTAGCTCTCAACTATATCGAAAGTTTGCCCCTTCCTGCATAGCCGTTAAAGCACACATTGGCCGCTGCAAGGTACGAATTGTGCCTCATCTCCCAGTTGCCAACCTGGAGGCAATAGGAGTAAATGGACATTGTGGTGACAATGGGACTTACTGGCTGTTTTCTTTTCTAGAAGGGAGGTTTAGCTTTTCAAAGTGGTCCTCCCATATATCTAACTGCTGGACAACACATTTAAGTGCCTGTTTTGTGTTTCTACGAGGTTTTTTTTTTTAAAAAATCTCATTTCAAATATTCTACACATTTTCAGTACCATGGAATTATGCTGGTGGCAGCTCAAGATGCCACCTAAGTTTTACTGGGCTCATTTCCCTACAGCAATTCAGCTTGCATAGGTAGGGAGGCTGAAAATCGCACAGGTTGTGTAAGACCTTTATGAGTTTTCATAACCTGAAATGTGCTTCTGGAGGTTTTCCTTCCTGTCTTATGGTTCCACCTAGTGGCCACTTTTGACTCGGAAGACCAAAAAGAAATCCTTAGCATCTCTGGTTCAAAAGACTGTCTTATGGGAAGCTACTGTCAGAGCGGACAATCCTGGGTCTAGAATGACCAATGGCCTCAACTCTAAATAAAAGAAGTTTCATATGAATACAGCCGGTCCTGAAGAAGAACTATCCCTACCAATCTGTAGGGCAGAGGTGGGAAACCCGTTTCAGCTGAAGGTGCATATTCCCTGTGGAAGACACATACCTTGTGGGTAGGCATAGCCACGGACAAAAGCAGGAGCAGCAATGCATGTAAAATGTACCTTAGTGCAGTAGGCTAGTTTCTGCATACATCCCTCTATATCAGGCATAGGCAAACTCTGCCCTCCAGATGTTTTGGGACTACAATTCCCATCATCTCTAGCTAACAGGGCCAGTGGTCAGGGATGATGGGAATTGTAGTCTCAAAACATCTGGAGGGCAGAGTTTGCCTATGCCTGCTCTATATCCTCTCTCCAGGAAAGCAAGAGGAATTGTAACAGTTCAAACATACATTCTGCAATAAAGCTGCTAGGCATATTTGCAAAGCTAAGCAGGGTCCAGTACTGTTTCATACTGGATGGGGGAACACATATTGGGATTCCTGCATTGCAGGAGGGCTGGACTGGATGACCCTCAGGGTCCTTTCCAATTCCACGATTCGAGAAGAGTGCAAAAGCAGGACTGGTGAGGGGTGTGACCCAGGAAGATTTCTGAAGGGCAGATACGGAGGCCTGGAGGGTTGCGTTTGGCTCCTGCCCATCTGCCAAATTTTGTGGAAAGATTAAGGATCTGGACTGCCAACTAGGAAAGGTTCCACATCCTTGTTCTAATGGTACAGCTGCTCCAGCTCTTGTGTGAGTTTCTCCCCAGTCAAATTCACCTTAAATTTTTTTTCATAGAAGCTGTGTGGTTTTGTCAACACAGTGGTATCTCGGGTTAAGAACTTAATTCATTCTAGAGGTCTGTTTTTAACCTGAAACTGTTCTTAACTAATGGGGCCTCCTGCTGCCGCCGCACTGCCACCACGTGATTTCTGTTCTCATCCTGAAGCAAAGTTCTTAACCTGAGGTACTATTTCTGGGTTAGCGGAGTCTGTAACCTGAAGTGTCTGTAACCTGAAGCGTCTGTAACCCGAGGTACCACTGCATTTGATTACTGATGCAGTCACCTCAACAATCGTTCCATGATATCACTGCATCTCAGGGTCACAGATCAGATGATGACCATATTCTCACAATATTGCCATATTGCCACAAATATAGGGAGTTGTGGGTAGGTGGGTGGGATGAAGTGCTGTCTCTCTCCTACTCATATACGTAGTTGCCTGATAATAACTGAAGTTTCTCCTGAGATGCAGAACTGCTTGACACAATTGCTTGACTTCAAACTCTAAAACCAAAACTCAGGCAAGATACGAGGCCTCATTCTAAACTGGCATGCTAAACAAAGTTGTTTTTTTTTTAATATCACATACCAAACCAGCCCCCCAAATGAAACCACACCTTATTGATCAAGTTCTGTTACGATGCTTGTTTGAAAAGCATTTAATATTGTGCTGTATGTAAATTAAAATTGTTCAGCCTTGAAAACGTATAAAAGTCAGTCAATTAATACCAACATTAGTGAAATTTATAGTGCTTGAATTTCTATATAAAAAATATAGTTTGAAAGAAAGTTATGAGCCTTTTGTTTTCCTTATCATTTCTTCCATCTTATTCCATTCTTCACTGGTAACCTAGCATAGAAATAAAACATTTTAGATGAGATACTACAGGTTTTTTCCATCTTTGAGTTTTATACAGACATAATGGGCACAATCAAACATCTTTCCCCATTGAAATGAACGTGATTAAAAGCTTACTTTTGGTGGGATTGAACCCTAAACATATAATTTTCTACATTTCTGATGTTCAGGTGTGAGTGCCAGTGCTTACATCGCCAAAACAACATTATCCATGCACAAGAGGGAGGTATTAGAAGGGTGTGGGAGGGGTGTGGGCTTACAAACTCTGTTAAAGGGGGGGGGGGATAGTGAAGACACAAACACCCTGAAAAAACTGCCCAATGAAATCTGAGCATTGTTTGGTGACATCGGAAGGCAGAATGACAATTTCAAAAAGGCACAGAGCATGCTGCAACATTTTTTTTGCCGATCCAACTTGCAAGTTATTACCTTGGTTAGGTGATTAAACTCTCCAGCCATAGAGACGTATTCACCACCATCCATTCTAATGACCTGCAAGATTAAAGCACATTTTTTCCCCCATTAAGCCACTCCCAACAATAATCTGAACTGGCTTCAGTTGAACCAATACGCTAAGGAAACCTAGCATGGCCAAATAAAGTACTTTTGAGTCATTAATGTTTTCTATTTAGTAAAAACACAATGGAAAGCATCATTCAACAGAACTAGTTGTGCTAGAATATGCACAAGCTGCTTTTTCCATCAACTAAAGCAGCAAATAATTTTAAAGAAGTCAAAGGAGTATTTCCCAATGAATTTGCATGGAGCTTGTCTAGCCCCAAAGAAAGCATTTAGCCCCCTCTAATGGGACCAGGTGGAAATGGCTTCTGGATCACAATATTCTAGCATCAGTAGCAATGAGCTTCGGGCACCCCTAGCAACTAGAATGATAACTTACTGCTCCGTTAATCCAACTTGCATAATCACTACAGAGGTAGGTGGCAAGATTGGCAATCTCTTCTATTGTTCCCAGACGCCCACAAGGAATTCTCTTGAGCATTTCTCTCTCAAACACACCTTCTGGGTCCAAACGGCTGAAAGCTCCCTGAGGAAAATTATTGAGAGAAACTATTGCTTTCGGAACTCTGCTAGAGGCTATCTGAAAAAGTTTTATACTTAACAATCATGGGTAAAAGTAAAGTGACTGTGTAGCACAGATCAAGCAAGTGTCAAGTGGGGAAATAATGTGGGTAACTCTAGTAGACTTAACAAAAAAAATTCCTTCCAGTAGCACCTTAAAGACCAACTAAGTTAGTTCTTGGTATGAGCTTTCGTGTGCATGCACACTTCTTCAGATACACATCTGAAGAAGTGTGCATGCACACGAAAGCTCATACCAAGAACTAACTTAGTTGGTCTTTAAGGTGCTACTGGAAGGAATTTTTTTTGTTTTGACTATGGCAGACCAACACGGCTACCTATCTGTATCTAGTAGACTTGTATCTACTGAAACACTAAATGTCATACATTTTGCCCAGGCAACCATATCACGCAGAAAAATACTCCTTAATGAGCCAGAAAACAACAACCCAAAAAACCTATGTTAGATATGTATAGTGTGTAAGTTAGATAATAACTGGGGTAAGTAGATAATAATTTATGACATGAGATTATCTATGTTAAATAAATAACACAGAAATAGTACCTCAGGTTAAGAACTTTGCTTTAGGATGAGAACAGAAATCATGCTCCGGCAGCACAGCAGCAGCAGGAGGCCCCATTAGCTAAAGTGGTGCTTCAGGTTAAGAACAGTTTCAGGTTAAGAACGGACCTCCGGAACGAATTAAGTACTTTACCCGAAGTACCACTGTATTACGTATTGACATATATTGTTTATTATGTTCTATTTAGGGATGTAGGTGCCGCTGTGGTCTAAACTACTGAGCCTCTTGGGCTTTCCAATCGAAAGGTTGGCAGTTCAAATCCCCGTGACGAGGTGAGCTCCCATTGCTTTGCACCAACTCCTGACAACTTAGCAGTTCAAAAGCACACCGGTGCAAGTAGATAAATAGGTACCACTGTGGTGGGAAGGTAAATGGTGTTTCCGTTTACTCTAGTTTCCGTCATGGTGTTCCGTTGCGCCAGAAGCAGTTTAGTCATGCTGGCCACATGACCCAGAAAGCTGTCTGTGGACAAACGCTGGCTCCCTCAGCCTGAAAGCGAGATGAGCACTGCAACCCCATAGTCGCCTTTGACTGGACTTAACCGTCCAAGGATCCTTTACCTTTTTTTTTAACCTATTATGTTTTATTTATTATGCTACATTGTAAACTGTCCTGTGGCCTTTGATGAAGTGGTATATAATTGTACAAAGTTGTTGTTTTTTTTAAAGAGAGAATGAAGGTGGATAATGATTATATGTGCTTCCAAGTTCTATTTAAACCAGTATTTATTTGCACCTCTCCTTCACAAAATGGTGCTCAAGGCAGCTATGAGATCTGTCTCAAGTAGAACTGAAATTGGGCTCAGAGACCCAGTCACTAAAGTCAATCTGATGTCTCGGCCAGTTATTTAATGGCTACAAAACATGATCATGTACCTTAGTCTTTATTGGGCCTGGTTGAATCACATTGAATCTCATGCCATATTTACCCCATTCCGCTGCAAGAGACCTAGAAATTCATGAAGAGACTTTGTAAGTATTCGGCATATAAAGAGGATTAGAAGTAAAAATAAAAATGTATCTGGGCTTGCACACTAGGTTTTCTGTTCATAGGTCCCTTCCCAATGGAGAAGAATTATACACATAGAGGGGAAAAACAGTCGTGGGGAAATAAGGAGGAAGTGAATAGGAAAGAAGGAACTCTGATGGGATAGACAAATGAAGCAGCTTCAGCGGGTGTTGGGGTAACATGAAGTAAGGTTGCCCCTAGGGCAAAGGTTGCCCTTCTGTGCTGTAACCCTACCCTGTTTGTGGGCTACGTCCACTGAGGATAATGCAGGAATTCCTGTAGGTTATGAATCACGTGGATCTGTTTTAATCATAGTTCAAGCAGAGGCAGATTTAGGACTGGTTCTGCTGCACTGGGTGCTGAGCCTAAGGGGCTCAGCACCCAGCACCCAGCACCCAGGGGCGCTGCTGGGCAACACAGCTATGGTCTGGTGAACTGAGCAGAACAGAAGGCAAGAGGCAGGGGGAACCGAATTTTGTTCTTGCACAGGGCACTGAAAGGCCAAAGTCCGCCTCTGATTCAAGCACAGTTTGGGGAATGCATTCGACAGCTGGAATGCGACTCTGGTCATCTGGCTGCTTTTGATACCTTTGATCAAGTATCCTCTTGGACTGCCTAGGCAGAATGGGTATTGGGGTTAATATTTTATCCTACCCTACCTACGGGGCCATGTCCAGAAAGCAACAATGGGAGACTGTTTCAGCACCACGGTCCTTGTACTATGAACCACAGCAGGGTACAATCTTGTCCACAATGCTGTTTAACATCTATATGAAGCCATTCGGATTTGAACTTCCGGCTCCTACTGAATAATTAGTTTAATCCAGCAGGCATTTTAACTGAAGCCTGATTTTATAGTTCTAACCACTGTTAGCCTTTTTTGTATTGTATTCCTTGTAAAAAATTTTGAGGTTAAAGTAGTACCTCGGGTTACATATGCTTCAGGTTACATATGCTTCGGGTTACAGACTCCGCTAACCCAGAAATAGTGCTTCAGGTTAAGAACTGTGCTTCAGGATGAGAACAGAATTTGTGCTCCAGCAGCGCAGCAGCAGCAGGAGGTCCCATTAGCTAAAGTGGTGCTTCAGGTTAAGTACAGTTTCAGGTTAAGAACTGACCTCCGGAACGAATTAAGTACTTAACCCGAGGTACCACTGTACTGTGGTTAAATGGTATATGATTTGTTAAAATAAAGTAAAAACCCAATGAAATATGAATTTTTTGAACCCACCATAATGGCAAACAGCCGCTTCTCGCTCCAATTTTGTCTCTTTTGGGTTGGTCTATTTCAGCCTTAAGAGGGAGTGTTTTTTTTAAAAAAAAAATGAGGGGGACAAGTGCTGACAGATTACTTACTTGCACAGGCCTTCAACGCCGGCTTTGGCAGAAGCGCTTGGCGACACAAACCCCGACCCACTTTCTGCATAAATTGTGGTGATGGCTAGAAAGGCTGCTCCTGGAAGATGCAAGATTTTTAAAAAATTTATTATACGTATTGCTCTCCTTTCCAAATTATCAGTCTCCTAAAACAGGTGAAATCAATGAAGGAGAGAGACAGAGGAGATTGGACTCTACAATTCTCTACTTCTATGAAAATAAACCTTGAGGTTTTCAGGGTTCCAAGAAGGCTCCACCCCCAAAAAAATCTATTTCTTGTCCAAAATGGTATTCAGTAAGAAAAGGACAAGCTCTGTCAATCTCAATTTACCTTTTCGTGCTTTAATCAGTTCTTTTCCAATTCCCAGAGTTATATAGGCAGTACCGTTAAGAACAATATCTGTGATTGTCCTCCACGCATTTGGAGAAAGACGTTCAGAAGGAGATATAAAATTTCCAGCTGCATTATTTATTATAACCTGAAAGAGAGAAAGAAAGCTTAAATATTTGCTGAAATCGGTCTTCTGCACATTTAAGATACTCGGTGGTGGTTTCAGAAATTCCAGGAGAATTTTTACATAAAAACAGAGTGGCCCAGTTCACACATGGTTTAGCACAAATGACAAGAGTGCAGGTTCCTGGAGGGAAGATCAGAGCCATCCTGCTCATTCCCTGGTCCTGCTGCCAGCCCACTGCTTGGGGCTAAGGCATGGTTTGCCTCTGTGCTAGAACTGAACCAGGGCTCGTGGTTTGTCTGGAGCAAGACAAACTACAAGCCTGTGTTCAGACGTAATGCTAATCCAAATTGTGGCTTAACCTCAACTAGGGAGGCAGCAGCAGGACTGGTGGCGCAGTGCTTCAGGTGACAATTTCAGTCCAGGAAACCACATCTTGGTTCATGTGTGCTGAGCCATGGTTTGGCTTAGAGGTACACACACTCCGAGTCAGTATAACCTACCAGCACCTTTTGCAAAAGCAAAAATCAGCAGCGCAGAGAAAAACCAAGTAACCATTTGGGTTTTAAAAGCTTTCACATCAATTCCAGTATGTGTTCCAACCAAGCAAGCAACGCCAGTCAACCACAGTTGTCCTCTTGAGTTTAACTCACAAGACACGGACAAAGAGATGGTGACTTTATCTAACTGCCCTTTGGCCAGTAAGAAGTATATTAGAGCAGTGGAACCCTCCATTAACAAAAAATCAATCTCCTATCCACTGCTTTCAAAACTTTTAACAAGCTAATTCCGACAGGTTTGTGATGCAAGTTGGAGCTGCAGCAAAATGTTGAAGCGGTGAGTGCTCTCATGCGGAGCTCCAGGCAACCAGCCACACCTTCTTCCAGGATAGTCCAATCTATTTGCCTTCACAACTGTCAGTAAGCACTGTGTGGCCACTGAGCATGCTCAGTCCTCCCTGGGAACTATTCCCATGGATTTGGCTCTATGGGTAGATTCAACTGAACATTACTTTTGAAAATATTAAAATCTTTCAGAATCCTTTTCAATTCATTAGCTTGCTTACATTTAGAAGGTGTTTTTTTTAAATGCACACTGAGTTGGATTTTTTCCGGTAATGATTAATTAAAGTTTTGAATTAGGATACTCACACTGGGATGTCCAGCCACTTCAATTGACTGAGAAATTGCATTGCTAACAGATGCTGGATCTCTCACATCACACTGAACTGCGTGGACCTGTGTAATAAACTATTATCAATATATCCACTACCAGCAGCAGAAGAGAAAAAGAAAGAATTAAATATATTCTTACATGCATAAAATCCCATGACTGAATGCACCATTAATAACATTTGTTATTTAACAATACCTTATTTCCCGTTTTAGAAGAAATTTCTTCTGCTGTTTGTTTCAATACATCAAGTTTCCTATAAATAATTACACATTACGGTTGAGTTTCCATTACAACCATATACTGTACATCAAACTTCTGGGGTTTCTTTCTTAGCGTTTTGGTAAAAGCTTAGCAGTGATTCCATGTGTGATGTGGCAGACTGACAATGAAGAGCTTTGTCCAATGCTTCTCCCATTCACAGCAGACTGACTGAGATTAATGGATCTAAGTTATTAATGTTAATTCATTTCAGTGGGTGTACTCTGAGTAGGACTAGCATTGGACGCAACGCAGTAAGTTCTATTTCAGACTGAAGTTGCTGTTGTGGAATCATCTTATTAAATACAAACAGAGGTTTCTCATTGGGGCGGCAGATACACTTAGTGCCTGCTCATGCCATTTATTTCTTATGCTCAAAATTCATGTCCCCCCTCCCCCTGCTCAATTTAAACCCCAGAGGCTATGTTAAACTTTGGACAGAATATTACCTGCACCCTTAAAGGAGTAAAGTTACTTACATTCCACTATATCCCAGGAGAATTTAACATCTATGAAGATTTTACGATTTTCAAAATATTTTTTATTCCTTTTTGTTCCTTCAAATAAAAGTTCATGTTTGGATGAAGTGTTTTGCCTCTCTCAATATTATACCATTAAACAGAAACAAAAAGTACCGTTTAATAATATTTTCCTATACAGTCATACCTCGGGTTACAGACGTTTCAGGTTGCGTTTTTTCAGGTTACGGGTTACTTCCGGGTTTCGGCGGTCGTGGATGCGCAGAAGCGCTAATTCACGCTTTGCGCATGCACAGAAGCACCGAATCGCAACCCGTGGATGAGCAGATGCTGCAGGTTGCAAATGTGCCTCCCGCACAGATCACATTCGCAACCCGAGTGTCTACTGTACACATAAAAATGTAAGGATGTCATTGCACAGCCCTTATTGGAGGATTTGTATTGCCTAATGGATTTGTATGAAGTTAGAGTGGGAGCCAAAGAGAAGGCAGGCTGCACAATCAAGAAGGGAAGGGCACTGAGAGGGGAGAAGTGGTAGTTTAAAACGATGGCATGAATTTGAATCAAGGAGGGATGGAGATAACAGAGGAAAATGGTGGTTTCAAACAACAGCAGAGGCTTCAGTAAACTAGCGTCAAACAGCGGAATATCTGAGGGCTTTGCATCCTTTATCTCTTTCACACGAGGCAGCTGAGGAACGGAAGAGAGGGACAAGTTTGACCAAAGCAAGAATGGAGAAACACTGAAAGCAGAAAAGTGGATGTTTAAAAGCAACAGCAGAAATTTGGGTAAAGCACACTGAGAGGAAATTTTTCAGTTTTGAACAGCATAAGAAGATGCAGGTCACCATGTGGTTGTGGCACAAAAAGAGAGGGGAGAAGGTGTTGACATGGGGGCGAAGGTTAAAACAGGGGCGGAAAATGGAGCTAACTCATTCTTATGAATTTAGTTCAGTCATGTTTTTGGGCACAGTCACACTTATTTAGGTAAACAAACGGCGCCCCCAAAAGGACCCCACAGAACAAAAATCCACTACTGAGTCTTGGTGTGATTGTCTGAATGGTCCTTCAGTGTCAATTCACAACACACTGCTCAGTGAACTTGGATTTCTTAAATATTGCCTAACTGCTTAAAAAAACCAGAAGAATCCATTGCGCAATCCTAGAGTTGCATCCCACGAAGTTAAAATGAATGGGCCTAAGTTACCTTAGCACCACTGAGTAGGACTAACACGTCTACCCTAAATGTGTTTGCTTCCTCCCTGTGCTCAGTGGGTCTTACTGCCAAGTAAGTGTGCAGAGGACTCCATACTGAGAACTGTACCCTCCATCTTAAAAGACTACATCATGCAAAATGCAAAAGATGCTCTTACCGGCTTGCTATAACACACTCTGCTCCCAAAGCAGAAAGAGCAGCTGTCATCCCTTTCCCAATGCCAGTGCCACCTCCTGTGATAAAGGCCACTTTGCCATGAAAAGTATCTGATGGCAGCATCACTTTCTGAAGTGGTGCGAAGGCACGATCAGCTTGATACATTACTTTTGTTCCATTGCTTAAAAGCTGAAAAAGGGAAAGAAGACAATTTACCATGTTTTACAGGTTAATAAAACCTAGATAATTCTCAGCTATAAAGCTACTGTGGATATAGTTATTTTTTAAAAAAACACCATTGATGTGAATACCAATAGCAATACTTAGCATCTGTGTATAGCACTTACAAGTTGAAAACTTTATGTCGTGGGTAGGCAAACTAAGGCCCAGGGGCCGGATCTGGCCCAATCGCCTTCCAAATGCAGCCCGCGGACAGTCAGGGAATCAGTGTGTTTTTATATGAGTAGAAAGTGAATGAATGAATGAATTTATTAATACAGTCACAGACCAGCGTCAGCACACACAATATCACAGATCAGAGTAGAAAGTGTGCTTTTATTTAAAACGCATCTCTGGGTTATTTGTAGGGCATATACAGTGGTACCTCAGGTTAAGTACTTAATTCGTTCCGGAGGTCCGTTCTTAACCTGAAACTGTTCTTAACCTGAAGCACCACTTTAGCTAATGGGGCCTCCTGCTGCCGCTGCGCCGCCGGAGCACAATTTCTGTTCTCATCCTGAAGCAAAGTTCTTAACCTGAAGCACTATTTCTGGGTTAGCGGAGTCTGTAACCTGAAGTGTATGTAACCCGAGGTACCACTGTATAATATATATAATATAGTCCAGCCCACCACATGGTCTGAGGGACAGTGGACCAGCCCACAGCTGAAAAAGGTTGCTGACCCCTGCTTTATGTGCATTATCTAATTGTAAACTTTACAGCATGAGTGAAGAATTGGCTCTGGCCAGCAGACCAGATCCTTAATCTCCCCCCTGTCACCCCACCCATGGGATGATTGAAGTAAGGAAGCCTGGGGGGTTTAATTAGTGCTGTGGTGCAGAGATTCTCGACAACTACATTATATCAACTCTGTAAAGTAAATCTGATTTATTTATTAGGCCCTTCTGAATCAGGCCTAAGGTCCATCTGTTCTCACAGTGGTCAATCGGCCCATGGGAAGCTCACAAGCAGAACCTGAGCACAACAGCACTCGCCCTACCAGCAATTCCCCATACTGTGGGAGGGGGAGAATTGACCTGAGAGTTGCTTGCCTAATGAGCTTCTCTCTTAACCATATACCAACTCTCTATGAACAAATACAAAACATCTTACCCAGCCCATTTGAGTGAGTGCTGGACATTCATGCTATCCCGCATTTGATAACAGCTTAAGAAAACAACTTTTTAAAGAAAACTGTCATTCTCAAACACCGGGTTCAAAGTTCACATTCCTGCAGCCTGATCTTATCTCCATTTAGAGCACAGGCTTCAAACAAATAGCTCTGGATTGGCCAAGGAGCCTCTTAACTGAGCTCAGTAAACTGTTCAAATGCTGTGGACTTCAGTATTGAAACAATTCCCACTGAAACCAATGGAGATCATTACAATGAGCTCCGGACTCTGGAAAAGTACTGAGCAAATGCCAGTTAAGCAATCTCCTATTTAGCCACAAGGGTGGGGTGGGGGGTCCAAAAAGCTGCTTCAGCCTGCATAAGGAGCTTTTTCTACTGTGGAATTTTGGAATGAAAATCTGAGCAGCTGATACCCCACCCACTAAACACTGCAGAATGGCAGTGGTGGCATTACAGTTCTCTGCTGCTGGTACATCTGCTGATAAGTGGATTAATCTTGGCATGATCCTGCGAATGAACGTATTTTTCAGCACCTTTAAAGGCTGTCCCATTTTCTGCTGTCCTACCTTTTGTTTTTTGACATTTTACCTTTAGTTAAGTAATTAAGATACAGATATATAGATATACACACACTATTCTTAGTCAATTCTTAGGGGCAGAATTTGAGGGTAATTCCCATTTAAATAAGGTGTGCGTGTGTAATGTCATGTGATCGGTTATTCGGGGTGGGGCTTACCTGCCCCCCCCCCATTTTATTGAAGTTGGCACCCCTGCATATACACACAGCGCCTTGCAAGCAGAAAACTAGCAGAGCCAGGGAGACGAGGGGTCTTTCTATGTAAGGGGGAGATTTGCTCCTCCATCCGATGCATAAACAAATTTATACATACTGTATAGCTTAAAGGCAGATGTTTCGCAAATTTACACCACTTATTCCCGTCGGGAGGTGCGGCAAATTTCCAGCGTATGCATATCCAGGCGGAGCACAGAGCACCTTACCCGCACAGGTGAAGGAAGCAGCCGCGGGACTAGCCTGGCCCGCACTCCACGCAGCACCGCCACCAACGCCATCTTTCCCTACTTCTGAGCCCTGTCCGAACAGAGAGTTCCTCTAAGCCCCGCCCCCGCCTGCCCCGCCCCCTCAAAGTCCAATCAGAGATGGAAGGAGAAGCTGAAGGGCGGGGCTCGATGGAACGCGCACGCTTCGACCACGCCCCCTTCGGCAGAGAGGCCACGCCCCACCCCTCGGAAAACTTGAATGGCCACTGCGCCGATGTATTTATTGCCTGCAGATTTATCAATGAGCTTGATCTATTTATTGCCTGCAGATTATCAATGATCTAGAGCTGCCAGGCCCCGATCAGCAATCCAACCTTTTCAAGCAAGCAGGCGCAGAAGTGGAGTCATATGGAGAGCCGGAGTGCCTTTCCTGGCCGCTGCGTAACCTTCATCAGCCTGTGTTGCCCCCTGTCCTGTATTCATCCAGGATTGTCCCGTTATTTCAATGTAAAATGTTACATACAGTTTTGTTTTGTATTTCAGGTCTTCTCTCTCTCTCTCTGCCAAGATAACCAAGCACAGACACATTTACAAATTCATGTGTGCGCGAGTACGTGCGCGACAAATGTCAGAGGGGCCATCCTGTTAGGCTGCAATAAATTGAAGTGGATTGCTTCGAAGTCACTTCACTACCAGATTGGGGGGGGGGGGGAAATCGCCCACCAACCGCCCTGCCCTTACCACACCCCCCCACCCCCCGCTTAGACTTGTAATATTTCAGATTGAGACACAGGTCTGGTTTCAACATTCCGGGAAAACGAAGGGAATCGGGAAACCGCGTCTCAACTATTTTCCTACTTCTGTTCTCTTAAGAACTAAACTTGCTTAAAAAATAAATAAATAGAGAAAAGGTCACGCATGCGCTCAATTGTCGGAGGGCTTCCCTCCGCTCTCTGTAGGAGGCGCTGTTCTCTCAGTCTGGGCTCTCGCGATGTCGTCGCTGTGCCAGCCTCCTCGAAAGGCGCATGCGCGGTGTGCAGAGAAGAGGTGCGTCGCCTCGGGCAGCTGCTCTGAGGTGGAGAAGAGGGGCTGGGGAAGCTGGTGAAGATACAAAGGCGAGACGGGCCGGGCCTTCCGGCTTCTTTCCGGCTCAGGATGTGGAAGCTGAGCCCAGCTGACGAGTCCGGGCCAGGTGAGGAGCGGAGCCTGAGGGGGAGGGGGCGTGTCCTGGGCAACTGGTCTCACTCCGGTTTGACGCCTGTTGGTTCTACCGCCTTCCGGCTTCTGCGTGTTGATTGGTTGGTTCAGCCTGTCCTGGCTCGCCGCGTTTGGGCGGGTTGGAGAAGCGGCAGTTAGCCAATTAGCCGATGTTTACTTTGGGAAACTGGGAGGTGGGGGGTGGGCTTCGCATTGAGAGCAGGTGTGGGGAACTATTGCTGAAGCACGTCTCCCAATCAGCTCCAGCAAGCATAGCCAAGGGCAAGGAATGATGGGAGTTGTAGTCCAGCAAAACATGGGGGCCCCCCCCCGCAGGTTTTCCACATCATTGCTGTAAGGTGGAAGGGGTGGCAAAAGTCCTGTCTCCAGCTCTCCATCCACATGAATAAAGATTAAAATCGGCGTTACACCATCACAGGTTAATTAAAATTTGCTTGTGTTTTTCCCATTTCAGGACAGTCATACCACCTCTTAGTTGGTGTCGAGTATGTTGTCGGACGTAGAAATTGTGCCATTTTAATTCAAGCGGATCAGTCCATCAGCCGAAGCCATGCAGTCCTTTCAGTTAGTCACCCTCAAGTGAACCTTGTAAGTACCAAATGTACAACATTATGAAATTGCATCATGCAATTTTTATCATAATTTCTGCAGTTATAGAATGACAGAAATCAAGTCACAGATTTCTTACTGCTCCCAGATTTTTAGACCTCATCTAACAAGATTATGTTTTGGATGTGTTTTACTCAATATGTTTACCAAATGAAAAAAGTAGCTACCAGATATAGCAGCCTTTATTAGCTTGGCATCCTCCAGGTATTTGGGGCTAAGACTCCTGTGCTGGCTGTCACTTAGAACTATAGTCCAAAACACCTGTAGAGCACCAGATTGAGGAAGGCTGAGATAGAGGGTTAATGCTAGAAACAAAAAACACAATGACCCAGTTTGCGTATCACAATAAACTATAGATAATGGTTTGCCAACAAGCCCTCTGTCTGAGTGAAACGTAGGGAAAACATTTGATCCCTTCCTTAGTGTTACATCCAAATGAATAATTGTGTTTTGTTTTGCTTCAACAAACCACAGTCAGTAAGCCAAGAGTAAATATTGCCTATAGATTATTACACTCCCAACAAACCACGATGTGTGGTTTGGATAAAATGAACTCAGTTGCTATTGTTGGTACCTGAAATGTTATTTTTATTTTCAGACTCAGTCTTCTACATTTCCTGTGTTAACTTTAAAAGACACTTCTAAATATGGTACCTTTGTTAATGAAGAAAAACTAGCAAATGGTACTACTAGAACTTTGAGGTCCGGTGACAGAGTCACTTTTGGAGTCTTTGGAAGCAAGTACAGGTAAGATCAATTTGTGCTCATCTTAAAATGTTCATGGCTATGCTTGTTTGAATGTCGTGGAATATGTCTGAGGACTAATTAGAAATGGACAAAAATAGTCATTCTCAGCTGTGAATCTTACAAAGGGTGTGAGTTCCCTTGCAAATGTCTCTACTCTTAGATCATGATACATTCCTGCCATAATCTTTGCTTCAGTAGCTCTGCCTCCCTCCACTGTCTGAAGGCCTCCTGTTGCCTCAGATATTCCACCTTAGCTGTTCTGTACAGTTGGAAATGCCTCCTAGAACACTGTCATGGTGCCAACTCTTACTTCTTTCAAATTGCACCTTTTCTATAAGACCTTTGCCACAGCCCCTTAGATGCTATGCTTCACTGTAGCTGAACCTGTAATTGAGCTTAAGTACATGCAACTGAGGGATGCGGGTGGCGCTGTGGTCTAAACCACTGAGCCTAGGGCTTGCTGATCAGAAGATCGGTGGTTCGAATCCCCGTGACGGGGTGAGCTCCTGTTGTTCGGTCCCAGCTCCTGCCCACCTAGCAGTTTGAAAGCATGTCAAAGTGCAAGTAGATAAATAGGTACCGCTCCGGAGGGAAGGTAA
This sequence comes from Podarcis muralis, assembly GCF_964188315.1. Classification (NCBI taxonomy): domain Eukaryota; kingdom Metazoa; phylum Chordata; class Lepidosauria; order Squamata; family Lacertidae; genus Podarcis; species Podarcis muralis. Next base: position 27,170,167 of record NC_135662.1, read on the forward strand.
ACGGCATTTCCATGCGCTGCTCTGGTTTCACCAGAAGCAGCTTAGTCATGCTGGCCACATGACCTGGAAGCTGTCTGAGGACAAACGCCGGCTCCCTCGGCCTATAGAACAAGATGAGCACCGCAACCCCAGAGTTGTCCACGACTGGACCTAACAGTCAGGGGTACCTTTACCTTTACCTTTACATGCAACTGAAACCACTATGTTGCTTCCCGTGTCAAATTTAGATTGATAAGCTCTTCAGGGCAGGGACCTCTCCCTGTAAAGGACCACACACTCAGTTGCTATTATTTAACTAAATAAAGTAATAATATTGTGTGTTTCTTTTAACACTACTTTGCAGAATACTCTATGAGCCTTTGGTAGTGTGCTCTTCGTGCTTAGCTGTTTCACAGAAAAGTGCTTTAAGTAAAAATATTCTACAGCTGGGAGGCCATGCAGTGAATGAGTGGAAAGAAGGATGTACTCATCTTGTTATGGACTCAGTCAAACTTACAGTTAAGGTGAGTTGTGACATTTCAAGTGCATCTGATATGCAAGCGTAATACTGATTTTTCTGAACTGTGCATTGCAGTAAACGGGTCTGTAGTCCTATATGCCACAAACCGTTCTTTCATATTCCCTTTCCTGTCAATTCACTTTAATATTTCATTGGAAAATTGAGACTTCCTGGCAGCAGGCACTGGAGAATTGTGACATTTTTTGTGAGGCATCTTTGAGCTTTAACAATGCAGTCATGCACATAATTACTTGGAAGTCCCAATATGTTCCTTGGGGTTTACTCTTAGAGGTGTGTAGTGGATTACAAATAGCCATTATGGAGACAAATAAGAGGGAGTGTATTTTTGGCATTCCAGAAGATGTGGAGCTGACACTGATGGCCATGCAATGAACAATTTAATAGAAAGATAAAAACAACGAAGTTAGGACATAGGAGGGTGTGGATTTGGCATAAATCTTTGGATTCGAGTGCAGGAGTGAGAAGAGAAGTTGAATTGTATAGAGTTAGCAAGAAAGCTGCTGTAAAGCATATGAGTAAAGGAGATGAATGATTTAGAAGTACTTAGGAGTTGAGTGTAATTCAGGCTTCCTCAACCTCGGCCCTCCAGATGTTTTCATACAATTCGCATCATCCCTGACCACTGGTCCTGCTAGCTAGGGATAATGGGAGTTGTAGGCCAAAAACATCTGGAGGTCCGAGGTTGAGGAAGCCTGGTATAATTTCTGGGGCTCAGTTTGGTATTGATGTGTTTGGGAGTGATGGGAAGGTAACCATCCTGGCAGAGTTCGTTGTTATATGGGGCATTAAGGTGTGCTGCTGATGGGAGGAATTGATAAGGCAGTGAGAATGGTGTCCACAGACAATGGCAGCAAAAGGGTTGTAGTTTTCTGTTTTAAGAGGGTACCAGTAACCAGTGGGTTGTGAGACTGGGGTAGAGAGATGTGAGTGAAAGGCTGGGAATGAAGACAGGTTAGAGAGAGCGTGCAGCGTTTTTGTACTATTGTAAATTATGGTAGTGATTATCTGCTTTATCTTTAGGCAATATGTGCCTTGATCTGTGGTCGACCAATTGTGAAGCCAGAGTATTTTGATGAATTAATAAAAGCAATTCAGGCGAAACAGCAGTTACCGACACCTGAAAGGTAATACCTTATAATATACACCCTAGATTTAAAAAGGATTTGATAATTATAATTTGGACTATTATGTTGTACTATGTAGCAGTTGGCTTTAAAAACTCCTGGAGTATGCCCTGCTTAGATATAACCAGTACTTTTTTTCTGTGGGGACGCAGGGGGACACATACCCTTAAACATTTTGTGAATCTAAGTTTGGCCTCATTGAGGGGCAGTATTTTAATATGAGTAGGAAAGTGAGAGTGCCCTTTAACATTATTTTTTAGAAAGAAAGCACTGGATATAACCATATTCAAGTCATGCACGTTCATGAATTGAATATGATGCATAACATACACGCTATAGATATCTATGCCATAGTGTAATTTTATATGCCGTCAGATTAAATCATTATATGTTTACACACATTCAGAATTATATGGAACATTTACGTTCTTGAAGTATAGCAGAAACATTTTGTAAATTTATACAATGGTGCTGCTATAGTTGATTTTTCCTTAGGAAAGTCTATAAGGAGCTACTCTTTATACTGCTATTTCTGGCCCACTGTTGTCTACTGACTGGTTGCAATTCTTTTTGCATCTGTATACTTCTTTAAGTAGAGAGTAACCAGAACAGACACTTTCACAACTTCTCAGATTCTGGAACCTCCTACCATGTTGCCCGGATTTCAACTTACTCACCCTTATCAAACCTACTACTGACTTCTGGCTGTCATTCATCCATTGTGCCTGGTTTACCTGGCAGGGAGAAATAGCTAGATGGCATGGTGACAACCCACTTTAAAATCCAGGCAACATTTCTCCGTAGTTTTATATAGACCCATGTGGAACTCCACAAGAAAGTTCCCATAACAAATAATAGCATAGACTTGTGTGGAACTCAACAAAAAAACTCCTATAAGGAAAAATATCTGTCTCCCAGCACCACCTTCTGTAATCTGCTAGTGCAGAAGTAGGGGATCATTGGCTTTCCAAATGTTGCTGTACTCCAGCTCTTATCAACTCTCACCATGCTATTTCTGGTTACATGTGCAAATCATTTTGAAAATGATTGTATTGTGCAAATCTATTATATATGCCATTTTGAGAGCCTTTTGGTGGGATGCAAGTATTATAAATAAATAAATAAAACACCACCCTGGGGTATCTGGAGCTGCTTAGCCAAAGTCTATTTATTTGTCTAGGAAAGGAGGATTCTATACTGGTTTGTAACTTCCCAATTCATGTCGATCCAGTTAAGACTTCCTCAGCTATGGTCTTTAACTATTTCCTCTTTCAGACTAGGTGAAGCAAAGTCTTCCCATGGTGAGGAAGATTAAGTATAATTATATTTAATTGGCAAAGTGTTGTACTGTTGACTCGTTGCTATGAGCTCTTGGGGAAATGACAGGATATTTTTGGATGTTATGCGGGTTGATTCGTCTTCATTTTCACAGGTTGCTATAGAGATATCTTTGGTAATATCTTTTGAAGTGGTGCAAATACTCTTGGGAATATGAACATTAACAAAACATTGCTTTAAAAATAAATTACCGTATTTTTCGCTCTATAACACGCACCTGACCATAACACGCACATCGTTTTTAGAGGAGGAAAACAAGGGAAAAAACATTCTGAATGAAACAGTGGATGTATCATTTTTGTGCTTCATGCTGTGGCCACAGACATGTGATCTGATGGTGAATTTGGGGTGACCCAATGCAAAGATCCTGAGAATCCCTGTGGATCCATGCTTTGTAACCACGTTTTTGCACCATTGCAGCCCCAGGCAACAGTGGGTGCGTGCTTTTTTTGGTGCAGGCTGTAGCCATGGACATGCTATGTGATCTGATGGTGAATTTGGGGTGACCCAATGCAAAGATCCTGAGGATCCATGTGGATCCATGCTTTTTAACCACGTGTTTGCACCATTGCAGCCCCAGGCAACAGTGGGTGCGTGATTTTTTTGGTGCAGGCTGTAGCCATGGACATGCTATGTGATCTGATGGTGAATTTGGGATGACCCAATGCAAAGATCCTGAGGATCCATGCGGATCCATGCTTTTTAACCACGTTTTTGCACCATTGCAGCCCCAGGCAACAGTGGGTGCGTGATTTTTTTGGTGCAGGCTGTAGCCATGGACATGCTATGTGATCTGATGGTGAATTTGGGGTGACCCAATGCAAAGATCCTGAGGATCCATGTGGATCCATGCTTTTTAACCACGTTTTTGCACCATTGCAGCCCCAGGCAACAGTGGGTGCGTGATTTTTTTGGTGCAGGCTGTAGCCATGGACATGCTATGTGATCTGATGGTGAATTTGGGGTGACCCAATGCAAAGATCCTGAGGCTCCATGCTGATCTATGCTTTGTAACCACATTTTAAGTGGGGAGCGAAGGAAAAACAAAGAAGGGACATGAGAGGGGTGTGCAGAGAAGCAGCTGGCTAAGAATGCTGGAGAGGGATTTAACGGGTGGGAGGCAAAAGTTCCCCCCCAAGCCAGCCATCTCTCTCTCCCTCTCCCTCTCTCTCTCTCTCTCTCCCTCTCCCTCCCCCCCTCTCCCTCTCCCTCCCCCACTCTCTCTCCCTCTCCCCCAGCAGTACCGGAGCACAGAGACGACACTTTCCCCTCTGCTTGCCTGGAGGGGAGGGGCTTTCCCTGCTCTTTGTTCCGTTTCAGCAATCACAGCAACGAAACAGAGGAGGGTGGGCAGTAAGACCCTGAGGCAGAATACAGGAAAGCTGCCACTTCCTCTTTTCAGGTTTCCCTTCTCTGTGACTCGCGATTTGACTTTTGCTTGATTTTTTGGCTCCAGGGACCACACATTCGCTCCATAACACGCACAGACATTTCCCCTTCCTTTTTAGGAGAAAAAATCTGCGTGTTATAGAGGGAAAAATACGGTATGTAGTTAATAATTGCCTTGGTAAAATACATCTCAATTCACAATCTAAGATCAGGTTAATGTTAAATTATTTCTGCTGATGAATAAAATTAACAGTTTTGTGATGCTTTGATCTTCAATTAAAACTAAAATTTATATTGCCTCTAGAGAGGACCTACTGTCCATATAAACTGTATGGAACAGCTTTTATTTTTTATGTAATTTGAATTCACAACTTTTATTTAAACCTTTGAACTTTTTTTGCAGACAGGTTAAACACAGTGGGCATGTCATAAAAACGTGCCTGTGGAGTTTTCAGATTTTTGTTAATCAAATAGATAATCAAATAGGTAATCAAATATTAGGGTGCATGGTTGTGGTCTTTGCCTTTGACCAAGACAGACTTCAAGATTGCGTTCAGCAAAGGGGGGGGGGGGCTGGATAGAGAAAAAAATGAACATGTGTTCAGTGATTCCTGGGCTCTAGGACTACATGCTACATGGGTGGAGAAGAAGCAGACCTTTATTGTTGAGCTTGTGTGCAAATGGATAATGCCTCAAGATTACTGTCTGCAACACTGCGTATAACATAGTAAACCAGCTAGATGTTGGATAGAAAAACAGATGTACTCAAACTAGGTAAGCAATGTAGAAATGAATGACATTTAAAATGTAAGCTACATTTTTACAATCATTTCTTCCATTCACAGTTTTAACCCTCCTATTGATGAGCTGAGTGTTAAGAATAACAAATTAGATCTGGCAACCTCTCCCATAAGAAGAACAATATTCAAAGGAAAAACGTTTGTGTTTCTAACTGCTAAGCAGGTAACTGACACTGTTCAAAGCTTGACAGAAGTAATTTAAAATACTTTTATCTACAGAGATTATGTTAATAGCACAGGTTTTGTGTACTCATTAGCCCTCCTTAAATGTTGTACACATGCAATAATGAGAAGAAGGTTTGCACTGCTTGGCCTACTGATGGCCTTCTCAGTATTGGCTGTGGAACACCCTCCCTTCAGATGTCAAGGAAATAAACAACTCTCTGACTTTTAGAAGACACCTGAAGGCAGGTTTTAATGTTTGATGTTTTAGTACTTTCTGATATATGCTGTGAGCTGCCCAGCCAGATGGATGGGGTATATAAGGTAAAGGTACCCCTGCCCGTACGGGCCAGTCGTGTCCGACTCTAGGGTTGTGCGCCCATCTCACTATATAGGCCGGGGGCCAGCGCTGTCCGCAGACACTTCCGGGTCATGTGGCCAGCGTGACGAAGCTGCATCTGGTGAGCCAGCACAGCACACGGAACGCCGTTTACCTTCCCACTAGTAAGCGGTCCCTATTTATCTACTTGCCCCCAGGGGTGCTTTTGAACTGCTAGGTTGGCAGGCGCTGGGACCGAGCAATGGGAACGCACACCGCCGCGGGGATTCGAACCGCCGACCTGACGATTGGCAAGTCCTAGGCGCTGAGGTTTTACCCACAGCGCCACCCGTTATTATATATACCCGTGGGGTATATATATTAATATTATTATTATTCATGACATCCATGGACATCGAGTGTGTGAATGCACACAGGGATCCCCATTCACATGGATTACATATGCATGTCCAGCTACTCTTTCATAGGTGCCGTTTTGCAGATGTCCATGCTCAGTGTGCAGATGTTGAGATTAGGTCCCTGGGGGTTGTGATGTTGTGAGTGGAGCCACTGATGTGTCCATACTTCTTCTTATAAAAAAAGCCCCTACTATTTATTTGTCCAAAATTTTTTTCACTCAAGTGCCTCAAAGTAACTTGAGCAGTGAAAATTAAAAGTAACAAATACATTTAAATTAGATTATTCGATATATGAACATTTGTAACCCAAGTTAAGGACTTTTGTACTCATTGGAGCTCAGAACTTGACTTTTCAGTCAATTTTCTACTTGTCTTTATTCAGAGTCATCAGTTGAGCTGCATTCATGTTAACAAAAGGCACATTGAACATACAGCTTTTAAAAGTGAGCAGAGAACTGGCTGAAAGACCACCAAGGGCTTGTTCTCTGATTGGAAGAAGGTCTTGGGTTTGCCCACTTCCTCCCATGTCTCCCCCCATTGCATTGCATGCACCCACATGCATTACTGTGTGTACAATGTAGTATCCAAAGTGGGTACTCTGGAATTTTTTAGAATGTAGAACCTGCCTGACTCATTCCTAGCTTGCTAAAGGAACTCAAGTTGTATGAAATAAATCAGGGATGGGGAACCTGTCACTCTCCAGATGTTGCTGAACTATAATTTCCATCGACCCCAGCTAGCATAGCCAGCAGCATTTGTAGTCCAGCGGCATTTGGAGGATCACAGGTTCCATATTGCAGTTGTTAGTCTTTGTAGACAAGGTAATATGATAAAATGGTAATAAAGAAGAAACCTTTGAAATAGTAATGAACACACTTGTAACATTCTCTGTATATACCATTGCATTTATTGTCACTTGTAGAGTCCTCATATTGGTTACATTGCCTCTTAAGTTATGAAATGGTATGCTTATTATAGAAATGTGTCATATTAATGTGAGCTCTGTTCTTTGAACCTTTGGGCTTTGTATTTAATTTTAGTTTGCAAAACTGAGTGCAGCAATTAAACTTGGAGGAGGAGAAGCGAAACTGATAACGGAGGAAGCAGAGATTGTTTCTTCTTTGGTAGCACCTGATATTTGTGTCATTGAAGTAGGGTTGACAAACTCTCAAGGATCCATTTCTGACTTGGACAGGAAATGGATGGATAGAATCACAGCTGCCTTCCAAAGGTAGGATTGCTGAAATATTAGTAATTGAGTACTGAGGTTTTTTGTTGTTGGAGGGGCTGTCAAACCATAACGAATACAAATCTACAAATAGGGTCTGTAAAATATGTGGACACATTTAATGTTAAAGTAAGTCCACAGATTTCTATCACATGCAAGAAATGATTGTAGCTGAATTAGAATAAAAAAAGCTCAACAATTTTGGTCGGCCCTTTCCTCGGCCCCCACGGCCCTCCACTTCATCAAATATGGCCCTCTTTGAAAACTGTTTGGACACCACTGGACAGTGGTCCTCCAGATGATGTGAATTACAGCTCCTATTACCACTAGCACTTATGCTGGGGTTTGATGGCAAACTGGGTTCGGTCACCTTGAGATGCTTCAATAAAATGCAGTATATACATAGTGATTATAAATTAACAACATCTGGAGTGTCTCCCAGACTTGTTATACATGTGCAGTCTGAATATAAATGAATGTAGGCAGGAAACAGCAGGTTACTAGAATTAAATGTTTCACTGACAATTTCCCTTGGACCATTTTATTCATTTAAAATATTGTTAGCTCACCCTTCATTATAACCCAGCCCAGAGTCTTGTTAGAATGCCATATATTTTTTAAACAAATACTGATATCCATCCCTTGCCAATTCACAGGTTGCATCCTGCATGATAGTCTGTTCCTTTACTGTAATGTTTTAGCATTATTTTCCAAGGATGTTATTTGGTGAATGACTTCCACTTGTTTTTCTGACAGTGTGTTTTATTTCTAATAGGAAGCAATGGAGGACAATATCTGAGGCAGAAATTGGTCTAGCAGTTATTTTTTCATCCACAAAAACATACTGTAATCCTCAAACTCCACTAGATGCAGGTAATTTTTAAAATTTATATTTTAAAAAAATCTTTGTCCTGCATTTTTTACTTTTAAGGAACTGAATTCAGCAGACAGCTTAAAAGAGGGAGCATATTATTTAAGAGTGCTTTGTTTTAGGATAACAGATAGCCTTATGTTACTGATGACCCTACATCTTTTTTGCTAGCAGATTTAACAGATTTTAAATAGCTTTCAATTGGAAAAGTAAAAAGCACCAGAGTTTTAGTATCCAATTTTGACAGCAAATAAGCTGAATCTCACTTTCATTCACTTCCATTCTTTTCCCCTGCAGCATAATGTGACTTGCTCCCAATTCATTAAGTATGGTTGACCACGGGAGAGTATTAGTTCTGGACTGGCCCTTAGTTTTAGGATGCTCAGAAACGTCATGCAATAGAATTTTAAGTAAGAGGGTATACTATATTTTAGGTTTTGGTATTGAATACAGTAGTTAGATCAAGTATTTAAACTATATGACTTGTTTAATGTCTTCAGTTTGAATATATGTATGTGTGTGTGTCATGGGATTTGATGAAAATATAACTTGATGCTGAATGTGTTCATGGTGATCTTAAGAACTTTGCTTCAGGATGAGAACAGAAATCGTGTGGCGGCGGCAGCGGGAGGCCCAATTAGCTAAAGTGGTACCTCAGGTTAAGAACAATTTCAGGTAAAGAACGGACCTCCAGAACGAATTAAGTTCTTAACCCGAAGTACCACTGTACAGTGGAACCTCAGTTGTCGAACGTAATCCATTCCAGAAGACTGTTCAACGTCCGAAATGTTCAACAACCGAGGTGCAATGAATGGTTGGAGAATTCAATTGAAAAAAATGAGAAATGCACCTTGGAAGCCGTTTGACTTCCAAGGCACGTTTGAAAACAGAAGCAATTACTTTCAGGTTTTTGGTGTTCGGGTTCCGAAACTTTCGGCTTCCGAGACTCTCGAAAACCGAGGTTCCACTGTATTGAAGAAGCAAGATGGGGAGATAAATGGACACTTCTTAGTAGGAAGAGTTGCCCAAAAATATATTTTTGAATAATATTTGTCTGAAATGGCATGAATTATATAGTTTTAAAATGTTAACATTTATTCTTCTTTGCTGCTTTTAAACTGCAGGTGTAAAACCCACATCAGCACCACTTGTTACAGGACCAAACCTTTCTCAAAGTGTAGTAGATGAAACAGTAATGCCCACCATTGCAGCATATGTAGCTGACACAGAAATGGACCAACTGATGGACACATGGTAATGTACCAGCAGGAGCTCTTTTGATTTGCTCTTTCTAAATATGGCTTCATGAGCCACAGTTAGTCTGACTGTGATGCCTTTATTTTCACATGAAAACTTCATCATGTGCCAAAAACTGCATGGGTAGATTCTTGAGTTTCTAATCTTCTGAAGTTACAAAAGACAGGGACTCCTAGTTTATGGAGAGTAACTTTCAGTACTGCATCTGTCTTGTCTTTTGTAAAAAACAAAAAGCCTGCTGGAGTTTTTAAGGCAGGGGGGAAAATGCAACATTTCATGTAAACACACTTCAGTCATTTTATTTGTATACTGCTTTTCTGTGTACATGCACTCAACAAACCAGTATTATTTATTTCATTCATATTCCACCTTCTTCCAAACAGTTCAGAGGAGTGTGGCCCACACTCTAGCCACTGTCCAAGGCCAGCCCAGGGTCTTGTCCAGTCAAGTGTTAGCCTTGACATATAACTTCAAGGTACACACAATTGGGAAATAGAGCAAGACTATCCTTAGCCACATTGTGCAAAATGTGGAATGTTTATTACACATGAAATGAGGGGGAGGGGAGAATTGCAGATGGTGGGAAAATCAGAACCAAGGGTAGCCATTACTCAGCACTACAGAATTAAAACAATCCTACATGTTTGCTCAGAAATGCATCCTGTTGTGTTTACTTGCTGCTACATAAGTACAGTGGTATCTCGGTTCTTGAACGTAATCAGTTCCGGAAGACCGTTCGAGTTCCAAAATGTTCAAAAACCGAGGCAAAAAGGCTGTTGGCAAATTCAGTTGAGAAAATTGAAAAATACACAGCGGAAGCCGCTCGACTTCTGAGGCACGTTCAAAAACGCTGGGTTTTCGGCGTTCAGATTCCAAAATGTTCGTCAGTTGAGATGTTCGAGAACCGAGGTACCACTGTATGCATATTTAGTGATTGTGGCTTATATCTTCTGAAATCATTCACATCAATGAGAATGCATGCTAAAATAATATTAACAGTATAATCTTATGCATGTTTACTCAAAAGTCGCACTGAATTCAGTGAGCTTACCCTTAGTAAATGCATTTAGGGCTGCATTTTAGATTTAGAATATTTAGGCTGCATTCCTACATACACTTACCTAGGAGTAACCTCTGTTGAACTCAATGAGGCTTCACTCTGAGTAAGCATTTATAGCATTGCACTATAAATCCAGGAAGATTTACAAGTGATATGGAAGCTGCTTTGGTGACAGAACTATTTGCATCTTCCAAACAATGAACAAAGGAATGTTTTTGATGACTGAAGAGTGGCATTTTAGGATCTTATTTCTCCTCTTAAAAAAAAGTCAGCTAAAGTCGCACCAAACTTACAGGAGGCATCTTGATAGGGATCAACATGCAGAGGCAGTGTTGAACTCTCCCGTAGTCCGCTGTAGCTTTGGAATCTTGCCTCTGCACCATTTAGGAACTAATGGCTTGCTGATCAGAAGGTGGAATTTGTTGATGCATTTGAGCCCTGATTCCTCTCTCCTCACCTCCCAAAATTAAGCAGGGTGTTCTGTACAGACTGTTATTGGTGAGGTCCTCAGGTGCTCAAGCTGCAGTCCTAATTCCACTTACCGGGGAGCGCTGCTGTGTTGACATGGTTAGGACTGCAGCTTTAGTCATATTAGCATTTCATAGATCGCATAGGGTTTACTGAGTTCCAGTTATTATTGACACAGCCAGCTGTTTTCAAAAAAGAAGAGAGTCATTTTTGAAGCTGCTGCTGGAGGGGAGCATAGGAAGCTTGAGGGAGGAGAAAAGTGAGCAGAGGGACAGGTGGAAAAAAGCAAGAAAGTGCAAATAGGGTAGAAAGGAAGGAAGCAATCAATCAGAAGGAAAGCAAACTAGTTGGTATGTACCAGATGGAAGAAAAAAATAGTGTCTGGAAGCATTACTAGAGTGTGTGCATGTGTGTGCTGCTGCGCTTTTGAATTTGTTCCAGCAACCCCAACCGAAACTGGTGGGTAACGCCTACTTTGCAAAGGAGCAGATTTTTCTTCCTCAGGCCCTGCCCTTCTCCTGCAATTTTGCCTTGCTGCTGTGATTTCGGTGGGCAAGTTGAGGAATAGGGTGGACGAAAGCAAGCAAACAATGGAAAGGGAAGAAATGGTTTTCCTTTTCCTTTCATTTGCTAAGTGTGTGTAACCCACCCAAGATTAGCAGGAGCAAACTCATAGACATACAGCACCGGTGACGATGCCCTTTGTTTGCAAGCATACTTACTAGTGCTTTGTACCCAAGTCCCTTTAAGGAACTGACAAAGATGCATGCACCCATGTAGGGGAGCTCAGCAGCTGCCATTCTAAAATGCAGTTACTACTATGCCTCCATTTCAGAGTCCTGGTAGGGAGGTGGGTGGCCAAGTGAGGATGAGATTAATGAGGGGCCCATCTGAGCTCATGGACCCTCAGCCAATGCCTGATTATATCAGTCACTGCCATCAGGCCTGTTACTACTCCCAGTGGCGTAGCGTGGGTTGTCAGCACTCGGGGCAAGGCAAGTAATTTGCGCCCCCTAACCCGTGGATTTGCGCCCCCTAACCTGTGGATTTGCGCCCCCTAACCCATGGATTTGCCCTAACCCCAGATGTTGCGCCCGGTGCGGCCGGCCCCCCCTGCACCCCCCATGCTACGCCACTGACTACTCCTATAGCAGATGATGGTAGAGAAATTTCAAATTCCTGGGAGCTGGCAAAAAAAAGGAAGAAATTCAATCTAGCAAGAAATCTAGCAAGAAATTCTCATCTTTGCTTCAATCTAGCAAGAAATTCTCATCTTTAGGTGCAACCCATGCATGGACCTTACAAATACCTCACATTTCTAGGGATCAGCAGAATAACCAGAAATCTGAGAAATGGATTATAGATTATGTAATGTGATGGTACAGATTTTAGTCATTGACTTAGTACTGACCCACTCCTTTTTTCCTTGTTTACACAGCATGGAAGTGTCAGGAGAGAACAGAAAGAGAGCAACAACTCCTATCAGGGAACAAAGGAAAAAACCTTACCCACTGGATATAACTACTGTTAATGAGACTCCAGCAGGAACTGGCACTGTGAATGTTGGGGCTACATTACCCAAGTTGAATGCAAGGCCCGAGACTAACCAGAGTAGCCTTTCGCCCTCTCCCTCTAAAATGTCAGGGAACAGGAGAAATAAAGAGGGAGATTCACAGCAGCAATTGAATTCAATTAAAAACTACTTCCAGACAGTTACCAAAAAAAGGTATGTTCACATAAACCTCTTGCAGTCAGGCTAGTTCTAATATTTATTCCCTAATTTTGGGTCTTTACTTAGCTCTCAAAGATCTCAGATGTTTCAGTTCCATAGTTAACTGAAAATAAGTGAAATCCTCACAAACAATGCATATTGATAACATGCTGGCTCCAAGAAGCTTTGCCTGAACAATGCTAATCAGTGCTACATTTTAATTAAATAAGTTTGCTTATGAGTAAACTTTTGCTGATTGCTCCTAAGGATGCCATCACGATGAATCCCATTTGAAATTAGAGACACTACAGTGCACAGTTAAATGCTTGCTATGATTATTACAAGTGCCATCTGAGTTGTACTTGATTGGATTCAGTCTGTCTGGGGTCATAGCTATTCATCATAAAGATAAGTAGTGAACAAGTGTGTGTTTGTGATCTTTCTGTGTACATCCATTTGTGATGTTCTGCTTTTGCAAATAGGAATTTAGCTTCCCTTTCCTCCCTCCTCTGCGCCAGCAACATTTGCTCTAGAGGGTTGGGAGATCTATCATGTTCATTTGCACGATGTTAGGTTTTCCCTCAATTTGAAGAGAAAGTCTAAAATGCTTTTTTCTTTCTATTCAAGGGAAAGGGATGAGGTTGAAGAAACATCACAGTCTAAATATGCAAAGATAGAGGAGAAGTCATCGCTGGCTTCTAGTCATACTCAGCCTGTAACTTCTTGGCTGTGGGAAAGCAAGGCAGGAGGATCTCAAAAGGGGTCATGTACCTTGGACCAGAACACAAACGAGTCCTGTATAGGTGGAAGTAGAAAGCCTATTGCTGAGACTAGCCAGTTAGAAAATAATAATAATGAAAGCATTATTGCATCAAAAAAGAGAAAAGAATTGGAAGACTCAATAGAAGACGAAGCATCGTTAGAACTTGTCTTTGCAAGCCAAGAACTGGATTGGGAAGACGATATAGGAAATCATGGTGAAGGCAGTACTCAAGGTGCAAAGAAGAAAAGGAAATTGGAAATGAAAGAAGAGAATTCAGATATGGAGACTGGGAGACTTCAGGTAGTGACATTTTTTTCTGTCTCATACACATACACATAGATATGCCATACACCACAATTTTAGACTATTAGCATAAAGATAAAATTATTTTGAATTTCTATCAATAAAAGAAGGAAGAATATAAATGCTTTATATCATTTTACAGGAGGGATAACAAGGTGGGTATATATTGTACTCAGACTTCTGGAATTTTAGAGGGTGGGCTTCATAGAATTACTCTTCAGATCTGCCAAAGTGGGGGGACATTTAGAACAGGGCCAAGCCACTGATGGATTAAAAATATATTTGGTAAAGTGATTAGCTAAATATTCTGTAACATGGTAAAATATTTAAATCATTGATTTAGAGCATCGGGCAGTATCAATAAATATCCCCTTCAGGTTGAGATTCCTTTTTGTTGCTTTCGCCATTTTTTGTGTAGTGCTCATTTCCTTCCCAGCCCCCAAGTGTGTGCATGTCCATTCTAGCATACTCAGATTTCCCCATGTGCTTCAGTTGTGGTGCAGCTTCATGTACTTCATGTTTTTGCACATGCTTTCTTGATGTAAGGAAGGAAGCCACTGGGCACAGAAACTCCTATGTGCTCATTGAACATGAAATGGATGTTTCAATGCAATCTGCCTGTTTCTGCCAGTGTTGGCCTTTGGTATACTCACACTCACAGTGGAGAGAGAGGTTTATTTTCCTTTAAAGCTTTACAACTTTTACATGGAAGAACAGTGGTCGCCTAGTACACCTAAGGTTCAAAAACAAAAATAGTCACAATCCACTGCACAATTAAAAGCATTTATGTCCCATTGAAACCACAGGTTTGTGTATGTCGAAGTCTATATTGTTAAAATGACCTCTCATGAAAACCTACTTTGGTTAGGTTGGAATTGTTTTCCTGAATAACTTCACACTATTCTCCTAGAGATTTTTTGTGAGTATGTACTGACTCTCTTACATCCATCTTTTATTGTGCTGCCACAGTAAATCAGCCACACTGCTCTGCGCAACAGCAATTTTAAAGTTTCTTATTAATGAAAGGGATTATTTTCTTTTATACTTTAAAGCTGTGAAAGTATTTCACTTGGAAACCCAAGAACTAGGTAACAAGTCAAGTTCTGTTTTTGCAAGCTGTGACCATAAATAAATTCTGTTGAATAGAAGGCTTCTTTAGCTTGGGAGAAACCATGCTGAAGAACTCTTTCATTCAGAGTAATTTATTTCAGCTCTCTCGTGTGGGAGCTACCACACACTTTGACAGAAGAACCATTTGTTATTTCCTCTCTTTGAGGAGTAGTCAGAGACAGACAAGTTCAGCATATGCTAGCCAGAGTTCAAGCAAGTAGCTTTCAGTCTACAGTTTTCAGCCTCATTCTACTGTAGTGGTATAGAGCAGTGTTCCCCAACCTTGGGCCTCCAGCTGTTTTTGGACTACAATTCCCATCATCCTTGACCACTGGTCTTGCTAGCGAGGGATGATGGGAGTTGTAGTCCAAAAACAGCTGGAGGCCCAAGGTTGGGGAACACTGGTATAGAGTATATATTAGACATTTACCAATACCTTTTGTTAAACAGCAAGAAAAGAAGCAGTTGCTTCCAGTTTTAAACCAGAAACAAGAGAAAGAAGAATCACCAGGCTCTGCAAAGAATGACTCCAATGTAAGGAATATCTTCATGCTAATGTTTCGTGTATTTAATTTTTGCAATAGGTAATGTGGTAGGAAATGCATTCTTTTAAATTAAAAAGATACTCCAATATTGAGGCTAGTGACATTTAGTTTTTTGAAAATATATCTGAAAAAAATGGCATCAAGTAACTTGTAAAGTTGTCTTTAAACTATTTTGTTAGCATTCTATTTGTTCCCTTCCCTCCCAATTATTAATTGAAACTATCAATTGAAACTATTGATTGTTTTGCTGGAGAACTAGGAAATAGAACCATTTTCCTGTCCTACTTTGTAGGAGGAACAGGCAATTTTGTTGTCATGTAGAAAACGAGTGAAAGGTGTGAAGATATTGAATGTATAAATTGATGCAGATATTTCATAGTTCATTAAAAGGCTAAAGGGAGATTTTGGTTTTCCTTGAAGAAACTGATTTAGTTAGAAAAAGTTTGGAAATGTTTTCAAATACCATCTCAGAAAATAGATGACTAAGTACAGTACTTACAATCTTATGATGAAGAATAAATGTTTATTGTAATAAACAAGCTTGATTTGAATAACCTCAGTAATTGCTCTAATTCTTTCCCCCCTCCTAAATAAGAATCCTGATAGATGTGCAAATGACTCTAGCAATCTGCCCAGCAGGCTCCTGCTGACTGAATTTAGATCATTGGTTGTTAGTCAGCCAAGGAAAGATGGCCGTTGCACTGCAAAAATAGATTATGGACATCTGAACAACTTTAAAAAGTTTAAAAAGGTTGGTACATGCTTTTAAACTCACAAGAGGATATTTCTTAGAACATACAGAAAAGGTGTAAAAATACAGTCGTACCTCAGCTCCTGAACGCCTTGGGAACTGAATGCTCCGGTTTTCGAACATTTTTTTTTGGAAACTGAACATCCAGCGCAGCTTCTGCTATTGTTTCCGGCACTCCTGTGCAATCGGGAACCAATCGCAAGTCGCACCTTTGTTTCCAAACTTTTTGGAAGTCAAATGGACTTCCGGAACGGATTCCTTTTGACTTTCGAGGTACATCTGTATTAGCTAAATCTGACCATCTTCTGGTTTTGTTTGGTTCGGTGTGTCTTTTAATCTAGAGGTTTGCAGTACAGTGTTGGGGAATAGAGGACTGAATTAAATGTAGTCCTAAAAGCTATTGCAAGGGTATCTTGAAGCAGAATGCTTCTATGTTTAAATTATATTGCATTCTTTGGGAATGATCAGAAATTGGTATTGTTATTGTAAAAGGACAAACTTAGAGCAGATCAGTCAGAATCCATTTGTAATGTTGTTAAGCTTGAGTAGAAACATTGAAGATATACACTTTTAAGTGGATAATTGTATTTATAACTGTATAATATTATTCCTGTAATGTATCTAAAACCTGCGTAGTTTGTATAGTGCCTCCTGCTCTACAGCCCAAACCTAGAATGAACGAATAATACTCAACAACTGTATTTAATGTATTCTAAGTTTTCTTCAAATGATAGAATACAATAATGACAAAGGGCACCCTTGTCTGCTTCTCTGAAGCTGAATTGAGTAAGTAGCTGTTTCGGGTTCCATCTTTGCATAGTGAGACTTGTAAATGCATTGAAGCCCCAGTTTGAAACCTGAGTTAAATAGAGCTGAGATTAATGCATCTTTCCATTTGACAGGTAGCTTATCCTGGAGCAGGACAACTTCCATACATTATTGGGGGATCGGATCTGATAGCTCATCATGCTAGAAAGAATTCTGAGATGGAAGAATGGTTGAGGCAAGAAATGGAGGTGAGGAGCAAGAAGTAGTTAAAAGCAAATGGCCTGCATCCTTGGCATTATCAGCACCATGCTCTAACCCAGCTGAGCTATCACGGTCATGATCATGAGCTGTAGGTCAGTGTTTCATACACTGGCTGGGTGAGGGGCTGCATTGAGAGTGGAAGATCGTGGAAAATTGGCTGGAGACCGCTTGCAAGCGGCCTCTTCTCATTTTCCCCACTCCCACTGCAGCCTCACTGTCCTCACATCCCTGGCCTTTTTGTAGGATCTTCAGAAGAGACCTTTTGGCACAGGGCAGGCAGTATGCAGTGGGGCGGAGACGGTAGGGAATATCCCTTGTTTCCTTGTGCTCATGCAGTATTGGATACCACCCATTGTATTTATGTGTCAATGCCTGACTGCACCCAAATCATGCTGGTTCAGAGCAGTTCATATTTGGCAGAAGTTCTCAAAGAATCATTTATTTTTCTAGGAACAGAGTCGCCAAGCAAAAGAAGATTCGCTTGCAGATGACCTCTTCAGGTGAGGGTTCCCCTCCTCCCCATAATGAACTCAAGGGAGGAATCTTACACACATATAAAAACATTCTGAAAATGCTTTTTTAAAAGCATTTTAAAAAACACATTGGATTTTCCATAAGGCTCTCCATTGCCATCTAGTGTCACATTGTGCTGTATATTGCACTTAAAACACTTAAAACGTTTTATTTGCAGCTGTATAGCTGAGTCCAAGGACTCATTGTATGTTTGCTCAAACTGAATGTGACTGCCTGTTCTTCCCTCCAACAAATAACAAACTATGGAATGGACATAGCTAGTTTTTAACTATATAAATAAATACACCAAATTAATATCTGGTTCTTCAGAGCAGACCAAAATCAGAATTGAGAAGCAAGGACAACTTTGCCCCATTTATGCTTCTGGAAGGAAAACCCAAAGATGAGAATTTTTAATTAACATTTTTTTTATTGACAAATTTGATGTGACAATAATTTTTGCTGTCAGTTGCAAACTGCTCTTGCTGTTGGGTGATAATAGGCAGGAAGCCTCGGATCATACGGTGGAAACTTCTACACTCAGTCTATTGGAAATCTGAAGAAGCTGTGTGCATGATAATGCATGGCTCACTGTGCAGCAATAGACTGCCCAGAAAGTATCAAAGTAAAAAGTTAATTCACCCTGGATTAGTCTGTTTCCTTTTATGTGTTCCTTGGCAAAGACCACTCTCCTTGGGGAATATGCCATATCACAAGTATTCAGAGACCCTTGGTTCAGGCAGTCCCAAATTCCCGCTGGGCATGTCGGCACCCTTTTTGGGTCTGAGACTTAATGACAGAAGAAATGTCTCCGATACAATCTGCACATGTGCTCACATCACCATCAGAGACCCTGTTCTGTGTTCTGCCATCAGAGGTATAACATGTGGGCCTTTTCAGTCACTCTGATACTTAAACTGTAGACTGTCCTCCCACACTGGCCCCATGTGGCCTCATCACTGCTTAATATTCAACAAGCAATAAAGATACGACTGTTTCAGCAGTGGGTTGCATTGTTGCTAATGGATTTGAGATTCAACTGCTCCTTAATGGTTTTATTTATTTATGTTCCAGTTTCCTTCCAAGCTCAGGTTGTTGTGACCCTGCAACAACCCTATGAGGCAGGTTGGGCCAAGAAGCAATGACTGGTCTATGGTCACTCAGTCAGCTTCATGGACAACTTGCAGGTCATGTGACTGTGTTTTCAGTTTTACTGGATTTCAGAACCAGGCATTTATGCATTTTTTTTTTTGTTCCATTTAGATATGATCCCCATGTAAAAAGAAGATAAGGTGTGCCTTGAATCAGACCTACAGCAGAAGAAAAGCTTGCCTGGCCCGCTGGCAATAAATTGCAACATCAGAGTCAATTTTACGCTGATCATACCTCCTGAAAACCTGCTTTTCATATTCAAGAAAGGATGCAAGACTTTGAACGGTTCTTCAAACATGTTACAGCTAGTGATGGATCCATCTGCCCACAGCGGGAAAGACTGGTCTAGGCCGACTTTGTAATGCTCGATACAAAGATAGCATTAAAATTCAAACTAGAGTAGAACTGAAGCCATTTAACCCCCTCCTACGTTTTGCTGCTCTGGCAGTGAATAAAAGAAGTATCTCTTCCATCCCTGACACTATGGTGGCTTCATGCTTTAATGGCTATTGACTCATGTTAGCAGCACTTGGGAAATGACATTATTCAATAGTACTTCTGGCATCCAGCCTTAGCAGCATGCTAGATATTAGGAAGCTGAGAGAAGAGAGACCTCCCTCACTTGCCCTGCCTTCACTGCCCCTGTTGGAGCAGCAACAAAGACAAGTGTAGGGGACAGAAATACGGGAGGACACAGAAAGGTGGTTGAAGGAGCGTTGGATATCATTGGGAAAGTTGCAGGAAGGATCAAACCTTGTTGTACTACCAATGAAATCAAGACCAAATAGGCTCAGAACTGGATTTGAAAGGGCCCAAGTTATTTTCAGAGTTTGAGAGGGAGGGTGCAGAGACTTACTAAGGGGAGTTTGCCCATCGATAGTTATAGCACACAAAGCCTTTGAAATCCTTTTTCAACTTGCATTCTCTATCCAAAATTTTGTTTTTATCAAAGCAAATCTGTTTCTTTTTTTAAAAAAAACCCACACATTTGTTTTAACCTATTTTTTGTATGGTATGATGACTATCAGAATTGTCAAATGGCAACACGGGATTTGTAACATGAGTATTGCTCACTTCTGTACCGTTTTGCATCTCTCAAACTGGCTTTGACCCTTTTAGTAAATTATTAGTCTCCATATTGATGGGAAATCTTTTCTTTGCTTCTCAGAATTTTGATGCTTACAAAGACTTGTGCCTATTGCAGATAGGAATAAGAGCAGCTGTCTTCAAATTAGTTTATTTTGCCTAAGTGGTGTTACATCTGTTTGGTGCCTTACATGAGACAGGGTGCAATAGGCCCAAATCTGCCATACTTCTGTTAAATCAGAGGAAAGTAAAACGGATACTTCTCCTCAGATGTGTCCTATAAACTCCTTAGATTTAGGAAAGTATCAGTTTGACCATCTTTAGCATATACCACATCCACATGTCTGCTCCCATGCATGGCTTAGCCAAGCTGGTTGAAACAGGTAATGCCTTTTAAGAGTCTAAAGCAGGCATCTCTCCACCCAATGCTGTCCAGATGTTTTGGACTACTATACCTATCTGCCTCAGCCAGCATGGCCAATGGTCTGGAATGATGGAAGTTGAAGTCTGAAGCATCTAGCAGACAGCAGGTTGGGGAAGGCTCTTCTAAAGAATGCTTATGAAGACTAAACATTTGCTCCATGCTTCCAGTCAGTCCATGCATGCAGTCTAAGCAATAAGCCTTTTCTGGGGATAATTTTTGTGCTTAAGTACCCATACAGAGCACTTTCCCTTGGATCGAAGGGGTGGGGGAGAGAAATCTATTTGGGTTGCAGCTGCTTGGTGATTTCCCTTAAGAATAACTCTTTCCAGAAACACAGGTAAGAATGACTGGTAAATGCTAATAAAGTATTCTGTACACACATAATTGCTTGGTTTGCAGACTATATACCAACCCGTAGAAAAAGATATATGGCTGCTAATGATGTCAAATATTTATTAGTCAATTTCTTTCATAATCATGAACTTCGAGCCCCCCCTTCTGATCGGCAAGCCCTAGGGCTCTGTGGTTTAGACTGTGGTTTAGACCACAGTGCCACCTGCATCCGGGTAACTCTTAGCAGTACCCTTAAAGTGGCTACCAAGTTTTGTACAAGTAGATCAAGTCTGTAGCCATAGACACATATGAAAATAACTGGGTTTATCAATCTATATTTCTCTAGCCTTAAAGTAATAACTGATAGTTTCCCAGATCCTGTGCATGCAAATTTTTGTATGTAGTAAAATCTATTAAAAATAAATACAGCGGTACCTCTGGATACGAACGGCATCCGTTACTTCCGGGTCGCTGCGGAGCGCAACCCGAAAACGCTCAACCTGAAGCAACTTCAACCTGAGGTATGACTGTAGATAAATTTCAACGTCTAGCCCTCGTTTTGGAGATAACCTGAAATACACACACAGTATAGGCACTGGCAATAACAATTATAGTTGCTAAGCACTGGAGTTCAGTGTTTACCACCCCCTCCCTATTGCCTTTAGAAATATTACACCACCCCAATTTCTATCACACCCCTTGGCAGCCATTATCTCACTTGCCACCATTGTACAAAACAAGGGAGATTAGTTTAATGAGTTGCATATTTTATTAGCACAGCATTCCTTGCAGGTGTGGCTAAATCACTTCCAATTGATCAACACTGAATTGTGGCCAGCACAGTGTGCAAGTTGCTAGCCTTAATAACCCAAGTGTAGAAAAGCTACATTTGCCAGTTGAATGACTAGGCCATTTCCAAAATATTGTGGCAGCTAGCACATTTTAAACATTTGGAAAATAAATTATTAAAAGCAGGTCTCAGCAACAGAAAACCCACAGCCAGCAATCCAACTTGTCTGAGTCTATTTGATCAGGAAGTATATGACAGTCCCCTCTGCAACTGTGTACACTTCCTGTACGCTTGACTTGGTTCTTGCTAGCTCAAATGCTTACACATTTACCTACTCCATTTTAGTAAGTTCCCTCAAATTACTTAGTAAGTCCCTGTAATTGATTGGTGAAAGCAAAGTACTATTGTGTCTACTGACACATTAGAATTTTCCACTAAGCATGTTATGTCTAGATTTTGTGTTTTGCAAGATGTCTAAATTTATTAACCTGTAACTAAATTTTTTTTTTCTGCTTTAGCAACAAGTTTGTTTTGAAATAAGTTGATCTAAAGTCAGTTCTGTCATCATGCCTCTTATATTTGAATTAGAACTGCCACTAATAGCTGGAAAGAGGATTCCATCTTTTTAATCAGATCAAGCCATTATAGTGAAACTACTTTAGCCACCTCTACACAAAATCTGTAGAACAGTGAACTAGAAAATTAGAACATTATTGAGGATGCTGTTCTTGGTGTTGAGCCTGACGCTTAAGCAGGTGTAAAAGAAAGTCTTCCCTCATTCCTGGGCGAAAACAGGCCATTTGGTGGTACTATACTATGTGGGAGAAAGTGCTGATCATTGCCTCAGTTCTGAGACCTGTATGTCCAATTTCAGAAACTGTTCCTACACTACAGATGTGGGGTATTCTTGAACTAGTACACACATGGATGGGAAATACTATGTTCTGTGAAAAAAGAAGCAAATTACATACAACCATGACACATTTTGAGTTAGATAACCTTTAAATTCTCTATTAAAAGAAGTAAGTGGAATAACCTTCATTACCAGAGACACATAGCTTTCCATTCACAATACTCTGACCTAGGGAGTTTAAAGATGTCATGTCCTTCTACATTAATTGGGTCTTGAGTCACACATGTGACTTCCATTATTACAATTTTTCAATTAATTATAAATTATTGCCTCCAAGGATTTAAAATAAGGACTGTCAATTTACAAAACCAAATCCTTCTAAAAATATCAGCAACTGACAGCTTTTCCTGCCCTAAGTTAATTTCTACTTACATAAAAGCACTTGCATAATTTCTTGGTATCACTTCAGTCAATAAAACAAATTCACAATCTAGAGGCTTATTTTGAAAATTACCACCAATTTAAACAACCTGCAATCCGTATTTAATTTCATAGCAAAGCACCTTTGCAAAGAGAAGCTTAACATTAGTATCTGGGTGGTTGAGAACTATCGACTTAAGAGGCTAACAGACTCATGTAACTTGTTCAGCTGCGTCATGTGTTGCAAAACAGCACATGCTTGGTTGTTTATATTGCGTTCATTAGTGAATCTTACCCTTTTCATTCTACTTGTGGTTTTATCAAAGAGCCCTTCTCTTCCTGGCAATAATAAACTGAGAACACTACAGTGTGAGTGCAACACCACATACAATATTACACCAATATTATAGGGAGATTGTCATGGGCACAGCCAGGATTTATTGGGGGGGGGGGAGGCTTTATTCCAGGGGGCGGAACCTCATTTAAGTATTTTTATTAGTTTATTTGATTTAGAAACATCTGCAAGATCCTAAAACTTTCTGCACTACCAAAGGCTTGGAAGAGGGAATATTAACTGGTATAATGCTGTATTCTGGCAGAACAGCGAGCAGATATAAGTACTCCAATGAATTAGCTTTGGGTAGTCCTTATTCTTTTGCATTTATTGAATTATTTCACAATTCTTTTCAAAGGTAGTTTGTAACAAAATACACAGCAGCTATCATTAAGATGCATAAATGCATTTGGGCTTATTGCCCCATTTTCCCTTGAACGTAAGACAACAAACTACCAAATCTCCAATCTGCTTTTTAAACTGCCCAGGCTTAAAAAGTGATTTGCTGCTCAGAAAGGGATCTCTGCAGAAAACAAAATGCCCCCAATTTATCCCAGTATAATCACAAGCTCTATCAAGAACAGTGTGTGTTGCCTCTTTGGCTTACAGTAACTTAACTTGTATGTGCCTCTGAGGCCTCAAAGCCTGAGTTCCAAGTCCAAGCTAGTAGGCTTTGTGTGTGTAAGAGAGAAAAGGCAGCTTAATTTTTTTAAAAAAACAAAAACCCTGAAGTTCTCCATATGCATTGGGATTTTAGTTTACTGTTCAACTCCCAAAATGGTAAACTGGCAGATTTGCAAAAAAGGAAAAGGAACTTTGAACTTAATTTTGTACAACCGTTTAGGCTCCTTGTGCAACATGAACCCAGAAATACTATCGTATACTGCAGAGCACATAAGAGAATAATCTGAATTACCGCAAATGTTTTCCCTTGCTAGGAGTGATTGATAACCTTCATAGTGGTAGAGCAATCCTAGTCCCCAAAATTAAACACATTACTGTTAAATTATATTTTGATCACATTTTTTTCATGTTTCCTCCATTGTGAGCAAACATAGGTTTAAAAGTTCTCTTTAATGAATCAAACCCCAACAGTTAAACAGTATGCACAGGGAGCTGACTATGGAAACTACTGAAGGCAGTCAGGTGTGATTTGTGTGTTGAAGGTGAGGGAAAACTGCTTGCATGCAGAACTGACACATATACACAGGGAATGCAGCTAACAGGCAAATCCAAAGAAAGTATGCTTAATACCCTTTGAAATCAAAGTTTTAGAACTTAAGGTATTCATAATTCACATCATTTAGTAGTGTGTAAGGAACCACATCCTTTTTCTTGTGGTTTTTATTGCTGCAATTCTTTTAATCAAGCTACTTTTATTTCATCATTGTTGATCTGCAGTAATGAAAACTACAGGTGTTTCCCTGTCTTTACATACGACATTGGAACATGATGTGCACGGTAAAAAGCAATTTCAAAGGGACCTAAAGGTGAGTTTAGTCATCTCTGGACTGGGCTGTGTGCGTCCAATCAACACTAGTTCTGTTTGAGACCAGAGAGATCAGGCACATCTTGAATGTTGAGAATCCTGTGATGCTCAATCTGAACAAGACTTCCATGCTGAGCTGTTATGAAAATACCTTTTACAAATAAAAGTCCTGTGACAGAGCAGGGTATTCATATAAAACACTTTGTTTCCAAGGCATTAATATTTTTACTACAGCAGTAAATCCATTATGCGATCCCTCATAACGATGTTACATAAGCAGTACTTCATTTTACACCACTGTAGAAGAGGCTAGTGTGCTACATTTCATATGGCATGCCTGCGTACTTATGACAACTGCTTCCAACTACCAACTGTGCTGGAATATCAATCTGGAGTATCATTTAACTGTTTCCGTTCGCAACTATCTTTATTTTACAGGCCATTTCAAAAGTTATAAATACTTCCCACAACAACCAAGGGTAAAATAAAGTACTTGCTGCAAATCAACTGCTGAATATTTTTTTTTACTTTGTCTTAAAGAAAAGCTTCTATATTTCAACCATGGTCTAGTTTTATATAGCAAAACTATTAGTTCATGAGTAGAAACCATTTTTCTCTAGAGTGGTAAATATTTTCTCATCAGCGTACAAAACCAAATAAAATCTGCACGACTTATAATCATTTACTGTTTCTTTTAACTGGAAGCAATTCCAGTAAAAACAATTTTTTACAGGCTGGAATACTGTAGTCTCATTCTCTACAAGGCAATGAAAGTATGAAGAACACTTATGGATAACAAAAACAAGGCTGCCAATGACTAGATGTTATGGGTCAGTTATTAGCATATGCCTGTAGTTCCTTAGATGATGTCTATGGCTGTTTGGTTTAGGGAACTCCATCTCCTTCTCTTTCAGCTATGAGTTGATGCTTCTGCTTCGTGACCAAATGCCGTGTAATGCCCAGTGCCCCCCCTTTTAAAAAACGTACAAAATTGTCTCCAATCAGTGGACCTACTGCAAAAAGATTGGGTTCCTTTGTGCACTCATATGTATATGGATCAATTTCAATAGGGTTACCCTTGCACGTAATTGGTTCATTTGGGTTATGGCCTATACCCTGGCCTTGGCCCTTCAGGAAGCATAGGTTAGGATGAGAACCTATTAACACTAAGGCTACAGAGAACTTTAAGATCTTCTTCAATCCAGAGGCACTCTGCAGGACACATTTCATATCTGGCTGAAATGAAAGGACCCGATGTTCTGGAAAACTGGTATAAGCATGGTGCAAATTATAGTCTGTAGTGACTGACTGAGTGCACATCATATGGTAGACCTTATGGTATTCGGGGTAAAGCTTTTTAGGCAACTGTTTGAAAATCAAACTTGGATCAGTAACCCTCCTACGGAATGCATGAATTACAGGGATGTTGTTGTTATAAGCACACAGAACTGCATCAGCTGCTGTAAGTCCACCACCTATGATCAAGACTGGATCCGCTTTCCCACATAATATTCCTTTGTCGACAGCAGCACCAAACTCAGATATGGAATGCAGAACGAAAGGAAAGTCTTCACCTTCTACTTGGAGTCTGCCAGGAGAATCAAAAGTTCCAGTGGCAAGAACAACATTCTCAGCAAACAAACAGAATGGCACATGAGAGCCATCCGCTGCTCTCTGATAACCTCTGATTTCCCAGTTTCTCTTGATCAGTATAGTCTGTCCACCTTGCTCTTCCAGTTGCAAATGTTGTGGCAAAACATCTTCACTCACTTCACTTTCATCTTCATGGTCCTGTTCTCGGTAAAGCCTTGAGACAGACGTTATGTACGTGTTTTCCCTGAAGTTTTTTTGAAGGCCCATGACTTTAACATAGTGCTTGTAATAGCTAGCAATTTGCTCTGGCAGAACTCTGTCACACTTTATATTTCTGAAAAAGATAAAGATAAAATCTGATGATTCATATTTAGTTTACTGTTCACATTCACCATAGGAACACCTCCTTAAACTTGTAATGTGACTGTACGGCCATATTCAGGTCAGATTGCTACAGAAAGAATTTTCAGTTTTTGTATTAGATCAGTACATTTGTTCTTTCTTTTTGGCATGATTTATTTTTTGAAATGTTTTCCCTGGTTATACTGGATTTGTTTTGCCCCAACAAGCCAGGATGGTTAACCAGCATTAATGTATGCTTTGTTGTTGAGATATGAATCCTGGCTTTTTAGGGCAAAATAAACCTATGAACACGAGTTTGAACATAATGCTAAACCATCATCTTCCTGGTTTGTTTCCCTGCTCACACAGGGGAGGAGTGAAGCAGGAGAAATGGTGGTCCTGCATCCATGTTCAGTTCAGTATAGTATGGGTTGTTAAGCAAAGATTCTTGGCTTTCTGTTATGTGCAGATGCAGAAAGTGGCTCTCAAAGCATGACGTTTGAAGCAAGGCACAGACATTTGTGAGTGATGGCTCAAACTCTTTTCTGACTTTTGCATATGCACCTGTCAATCAACCACATATTGCAATTCAATTAGTATTTACATTTCCAGCCCCTGTGTTGAATGGAAGGGCTGTAGATCATATGGAATATATATAACAATGTGAGGCCATATACCTGAGGTCCTATCCCCCGGAACCCCCAAAAGCTAGTTTATTATTTTTACTTAGCTCTTTAAACATACAAGTCTGAAAACCACTGGCAGTGCAATCAATCTAGCTATGAATGCAGGCATCAAACATATTTAAAGAATTATGTAGTAACAGAAGATTTGGTCTCAGGGAAATTATGATATAGTTTTCCCAGAAAAACAACAACAAATGAGAGTCTATAGAATGTTCAACAAAGAAGAAAAAAATTCCTAAATTTGCTGCCCAAGAGGGAATTTTTAAATCATGAGCAGCTAAGTTCAGATTTAAATTCTGAAATCATGGATTTTTACCACATTCAGCGGAACCCACTGGCACTCCTTTGCTCACAACTACGAGAAGTACTTAAACTGAGCCAAAACATGCTAGGCTAAGTTGATCACTGAATTCTCAAAAACACAGAGGTCAATGCCGAGACTATGTGAGCTTTTCAAAAATAGGGGAGGTAGAAAATTTGGCAGTCAGTTCTTCGGTGTCCCATCTCATCCAGCAGCCCTGGTTATCTAATCTATGAATTAAATTAAATTAAATCAAATGTCTTAAGCTTAAGTGTCAGAATGGTAGCCCATTGTTTACAAGCTGTTAGAATTATTAAATTACATGTACAAAATGTACTTTTGAAAAACAGATCACAGAAACATTGGAACTTTTGATTCTCCATCCACTGACAGAGGCAAATTTCCCCTCCATCAGTCATTACAAGAATGTTACAGTCCTCACCTTCGCTTGGTAGCAGTCCAGTCTTTAAATGTGTATCCAGGTAATTCCATCCAATCTCCAAAACTGATAGTCAGCATGGAACCTTCCATATTCTATGGAAAAGAAAATAATACCAGGACAAAATATTTAAAATATTGCTTAAGGTCATCTCATTCCACCTACCTAGGAGCAAAGTTAAATTGTTAGGCTTCATTTCATAACAAACAGAAAAAAGATCCCATGAATCATGTTCTAAAGGACCAGCCTATGTGCTATATTATCTGCTTTGCAGAAAGCTTCAACTTGGCAACTCTTCTTATTCCAGTTGTAATGTTTGGGACAGCTTGCCATGCACATCTTCAGGACAGCATGGAGTTTCAACTCCCAACATCTGCTGCTGGTATGAGAACTCCCTGAGTGATCCAGAGGATCCCGACAGCAAATTACACTAGACATTACAGCTAAGGAAATAAAGTCAGGAGGAAATCTCCTACAGCAGGTAGCCTACAGCCTTTGGCTTCATTTCTAGCCTTCCATGGTCTATTTTGCCAACTATGCAGCCCCACAATATTCACAAAAAAATATTACTAAAAATGCCCGCAGTTAATTGTGCAGGATGATAGTCCTTGGGGGGTGGGAAGGTGATAAATGGTCTGTGCTATATTATCATTGTATTGGCCCAAATAATCAAGTGATGTAACTTCACTCAGGGTGTAACTAAGTGTTGATCCTTTTAGAAACATATATACCTCCATAAAATCTAATACGAGGAGCGTAACGTATACCTAGTTTTCTACAAAAGGCAAGCACAAAAATGTAAGCCTTTGGAAGTGAGAACAAAGATCATTTACAAAATAGGTATGTAGTATGTGAAGTTTTTGGGAATTCTTTACACATTGGTTTATTCATTTAAAATATTAAGACACTCCCCATGATGCAGCGCCAAAACATGAACCTCTTGAAATGGGTACATGCCACAGGACTTACAACCAATCAGGAACAATGTGTGGTAGGTACCCATTGTTCCCATAGCCAACATGTAAGCTGAAGTTCTCTGATCAAGTGTGGTTCCAACAGCAAAATGGAAAAAGTTCTCACATGCCAAGCACCACCAGGTGGTCCTTTGCCAAGCACCATATGAGGGATATAGTGCTCTGGTTCCAGTTTCCAGTCAAGAACAGGTGGATAGTTAAATCCAAAGTCAGCATCAGGATGAAGCAGTGTGTCAAAGAGAACTGCAACAGGATTCGAAGAGCGTCCTTCTAGACCTTCCGCCAAGTACTCCAACTCCTAATGTGAGAAGACAGTTTTAAATGGCAATGTAACTTTCCCTTAGAATATAAAATAATGTGCAGTAAAAGAGCTTTAACTCTCTATACCATGTTTCTCAGGCCTGGCTATATATAGATATCAGATGTACCAAACTTGTACTAATTGTTTGCTTTTATCCCTTGGTTTCCTGATCACAATGAGTGCAAACAAGCTTCATTATGTCATCTGGCTTCTCCCCACGGATTACACACTTAAACCCTTGGGAATGATTTTAATGGAATCAAGTTTGAGCTGCAATTGATACAAGGAATTGATAGTATGTTTTCTGTATGTCATATGATTAGTCTCTTTTTAGCTGATGAAAAGAGACTAAACATTTGGGGAAGTCCAAGTGGGCTTCATGATGCCTAAAACCATTTTCAGCAATAGCTCATCCCTGTCATATCACTCATTAGAGTGATGTATACTGAACCCCATCAGCTAAGTTCACAGCCTATGGCCTTGCAGGTGTTATTGGACTCTTGTCAGAGTTTAATTGGCATGGCCAATTGTCAGGGATGATGGGAGTTGTAGTCCAGCAACACCTGCAGGGTCACAGATCTCCCTTTTCTGGGCTCCTGCAAAAATAAATCTGTTAGTTTTTAAGGTGATACAAGTCTGTTGTTCATGGAACACAGGTATATTAATGGTTATTTGACACAATGCCTAAACATTGGGCCTCTGTATTTAGATATAGTACATTTCTCATTACCAGGTTTGGTAATGAGAACTTCCTGGCAACATTTGCTGTCGGAGGCAGAGTGCCAAACAAGATATATTTTGGAGGCAGTTCTTATATTTTAAATACACAGTCATAAAAAAATAATTGGCATTTTGGATCCCCAAGTCCTATTTGACACTGAAAAACCTGAAAAAAGCAGAATACTTTGCTTCTACCATGATGCACAACAGAAATGTGAACTAATTTTTCCAAGCTAAGAGTATGTAATTGTATATTATATATGTAATGCACTTTTCTTCCAGGCCTGATATGCAATTAAATGTGTAATTTCATAAGTGGTAGCTTACCTGATCAACAATAGAAAGATGACTAGATTCTTTTAATTTATTATGCAAAATAGGATTTGGATGTTCTGTTGCAGGAGACAAATATGGCCTGTATCCAGACAGCATGTATGAGAGGCAAATTCCCGATGGTCCATTACCTATGGTATTTTAAAAATGATATAAGATTTACTAAAGTTTAAAATTGTAATCTGGACCAAGATAATGACCAAGATAATGACTTTAATCCATGAAAGACATGCTTATCTTCCCCTCATTGTGATCAAGGAATTTAAGAGAGCTCAGCTTTTGCTATAGGATGCCTAGTATTTTTGCAAATATAGTCTAGAATATTATTTGCCAAGTATATTACCTTGATATTGATCATTGAATTTCTGACTATACCAACACTGATCTGCTTATTGGTTACTAACTTTCTGAATAGTGGCAGAAGAGCTAGAAGTCCCTTGGGTCCACACATATTTGGCTAGATAATCAGACATGTAAAATAAAATTTTACTTTTACTGTTAAAGTGGAACCAGATTACTTTTTCATTTAATGTGAAGTTTCTTTGCTTTTTGACAGCTTTTTGTGCTGATATACAAATTTATTTCACAATATAATATAGTTTTAATTAGTTTATAGGTAATTAGTTGTTGATAATGTAATTGCTTTGAACCTGTATTTGATTACAAATCTGTGTTACTATTTATTTTGTTACTTTTTACAAAACAAGTTTGTTGCTATTGTAAATTGAAGGAGTGTCATGGGTGGGTGGGGAAGACTCTTTTCCTAGCAATGAGATACCTTGTGTTGTGAAAAGGCAGAAAAACCATCTGCAGCACTTTGGAATAATATTTGCATAGCATCATGTCACCGAAACTGATCCTAGGGCAGCATAGAACCTCAGATATCATAAAATAATAGTACTTCCTCCTTCAACAGTATAATCCAAACCACTTTCACTTCTAGGTTAACATCTAATATAAAACATCCTACATCTTTGCAGGCTACATATTTTATTCCAATTACTGTATAGCAAGGAATTTGTTTCACTGTTTCATGGTTTTAATAAGTCCCAATTACAGATACTCTCCCAGTCGCCAAATATGGAGACAAAGCTATTTTGCCATTCAAAAACTGGCCTCCCAAGTTGTTTCCTCCCCAACCCGAAGTAGGAGGGGCAGCCAACTGGAAACAGAAAAACAGCTAAGGATGAAACACTCTACTCTCCCTAAAAAGTGGAGGTGCTTGAGTCCTCTCATTTTGATTACATGAGTTTCTATGTTCTTGTTAGATACTTTTTAAAAAGTGCTTAATTTTTGTTGAAGTGCTGTTCAGATACAAAAAGATAAAGCACAGGTAAAGGTAAAGGACCCCTGGACAGTTAAGTCCAGTCAAAGGCGACTATGGGGTTGTGGCGCTCATCTCGCTTTCAGGCCGGGGGAGCTGGCATTTGTCCGCAGACAGCTTTCCGGATCATGTGGCCAGCATGACTAAACCGCTTCTGGCACAATGTGACAGAAACCAGAGCACATGGAAACACTGTTTACCTTCCTGCCACAGGAGTACCTATTTATCTATTTGCACTGGTGTGCTTTTGAACTGCTAGACTCATAATCAAATAGACATGATACAAAAGGAAAAAGAAATGGGGCTGGGAGAGGAAAGCGAGCATTAGAGCAGCTGCTCCTTTACAGACATGACCAGGTTGCATGTAATGGGTATATAGGGCCCCAAAGAGCTAGATTCAGTGACAAGGAGGTACACTTTGGCAATTCCTATTCTACTATACAACATTACCTTTTTCCCAGTTATGAAGGAAACCATTATAGCTCAAATATTTTTCCAACAGCATCAAATCACACTATACCTGTATAACATGATAACTACAATGCTCAATTATATCACAACTTAATAAGCAGTCCATGATAAGGCAAGGTTGTTAAGTTATAATTAATAAATTTCAAACACATTCAATTTTTTAGATTCTTAATCATATACTGAAATTCTGAGAATAACTCACCTATTACTACCACTGGCAAACTCAGTGGTGGGTCCACAGGTAGAGTAGCTTCTTCTAGTAAGGGCATTGTTTTAACATTCGTCCCAAAGCTGTCACCAAAATACTGCACTAAGGAATTCAAAAAGTGTCCTTCGGTTTCAGGGCTACAGTAGTTTCTATTTAAAAGGAAAAAAATCAGTTCATCACTCCAACACATTCTTAATAAAATAAACTTAAGTTAATATAAAGTCATTGGCCTGATTATATATAAGCAAAAGGAAGTCTGTCAGCATTTAGGAAAATTTCAGAGTTGCAAATCCACTTTGCCTTTTCCTAAACTGATACTGCTATTTTGGAATCCTACAGGGAAAAAGTAGGGGGTTTTACCCATATACGTTTACAAAAGGACAGACGAGTGTGCATGTTGAGTGACACACATTTCTTTTACAATAAATTGTCTGATACAATTTCTATAACTAATAATCAGGGGTAACTGGTCATACATTTAAATGTCTACGAAGCTATATTATTTTTTTGATATATTAACTAATGTTTGTGACTTGGATCCTTATTTTCTCTTCTACAGAAGGCTCCTTCTATTTGTGTTTTGAACCCAGAGGACACACCCATTGGTAGAATGGAGGAGGTGTTTTTTGCTGACTTCCCCTTCCCCCCCACCTTCCAAATGGTTCCTGAATCCTCCAGGGCACATTTTGGTGGGGCACCTGCAAGGGGAATCAGGAAACAATTGCCTTCTCCCTACCACCAGAGAGAGTATCCCATGAACTGAGTGCCACTCAATGGATCTTTGGATCAAAACCAAAATATTTATTAAGAAGAATGTATGAATTGGTTCCAAAATAGCTTCTAAGAATAAATCATTGCATAATCTAAGTGCAATGCAAGCGCTTTCTCAAGAATTTAAATGGAAATGTACAGTTCTGCAATTGGTTCCCTCCCTCCTCCTACAATCCAGGAATCTGCCAACTCTGACACTAATTGTATTTCCCATCAAATCCACCTCTAAGCTAATATTTAAGCAGGCACTGCTGGCTCTAGGACTGCTTTTGCACAGTCCTACAGTCGGCACATGTCAGCCTCAAGCATTTTCCTTTCCTTGGTAAAGCTCATATAACCTCATCCAGAATACAGTTGTCTGCCTCCCTGGAACCAAAAATCACACAGGACATTCATGCATGCAAACATACTTATATGCAGCTAAAGATACAGATTAAGCTTAGGACAAACCCTGCAGTGCCATACATGTGGCAAATTCATGGTTAAAATAATAGAAACCATGGATAAATGGAACCAATTCTATGCTTGCTGTCAACCATCAGGTCATTTAAATGGCTTAAATATAGGCACCTACGGTACTCTACTGCAGAATATATCTCAATAAAGCTTAATAGGTTCCCCACATCTCTGTTGTGGCTACAAACTAAAGGAAGCTATGTTGTTTTGCAAAACCACAATGTCTGCACGCTGACAAGTGTACCTTTTTCTGCTGTCCTCCCTTGTAATCTATGGAGTTTTACATTAAAGGCTAAAGGAAAAAAGTATTTATGGGCTTTTTACAGGCATCTGTGGACAAAAGGATGCACAACTAGATGGGCCCCAGGTCTGCTCCAGCAGGACTCTCATTCTGTTCATACACCAGTAAAAACCAGCATCAATAACACCTTTTCTACACTATACCAGTCTATTACAGTTACACATCCATCTTCACAGGAAATATCTTCAGATATTTAAAGTACAGGATATGACATAACACAACATCTGTTTAAAAGAGTTTGTTAAATATATGGCAGTTAAGTTATGCTTGCTTATGCCAAGACAATTAGAACGATAGCACTAGCAAATATTCTAGCCAGCCACCTTACACCAAACACCACCAGAAATTACAGCAGAAACTAAAATGCAACTGTATTGTTTGCACTGTAACCTACAAAACAAATGACTGCATACCCTTTTTGGGTGGTGTCAGCTACTATAAGTAACATCTGAAAGATCCCTATGAAATTTGTCAAAAATCAGAAAACCATGATGAGGTATTCAACACCCTTTCACAGTTGACCTACTATTTACCCATCAATTTAAATTTCCAGAGATACAGGCTATGAGTTATGGGCATTGGGTAAAATTATTTATGGCTCTACGATAGTCTGGGACTTGAAGTCTAGGATAGCCTAACTTTCTGAAGACATTCTTTTACCAGTTGACTACCAGAAAGTATCATTTTGCTCCATTCTATATCCATAAATTTAGCCTGCAACTGTAATATTTAATCAAAATCCAAGAATAGAAAGGAATTTTTCTCTTCTCTTCCACCCAACATTAAAGACATGCCTACAGAAATTCCCAGTCCATATACTGTTTCATGGAATGGTCTCAAGAACTAAAAGACTAAAGTGAAGCAGCAATGGGGATGATCAGTGCCTAAAAAATGGTAGACCTGCAAAGTATCTTACCTACAACTAGTTTCATCATGGAAGAATCTCCAGAAGTGAAGCGTACCTTCGTCTCTAAAAGCTTACACCATACTGAACGTGTTAAGTATTTTAAAGTGCCCAAAGCCTCTTTTGCTGTTTTATTCATGGAAGAAAGATAGAATACAAATATACTGTATACACAAACAAGTGAGGTGGCATGTGAGTGTTTATATAAAAGACCCCTGGACGGTTAAGTTCAGTCCAAGGCGACTATGGGGTTGCGGCGCTCATCTTGCTTTCAGGCCGAGGGAGCCAGCGTTTGCCCAGACAGCTTTGTGGGTCATGTGGCCAGCATGACTAAACCGCTTCTAGCGCAACGGGACACCATGACGAGTGCCAGAGTGCACGAAAACACCGTTTACCTTCCCACCGCTGCGCTACTTATTTATCTACTTGAAATGGTGTGCTTTTGAACTGCTAGTTTGGCAGGAGCTGGGACAGAGCAACAGGAGCTCGCCCCATTGTGTGGATTCGAACCACCGACCTTCCGAATGGCAAGCCCAAGAGGCTCAGTGGTTTAGACCACAGTGCCACCCACACCCCACTATGTGTATACACACACACACACAAAACCACGTGTGCACATAAATGCCATGTGTGCTGCAGAGAGGCGATTTCCAAGCCTACCTGCTTGTCATGCAACAACATTTCAAATCACGACCCATCTTGGCCATTCAGAAATCTGCCGCCGCCGCCATCATCATCTACGGAAAGGCGATGTTCCTTTTTGTGTGGCTCGTCTGGGTGGGCCTTTGCTTTGCTTCCTCCCTTCCCTCTGTCTTTAGGAGCATCAGCCAGCAACACACCTTACCATGCACCTTCCCTTCTAACTCCCTCCTCAGCACCACCACCCAAGTCGCGCCTCCAGGATGCTCTTCAAAGCACCTCACCTTCTCCCTTCCTCCGCTTACAGAGTGCGGGCACGCGCACGCGCGCGCCCCCGGCCGACCCCGTGACCTTCCTCCTTTGCTCCTCCATCTCCTCCTCAGTGAAGCGCAGGCCGGCCGGCTGAGGAGGAGCAGCAGCAGCGGGCAGGAAGGCATCCCGCGCGGACTCCCACATCGCGTCAACCGCCGGCTCTGAGAGGAGAGGGAGGAGCCGGAAGAGAAAGGGGAGGATGGAAGGAGCCTTTTCTTTCTCTCTCTCTCTCTCTCTCTCTCCCCCCTCCACGCCGTTCTCTCCCCCACCCCCCCCTTGACCCACAAACCTATTTCCCTCGGCCGGCCTGGCGAATAAGCTTTACCTGAAGTGACCGGCCAGGGAACACCGGCAGCACCAAACCGTCATGAGGGATTAACGGGGGTGGGGAGGGGGAGGGGGAAGAGAAGAAGCGTCGAGGCGGCGGGTCACCCGGCGGCAGATGGGGGATGTGGCAGTTGCTGCTGCTGCTGCTGCTGCTCTTCCTCCGCCGCCGCCTCTTGTTCTCCCTCCCGCCGCCGCCGCCGCACTGGGGGCCGCTGTCGGCCGGGCGCCTCTCCTCCTCCTCCCTCCCGCCTTCTTGCCTCACATGCGGCACTAGGCCAGTCACACGGGAGCGAGGGAGGAGCCTCCGCCTGGCACCGGCGGCGGCGGCGGCGGAGGAAGGGGAGGGAGGCGCCTCAGCCCCCCGCCAACGCCTTCCTCGCGGTCCTCCGCGGAGGAGCCGCTACTCCGAGGGGGGCGGGGAAAGGAGCACCGCTCTCCCCAACAACGGCCGCTGCCGCTGCTGCTTGACGGCGACACCATGTGATAAGAGATGAAAGTCGGCGGCGAGCGGGAAATGATGGGGGTTGCGCAGTAGATACGCCGCGCACATAGCGAGGTCGCGAGGGAGTCGAAAGTTGGGGGGGGGGGAGAGGAATGCATCGGGGTTTATCGACGCCTCGTTGGTTTCCATAAGTGGCACCGTTTCCTTAGTTTCTGTCCACCCCCTCCCAAAATAAACTCGGCCGGATGTCACCGTCTCTCTACACGCTTCTTCTTTTCAACACCCTCTTCCCCATTTCCGAACAACGTTCTCACGTGTAGGCACGCGGAGCCTGAGGGAGCCGGTGCAAATACTTCTGCTGCTATAGTTTTACAGCTGAAATGGTGGTCCTTATTATTTATGATTTTCAGTTTCATACATGTCAATAATTTTACAGTCATTTTGACATTTCAAAACTCGACTTCCCCCTCTTTCTGCGGTTTCTTAATCCCCCCCCCGCATATTCCAAATTAACATTTCCTCATTTATTCATTTGCTTTAAATGTATACTCTTATAAAAACTGCAGGTTATTGCAGTAATCCTGCCAGTGTTCTTTTCCGTTTACAGTTCATTTCCATTCTTATATAAAAAGTTTGTTATCTTGATTTCTTATTTTTCCGGTAAGTTTCGTCATTTCTGCATATTCCATAAGCTTTTTGTATCCATTCTTCTTTCTCTGGGACTTCTTTCCATTTTGGGGCAAGTAAAATTCTTGCTGCTGTAGTCACATACATGAATAAATTTATATACCGTTTGAGTAGTGCTGTCCCTATACTGTAATTCCCAAAAGGATCTTTTTAAGCACCTTTATCTCTTTCCCATTGTCCTCCTGGGCAGGTGGAAGCCTCCATGAGAGAGCACCTGGGCTTCTGGGTCCTGAATGTCCCCTGCCTGACATCTTGTGCCTCATTCCCAGCTATTAAGTGCTGGGGTGGGGTGGGGGCATCAGCTGAAGTATTATTAACAGATAACAGTCAGTGCTTTTCCACTAAGTACGGTAATTTGGGTTTTCAGTGGGGCTTCGTCCTACATGTGTCAGATGATACTTAGTGGAACCTTTGAGAGAGGAAACAGTATTTAAGGTGAAGGTTGTGTTCCCCACCAACTCTCACCATTTCTGACTCCACCACTTCCTGCAGGATGTGTGGGTCAAAGACACTGGGCTGCTGCGAGTTCTTCAGCTGTCTTGTACATATTAGTGCAGAGATAATCACAAAAGTATACCCATTACAGAAGCTCTAACTGTTCTGCCAAGTGCCAAACCAATGATCAGAGAACTTCTAGAACATCCCACTGCTGGTAATGGCTCCCCCCCCCCCATTTTAATCCTGATCTCCCCAACTTTTCTTTCTCGGAGTGATGCAATCACCCAATCACAAGGTGGTTGTGTAAAATTTAGCATTGATTGTGAGCTTTTTAAATAAATTGTATCCTAGTGAGGGAAAAAATCTGTTAGATGCACAATTATTTAGGAACCAGACCAGTTCTTGACCAAAACTATTAGCACCATAGGCGCCGACTCCATGGGTCCTGAGGGGGCCCGAGCCCCCTCAAAAATTCGTTTGGGGGGGCTCTGCCCCCCCAATAATTTAAGAAAATTATTAGGCACCTTGCCAAAAACCGCGCAGGGGACTCCGGCACGCGCCTCCCAAAGTGACCGGGAGCTCCTGAGAAGGGGCGGGCAGGTCGGTCAGTCAGAGGAAGACCCCCAGCGGCGGGACTTTAGAAAGGAATGGAGCCGCGGGGCCGAGGAACGGCGTATTCGTCGCCGGCGAGGGACCGGGGTGAGGGGAGAATGGAGGGGACGGGAGTTCCCGCCGCCGGAGCGGGGCTTTTTTTCTGGGTTCGGCTAAGGTGACGTTGGTAGGAGGGGGTGGCCACCTCCCGGCGCGAAGCCTGGGGAGGGCAGGCCGGTTCTTGCATGCAAAAGCACCACTGCCATCCTGCCGCCAGTATGGACCCCGGTATGGGCCCCCCCAATATTTTTTATAAGTCAGCGCCCCTGATTAGCACCACCGAAGAATATCACATTTGCATCTTCCCTGGATCATCTGGATATCAGTGACAAAATAACGAACCAATTATACTAGCATTTTACAAGCAAGAGGGTAGCCCTGCCTGACAAAGCATCTCAGATGTCATGGACTGGTTGGAGGCAGAAGAATGGTGGGAGGAACCAGCTGAGGAACCTCCAAGGGAAGAAGGCTCAAAGCCTAGGGAGTGGTGGTGGGATGGCAATGAGTGGTCAGAGGAAGAAGACTGGGAGAAGAAGGTGTCGGAAGCTGAAGAGGTAACTGAGCTGGGAAAGTCTTGTGTCAGAGAGAAGTCCAGAAGAAGCAGGAGAGGAGGGAGGCCAAGAGGTAGAGATAAGTCAGGCTGGTATAGAAGCTCACGTCTCTCCCTCCTGTACCATGCTCCCCTCCTCCCCCAGGCTCCCAGGACCAAGAAAGGCATGAAGTGAAAGGAGCAAAGGCACACAGGCACAGTCTCAGATTGCTTGGGGAAAACGCTGGAGAGGAGGGGACTTAGACAGAGTTGCTGTGCTCATTAGGCCTGGCACCCCTGTGAAAGATCCTGTTTTTTCTCTCATAAAGAGCTGACTTCACTTATTCTGATTACTGCTGGCTCACTCCTGACATCAGCTGCAGTGGCAAATAAGGTAAAAAGCAAGTTAGGCAGTTGTGTGATTTCGGCAGCAGGGCAAGGAGGCCAAGGTAACCAAAAGTTGTATGTTGTAGTGACCA
The DNA here is from genome assembly GCF_964188315.1 of Podarcis muralis. NCBI lineage: Eukaryota > Metazoa > Chordata > Lepidosauria > Squamata > Lacertidae > Podarcis > Podarcis muralis. Next base: position 27,209,356 of record NC_135662.1, read on the forward strand.
GCATAGGATGGTAGCTGAATGAACCACAGCTGCACAATGGAAATGACCATAACCTGTTTTATTTAAAAAAATAAAGATTGATGGAATTAAAAGAGTTTTTACAGACCTATATTCAGGAAGATTAAATGCAAATAAGTCATGGGAATATAAATGCTTCCCTGGTGAAGAATAATTCCATTATTCTACTATCCCTTGTAGTACAGTTTATCCTTTTTTCTAAAATTCTCTGTGTATTTGATTTCCTGGCACATGTACTGGGGGATTATTAGATTCAATGTCTAATTGTTCCTTTCCCAATGCTGTAAACAGAACAGCAGTGTTTTAGTCTGCCATGCAAGTTCCTGAGCAATATGCTGTGTTCAGTGAATTCCTCTGCATTTGTTCATCTTTATATCACACGGAATATAAGCGACAAAGCGATGGGACTTAAAAGTATTAAGATTAGGGCATTAAAATAAAAAAACCCTAAAGGGCTATGAACGTTATCCATTACTGTTTTTCAGTAAAATTTGTAGCCTACTCTTTAAACACAAATGCTAGCACAAATAGTCAAATACTATGGTTGATCAGTCCTAAAAAACAGAACCTTTAACACATTTTCTTGTAAGTTTTGTTTCAAGATAATAATTTGGATTGAATGAATCCTAATAGAATTTTAATTGAGCAATTTATGAAAAACTAGTTTGCTCTTACAGCTTCCTGTTCAAGTCTAAGGGTTAATAGGGTCATCTTCACACATATTTTAGATTGGCGAATAGGGTTCAACAAGTTGGACCTGTAATAAAATGTTGACACAGTGGAGTTCTTCTGTGTTCAAGCCATGCCATTTTCCAGGGCATTCTATTCTATCCCCTATTTCCTGGCCTCTTCCTTCTCTCCAATAGTGAGCCAACAGTCTGTTTTGGCTACCAATGCTTTGGCTCTGGGAGAATACATTTGATAGCCAGCATAGAGAGCCTTGTCAGTGTCAGCACCAGCTCTTTGCACTGGACTTTTGGATCGGGCTAATGTTTAAATAACTTGGCTTCAAGGCTCCCACTTCGCAAGTGGGAAGCCAGACCCAATATGGGTAGTTCAAAAGTGATGCAGAGGTTGTATTACATTCAATAATGTAAAAAGTGACTGATAACAATGTGAAAAGTTAATTAAGTAGTCTAGGCTCTTCTGCAGTAAATTGGTTTGTGGAGTAGAGATTGCACAATAACATAGTATTGTAGATTTGCTGCTAAGGAAAGGTGTTAATACTTGTATCTTGCACTAACAAAGCAGATTTATTGTGTAAATAATATGGTTGTGTGGCAAGGCTTCATGTTTACAAATAAATAAATAAATAATCCCCAAAGCAATTGCAGGAATTGGCCCTTTAGTTACATAAAAACAAGCAGCCTGGTTAAAAATAGAAATGAACACAGTCTGTCATTCCATAAACAAATCCCTTCCACTACAGACGAGACATTTTTGTAGCTCCAACAATAGATGCCTTTATTTACCATTCAATAACAGTAGAAAGGTCAAAACCATTGCTTTCTTTCCATAGACACTATTTTTAATTGGTAAGCACTTTTGATTCCCCCCCCCCAAGGATCACTTTCTATTAAATTGATTAACACAATATAAATGGCTGAATAATTGCATCTTCCTAAGGATCAAAGGTCTGTTAATCGAAAACCACCATGAGCGAAAACCTATGCAGCTAAGCCTGCAGTCCCAAACACATTTACTTAGGGAGTAAGCTTCACTGAACAGCTTCTAGCGGGTTCAGCTTTTAGTACACCACTTGCATTATTGTGTGTTGGTTTTGTGTTTGCGTTGCTCCAAGCCAGGCACGAATTCAGCGGCCCTTGCATAAATCACTGCCACTTTCTTTTCCTCATCACTGCCACTTTCTTTCCTCCACTTTTCCTTTTCCCAACAATGGAAGGAAACCTCTAATATACCAATAGAGGCTTGGGTTAATAATATCTGGAGTATTGCTCTATCAGAATGCCACACATACCACTGGTGACTAATCAAGCGCATCTCCAAAAAAAAAAAAAAAAAAATTCCTTCCAGTAGCACCTTAAAGACCAACTAAGTTAGTTCTTGGTATGAGCTTTCGTGTGCATGCACACTTCTTCAGATACATGCATGCACACGAAAGCTCATACCAAGAACTAACTTAGTTGGTCTTTAAGGTGCTACTGGAAGGAATTTTTTTTGTTTTGACTATGGCAGACCAACACGGCTACCTATCTGTATCTCCAAAAAAGATAGCTTTGATACTATCTGGTCTCCCCTTTTCTCTTTCATTGAAGAACAACAGGATATTTTAATACCGTCATCATCACAGAGGTGTCTGTGGAGGGGATATATTCATTGAAAATGTTAGCTTTGTCCCCTTTTCAAAAAAAGGAACCTACCTGTTTGTTAAGTCTGCCACCAGAGGTCATTCTCTCTGTATATCCCTGCCACTCTGTAGGCTTTCTTAATAATAATGAATATTATTTACAAGCTGCTATGTGACAGGGTGCCTGGAGAGCCACATTATAGACATTTTTTTTAAAAAAAAATCCCCATGATTTTAACTGATTTTATATCTACTGCTTTTTGTATTTTTACTGTTGCTACGATAATTGCCATTGTTTCTGATGTTTTTGATCTGTTTCATTTTTTTTCATTTTCTTTTGCAGGCTATCTTGAAAATCTAGATTAATAAGATTCTGGAAGAAGAAGAGGAGGAGGAGGAGAAATAATTTCTCCACCTAGCAATTACTTCTGCTGCTGAGGAGGTTTCCTCAAACTCAGAATACTCCTTTGGCATTACATATTTTTTATAAGCAATATGAAAGCTTTCTGCAAGAGATAAGGGACAGCTCATAAAAGCGTAATATGCATTTCCCCCTAATGAAAGTAGTTTCATTCCAGTGGTGGCAGGTTTTATTCCAATAGCAGTTTGACCTTGTATGCCCTGTTGCTAGGTTTTCATCCACCGACACCATTAGAAGAAGCAAATTGGTGATCTGGCCCACTAAATATAGCAAAGAACATTTATGTGCATCAAAGGGTGTTTAATAGGTTACAATAAAAAGAAATTCAACCTTGATTGTTGTTTTTTTAACTGCTATTTTCTGTCTGCAGCTACCCAGCTAGAATAGTAGATAGCCGTCTTTTGCAAATGGACTTTTTATTACAAGCGGGAAATGGGTGGTAATGGATAATAAGACATTTTCACACCTCTCCTTTCCTGGGCCTGTTGTTGTTCAAGATTTTTATAAATGACTTGGATGAAGGAATTGAGAGGATGCTCATCAAATCTGCAGATGATACCAAACTAGGAGGGGTAGCTAATGCTGCAGAAGAAGAAGAAGAGGAGGAGGAGGAGTTTGGATTTGATATCCCGCTTTATCACTACCTGAAGGAGTGGGGCTGAGAGACTTCAAGAAGTGTGACTGGCCCAAGGTCACCCAGCAGCTGCATGTGGAGGAGCAGAGACGTGAACCCGGTTCTCCAGATTACGAGTCTATCACTCTTAACCACTACACCACACTGGCTCTCAAGACAGAATTGGGACTCAATATTACCTTTACAGTTTGGAGAACTGGGCCCAAACTAATTTCAAGAGGGGCAAATGTCAGGTTCTGCACTTAGGTAGGAAGAACAAGCTGCACAAATATAAGATGGGGGACACCTGGCTTGCTAGTAGTATATGTGAAAAGGATCTAGGGGTCTTAGTAGACCATAAGCTTACCATGAGTCAATAGTGTGATGCAGCACCAAAAAAGGCTAATGCTATTCTAGGCTGCAATCACAGAAGTATAGTGCCCTGATCAAGGGAAGTAATAGTACCAGTCTATTCTGCCTTGGTCAGGCTACACCTGGAATACTGTGTCCAGTTTGTGGCACAACAATTTAAGGATATTGACAAGCTGGAACATGTGCAGAGGAGGGTGACCAAGATGATCAAGGGTCTGGAAATCAAGCCCTGTGAGGAATGGTTGAGTGAGCTGGGTTTGTTTAACCTGGTAAAGAGAATAAAGGTAAAGGTACCCCTGCTCGTACGGGCCAGTCTTGACAGACTCTAGGGTTGTGCGCCCATCTCACTCAAGAGGCCGGGGGCCAGCGCTGTCCGGAGACACTTCCGGGTCACGTGGCCAGCGTGACATCGCTGCTCTGGCGAGCCAGAGCTGCACACGGAAACGCCGTTTACCTTCCCGCTAGTAAGCGGTCCCTATTTATCTACTTGCACCCGGGGGTGCTTTCAAACTGCTAGGTTGGCAGGCGCTGGGACCGAGCAACGGGAGCACACCCCGCCGTGGGGATTCGAACCGCCGACCTTTCGATCGGCAAGCCCTAGGCGCTGAGGCTTTTACCCACAGCGCCACCCGCGTCCCGGTAAAGAGAATAGCCATCTTCAAATACTGTATCTAAAAGGCTGTCATGTGAAAGATGGAGCAAGCTTGATTTCTCCTGCTGTAAAAGATTGGACCCAAACCAATGGCTTCCCTCCAGTTAAAAGAAAGGAGATTCTGACTAAACATCAGTAAGAGCTGTTTGACAGTGGAACTGATTCCCTTGGAAGGTAGTGGACTCTCCTTTTAAGCTCATATTGCACATATGCAATAAATGAATGAATGAATGAATGCTAACTATCTTTTGTGTAAGTAAGGTAAAGGTAAAGGGACCCCTGACCATTAGGTCTAGTCATGGCCGACTCTGGGGTTGTGGCGCTCATCTCGCTTTATTGGCCGAGGGATCTTCCAGGTCATGTGGCCAGCATGACTAAGCCGCTTCTGGTGAACCAGAGCAGCACACAGAAACGCTGTTTACCTTCCCGCCAGAGCGGTACCTATTTATCTACTTGCACTTTGACGTGCTTTCGAACTGCTAGATTGGCAGGAGCTGGGACCGAGCAACAGGAGCTCACCCCGTTGCGGGGATTTGAACCACCAACCTTCTGATCGGCAAGTCCTAGGCTCTGTGGTTTAACCCACAGCGCCACCCGCATATACAATTGCTTACCAGTCAGTCACCATTGGATGCAAGTCATTTCTGAACCCTCTTTTTTTCAACAAAATGAGCTCCCAGTTCTACTCCACAGTGTCACTAATCCGAACTTGTGCCGCTCTGCATTTGATTCTGCCACTGTCTTGGCTGCCACTGTCAGTTATTACCCTGCCAACATTTGCCTTTCATCTTTTCCCAAAAGTCAACTTAACTTCTATTACAAAGGAAATGAAATGTTCTCCGTGTTTGCCAACATTCTGAGAGAACGCTTTCTCTAAGAATGACTCAAAGTTCCCTATTCCCACACCCTGGTGTTACTCTGAGAACAACTAAAGTAAACTTTTCAGCAGCGGTTATTTGTTTTAACACCTTCCCCCATTGTAAAATGTTTGGCACTAGGTAAAGAACAACAGTGCTAATTTTATCTAGATTTCACATATCCCCTAGCCACATAAGCAAGGCCTATTTGTTCTTTAAAACCTGAGGACAAAAAACAAATGATGCCGTTGTCAACCCTTCTCTCCCTCATCCTTTGCCAGAGGAAAAAGTGTGGAGTTAAGTAGCTTCAGGGCATTCAGTCAGTACAAGAATAATGGGGGGTGGGGGCTAAAGCAGCTTCAAGGGGGGGGATTTTGGGAGGGGGAAAAAGCAGTGAGCTTTCTTAAGAAGTCAGTCAAATATGCTATTAGATGAGAACTAATCTGGAGTCCAGGGACGCGGGTGGCGCTGTGGGTAAAAGCCTCAGCGCCTAGGGCTTGCCGATCGAAAGGTCGGCGGTTCGAATCCCCGTGGCGGGGTGCGCTCCCGTCGTTCGGTCCCAGCGCCTGCCAACCTAGCAGTTCGAAAGCACCCCCGGGTGCAAGTAGATAAATAGGGACCGCTTACTAGCGGGAAGGTAAACGGTGTTTCCGTGTGCGACTCTGGCTCGCCAGAGCAGCGATGTCACGCTGGCCACGTGACCCGGAAGTGTCTCCGGACAGTGCTGGCCCCCGGCCTCTTGAGTGAGATGGGCGCACAACCCTAGAGTCTGTCAAGACTGGCCCGTACGGGCAGGGGTACCTTTACCTTTACCTTAATCTGGAGTCCAGTCTATATTGTTCCCACGAAGACTGACACTATATCTAGTAGTGATTGTTTTAAGTAGGTTCCTGCTGAGACTGGTTTAGTTACTGTGAGACTCCATACTCTACTGATTTATTTTAGCCTCTGGTTGGGAGGTACAGAAGCAATTGGCTTGGAAGGATTGCACCATTCATTATGAACCCGAGGCACTGAAATTCTCTATGATCTAACCTGATCTATGAACCACAGGTACCAAAGTACCCTTCTGAAGCTTAGTGGACGAGCTAGGATTGCATACATATCAAATACGACTGGATGTCATATTGATGTCAAATAGCAAATATTCTCTGAACATGCAGATATTCAAGGAACATTCATCAAGATAGTTATAATTTTGAAGTGAGTTGGGGTGGTTGTGTTTTTGGTGGGATGGGGAAATAAATTACTTTTACTTACAAATTTTGATTCTTTAAGGGAAAAAAAGATACAACACAAAGATCACACGTGCTTTGGCACAAGTATCTCTAGACAACATTCACATCATTTTTTAACCCAAGTTTATTCAAAACAGAAGCATATTTAACAGGCAGTCACCCTCTGCTGTAAATACCACATGCGTTGCTTGTAATAAAAAATGCTTTGGTTGGAAGGGGGGGAAATGTTGATCAGTTTATGCTTTGTGTTCATTCTATTCAGTCAATTGCATATTCAGAAGGAAAAAGCGGTAGTTGTTCGGCACAGATAATTATCAGTGGCAGCACAATTTGCTCCTTTAGCTGTGGTAGTATAGAGACATCTAGCAAAAGAAGAATCCTAAGCATGGCATGTGGGATAAAGACATCAAGCTCAGCTCAGCCACACTCGGAATAAAAAAAATGTCAAGGAGGATTATAAATCCTGAGTACAGAATTGTATCCATAACAGAACACCTGTGCTTCTCCAACAATGCTTTCCATTCTGCTGAAGACACTGCCTGGATCGTCGCTGAACATGCCTTCCTTTGTAGCACAATGGTGTCCTGCAAGGGGTTAAGGCAGAAGTCACCAGCGTGGTGGCCTCCAGTCGTTGCCTGACGAGAGCCCTGACCATGGACCATAAGGGATGTGGGGCTGATGGGACTTGATGGGGGCCACCACATTGTCTACTGCTGCAGTAAGGCAATGTACTGGGTGCAACACAGCCAATGGCAGGTGCTGCACTGGTGCTGAATCTGAAGATCAGGTGTACAAAGATCAGTTCAAGAGCACAGGGCAACTCCTTGCTGTATCATTGATAGCCTTCCACCGATTTTGATAGTCCATTGCCGCAATGTAGTTCCCCACAGATTCAGACTGCAGTGTTACTACTTTGATTTAACCAGCGCTGAATGAAATGAATTTGCACGTTCTCTGTATAAAAGTCTTACAGCAAAATCCTGAGCAGCTCTGTTCAGAAGTCCCATTGAGTTCAGTTGGGCTCCTGGGCATAGGTTTGCAGCCCTGCAGCACCTTAGAACTAAAAATTTAATACATGGGTGCTTTTTCCTATGCCCTTTTGGGGAAAAGGTTGAGGTTGGAAATGCATTTATTTTTAGTTCCTCCTCTTCACAACATTTTACGTTTTCCTTCCCAGACTTCTACTTTCAATTGGCAACCTGAAGACATCTATAATGAGCTTCTTAAAGAAATCCTAGCACTTATTGCTTGTTCCTATATAATGTACCTTCTATTTTTCAAATAGTGTATAATTACCAGCTATTGAATCAGCATGGAGACATCCTCATGAACTGGTAATCAGACAAAGGAAAGACTAAGAGTGCAGCACAGATTAAGGAACATCAAAATGATGCACAATACAGTTGTGCATGGCTTGGCATGGCACAGGAAGACAAAGGGAACATGTCCCAGTGACGCCGGAGTCTTCAGATGGAGAAAACAGTCCAATTTGTTCTACTTGGCTTTGGTTTCCGATGTCTCCGTTTCAATATCCAGGTCAGTCAGACAACAACAAAACAGCATCTGGGCATACTTAGTGGCTGTAGCTACAAGATAAAACAATTATATGAAATTATGAAATTTAGAACTTCAATGATATAGGGTGTTTCTGCCTAATATCAAAAACCTAGTGAGCATGGCAGTCCTTTCCATCATTAGGACAATCTGGCCATTGCAAAGGGGGCTACGATATTGTAGGGATAGCCAATGTAGTGCCCTCCAGATACTGTTGAACTACAACTCCCATCATTCTTGAACATTGGCCATGTTGGCTGGGTCATATGGGAACTGCAGTCCAAATACATCAGGAGAAAACCAGGTCTGCTACCCCTGGGATAATGAGTGATATGACTATTAGATAACAGTTGACATAAATACTTTAAAATCCACTAAAAGCCATAATGCATTGCTGCCTAAATAGCAGTTCAGCATGCATCGGAGTACTTCCAATTACATAACAAAACCCCCCATTTTAAATACAATAAACGTTTCTCACCTGAAAGCCTTCGCAGGTACCAAGGTCTCTTTTCTACGGGTAAATAGACTCCCAAAAGGTAAGCGGGAATTCCAGAGAGTGCTATACCAATTCCAATAATGGAATTGATTGTGTCGCTGAAGAGTGGGACTATGACTAGGAAAAGGGTGCACAGGCAATACACAATGGGGAAGAAGAGGCTGAGCTGCAGGTACAAAAAGAGGAATGCAAGTTATAGGAAAGGCTGTGGGGAAATTGCAGCATGACACCACATCATATAATAACATCATCTGATTCATCATCCTGTTCTCACAGTGGCCAACCAGATGCCTGTAATCCTGCAAGCTGGATGACTGCAACAGCACTCTCTCCGCCAGTGATTCCCAGCAACTGACAACAACCTCGCCGTTTTATGTAAGCATTTCTATAGCTGGTAACATTGCAATATACTAGGTGTTAGAATTCCTGCTCCGTGATTGCAGTCATAGGATTGTTGTCTTTCACATGACAGTATATGCTTTGACTCCACAGAGTGGGAAGTGACGGAGACAGGATGTTTGTGCTACTGTGTTCCGTGAAGTGGAGCTATTGTCCATTGTTCTTTTTCTCTTTGCTGTCTGATGCTAGAGAGGGAGCCATGTTGCAGCGCTCTGTGTGTGTGTTATATGTAAAGTAGATTAGCCAAAATGCTGAGTTCTGTCACGCGAAATGCGCAAACTCTGCGGATCCCTAAGTGTGCCAGTGTCGATTGACATCGGTCACTGCAATGTTTGGGCTGAAGAAAGCTTATGAAGCTCCCGAATGATTGACGAGGAGGGAGGGAACATGCCAGTCGTGCATGTGTCTCTGCCAGAGTCCTACTCGAGTGTAGACTGAACTCCTGACACTAAGTTCTAGTATACACATGAAATACTGTTGAGTTAAGGATACAGTTGTCTAGAGCGATCAGCCTGATGTTTGGGACTATGGCTTCCCTCAGCTTCCCCCAGTACATAGGGAACCAGGTTGAGGGAGGCTGTCCTGGGGTATGAATACTCAGGCAGGATAACTCAGGAGAGTAGCGATGATAACTAAAAATGGAATCTCCATAGCATGCCTGATCACAACTGTGTCACTGCTGAACATAAGAAGAACCTGCTGGATCAGGCCAATGGTCATTCTTGCCCAGCATCCTGTTTTCACAATAGCCAACCAGATGCCAGAGGGAATCCTGCAAGCAGAAGAGCGAAAGAGCATTCTCCCCTCCTACCATTTCTAGTTACTGGTATTCAGAAGCACTTTTGCCTCTGATAGTGGAAGTAGACTGTAGCCATCATGCCTAGAAGCCATCGATAGCCTTTTCCTCCATGAGATGCTGGCAGCACTATTTTCAGAGCAGCTTCCAAAAGATAAATAACTGCACTTGATGCTCAGAATATTTCTAGGTCATGGTCTGACCAGGAAATTTTTCTCTCACCTCAATGCTATCAGGAGAAGATGGGTATCAAGCACCAATTTAGTTTGCACCACAAATTTAAAGGGGTTTTAAGCAGGAGAAAATGTGACTCTACACGTTCTTGATAGCAAAGCTGCAACGCATTCACACCTATGCACACATTTTGAAGCTTCTGCTCTGCTATTTACTTACTTTAATGGGTCTTGGCCTGTCTGGCTGGGTATATCTTAAGTATATTAACCCTGCAATGGATAACCCAACAAAGAACCAATAGCTGAAGCAATAGTAATTAATCAGCAGAAAGACATCTTCCACAAGGAGATAAATCAAAGTCATTAAACCCTACAAAGAGATAACAAAAAGAAAAGAGAGAGATATATAATTTCCTAAACACCACATTCTAAACACAGACTTGATAACACGCTACACACAATGTTCTTTGCTTAAAGCCTGACAAAAACATTTTGCAACCTTTTTGAGATTTTGGGAATCTTCTGCAAAAGCACATGCAGTTTTTTAAATTCTTCCAAGGGTTTGTCCTTGATTATTTTTAAATCATTTGACAGTTTGTTTTCTTTTTTTATGGTTGCATGATATTTTGTGATGTTGGCAGTGCTTTTTTCTGGGGGGGGGGGACATAGGGGGATGCATACCACTAAACATTTTGTGAATCTTTGTACTTTTGTCCATTTACTGTATTTTCCCCGATTTGAACTATAAAATGGTGATTTTCTTGAGTCAAAATGAGAGTACCCCTAAACATTTTTTTTAGAAAAAGAGCCCTGGATATGGTCACAGGTGCCCTGATCCAACAAGAAAGCAGATCAGAGTCCTCCTGCACATCTGATCACTGCATAAAGAGATCCCTTGGCCAGATGCTTGCATCCAGCAAACAAGACTGCGCGCAGAGTGATCAGGATCTGCATATACAACCGATGATGTGATCCCCTTTGGAATTGTATAATAGGGATGGGAATATCCAAAAGTCACTGTACTTAGCTATTACTATGAGTGTGTTCTTAATTGTGAGGATGACAACAAGGAACTGGCCTGGTAAGAACAGAGTGAGTTTGCTTGGCTGAGTTCATGCAGTACCGGTAGGATTGAGAATGCACTGAATGTAGATTTCAGAACGAAACAAATATACAGTGGTACCTCGGTTTTCAAACGTAATCCACTCCAGAAGACCATTCGACTTCCAAAATGTTCAAAAACCAAGGTACAAAGGGTGGTCTGCAAATTTCATTGAGAAAATTGAGAAACATGCAATGGAAGCCATTTGACTTCTGAGGCGCGTTCAAAAATCGAAATGTTCGGCAACGGAGATGTCCAAAAACTGAGGTACCACTGTAAATGAAAATGAGTTTTTCTTTCTTACACTTTGTAATCACTTACATTAAAAACGAGGGCAGGAACAGGTGTGAAACATTTTATATGAATCAAGCTCAGGCTATCTGGGAGTTGTCCTTCTCTGGCTCCAACGTAGAAAAGCCTGCCGCAAGGTTTAAAAAAGGCTTATCAGTGCACAGTCTTATTATATTCTAAGGTGACATGTGACATGGCTCTCTAAAGAAATACTAAAAAACAATATTACACAATATTAGGAACAGTTCAAAATAAAATTTACAGAAGTGAGGTAGGTCCTAAAAATATACATCTCAATAAAGAGGCGCGTCTTAAGCATTTGCCAAAAGCCGTGTGATGAAGGTGCCAGCAGTGGCAGACTTTGGGCTCTCAAATTTAAGCAGCACCCCATGCAACTCTAAAATCTGTCCCCCCACCCCTCATGCTCCAGTCTATAACATTGTTGTGGCGTCCCCTGCAGCATGGGCACCCAGTGCCACCTCACCGGCTGTGCCACCCTAAAACCGCCTCTGGTGCCAGACACTTTCCTCTGTTGGAAAGTGGTTACTCCACAATTGCTGTGCTAAGGTGAGAGATCCCATGTCATCCGTTCCATGTAATTCCTGTTACTGGACCCGGTCATGGGGAAATGATAACTGCACCAGACTCACTACTTCTGAATCAGCCCATAGTCACTGTTATCAGCAAGGAATGGCTAAATGTGCCCTAAAAATCAGTGTAGGATCTCATTGCACCAGTGTAACATGGGCATAATGGTACATGTTCATGTGTCTCAGTCCAGGCCGGCCCTGCTGTTAGACTGTAGGAGGCAGAAAATGCAGAGGGCAGGAATTGGTGGCAAGGTGTTGGATGGTAGAGTTCTCTGTGTGTGTCCTACACTCTCCCTCCCCAGCTAAGCTGCTGTCTTCAGATACGCCAGAGGGTGTTGCTCTGTTGGCAGTGTTGAAGGGAAATTCAGTTGCCCGTCTCCAGGTGGAACTGGCCATCTTTTCCTTTGCCTCAGGCGGCAAAATGCCTTGCACCAGCCCTGGTATCAGTATTACAAGGCAGCTGTGAGGAACCCTTGGGCCTCCAGATGATGCTGGACTTCAACTCCTGTGAGCCGCAGCAAGCATGGTCAATGGCCAGGGATGATGGGAATTGTAGTTCAGAAAAGGGCCAAAGGTTCTCCATACCTGCTGCCAGGTGACAAGGGGGACTCGCATCCCACAGCTTGTTACGCCAGCAGAACTATTTGCAGAACTCCTGAATTATTTGTCACAGAGAGTGATGAAAAGGCAAGAGTTTATACGGCTTATGAGAGAATATTTGCTTGGTGCTGTATGCTTGGCCTAAGTGGAATTAGGCATGGCAATACAGTGGTACCTCGGGTTAAGTACTTAATTCGTTCCAGAGGTCCATTCTTAACCTGAAACTGTTCTTAACCTGAAGCACCACTTTAGCTAATGGGGCCTCCTGCTGCTGCTGCACCACCGGAGCACGATTTCTGTTCTTATCCTGAAGCAAAGTTCTTAACCTGAAGCACTATTTCTGGGTTAGTGGATTCTGTAACCTGAAGCGTATGTAACCTGAAGCGTATGTAACCCAAGGTACCACTGTAAAAGGTTTCTGCATTCCTAAAGTAGACCACCAGGTGGCAGTGTGCTTTTGAGGTCCTTTTCAGTCTCATGTCATTTCCATGTTGCGGAGTTACCAGTGTATGCAGAATTACCATTAATTTGTATTATTATTTTTTTAATAATATGCAATGAACAGTATTCTAAGCTCTTCAGCTTTCAGTGGAATGAGGATCTGGAGTTTTGAACAGCTTTTTTAAAAATTCACATAGGAAATTCAAAAAGATAAACAGAATACACACTGCTATGTATCCTCTTATAATTATTGTGCAATTGAATTAAAGCCAATTAATCCTTGTTATTAAATGCCTAAAACTGACTAGCTCTACACAGCAGAATTTCAGATGTAAGAGCTGACTATGTGAACTGACATTCAATTGTATTTTACAGCCATTTTACTGCTGGATTTTTCTTGGGGCGGGAGCACGATCCATTTAGCTTATAAGAGAAAAAGTGACAGAAGCTTCGCTAAGTTGCAGCAGTATGATACTCTATTCAGTAAAATCATTTCTGGCAGAATGGTACTGGCTCCATCTGCACAGTCCTAGTTTCTGAATGTCACCTACCTGGAAGCCGCAATAATTGATGAGTTTAATCCTCCATAACAAGACATCGCCACTGCAATCGGGATGATCCACTTAGCATGGCTAAGAGTCTCATTACCAAAAGTCTGCAAAAGAAAAAAGAAGAAAAGAAAACAGGCTCACTCAGCTAGTTTCCCAATGCCAGCCAACTCTCATGGAAATTTACAGCTCAAGCACAAAGTCGGGCGAGCTCATTTTTGACAACAATGCCCCACCATAATCTTGGAACAGCTTTTTAAAAGCCACACTAATAATATTTCAGTTATCTGTCACACACAGCTAAATTGCCAGTGAGTGGATGGTTAAACAACATGAGAAAGTGAAACTAATATGTATTTAAAAGATTGATCACAACCCAGTGGTGGGATTTAATCACCACTGTGGGATTTTGTGAACTCCTAAATTGTGTACAAGAGAGCAGAGGAGATTATTACATAAACTGTACATTCTGCAGTATGCTCTGCAATATATTTATAAGATGCAAGGAAGGGTTCCTTCTTCACCCCTCTGGAAGCAGACAACAGGGAAAATCAGCTACACGTGCATTCAGTCAACAAGTACAGATGTATGGGCCCAGATTTATTATTCTGCAACAGCCTTGCATATTAGGCTCGCTTGCAACCAAATCTTCATGTACCATACCTTCCATGTATAATTGCATGAATATTTTGAAGTCTCCCACTATTTCAAGAACTGGATATGAGCTGGCCACACAATCCAGGATATTAGGTAACAGACTGGATCTGATGGATCAACAGTTATGGGTTTCAGACAACGGCTGAACACAAAAATATTGTTGTGTTGGCCCCCATTGACTCCTTAAATCCTATAATAGTTTTAAGAACTGGGCATAAAATGTACAGTAATCTAATTTGGTTAAGAGATGCTTTCCTAAAGCCTAGTACACTTGGAATGACAGTTTAATGCCTATGCCAATGCATGCTTTCAAGATATGTAATTTGTGATTATGATTTTCAACTAAAATTGCCAGTTTGCACTAATGGAGTCAGTTATGCTAATAAGACATGTTTTCCTGGCTGTTGAAGTTTGAGTGCACATGAGAGAGAATGATAGATAGATGATAGATAGATAGATAGATAGATAGATAGATAGATAGATAGATAGAGAAAGGAAGGAAGGAAGGAAGGAAGGAAGGAAGGAAGGAAGGAAGGAAGTAAGTTTGGGCAGAATTTGACATTTTTGTCAGGTACTGGTGGGCAGTGTGTCAGTTGCATTTCTTAGTACAGAAAGTATTGATCTGATGAGTAGAGATCTTTCCCATTCTAATTAATTCAAGAGGGTTCTGGAAGCTTCTGTGTGTGAAAGAAACAGGCAGAAGGTTCCGGATGTTTGGGTTATTCCTTCACAGAAGCTGAGTACAGGTGGCTTAAACTGGTTCTGTTATCTTTTTCTGTCATAGTTATGCTGACTATAATAATAGGCAAGGAGGAGTCTTGGATTCACTTTCTCTTTTCCTTCTGGTGCGGTGTTCTGTACATAGTATGCTTAGTGTTAAGATTTAGACTTATAATAAGTTATTGTAAGTTTAAGTTGGGAAACGAAGGTGGCACTGTGGTGTAAACCACTGAGTCTTGGGCTTGCTGATCAGAAGTTTGGAGGTTCGAATCCCCGCGACAGGGTGAGCTCCCATTGCTCGGTCCCTGCTCCTGCCAACCTAGCAGTTCAAAAGCATGTCAGAGTGCAAGTAGATAAATAGGTACAGCTCCGGCGGGAAGGTAAACATCATTTCTGTGCGCTGCTCTGGTTTCACCAGAAGTGGCTTAGTCATGCTGGCCACATGACCCGGAAAAACTGTCTGCGGACAAACGTCGGCTCCTTCAGCCAGTAAAGTGAGATGAGCGCCGCAACCCCAGAGTCATCTGCGACTGGACTTAACTGTCAGGAGTCCTTTACCTTTTTAAAGTTTAAGTTAAGTTTGATGCAACTGGATTTCTTATGGACAGTGCCAACCCTGAATGTATTGGATTTGTGACCAGTCTGCTCATTTGCCTTCAGTAGCAGCAAAGCTCTGCTGGATGGAACATTAATTGCCTCTGGTCTATTTTTTGGGAATCCTGCGATGAGTTTTTATGTTTTTACTCTGCTAACTATACGTTGGAATCTGCCCTGGATCAATATTGAGCAGAATTACATGACACAGTGGAAGACAAGAACCAGCCTTCCACAACCTGGACCCTGCAGATGATGTGAACTACAACTTCTTGAGCCTTGAGTCCATGGTGAGCCTATGGTGGACTTTCTTTCGTTAGAGGTTTTAAAGCAGAGGCTGGATGGCCACCTATCAAGGATGTTATAGCAGTGAATCTCCCGTATTGGCAGGGGCTGAACAAGATGTCCTTTGAGATCCCTTCCCACTCTACGATTCTATGAACTCATGACTTGCAACGTACCACGGCCACAGCATCACTCCCTAAGAGGGCAGGCATGTCCAGTACAACATAGTAGGCCACATTCGTCAGCAGGTAAATGATAGTCACGATGGGCATTGAGATTGCAATGGAGAGGGGCAAGTTCCTGCAAAAGGAAACAAAACAGTTATTTGCAACCAACTGAAGGGTAAACCAAAGGGGAGGCACATTAGAAAAACAATAACAATGGCCTGCTTGAAATAGCCATAAAACTTCGGCACCTAATGCAAGAATGGTATGACCCAAGACAGGCATCTATACCTTTCTGGGTTTTTCATTTCTTCCGTGACGAAATTCAGTGTATCCCATCCAGAGTAGGAGAAAAGAGCTGAGTAAAGGGCAAGTGCAATGAATCCTGCATCTGCAGTGGAGCCTTCAAATGGCTCCTTGAGGTTATCAGTTTCTCCTGTGAAAACATCAGAAGCCTGCGGTTATTTACATCTACATGCCTACACACAACCAATATGTAGCTTATAGGAAACAGGGGGAGAATCAGAATGTTCCCTACATGAAAATGCTGAACGAAAGTAGCTTCATATCGCCTTTACCATGTGTCATGGCATCCACAAACCTGCCAGCATTGACTATAGGGTGTGTCTGTGAATATTCCTGCTTCACGTAACAACTTCTCACTTGATACTTGGGATACTTGGTTCATGTGTGAAGAACATAATAGTAATAGTAATAGTAATAATAATAATAGCCCAGAATTAAAGTATGAGCCAGCCCAGAGTCTATATGCTGTTCAGTTTTGCTATCATATTTACACACAGAAAGTAAGTTCTTACCTTGGGTGATTTTATAAAGACCCACAGCTATTACCACAATAAGGGCCATGACTTTGGCATATGTGAAAAGGTCTTGCACTCTGGTTCCCCACTTCACATTGACACAGTTAATAAAGGTCAGGGAGCCTAATAAGAGAACAGGATACAAATTAGATAAACCCAGTTAGCTGTACTTCATTAGAATACTGATGACTTGGACATTTTTCAATTAACATAACCTTTTTTTTTTTGGAACGGCAGAAGAGATCAACTGGCTATGATAAGGACTTAAATGTGGGGTGGGGACCTGAAACAAACAGTCATTTGAATCAGGATCTGACCATGAGCTATGCTGGGCCGGATAGGAGTTAATAATACTTGGACAGCCACTGATTAATCACTGTAGCCTCCCAGATGGAAGGCAGGATTGGAGAGACATTGGAATGAAGTCAGTTTTTCAGTAAGGAAACAATGGATCTGCATATTATCTGTTTTATAGTGTTGCATTTTCTAAGCATGCCTCAACAGACTCAACAAGAATAGGGAGAAAAGAAAATTTAAAGAAAAGAAAAATAATAGAATCATAGAATTGTTGCGTTGGAAGGGACCCTGAGGGTCATCTAGTGTAACCCCCGCTAATGCAGGAATCTCAACTAGATAACACAGTGGTACCTCGCAAGACGAATGCCTCGCAAAACCAAAAACTCACTAGATGAAAGGGTTTTTTGTTTTTTGAGCTGCTTCGCAAGACGATTTTCCCTATGGGCTTGCTTTGCAAGACGGAAACGTCTTGCAAGTTTGTTTCCTTTTTCTTAACACTGTTAATACAGTTGCGACTTGACTTCGGGGAGCAACTCATAGAACGCGGTGTGGTAGCCTTTTTTGAGGTTTTTAAAGACTTTGGTGATTTTTGAAGCTTTTCCAAAACTTTCCCGACACCGTGCTTCACAAGACGAAAAAATCGCAAGACGACAAAACTCGCGGAACGAATTAATTTCGTCTTGCGAGGCACCACTGTGCATGACATATGGCTATCCAACTTCTGCTTAAAAACTTCCAAGGAAGGAAAGTCCACCATCTCTGTTCCACTGCTGAACAGCTCTTACTGTCAGAAAGTTGTTTCTGATGTTTAGTCGGAATCTCCTTTCTTGTAACTTGAATCCATTGGTTTGGGTCCTACCCTCTGGAAAAGGAGAAAACAAGCTTGCTCCATCTTCCATGTGACAGCCCTTTAGATATTTGAAGATGGCCATCATATCTCTTCTTAGCCTCCTCTTTTCCAGGCTAAACATACCCAGCTCCTTCAACTGTTCCTCATAGGTCTTCATTTCCAGACCCTTGATCATCTTGGCTTCCCTCCTGTGCCAAGATGTCAATGCACAGACACCCAATACAGCCCCAGTTGATAGAGCTGGTTGTGGAGAACTTGTGCCACACAGTGAGCACAGTGGAAGTTCTTTGGCAATAAACATGCATAGGATTGTGCTGGCTGGGTTTAAGTCCTACTTGTGACACTGACTTGGTTTTGGACAAGTCACTCAGCCTCAGTTCCCAATCTTTAAAATAGACATAATAAATGACCTACCTTAAAAGACTGTTATGAAGATGAACAAAGGGTTTATTCACATTTTTTAAAAAAAGTATGCCTAAAAATATAAATTAAGGGTATGACAAACAGTCATCTGAAAACCCACAAATTTTGTAGGTATACTTTTCAGAAAGCTAAGATTGATGCATGGTTAGTTTTTGGTTGGCAATCCAAGTAAAATTTTAAAACACCAAACAGTGCTGTCCATATGAGTGCAAAACAAATAACCCGAAACTGTTTTCAGGTGGGGGCAAGTGTTATTTTTACAATTCCAATTATTTCACTAACAAGATAAGAGCATGATGAGAACATTCTTTTAGTGCCCTCTAGCATTCAGAGACGAAGTTGCAGTTTGCTATGAAAAAGACAGAAAAGTCGAGCTTTTTACTGATTTCTGCCCGGACACTGCTAGAGACAGCAGTATTCCAGATATGTCTGGGAAATTCTGGCCTCAGATGATGATGGGGCTCTTAAAAAGCTTTTAAGAATAAAATTTCAAGTTTTTCATAATTGGTAAAAGAATAAAAGGAACAATGAAAACAGATTCCAGAACTGTCATATCCGATGACAAAAAATATATCCTTCCCAAATAGCATTTTTGGGCTAATGCTATGGGAACTGTTCAACCTGAATGCCTTAGCATGTCTTAGGGCCACATTTAAAGAACGGTGATACCATTTTAAGCAGCATGGCTTCTTCCAATGAATTCTGGGAGCTGTAGTTTGTTTAGGGTGCTGAGCTTTTTTTTTTAGGAGATCTTTATTCTCCTCCCAAAGCTGCAGTTCCCAGAGTAAGCATTTAGACTACAAACCCAGTATAATAATATCATCCTCCCACCATCACCTCAAAATGATGTCTTGCTGGATCACACTGCTGTCTGTCTCAGGGATGGGGAAACAGATGGTTTTGCTCCAGATGTCCTCAGCCTCAGCTAGCCTGTTCAGTGGGGTCAAGGATCATGGGAGTTGTGGTCCACTAACATCTTGAGGGCCATAGGCTCCCCATTCCTGACTTCTCTATCCCAGCATTCTGTTATTAACAATAGATGTTCATTCCTCAGAAAAAGGTGGTGAATACTGTTGTTCTTTATCTCTAATATCTGAGAAGCACTAGAAAAACCCTGGAAAACCAGGTGCTTTCTGACCCATGCTGCCTACAATGTATGACTCTCCAGGGTCTGGGGCAAAAATCTTTGTTTCTTTCGTAGCCCTGTAATTAATAGATGGCTACTAAACTGCTTTAATATTTAACATACACACACACATCCCATTTTCCTATCAAGTCTATTGGAATCCAGACTTTTCCTTCTGATTCAGTGGCAGGAGCCTAGGCGTTTAGTATGCAACCTTCCCTCGGAAGACACGTGAAACTGTCAGTTCGTGGCCTGAACTTGCATTAATCAAAATAAATGGTTGCATTGACGGGCTAGAATTTTACTTACAGATGCAGGCAGCTGCAATCAACCTAACTGCTCCATAGGGTGGCTCACAGAAGGGAAATATCGGCTGAACAATATAATTCGCAAAAGTGATGGCAATGACGGCCTGAGTTGTTGGCTCAATAATGAGCAAGGAAGACCATAGTCTGATAAAGGCTATAAAGCCTCCGAAAGCTTCTAGAATGTAGGCATAGCTTGCTCCTGATTTAATAATGGATGTCCCCAGTTCAGCATAACAGAGTGCCCCAAACAGTGAAAAGATCCCACCAAGGGCCCAGAGGAGGAGCGAGAGTCCGTACGAGCCACTGTACATCAAAACCCCCTTGGGAGCCACAAAAATCCCCGAGCCGATCATGTTCCCTACTATCAAAGAAATGCCATTCAGCAAGGTGATCTCCTGCTTCATCTGCATTTTTTCCTTCTTGTTCTCGGCCACTGAATCCAATTCATGCAATCCATTCTTGGGTCTGCTCTTTTTAGTGCAGCACGTCGTCCAGGAGCCTGTCATGATCTTCAGTTAATCATTACCTGGAAGTGAGGAGAAGAAGAGAATGTTTTGTCTGGAAAGCTGGCAGGACATAGAGAACCAGGAATCGTATTGTCGCTGTTTTAACCGCATAGTGGTGTAAGGGGAAATTGGATTTGAGTCGCATTTTAACGCGAACCGAAATACAGCTGTTCTATCCAAATTTTGCGACACAGTTCTCTACTCATATCATGCACATAAAAAATGCATATATTTGGGGAAAGTTTGCATGAAAATATATATAATATTAGTGAAATTAGCATACAGAAATGCTGTTGGTCGAAAAAGGCTGGCAACCCTGATCTAAAGAGTGCTTGGCCCAATGGGGCAGTGCACCACCTACCTCAGTCTGCCCTCAAGCAGACCCCAAATGCCTTGCCTTCTTACTCACCACCAGTTCAGAAGTCGTACTGCCTTTCAGCTTCCTCCTTCATCTCAGTGTTGTCCTTGTCAAACAGAGCTGGAATGGGGATGGGAGCAAAGCCAGAACTACTTGGCTCTGCCTCTCATTGGCTATGGTTCCTTGTGCTGTTTGAACTCCCTGCCTTCTGCCCCACCACTCCCAATGGCCACCAGCTACTACTGTTGACTTCATCAAATCCAGGGATGATAAAACTGTTTGCAGAGGGCCACATTCCCACCTGAACAGCCTTCTGAGGGCCACATACCTGTGGTGGATGGGGCCACAGGCAAATGTGGGCAAATCAACTAATGAAAAATTTACTTTCGTACCATAAACTAGTTTCTACACACACAACACTCTGTCCTTGCTCCATGTGATCAAGAGGCATTATCGGAACTCAAGGATAAATTTCCTGTAAGGCAAAGCCACTCAAGACAGGAAGCAAGACCAGTGAAGGGTGTGGTCTGGGGAGAGTTCTGAGGGCCAGGTATGGAGGCCTAGAGGGCCGCAAACAGTCCCTGTGCTCGAGGTTGCTCACCATAGCTGTCAACCTTTCCCTTTTCTTGTGAGGAATCCTATTCAGAATAAGGGACTTTCCCTTAAAGAAGGAAAACGTTGACAGCTATGTTGCTCACCTCTAATTAAACACCTCCTCTTGGTGTTGCCTGCAACAGTGGGCTCTGCCTGGATAACATTTCAGCCATTGCAGAACCATATCAGCTAGATTTGTTCACTTACTATCTCACCCTCCCCTTTCTCCTGCAAAATCCTCCATTACTCCAGTTGGTGTGAATGTAACTGGAAAGTTGTGCAGCTGCCATCAACCACGTCATAATTTAACACAGCCATGTGGAGCAAGGAAAAAGACTATCCCTGCCCCTAGAGTTTGTTTATAGCCTTGTAAACTTAGGGGTGTTGTAGAGGAATGGCTCACTGACCAATCTGGTTACTGATCACTGTTCTATCTTGTATCAAAATATAATTTTGAAAGAAACCCCATAGCACAATATTACATAGGGCTTGTTCACACAATCAGAGGTGATCCCAGGTTGTTTCCAGATGGTTGCCCCCAAGGTTGCTCATGTGAATCAGACTTGTTATTTCAACTGAACTGTCATGGACTGAACAGGGAGCAGTTTTCTGCTGCCACAAATGTCTGCCAGACACGCTGTGTGCTTTCCACAAATTGGCAGTGCCAAGTTTTAGTTCATCTGAGGTAACTGCTGCTTTTCCCACTTATAGCACATCCCTTACTTTAAGATCAAGGGAAGTTGAATCATCAACTAGGGATTCTTTCCACCTCATTCATGCCAATGACTGTGCATCCAAAGCAGAAGAAAGTACTCTAGATTAACTTACCTTGGGTTTCTGGTTTTTGTTTTGTTTTCAATGCCATTAATCATTGATGCAATACAGTAATTGATTGGTAAATGTTTGTTAAAAACAGCTGTTGTGAGCCAGGCATGGCGTCAGCCCTCGTGCGGGAAAGCCAGTTGTGCTTGCTTGTATCAAACTTCAAAACACAGCTATTGAGCATGTCCAAAAGCAAGCTGGGAAGAATAGTGTTTCTTGTATGGACACAGGCCAAGCTGGGAAGAAGCCAAGTGTGCAAAACAAGGCTTGGTGTCATAAAGAGATAACCCCCTCCCAAAGACATATCATAAGCCGCTCATCCAAAAAGCACATTGCAGTTTGGACTTACGTTTATTATCCAGTGTAAAAAGCTGAACACCCCCCTCCACGATAGGAAAATAAAAAGACCTGGTTTTTCAGCTTGTCTACAATTTTTAGAAGTAAACTCTAAATCGACACATGCTCTACCCTTCAAACACCCCATCTCCGATATCAAAAGGAAGCTATTGTTCTGATCTACAGCTGGTAAATAAATATCAGAGGACGGTTAATGCTTACCCATGGATCACTGATGTCCTGCCCTGTTTAACAAGAAGATGGCTGTAACTTCAGGAACTCAAGAGTGAGCTAAGACTGAAAGTAAGCAAGCAGCTGCCTGGCAGGAAGGGTAAGTGATATGAATATGAATGCCCCCTTCTCTGTGTGCTGCTATTTGTATCCCCACAGCAGGGTAACCAAAATCAGCAGCAGCAGCAGCAGCAGCAGCAGCAGCGTATCAAGGAAACTGCTTTCCCCCAAGCAGCTCAAGTTCGCTAATGAACAACAACTGCCAGGGCTATAGCCAAGTCCTTTCCCCCCAGAATTTCTAGGAAATTCACTGATGTTTGCTGAAGACAAAGGAAACTGCCAAGTCGATTATGTTTCCCCTCCTCTACATTCTTAGAATCTTTTTTCATGACCACCTTTGATGGTACTGTGGCACATTGTATTTTGCAGAGGGTGCTGGTGTAAACATCAATTTCCAGAGCAAGTGGAAGTAAGACTATGTGTGGGCAGGAGGCAGAAAAGCGTTTGTGTGTCCTTACTTCAGACTCAAATCAGCAGAATTAGGTGGAGAGGCCAGGAATTGGCTTATTTTGTAGCACAGTAAACCAGGTTACAATGGAAATGTGACACTAATTCAAAATATATCACATGGAAAACCCCATTTAAATCAATGGGATTCAGTTCCGTGAACAGAATCATGATCCATTTTCAGAGCCACTTTCACATTCAAGTATACTTTCCAGCTGCTTTATTGATCTATAGGTGTCTATTCCATCACAAAGGAACATCCTGAAACTTCCTAAGGACAGCACACAGCCTAGGGAAAACAAAACAACCTGAAATATATTGTGATGTCTTTGGGGGGGTGACCACAGACACAGCTGTAGGCAAATTCAGGAGGAAAGAACTACATGACTACAGGGACAAGATTCAAGCAAAATAAAGGAGAGGTCTAAAAAGAATGGGTCAAAATGAGTCGCTTGAGAGATGATAAAGAAAAGGATCTCACACCAAGCCTGAACAACATGTGTGAGAATGTCCCGACATGCTCATAACAACTTGCTCAGCAAAAGGATATATGCTTCTTTTACTGTGTACATTTTATATATTTAAGTCCGGCTGTACCAGGGTGGTGAAGGCTGGCAGAAGTCAGCCCATTCCAGAGGAAACTTGGAGCACTCCTGTGGACTCCAGGGAGATTACACTAAAGCCTGCTTCCCACTTAATTGTTTATAGTCAGCTACAAGATGAGCAGCCCCATCAATTGTGAATATGGTGCACTGGTTCAAGTGTCCATGTTCCCTTGCAATAAAAATAGAAATGGCAATGGGCAAAATCTCTGTCCCCTCCACTTCAGTTCTTATTGCAGGGAAATCCAGCCATTGAAATGTGCACAGGTACTTGGATATTTTCTTTCTAAGTCAGAGATCGTAGAGTAAGGTTGTAATGGGGGTAAAACGTTCCAGTTCCAGTGGAATTGCATGGGAATTGATATAAATTTGGGTACTTTTTATCCCCGAGTCAAAAGAAAAAGGAACACAAGACTTGGCCCTAGGATGGGTTAAATTGGTTGCTAGGTTGCTGGCGGCTGCATAAAATGTTGTTCCCAGTAGGGAATCTAGGTTCAAATCCCTGCTCAAGTATGAAGCTTGCTCAGTAACCTTGGGGAAGTCAGTTTCACTCAGACTAATCTTCTTTACAGGTTGAAAACATGGAGTTCCACAATAGAGGGGCACAATATTTTTTTTAGCAAGAAGTGACAAATGGGGAAGCCCGCTCAATGTGCCTAAATTAAGCTGGTGGAACCTCCCTCTTCTCTTGGGTCAATTTGATCCGCAACATGCAGACCCTCAAATATGGTGTGGAACAGTGGTGGAATGGTCACTGCACCCCCTTCCCAATGTTCACCGTGTCCTCATCTGAAGACAAGCAGATGGGAGGAAAAAAACTGGGGCATTGGGAGAAGATCTCTATCCCTGGTTGGTCCACATAGATGACATAAGAATGCAAGAAGAGCCTGTCGATCACACCAATGGCTCATCTGCTCCAGCATCTTGTTCTCACAGTGGCCAACCAGAGGCCACTGGGAAACCAGCAAGCAGCATTCAGGCACAAGAGTACTCTCTCCTGTTGCGGCTTCCAGCAAGTGGTATTCAGAAGCATCACTGCCCCCAACAGTGGAGGTAGAACATAGCCATTGCAAAGTCTTCTCCATGAATTTGTCCAATCCTCTTTAAAAGCCACCCAAGTTGGTGGCCATCGCTGCCTCTTGTGCGAGTGGGCTCTACAGTTTAGTTATGCACTTTGTGAATTAGTACTTAATTTTATCTTTCCTGAATTCATCAATATTCAGCTTTGCTGGATGCCCACAAACTCTTGCGTTATGAAAGAGGGAGGGGGGATTTCTCTATCTGCTTTCTCCATGCAACACATCATTTTATAAGCATCTATCATGTCACCTCTTACTCTACTTCTCTCTAAACTAAGAAGTTTCAAATGCCACAACTTTTCCTCATGGTCTGTTGCTCCAGGACAAAAATCCCATGCAAACTTTGCAGTACTGAAAGCTTCCTTTTCTCTCCCTTTTGTTGGAACACTTCTAGGTGCATGTTACATTTCAACACTGGTATCTGAGCACAGGAACACAGAAAGCTGCAGATCAATGGTCTACCTTGCTCAGTATTGTCTACACTGAATGACAGTAACTCTCCAGGGTTTCAGGCAGGGGACACTCCAAGGACCAGCTCTGAGACCTTCTGCCCGCAAAACAGATGCTCCACCAGAGAAATCCTACAATTTTCTTTTTAATGCTCTATGATTTTTTTAAACACACACATGCACACAAAAGAAAGAGAGACTTACCAAGGTTTCCTGACCTGTTGTCCTCCAAAACGATAAAGGCTCCTCTTTGGAACTGATGTGATGGAAGCCAAGGCCCAGAATGAAGCAAAGTGCAATGCAGTCGAAGAAACCGAACAGAAAAACAGCCCTGGCCAGTGTCTTCTGAGCAGCAGCTTAGGAAGTTAATGAGTGTAGGAGAGCTATGAGGCAGTCAAAACAAAGGGGCCAGGGTCAAGGAATGCATTTGTGTTCCTAAAGTCAAAGAGCAGCTGGAAGGAGCTTACTGAGCAGCCTGTAGCCATGGGGATATGACCCAGGCCAGTCAGGCCCTGCCTTGGTTATTTTTTCCCCAAGCGTCTGTTGGTTATTTTCCCAGCGCTTTTTGCTCTCCCTCCCCAACTTCCACCTTCTCCTTCATGCATACTGGCTGCCAGGATTTATCATCAACCCAGCAGTAACCAAGGACAGATAAGACGGCTCGGATATAAAGTCATGCTTTGTTGGTGCTTCTAATTCCCACTAGGTACCACATCCCAGGGACGCAGGTGGCGCTGTGGGTAAAACCTCAGTGCCTAGGACTTGCTGATCGTAAGATCGGCGGTTCGAATCCCTGTGGCGGGGTGAGCTCCCGCCGTTCGGTCCCAGCTCCTGCCCACCTAGCAGTTTGAAAGCACCCCTAAATGCAAGTAGATAAATAGGTACCGCTTTATAGCAGGAAGGTAAACGGCGTTTCCGTGTGTGGCACTGGTGCTGGCTCACCAGTGCAGCTTCGTCATGCTGGCCACGTGACCCGGAAGTGTCTCTGGACTGCGCCGGCTCCTGACCTCTTAAGTGAGATGAGCGCACAACCCTAGAGTCGGTCACGACTGGCCCGTACGGGCAGGGGTACCTTTACCTTTTACCACATCCCAGGCTGCTCTCCTCCCACCCCTGCTGGTTCCCAGAGGTAACAGCCGTCAGCCATGGCTCTCTAGTTTGGTGTGCATGGCCATAATTCAGTGGCAGAGTTAGGGAGGGGCTAGCCTGTGTGTGCGACTGGAGAGTTGCTTCCAGTCAGGGCAGACAGTACTGAACTAGATGGACCAATGATCTGTCTCAGTTTAAGGCGGCTTCCTCTGTGCCCTTGCTGGTGTGCTTTTACTGAGATGATTTCAGCTATTGTCTAGCCAACTCTTGCATCACGCCCAACTTTTAATAGCCTATGAGTCAAGAGAGAAATCGAGCCACTCCAGGCACAATGGAAAATGCCAACCCTGCCTCCTCTTTCTCTGCAGTTGCTGGGAGGTGGCCTTGCGGGAAAAGAAAGGAGGCCAGGGATGGGCGTGAGGGTATGCAAAAATGTGGCGCCAATGCCTGCCGTCACCCCTCTCACCTGTCCAGAGTCTGTGGTCCTGAGACAACCATTTCTTCATGCCTCATGGGTGCACTGGACCTGCTGTGTATACAGTGCAATTTGCAAAAATAAATAACTGAACCAACACAGCCCAGCCATTTAAAGCACAGTTTCCCAGCGGTTTTAGGACTACAACTCCCATCACCCCTAGCTAGCAGGACCAGTGCTCAGGGATGATGGGAACTGTAGTCCAAAAGCAACTGGAGACCCAAGATTGGGAAACACTGATTTAGAGTAAATGCTGAAAATCTCAGAGTCATGATAACCATCCTGAAAGTTCCAAAAACTCCGTGTTGGAGAAAAGCTGCCATATTGGAAAATCAGAAATATCTATTTGTTTAGCTAAACTAAGGGCTCACTCACACTTCTGCTTGTCCCAATGCCTAGAAACCACAGGTGCATGCAGTTTTCCACTTGTCCCATGCTTTCTTGACATGGGTTCAAGTGGTTTTGCCTCTGCCCTGCTTTCCCCCAGAAAACCTGCTCTTTAGTGCTTGATTGGAACAAATGGCAATATGAGAAAAACCCAATTGCCGCTTGTTCTGATTCAGCACTAAACCTCAGGTTTTCCCCAGGGGAAAGCAGCAGAGGTCTGAATAAGCCTCGAAAGTAGTCATATCTCAGAAATTTGCATGAAATATCTGAATCTAACAACTGACGGGAATGTTCTTGCATTCAAAATGGCCTCAAGTTCTCAGAGAAGAATTTGGGATATGAGTTTGGTGGTCTTTCCAAATGTTTATTACCACACATGCCTTTTTATTTTAAATACCTGGGTCACATACTAGTTTGAATGGACTGCAAAGCTTCAGTGACAAAATTACAAGAGAATATATATATATGGAGAGAGAGAGAGAGAGAGAGAGAGAGAGAGAATAATGTGGAATACTTAGAAAAAATTAAAAGGAAAAAGAAGGCAATTGCAAAATAGTAATTTGAGAGGGCTCATTGCTGTAAACCTATTTCTAGGCCTGAGAAATTCTATTCCTCCTGTATCACCATAATGGCTGTCCTATTTTAAGCAAGAAGGGGGAGGGGGAAAGAATGAAAGTAAAATGATACCATGTATTGCACCTGCTTTGGTTGGCAAATGTGTGCTAGGATTCAAGTTTCAGAAAGCTTTTCCCACCCAAAAAACAGGGTGTCCCCCATCTACACAGACATGTATTGAGCAGGAAAAGAAACTGTGAATCCTGCTTGCCTGTGGGGGCACTTCTTGCTAAGTGTGAGCTGCAAAACACCTCACATATGATGCTGCTGGCCCAGCAGAAAGCAGTGGTGATCTTCTCATCTTCAAGCATTGCAGGGGAGAGTTACTCTAGCTATGTTTCTCTCTGCATGGTGATCAGCAGATGGATGTCTGATCACCATCCTTCCCTGCATATAACAAGGAAGCTGGCTGGGTTTTTTTTGCTGAAGTCTGTGAACTTATTATACAGTTCATCCTGATTTGCTGCACAAAGCTTACCTGGAGGTTAGAGGATGCCTAGTCTTTATACAGCACTAGTTCTCAGGGGTGCCAACTTGAATAAAATATTGGAGGGGCAGGTAAGCCCCACCCTGCATAATCAATCATATGATGTGGTGTGCACACCCCATCTGAATGGCAATGTTCATCAACTTGTGGGGGGGAGGCCCCATCAAATATTTTATTGGGGGGCTGAAGAGACCTCGGCCCCTAGGTGTTGGCTCCAATGCTCATTCTGATTTGTTTGTGGGACTGTCACATGGCAGGGAGCATCCAACCTGATTCCACCTTGATTTGCTTTCACACTGGTTCACACTTCCTGTTAATTAAATGTTTATCCCACACATTGTAGTGCATTTCCCCATTGCTTTCTTAACCACAAAAGTCATTTTGTAAAAAGAAGAAGAAGTGGATTGGTTGTGTCTGAATGTTTGTGACTGAATTCTGTCAGTCTGGAGGTGACTTAGATATATCTAAGACCCAGACATAGGTGGGTGCCCATATTGGAAGTATTGGAAGTACTGATTTCTTGGGTGATTTTCCTTATTTTATAAATAGCTTAAAGATTGCATTATTTGCAAAAAACAAAACAAAACAAAACAAAAGCTCAACAACTTTGCCAAAAAGAGCTCAGCAACTTTTGTGTCCGGATTTTCACTTTTTGAAATATGGTAACCCTGGTTTTCGAGGTTACCAGCATGAGTTTTCGAGTTTTACCAGCATGTTTTCGAGGTTACCAGCATGAGTTTGACCAAACTGCGGGAGGTAGTGGAGGACAGAGGTGCCTGGCGTGCTCTGGTCCATGGGGTCACGAAGAGTCGGACACGACTAAACGACTAAACAACAACAACAACCCTGGTTTACTAAGCATAATACATGTGCACTTTTCCAGTTATTTTCTCTCGTTCCTACAGTCCAGCCATCTAGCTCATTCCCTTTTAAAAAAAAAATATATATTTTTTATTAGTTTTCAAAATTATTGCAAATCAAACCAAATTACTTTAATTTAATACAATTTCTTAAAAATAATCATTTCCTCCTGTAGCCACATCATCTCTTCTTTAATATCCACTTGACCCTTCACTTGTTGTAAGTCCATTCTTGCAGCTGACCACCATTCTCTTCTTACATACAGTGCGTCTGTTACTTCTTTTAAATATAAAAGCTCATTCCTGGTCCTCTTGAAAACAGCAGCCAATGCTCCTGACAAAAAAATTGGGGTTCAATATGACCTTAAGAGGTTGGAAAACTGGGCCAAAGCTAACAAAATGAATTTCAATCAGAACAAATGTAAGGTTCTGCACTTAGGCAGGAAAAATCTGCCGCACAAATATGAGATGGGAGACACATGTGAAAATGATCTAGGAGTCTTAGTTGTTGTATAGTTGTTTAGTTGTGTCCGACTCTTCGTGACCCCATGGACCAGAGCACGCCAGGCACTCCTGTCTTCCACTGCCTCCCGCAGTTTGGTTAAACTCATGTTGGTAACTTCAAGAACACTGTCCAACCATCTTGTCCTCTGTCATCCCCTTCTCCTTGTGTCCTCAATCTTTCCCAATATCAGGGTCTTTTCCAGGGAGTCTTCTCTTCTCATGAGGTGGCCAAAGTATTGGAGCCTCAGCTTCAGGATCTCCTTCATGGATCACTGCCTTGTTGTGGTGAAGGGGCTTGAACAACTCAGAGAAGCTATGAGCTATGCTGTGCAGGGCCACCCAAGATGGACAAGTCATAGTGGAGAGTTTTGACTAAACGTGATCCACCTGGAGCAGGAACCGGCAAGCCAATCCTGTATCCCTGCCAAGAAAACTCCACGGACAAAGACAACAGGCATATAAAAGGAGTCTTAGTAGACCACCAGCTTAAGTCAACAATGTGATGTAGCAAACAAAAAATGCTAATGCTATTCTAGGCTGCAACAATCGAAGTATAGTGTCCCAATCAAGGGAATTACCGTATTTTTTGCTCTATAACACTCACTTTTTCCCTCCTAAAAAGTAAGGGGAAATGTGTGGGCGTCTTATGGAGCGAATGCAGGCTGCGCTGCTATCCCAGAAGCCAGAACAGCAAGAGGGATTGCTGCTTTCACTGCGCAGCAATCTCTCTTGCTGTTCTGGCTTCTGGGATTCAGAATATTTCCCCCCCTTGTTTTCCTCCTCCAAAAACTACCGTAATTTTCGCTCCATAACACGCACTTTTTTGCTCCTAGAAAGTAAGGGAAAATGCCTGTGCGTGTTAAGGAGCGAATGCACTGGATCGGAGCCGTGGCTGCCGTCAGTCAAGCAAAGCGGGAGCCGCTTGCAGGGCTTTGCACGGCTCTAGCTTTGCTTGCTTTATAGCCTTATAGCCAGGAGGAGGGGCTCCTTTGCTTGCTTTAAAGCTACCTACGGAGGAGCCGGGGAGGAGGGAGGGAAGGAGAGCCATGGCAGCAAAGCGGGCAGCAGCCGCTTACACGGGAGGAGGGACAGACGGAGCCATAGCGAGCCGGGAGAAGGCAGGCGGTTCAAAACCAGCAAGCGCTTTTAAAGTAGCCAGCAACAGCTGCTGCAGCCTCAGCTAGCAAAGGTCCGCGCGCTCTCTAAACGGAGCAATGAGGCTGCAGAGGGACAGGAGGGCTTGGATCAGGAAGGATAAAATTTAAGCAACCAGCAGCAAACAACAACAACAAAAAACCAACCTGGAGCTCTGAGCCACGAGCGCAGTGAAAACCAGGAAGTAAAAAAAAAGGCTATCCCCCGGTTCTCAGCTGCTTTCAGGCAGGATAGATTTGAGCATTGTCTGGGTCCTAGTGCCCCTACCGCTTTTTTGTGCTCCATTCTATTGCTGCTGGTGGCTGCTTATCACTCAGGCTGCAAGGAGGAGCGCTTTTACACAGCTAATGGCGAATCCCCTGCAATCCAAGTCCTCCTCACTTGCTCAAATCTATTCTGCCTCAAAACAAGGAGCAGAAGGAAAAGGCTGCAAACTGTTAAATGGAAAAAACCCCAGGCACAGGGCAAATACCTTAAGTATACCTTTAAAGCAACAGTGTTCTTTCCCTCCCCGCTCAGCTCACAGAAAAGCTCCTTCTCCACACCCCCCACGCGTGCTCCTTGTCCATTGAGTGCTTTTCCTTCCCTCCCCTCTTAAAACGTGGTTACAAAGCACGGTTCCACATGGATCCTCAGGATTTTTGCACTGGGTCACCCCAAACTCACCATCAGATCACATGTCTGTGGCCACAGCATGAACCACAAAAATCATACATCTACTGTTTCGTTTAGAATATTTTTTTTCTTGTTTTCCTCCTCTAAAAACTACATGCGTGTTATGGTCAGGTGCGTGTTATCGAGCGAAAAATACGGTAGGTGCGTCTTGTGGTCTGGTGCGTCTTGTAGAGCGAAAAATACGGTAATAGCATTGCTATTTTCTTCCTTGGTCAGACCACATCTGGAGTACTGTGTCCTGCTCTGGGCACTACCATTTGAGAATGATATGGACAAGAATGTTTGCAGGGGAGAGTGAACAAGATTACCAGGGTCTGGAAACCAAGCCTTATGAGGAACAATTGAGAGAGTTGGGTATGTTTAGCCTGGTAAAGAGAAGAGAAGGACTGTCACGTGGAATATGGACGGCTGCGCCCCCCCGAGACTCGCCCCGCCCCCCTGGGACATTCACCCCACCCCTTGGGACACTAGCCCCGCCCCCTGGGACACTAGCCCCACCCCCGGGTGCACGCTGCTCTGGGTGCCGGAGCAGTTAGCTCCGTCTCTGGTGCTTTGCCTATGTACTGACCTGATTTATGCACTAAAGTCTTGGGCAGAAACCAAGCTGGGAGTTTGAGTTCTTCGTCTAGCAGTGAGTTCCAGGATACATTGTATCATGGGAACCACACTTTGGTGACCCCATAATTGAGCCAAAGCCTCACTTCCCTCAGCCAAACTCTGTATTCCATTTACGTCACAAGAGACTGCTGTTGTCAAAACCTTTGCCCTCTACAGCTTCCTGCATTCTTGCACTGTACGTCAGGCCTGCCACGGTTGTGACTCACCAAACCTTCCAAAACTCCTTATAAATCCTGCTGCTGCTGCTGTTGCTGCTGCTAGATTTATTCTGTTACATTATTTCAAGGAATAGAGAACACAAATGAAAGCGATAAAGAATACTAATGGAAAAAGGAAAAGTGATGAAGTATATGGTGATGTAAAAATTGGGGTTTGGCTTTTGCTGCTCAACTCCCCGTGGGACTCTGAGTTCCCTAAGTCCATGATGGGTCAGAGCAGAATGGATGGAGGCAGGATCCAGTGGAAAGCAAGGCAGATCTTTATTTCTCTGTTCAGAGTTCCCTCCCCTCATTGCAAGGAGGTAGGAGAGGCCCAGAACAATGGTGTGCAAGCCCCTATAAAGACTTTTGAAATTGCCCACTCCATAGCCCAAGACCACTTCAAAAGCATCATACATACATCACAGGAGGTGGTGTCCCACAGAAATTTGAGGCTTCTCTCCTGTCAGCCAGGATATCTGATATTGCATTTCCTGGGCAGCCAGGGCATTGCTTTTAGTTTCTAAATTCTTTATTTACAAACTAATATCTATTGACAGCTTAACAGAAACTTGCCAGACTGGGTTTGCAGGGAGGGGTAAGCCCAAACATCCCAGGCAGTTTTATTAACGGGATTTGCAAGTGAAAAGACAAGAGGGAAGCTCTCCCCATTTCCTTCCCCCAACTGCAGAGGAATATTTGAGGTCATTTTGAGAGATTGTTCTGTGTGCCAAAATAAAGTGTCATTTCTCTCAAGGAATTTTCCTATGTGTGCACCCTAAATTGTACGGCAATGGAATGGGGGAGAATGGAGAAACAAAATGGTGAGGAAATCAAACTAGCGTTTCATACCTTCACCCCCCCCCCCCGCCCCACAACTATAACTGTTCATTTCAGAATTCTCTCAGAGCAGACAGGCAGTTGTGAAGGCAGACAACTTCCCTGACTTTTAGGCATGCAAAAACATCAACAACCCAGGACACTGGCTGAGCTGTGCTTCACAATTCTCTTCATGCCTTCAGGAAGCACTGCAGTCTACCATCTTCTAATGAAGAAGGCCAAAACCTTACTTCAAAAGATCATTCACTCCTTGTTTGTAACATAGAGGTCCTGGGAAGATTTCCAGAGCCCAGTACACTATATAGGGCCCTCTGCCCCATT
The DNA here is from genome assembly GCF_964188315.1 of Podarcis muralis. Taxonomy (NCBI): domain Eukaryota; kingdom Metazoa; phylum Chordata; class Lepidosauria; order Squamata; family Lacertidae; genus Podarcis; species Podarcis muralis. Next base: position 27,242,780 of record NC_135662.1, read on the forward strand.
CACAAAAGGGGACTCAATGGCCTTAGCTTTAGATCTGAATGGGCATTCTGGTGCATTCTCTCCCTTCAAAATAGCCCAACAGTAAAAAACGCTAACAGTAAATACATTTTCATCTGACTTCACGCTGGCACTTGTCATGACCCAAAGCAGTTGACACTGACACTGAATCTGCTACCGTTGCTCATTTTGGCCTCTTCGTCGTGACCTGGTCCTGTAATAAATCTATCCTTAAATTAGCCAGACCAAATGTTGGCAGGCTTACCAAGTACATAACAAGAGCCAGCTGGCCCATCTAGTCTTAGGATTAGAGAATTACAGAATTGTAGAGTTGGAATGATGAGTTAGATGATCCTGAGTTAGATGATCCTGAGGATCCTGAGTTAGATGATCCTGAGGATCATCTAATCCAACCCTCTGCATTGCAGGAATATGCAGCTGTCCCATACAGGGATCGAACCTGCAACCTGGGCATTATCAGACCATGCTCTAACCAACTGAGCTATCCAGGGCCAGCATCCTGTTCTCATAAGGACCATCTAGATGCTTTGGGAAACCCTCAAGCACCTGAGCACCAAGGCCGTTTTGGAAGTGCTCACGCCTCTCCTTGTTTCCCCATCCCCAAAGTGTGGCTCCCTAAACTGAGCCAGCTGCTGAAAGAATTGTAAATTTCTGCTCCACTTGCCAATGATGCCTGTGGCTATCCAAGATGACTCCGGATAAGGGAGCTCCTTATGTTCCTATCATGGATGTGGAATTAATGTACATTAATATGTTTCATTTGCAGCCTAGACGTGGAAATCTAGGCAGTCATGCGCATGTTCAGTATGCTCATGCAAAAGCATTTTTGTTCCTTTAATGGGGGAAAAAATCTTCCCATGGGAAAATAAATTTTATGTGCATGTACGCACACAGGGCATGGAAGAGGACAGGAAGCTCCTGCATTTAGAAGTTTTGGATCATGACCCTGTTGTCTTGCGGGGGGCGGGGGGGGGAGAAGCACTATGGCTTATTTTTTCCTGAAAACGTACTTTTTACTTATTACATATTTTCAACCAATTGTAAATAAGAAGCCCTGTATTATTTCTATACCATCGCCACAGTAGAAAGACATCAGAAAGAATCAAAATCTAATTTAGAAAAGAATGTAACTGGAGGCTGTGATCAAGGAAAAATATCCCAGAACTTTAGGAGGAAAGTACACAAACCGGATAAACCAGATTTCTCAGATTCATGCACTTTGGTTTCACTGACATCTACGAGATCAAGGTAACTAAAATTTTTTATCAAGCATTCATTCCAGTTTTAATGGTTTGTGAAATGTTGTTAAAACATTTGTTGTGTTAGCCATATATGAATTGTACAAGTATGTCTCTGGTAGTTTTACCAGGATCCAGAGTGGAGTGCCCATTCCTGTATTTAAATTTTATGTTTCCATGATATGTGATTTTGAAACAGTAGTTCAGGGGAGCCTTAGGTTCTTTAGAAAATAATCAGAGGCTCTGACTGACAGCTTTGACCGATAACCTTTTCTGAAATACAACTTGTGAAGGAATGGGTTTCTGCGCAGTCAGGCTACACTTGCACACCTCCCACCGCAGAGAGAACTTTGTTGAATAGGCAGTATTTAAATGCCTGCGTGGCTAAATAAATACATCTTTCCCTGTAACCCACAGCTATAAGGAAGTGATGGGTTTTTGTAAGTGCACTCTCAGTTCATGTGGGGTGATAGGGAGCCCCATCACACATGATCTGAGCATGCAGCTCAGGACGCTCCTCAGTAATGAGCAGGAGCTTCTTGGTAGATGAATCACTTTCCTGTGAAAATATGTCATTCTTAAACCACTAGCTTTGTTGACTATCTATGTTCCATGGAGGGACGCGGGTGGTGCTGTGGGTAAAAGCCTCAGCGCCTAGGGCTTGCCGATCGAAAGGTTGGCGGTTCGAATCCCCGTGGCGGGGTGCGCTCCCGTTGCCCGGTCCCAGTGCCTGCCAACCTAGCAGTTCGAAAGCACCTTTGAGTGCAAGTAGATAAATAGGGACCGCTTACTAGCGGGAAGGTAAACGGCGTTTCCGTGTGCGGCTCTGGCTCGCCAGAGCAGCGATGTCACGCTGGCCACGTGACCTGGAAGTGTCTCCGGACAGCACTGGCCCCCGGCCTCTTGAGTGAGATGGGCGCACAACCCTAGAGTCTCTCAAGACTGGCCCGTACGGGCAGGGGTACCTTTACCTTTTTATGTTCCATGGAACATAGCCCTTCCATGGAAGAGGCAGCCACATGTTGGTCGACAGCCAGCTTATGTCAAGTGGAGGACCTCCGGCTCTCCAGATGTTGCTGAACTTAAGCTGCCACCTTCTGGGCCAAGCTTGCTGGGGTTAGTGGGAATTGTAGTTCAGCAACACCCCTGGACCTACCTGGCAGCAAGCCAGCATGCCAAGTCCTCAGTCCAGGGTCAATCCACATGTCCAAACCAAAGCCCAGTGCCACCGAAATCCTGGAGCATCCAAGCTGAGGTCCTTCAACATGGGCAGCTGAGCAGACACAGCCCCTCAGCTCTGCTTTCCTTTTGCGCTTTGCCCGTTGATTGCAGCATCTGGGCTTGATGAGGTATGTGACTCTCACCTGCTCCAAGCCTACTCCAGCTAAGGAATCACATATCTCCTTCCAGAGCTAGCAAACCCCTCTTGGCTAGCTAGTGAGCTGGGCTGTGGGTTGTTGCCTACATCCTAGAGCACCCCGCCCGCTGCTCCCTATACCTCAGAGCCTTCCATGTTTGTGGAGACGGTTCCTCTGGTTCTGATGATAGGTCCTGCTGCTCTGGTTCATGTGCACTGCCCCCCATCCCCTCTCCATCCTCCGTCACCCTGTGAGTACTTCCTTCCCCATCCCCTGCCTGCCCCGGTGTGTCCCCAGTCCAAGTTACACCCCTCGCAAGGATCCTCTGCCTCCTCTCCATTGTCCTGCCAGTTCATGACAGATGATTTGTTAGTTTACTTTGGTGGCCCTCCAGGTGTCGATGGATGACAACTTCCATTATCCTTAACCATGTGCTATGCTGCCTGGGGCTGGTGGGAATGAAAGTTCGTTGACATGTGGAGGACCAGAGTTTCCTTGCCCCTGTTTTAGTGGGAAGTGTTGCTTTAAACATACAGCCTTCTGTGGTTCTACAGAGGAGTGCAAAAAAAGGGTACAGCCGTACCTTGGTTTTCAAAAGCCTAGGGAGTCGAATGTTTTAACAAAAACTGGAAGTGATTGTTCTGGTTTCCGAATGTTCTTTGGAACCCAAACATCTGATACGACTTCTGTGGCTTCCGATTGGCTGCAGGAGCTTCCTGCAGCCAATCAGAAGCCGTGCCTTGGTTCCTGAATGTTTTGGAAGTCAAACGGACTTCCGGAACGGATTCTGTTTGACTTCCAAGTTACCACTGTATCTGGAATGTGTGTAGTGATCAGAGCTCCCATATATTGGTGTCACAGAAGCTGGCATGCCTGACATCATAGTAGACCGACAGGGCACAAGAGAGGAATATTTTGTCCTTATTCATATATTTTTAATCAGATGTGCCCCCCCCCCCCGCTTAACTTCACCTAGCCTCTGGGGGTTTCCAGGGTCTCTTCAGTGCTGGGATGATGGGGTAAAGCAGCTGTTTTGGCTCAAGGCCAGTGTGCAAGGAAAGCGCTCTGCCCTCACAAAGATTGGGAGGAAGTGAGCAGGTTGAGGAAGGCAGCTCTGGGTCAAATTTGGCCCAACAACAGGAGTAGGAAACAAGGAAGTAGCATTGGCAGACGAGAAGCTGCAACTCTCAAGGCAGTGAAATAATGAAGTCTGGGCTGGGAGACCAGATGTCTGCAGAGCAGCCTCCCCTCTAACTTGATGTCCTATAGGTACTTTGGACTACAACTGCCATTATCCTCAGCTAGCATGCACGACTCATGCTGCATGCCACTAATATTTGTGTGGTATTTATTTTACAAGGTTTATATCCCCTCTGGTTGCAATGGAACCTTGAAGTGGTTTACAAAACTAACAAAACAAGAAAACCAACAGCAGAAACAAGTTTAAAGCAACCATTTAAATAAAAATTAGTTAAAATCAACAATACGCTGCAAAGCAGATGCCGACGTTGTACATATCTAGATAGGCTTGCCTAAACAAAAATGCCATTAGCTGGTGCTAAAAAGTGTACAGTAAAAGGCCCTGCAATCTCTGTCTTATTCTTGTTAAATAAAATTAAAGCAAAAACAGTCTTCCTGTCAGACAAGCACCACAGTTAAACCCTCATAGTTTGGGCAGGGAATACCATAATGGGTTTAACACAACTTACCACATGTGATATTTATTCATCTGCGCCAGATGATTTTCTGCGGAGTACTTACCAATTCCAAGAACTCATTCAAGTTTATGTTGCTTCCACTATCTCACCAAGTCAGCTAATGCTATTGATAGATGCAGTTGTAAAATGTTTCACAGCAGATCATAACACATTAGAAGAAGAAAAAACCAAGCACATAGACTGAATTTCCAGTGCTTCATTGAAAAGACTTGCTCTGATTAAAGTGCTGGTAAAACTACACCCTGTAGGGACCCACTTTCAGTCAATAGGACATATGTCAAATCAGTCTGTTTTATCTATCTAGCCCAGTATTATCCACTCCAGGCATAGGCAAACTCAGCCCTCCAGATGTTTTGGGACTACAATTCCCATCATCCCTGACCACTGGACCTGTTAGCTAGGGATCATGGGAGTTGTTGGCCAAAAACATCTGGAGGGCCAAGTTTGCCTATGCCTGATCCACTCTGACTTGGAGGTTCTCTACGGTCTCAGGCAGAAAAGGATCTTTCTCAAGGGTGACATTCTGATCCTTTTTAAATAGGAGATGGCAAGGATTGAAGTGTAGATCTTCCGCATATGAACCCTGTGTCACCCCTGACTGAGTTGTGCCCCTCCCAAACTTTCAATCTGACACAAAGTGCTAATAATTGGTCCCATCAATACATTTAAAGCAGCATCATATCACTTTTAGAAGTCATGGCCTCACCCCCAAAGAATCCTGGGAAGTGTAGTTTAAGCAGGCTGAGAGTTGTTAGATGACTCCCCCCTGCGCAGAACTACAATTCCCAGAATTCCCTGGGAAGAGGGGAGGGATTGCCAGTTAGACAACTCAAGAGGACAGTAAATATGTACAGCAGTCCTATGACACATTCTTTCCACAAAGAGCATGGTCGGTGAGCAACAGGAAGATGAGTTTAAAGCTCTGCTGTTTAAAGGAGTTGCCTTCTTCTTTTGGTGGAAAACAGCCTCATAACTGTGAAACAATTCTCTTGAACCAACTAGAAGCTGCAGTAAGAATGTTTCATAACAGTGATTATACTCCTGCTCCATCATCCATGCGTCAGTTAAGAAGAAGAAGAAGAGTTTGGATTTGATATCCCGCTTTATCACTACCCAAAGGAGTCTCAAAGCGGCTAACATTCTCCTTTACCTTCCTCCCCCACAACAAACACTCTGTGAGGTGAGTGGGGCTGAGAGACTTCAAAGAAGTGTGACTGGCCCAAGGTCACCCAGCAGCTGCATGTGGAGGAGCGGAGACGCGAACCCGGTTCCCCAGATTACGAGACTACCGCTCTTAACCACTACACCACACTGGCTCTCACACACACCTACTTACCCCATGAAAACCCACACTTCACTTCTGAATTGGAGCAAACATCTATCGGGTTTTCTCTGGATTGGTGTTTGCTCTGAGTTAGTGCTAAAGACCAGGGTTTTTTGGGGGAAAGTGGTGGATCAAAGGCAAAACTGCATAGACTCATGCCTAGAAAACGTAAGACAAGCAGAAAGAAGTGTGGAAAAGACCTTACTCGTAAATTGTCATCCAGTTTGAAATGCTTGGTTGTTAATGTTAGTATTACAGTGTTGGCTTTTGGGTTTTTTTACTGCTTTGATGAAGCATTTGTGTTGGAGGCTGGGTAGTTACAACGCACCTATGTTTCTCAGCCAGAACATTTAGCAAGCTATGATTCACTAACGTCTTTTAACTGAAGTCAGTGGGGCGTTGAGTACCTCCGGAAAAAGAACACACAGTGGATTTCCCCAAGAAATAAGGAAGAAGTAAGCCTAGAATAAACACGAGTCACTTCCACAATGTTTTAATTTTTCTTTTTTTAGATTTATGGTTTTCAAATGATGCTCTGGGCAACCCTGGGGGTTATTTATTGTTAGAGGTTTTTCTTAAACCCCATCCTCCCCAGGGCAGTATGTAAAATATATAAATACAAATGTCTCTCCATCCATCCACAATCACAATAAAACCATCCAACTCAAACAGCCATCACAGCATAAAATGGTAAATGGCAGCAACTAGTCCTCAGATTATGGACCAAAGGCTTGAATCTTCTTGGCATTTTAAAAGGCAGGGAGACAACCCAATTTCCTCAAAAGTAAATTCCATGCACAAGTTGCCACCATAGAAAAGGCCCAACCACCACTGCCCCTTGCACCAGTGTCATCAAGTATTTGGGGCCCAAGCCATTTACAGTCCCAAGCCTTTCTTGAAAACTTACCATGTTTTTCAAGGGAAAGATCATTCTCAGTACACAAGCTTGTCTACGGTTCCTGATCTTTTCCTACATTACACAGCCGCAGCAGTGGGTGTTCTCCAGGGAGAGTGCTCTTGCTTATGGGGATATGGCCCAAGAAGTCTGGTCAAGGTCTCTGAAAACTGACCAGGAACCTCAGAATATGCCCTATAATCTCCCACAATGCACAGCAGCAGTGGAGCAGTTAGGGAGTAGGTCCCACAGCAGACGAGTCAAGGCAGAAAGGCTTCACCCTTCATTAAGAGGGCTTGAAAACAACTTCTTTAGAGCAATTCTGCCAACTTACGAAATCAGTAATCTTGTTCTTCTTTCACAAAGGTAGTTTTGACAGATGAGAGAATGTGTATAAAGATAGTAAAGCTGTGTGCACTTTCCCCATTTTTTTTTTAATATTTATGTATTTTTATAGATCCACAAAATACAGAAGTCTCCACTGAGATGCAGTGTAAAAGCAGTTTTTAGAACTTAAAAAAACAACAAGGGTGTCATGTAATACTTTCACTTGCCAGGCTTCCCCCTGACTGACCCACCCACTCCGAACTTCAGTCTAGAGTCACGGAGCAGTGACATTTCAGAAACAGGAATCCCAACTTTTAGGGAAACACTGCAAGATCTTTATACGGATGTTTATCAATTCAAAGATGTGGACCTGCAGGGAGCAGATATATTTGGATACGGCTGAAGTCCCAGCTGCTTGTTGTCTTTCAGTTTTTGCACTATGACTCGAGCAACTTCCTCTCCTTGGCTGTCAGTCGTGTCGAGCAGCTGCCTGACTTTTGAGGTCCTTGTAGGTTTTGTGCTGATAAGTTCATAATCCTCTTTCATGATTAAATCCCTTGAAAGGAGGGCATCCAAGGACTGGTTAAGGCAAGCCTCCGTCATCTGGTTGACAATGTCTTCTCTTCTGGTTTGGATCCACTGGTGAGCCACAGTTTCATCTTGCTGCTCCTGCCGCTGCAGAGTCTGCAGAGTCTGCAGCATAAAATCTAACAAAGGGCAGAGGCGAGAAAGATGTCAAAGGTGTGAACGCATACAAAGAGCATCAAAATGCAGCAGAACTATTTGGGAGAGAATTGCCTGCATTTCAAAATACCAGAATTATTTATCTGTGTCATTTCAACAGTGCCAAATCAACAAAAAACTCTAAGCAGCTTGCATAAAGCAGTGCAAAATATTCATAATAAAAAAATACCCCAAATCTGAAAACCAAGTACAGTTGTACCTTGGAAGTTGAATGGAATCCATTCCAGAAGTCCGTTCAACTTCCAAAACATTCGGAAACCAAAGCACGGCTTCTGATTGGCTGCAGGAAGCTCCTGCAGCGAATCAGAAGCCACAGAAGCCCCGTCGGATGCTCGGCTTCCAAAAATAGTTCGCAAACCGGAACCGTCACTTCCAGGTTTGCGGCATTCAGGAGCCAAAACATTCGAGAACTAAGCTGTTTGAAAACAAAGGTACAACTGTAGACATAAAATTTATCAAAATATGAAAACCTCCAGCATTAAACCAAACCAAATATGGTTAATAAAGCTGCATATCTGGGTAGGCCTGCCTAAATCTTAAGCAGGAACTGATAATGAGAGTGCAAAGGAGTCTGCCTAATGTTTATAATTAGTATTATATTAGTCAACTGAATCAATTTACAGCTTCATTCAAATAAATCAGATAAGACTCTTGTAGAGTTTTATGTTTAGATGACTAGGATTCCAATCTTGATAACTAACCATTGCTTAACAGTCATATTCTCAAAAGAAATACACGCATTTACAAGTACATTCGAACTCCTTCCTGCACTGCAATTCTTTCCCACCTGTAACAGTTTCTCTTTTAAACCTCTTTTTGTTTTATATTCCCTTGAATTTGCAATGTATTTAATGATGTGAATCAAGTTATCAGAACACTAATAATAATGGTTTAAAGAGATGCACAAACCAGTTATTTTGCAGACATATGCTGCCCAGTCCTCCCTGCATTTATTCAGAAAGAGGTGTTTAATGCAATTTACCCCCCACGGTGTTTAATGCAATTTACCCCCCAGTTTGCAGAAACAGCGGCCACAAAGTAATAAACAGTCCATCCCCAACTTACAGTCCGAAGGACTATTTAGATCAGAATGTGGTTAAGTACAAGTCATTTGTGGTACGTTCACAAGGAAGCTTTGAAAGGGAACAGTTGCAGAGTAAAATTTTCTGGTCAGAAAAACTGTCCTCAGAAACATAATCAAAGAGGCAAACGAGGGAAATGCGGGTGAATTTGCATAAGCTGCATCAATGCTTTCGTGTTCAGAGACCTGATTTAGCTGTACTACACACCATGCTTCATGGCAATATTACTCGATACTCAAAGTGATAAAGTGAGATGGAGACAAGGAAAATGAAGGTTTCCGCTTTTGTACCTGAGTTACTTCTTGGTGGCTGACGTGGGTATGGCGTGGAATTTGAGGAATCAGAACTATCTGTGGTGGACGAGCAGGAGTTTTGTTGAGATGCATAAGACGGAATAGTTGACGGCAGCGAGCGATTTTGCTTCAAGCTAATCAACGAGTGAGGTTCATCCAAAGAGTCATATTTACCTGTAATGAAGACAGAGTGGTTTGTATGTTTTTTCAATTTTAAATTCGAATCACACCAAAAACAAAGCCAGAAGTCATTTTGCATCCAGTGTTCTGCAGCCCAGATAGGAGAGCTGAAAAATTTTCACATCTGGCAAGCAATGCAGATGTGCACATGGGTAGACGAGTCTAAAATGCCTGGGACCACACATCTTCACGGCCATTCTAGCAGCTATGGTGCCTCATTTACCAGGATTTATATTTTGCTCTAGAAGGCTTAGTTTGGTCAGAATCGAGTATACACCTCTAGAGTTAAAGCCAAACGTATTATTATCAGCCACCATAGCCACTAGAAGGCCATGAAAATTTGAGTCCTGGGCTTTTTAGACTCGTCTACCCTTGTACTAGGGACGCAGGTGGCGCTGTGGGTAAAACCACAGAGCCTAGGGCCTGCCGATCAGAAGGTTGGCGGTTCGAATCCTCGCGACGGGGTGAGCTCCTGTTGCTCGGTCCCTGCTCCTGCCAACCTAGCAGTTCAAAAGCATGTCAAAGTGCAAGTAGATAAATAGGTACTGCTCCGGTGGGAAGATAAACGGCGTTTCCGTGCACTGCTCTGGTTCGCCAGAAGTAGCTTAGTCATGCTGGCCACATGACCCAGAAGCTGTACGCCAGCTCCCTCAGCCAATAAAGCAAGATGAGCGCCGCAACCCCAGAGTCGGCCATGACCGGACCTAATGGTCAGGGGTCCCTTTACCTTTACTTTACCCTTGTACTATCTGAGTCATGGAGTCACATCAGTGTAGATGTGCCCCTTTGCTTTGACCACGGTCCACAAACGTGAGGCCGCAGCCCATAAATGGAGGAGCTTGCCAGGACTGGCCCAAGGTGTGGTGCTCCTCCAAGCTGCAGTGCTGGACAATTAGAGAGATGTGGCTCCAAATCCCTTTTATGTCACGCAGGAGGCTGATTCTAGAATAGTTTGCTGTAGCTGTGCAAGATCTGGAATCTGCATCCCATGAGCCTTTGCAACACTGAGGGAGTTTGGGGAGGGACACTTAATGCGTTACATGCTATATCACTGGTACCTCAAGAAATAGTGCAGGGGTCAGCAAGTTTTATCTTGCCTGGGCCTGATCAGTCCCGCGGAGATCCCTCCATGGGCCGTGATTTCTAGCATCTGCGTGTGCACAGATGCGATTTCCGGCGCTGCAGGGGTGAGTCCCTGTGCCGCGCTGCGCCGATTTAGCGCAGTGCGCAAGCGGGCAGCTCATGGGCCAGTCAAATGACCTCCGCGGGCTGCTTCCAGCCCATGGGGCTTAGGTTGCTGACCCCTGAAATAGTGTGGTCTGAAGTTTTGTGTGGCTGGGCTGACTCCAATCTTTTTCACTCAGTGCAGTATGATGACAATGTAACGTAGCAGCGAGAATGAACACCCAATCAGCTTGTCCAGATACGAACAGTCAGGACAAACCTGTTGTAGCTTCATGACCCCCAAGCTTTCCTTCATATTTCTACTACTTCTTCAACGAATTAGTATTCCACGGATCCCTTAACAGAGCAGACGGAGGCTGTATTCAGGAAGCGCTTTAACTTTGCTTTTCTGACATTTCCTTTATCTGATTATATGTAATCTGTCACATGACATAAACGCCACTTCTGGAAATCTTGCAAAAGTTTAGCAACTTGTTTCCATGTTGCTTTGAGAAAAAAAATTGTCTGGAACCCTGTTAACATGGAAAATAATGGGATTTGTGTGTGTGTGTGTGTGTGTGTGTGTGTGTGTGTGTGTGTAATGTTAGTCCCTACAGTTTCATGCCATGTGATGAGATTCATTCTTCATTGTTGTGGGTGAATCATGGGAAGGGGGAGCGGGGGAGAGCAAAAGCATGTATGGCCATGAAGGGTGAAAATCCTTATTTGGGACAGCTGCATATCCCTGCTCTGTTAGGGGTTGGACTAGATGGTCCTCACGTTCCCTTCCAACTCTATGATTCTATGACATGTCAAAAGATGTCCACTGTTGTGTTACGCCACACCCACTGGTGTGAATGAAACTCTGTACGTCATCACAGTATATTGTCCAAAAGGTAACATAGTATAAAATGAGCATTAGAAACCAGAACAGCATTATAACCCAGAAAACTAATATGACAATCCCCATGTCTGATGGCACCCTTGTTGTCTGTTGTCCCAGAATGTCGGACAAGAACCAATGGGTGGAAAATGCAGAGAAACGTATTTAATATAAAGTTGTGCTAGGTCAAGAGGGCTTACCTTCCGAGAGGAGATTGCACTGTTTCGATGTATCCCGGACAGTGTTTCGTGAAAGGTAGCTATCACATTGCGATGAAGAGTCCTGGAATGATCACAACATATGGAGCAAAAATTCGATAATGGTATTTACATTGCATTCCTCCCCTGCAAAATCTCCCACCTGAAGCCCTATGAAGGGATTATTACTATCCCATTTTAATACACAGCACATAAACACAACTTGATGTATACCTAGAGGGTGGTATTCAACTGCATTTTAATCAGAGCAGACCCACTGAAATTAACGAGCCTGAGGTAGTCCTGTTCATTAACTTCAGTGGGTCTACCCTGAGTAGGACAATCAATGGATATAAACCATTATTATTATTATTAAGTCCTGTCCATTAATTTCAAAGTGCAAAACTTTGTTGAATACTGCTCAGAGTTTCCTATTGTCTCCCAGGTAGATGTAGACCAGAGTTGGGCCTGCTTTGAGTTTAGCCACAATACTGTATGTATAATGTGCCTTCACACTATGCCCTTGCAGGCAGAGGTGGAGAACTGGATCTGGCTGGCTCCTTCCTTATCACCTCCCCCTACCCTGTGAGCTATGTTTCACAGGTAGGTGAATGACATTTTACCCCATGTGGGCAATCAGCTGGTTGTCAGAGCTTGCAAGGATCTATGCAAGGACCTATGTCAGCCAAATGCACAACCATATTTGGGCCAGACGTGTCTTTACATGTCCCACAGCTGATATGTCAGGTGTAGCGCAGGTGGGCATGGCTTAGCCAAACAGCCTCGCAGGCTAAATGGCTTCCTCATCAGAGACCCGCTTGCTACAGATGTTTGCATCACACAGTCAGTCTACTTCAGGGGTCAGCAAGCTTACCAAACAATGGGCTGGTCCATGCTCCGTCCATTGGAGGATGCACCCGGGTTGGAAGAGCGCCCGTGCGCATACGCACAGGCGCCATCAACCTGGAAGTTGGTCCACACACTGCACTGGTAAGAGCCAGCGGTGGGGGGTGGCAGGGGTCGCCATGGGCCGGATACACGAGCCCCGTGGGCTACTACCGGCCCATGGGCCTTAGGTCGCTGACCCTTGGTGTACTTAGTGCAGCCATGCCCTTCACTCAATACAGGAGCAAAGAAGGCCCACAAAATAGACTTAATGCACAAAAGGAAAATGATTTAATACATGCAAAGTGCTTTAGAGTATATTACATGGTCCCTTCCAACGCTACAATTCTCTGCGTTACAGAAATACTAAGGCAATAATAAAAGAAAAGGTTGCTTTACCTCTTGCGTACTGGGATTTAAAGGTATATTTAGAGATATTGATTCACCATCGGTCTTCTTGCTAGGCTTATGAACACATCGCCACTCGTATTCAGCCTGAAAGAGACATTAGGAGGCTTGTATCAGTCACCTTTGGAACTGTGAAAAGAGGATACATTCTAGGTATACAGTTTCAAGCTTCAGTAACACGGCCATCCTGTTTCTTTGCATGGACAAATAACTTTCACTTTGTGTAGTTTCACTTTGGGTTACAACGTAGACTTACTTTGGCTTTCTTTAACTGTATCACTGCTTGAAGCATAGGTATCTCATCAAAGGTTCTCAGCAAGGGTTCAAGCTCTATTAAGCACCCTAAGCAAGAAAAAGGGAGAAAAACCACATTCAGTCCTATACTATTAGCTCTTATAACAGTAAATTACTGAACTTTTGAAATCACATTTATGGGGGGGGGGTCGACTTAAGGGCACACACCATAAAACACACTGAAAGGATGCCAACCCCAACCCCCTGCAGAAGCAAATTGCAGGCTTAAAAATCACTACGCACACACAGATCTGGGATATTCAACAGCCATGCATCAAGAAGGGTTACTAACAGATTTATTTATATAGGCAGGCCATTGGGATGTAAAAGTAACAGCTTTCAGGCCTCCTACAACTGGGGAGACCAGCATGTCAATGTTACCTTGGCTTTCTGTTTGCACTGCTCTTTGGGTTGGAAAATACCCAGATTACTATGGATAAATTTATTTTTTGATACGGACTGGAAGGAAATAAACAATGGACCTGAGAATGTAGTCCTTTGAATTATATATTATTAGTTAACTAAGAGAGGAGGGGGGGAATTCATAGCAAGCAGGACTCTTTGCATCTAGCGAGGCACTGCAAGCTATTTGCTTTCAACGTTGTGTCTACATTCCACACAAAATGCTTTCTGCTCTAACAACTTTTTACGACTTAGCATTAAGGAAACACAAACTCAGCCATGATGATGTGCTTCCTTCCTCCTCGTGCAGCTAGCCAAGCCCTAGCAAATAGGAGGGAGGCTTGGAAACTTGCATGCTCAATGCTCAAGTGGCCACACAAAGATCAACAGGATTTCTGCCACTACAGCTGGAGTAAATCTACCTCAAGCCACTGATTTCAAGATCCCTGATCTAGAAGGTGGCAGCTAGTAACTGGCCAGCCTCCTTTTATTTTTTACCAGGGCCTCATTCAGAGCCTAGGACTTGCCAATCAGAAGGTCGGAGGTTCGAATCCCCGCGACGGGGTGAGCTCCCGTTGCTCGGTCCCTGCTCCTGCCAACCTAGCAGTTCGAAAGCACGTCAAAGTGCAAGTAGATAAATAGGTACTGCTCCGGCGGGAAGGTAAACGGCATTTCCGTGCGCTGCTCTGGTTCCCCAGAAGAGGCTCAGTCATGCTGGCCACATGACCCGGAAGCTGTACACCGGCTCCCTTGGCCAATAAAGCGAGATGAGCGCCACAACCCCAGAGTCGGCCACGACTGGACCTAATGGTCAGGGGTCCCTTTACCTTTTTTTTATACCACTTTAACCGTCATGACTTCCTCCAAAGAATTATGGGAAGTGCAGTTTTTTAAGGGTGCTGAGAGACCTCCATTCCCCTCCCACAACCACAGTTCCCAGAGTTCTCTGGGAAGAGGGATTGACTGAAGAGAGAGGTGGGAAAACAGTAGGCTCTCCATAGAATTGATTGGCAAAAAGGCATCCGAAAGGATCAAACAAACTCCGGAATTATGAAGCCAGAGCTTCATTTATGGTACAGCTGCATATCTGGAAAAACAAACTGTCAGAGAACAGTCTGCAAATGACTCAAGGCAAGACCACATTATTCACGAATTTTAACTTTCTGACTTTTGCCCTGATTATTGCAAAATGAAGGGAAGTAGGAGAATCTGGTTATTTCAACATTTCAAGATCTGACACCAGACAAAGCTTTTGCTAGCATCTGCAGAGAAGTTTATTTAAAAAAAAATGGGGGAAAGCAAGATTTAAAAGATGGTTCTTGGCAAGATAAAAAGGTGTATAGCCCAGTTAAATCTTACAGGCAGAAAACTAAAAAATAAAACAGAAGCGGCAGTCACCTGAAAGCTCCTATAGTGAGAAATCTGAAAGATTAGCTTTTTCACTCTGGGCAGCTTACAACACATATAAAAACATAATAAAACATTAAATATTAAAAACCCGATATAGGGCTGCCTTCAGATGTCTTCTATAAGTTGCATCTGTACCATAAATGAAGCTCTGGCATTCACATAACTCATGCAAATCATACACTGTAACTGTAATAGGGTGGGGGTAAATTTGGGTGGGGGTCACAGACACTTGGCATGCTTCCAGAACTGTTCTGGCTGTATAAACACCATACATTTAGATAACCCAAAGAATCACAGGAACTGTATCTTAACTTGTTCCAGAGCTATGATTCCCAGCACCTTAACAAACCGCAGTTCTCAGCAGTGTTAGAAATTCCCTGGGTGGCAGGCACATTTTGCTTCTGGTGCAGGTCCAAGTGTGGAGATTTCTGGGTGCCATGCTGGCGTCAGACATCTCCAGCCAGCCAGTTTAAAAACCTCTACCTTAGTCCGCAGTTACAACCATTTCCATTTCCACTGTGTGTGTTTCTCCTTCTCGCATACTGGGACAAGTGAATGGTAAGAGCAAGCTACAGTCAAGCAAAGTGAGATCATAGAATCATAGAACTGTAAAAAGGTAAAGGACCCCTGGACGGTTAATTCCAGTCAAAGGCAAATATGGGGTTGCGGCGCTCATCTCACTTTCAGGCCGAGGGAGCTGGTGTATGTTCACAGACAGCTTTCCGGGTCACATGGCCAGCATGACTAAACCACTTCTGGCGCATGGAGGACTGTGACAGAAGCCAGAGCGCATGGAAATGCTGTTTACCTTCCCGCCGCAGCAGTACCTATTTATCTACTTGCACTGGTGTGCTTTTGAACTGCTAGGTTGGCAGAAGCTGGGACAGAGCAACGGGAGCTCACTCCTTTGTGGAGATTCGAACCCCAAGTGTCATCTAATCCATCCCCCTGACAAATAGACATTCTGCTGTGCCGACCGTAACCAAGGTTTAAGGTGGCATTTGGTGCCTAGCTTATATGTCCAACTTTCTCACACTGGTTCTTTGGGGGAAGCCATGTGCTTTAAATGCATGTTGAGCACACAGCCTAAATTGAGCAATCTCCTAATCACACAGCCAGCACACAGCTTCCACTCACTGCCAAGAGGGGCTTATGTGGAGGGCAATAGTTATGCTTCAATGAAATTAACACAGATGATGCAGCAGCAGGAGAGTTTAGTGCTGCCTGCCAAGCTCCCTACCCTGCTATGCAAAAGGTGAAGCTCACTTGAGAAAGAAGGCCTTTCGTCTGGATTTTGCCCCCAGCCGGATTCCATTAACGACAGCATCAAGGCCCGGTGAGGAATGTCTAGCGGAAGATAGTCGTCCCCAGTGTCCGGACGTTTTCCTTGCGACACGCTATACATAATCTGCAAGGGGTTTATAACATCTGTCAAAAGTAGATATTGCGCACTTATTAGAAATATGTGTACTTCTCACGCCGTGGCAAAACAACAACAACAACACACACATCCTGTGAACACAGAGACAACGTTGACCCTCTTAAATTGTAAGATATTGCTACCAATCCTCACTTCCTTTCCAAGTCTTCACAGTGTCATTTATTTAACCAAAGGGGAAAAACAAAGTCATTACAAGACTTTGTACATTACATTACAAGAAAGAATGGTCATTACAAAAAGCAGTAATAATTAGGGTTGTATCTAACGCTATTCAGAGAAGACCCATTCTATATGGCCCTATTCAGAGCAGACCCATCACAATGAATGAAGATGACTGCATTAGGTTCAATGGGTCTCCGCTGAGTAGGGCTAGCACTGTGTTATTTCAAGGGGCAGGTTCCCCCTGATTGCTGCATGTTAAACCCAATCTTGCTGATTCTAAACAGAAGTTATGCAACGAAACTAAAGAAAGTAGTCTGACCTTCAAACGGCTGCTTTCTTGACAGCACTTCCCACATAATAATGGCATAGCTGTTCAAAAGTAAAAAAAGAGAAAAGTACAACATAAATGTAAATCAGTCCGGGACAAAATATACTCCGCCCCCTGGTAGGCTTACAAATGTAGTAACTGAGGGGACCAGGCTACAAGGGGAATCCTGAAGGCAGTTGGAGAACACAAGCATTATGTACTCAGTAGCTGTTGCCCTCCACAGCTGCAACCTGAGGTGTGCCTTCCTGCATATATGTGCAACTCAAGGGTGAATAATCCTGTGCAAAAGTACGTACAAAAGAAAGTGGGAAGAGCTGATTCAGACATGCATGCTTGGTAGCCTCACTCACACAAGCCTACATGACTGGATGCTACAGCCATCTGCTAAGAAACATACATGTGTGAACTCATCCTTCCAGGGACTCTGCAGCCATTCTAAACATTTGGTGCAGTCCTGCCACTGGAAATCAACTGGTAATGCTGCAGATTGAATAGGTGAGATGCAAAACTATTATTTATTAAATTTGTTGACACCCATTTATCTATAAAAATATTTGTATACTACTGTGTCATGCTGGCTTAAACCTTCAGAAATGAGTCTAATGTGATTTCAGATGCAATTGCAACCCTGAAGTAATAGGAGATTTAAAATTTCACCATGTCTAGGGCGTTAATTTTGGCAAATTTCTTCAGTCATAAAATTATATTTTTGGGGTGTGAGGAATTCAAATTGCTATTATTTTTGTGACTGGAAAACATTTCGCTTGGTAAATTTACAATTGATGAAGATGCACATAAACTGCTTTAAGAAAGCCAAAGAATGTTAATTCTACCTTCTAACTAACCCTAACTAATAATAATAATAATAATAATAATAATAATAATAATAAAGCATAATAATATTAATATATATTATAACTGCAAAGTACTTGGCAATCATTTCTATGCAATTTTACACACATTTCATTTACCAACCAAAACTGGATGATATTAATTTAAACAAAATATATTTTGAATTCCAAAGTCATGTTACAACCTTTTAGCACCCCTCATTTTTTGAATTCGAAAGCTGAAAAATTTAACACACCCTATGATACACCCAATACGCCCAAACATGCAAGGATTTTAAAAGAACATAAACAACAGTGTGCATCTTTTCTTAACTCTGTAATAAAATATAAATACCTGTATATATCATGCTTTATAGTTGCACGCGTTTTCTGACTGAAATCATAATCTTCAGGTGGCATGTAGATAATTGTCCCTCCCTCAGGCATTGATTTCTCACCGCGTGACAGTGACATAGATACCAAGCGCCACTTTGACAAACCAAAATCTGCAATCTGGAAGGAGAGAAACAGGAACTCGGGACAATCCACAAATATAGAGCCCAGTGTGCCTGTCAGATACACTGGGGTGGATGCCAATCAGGTATGGGGAACCTCTGGCCCCCCAGGTGTTGCTGAACTACAACTATGGTGTTCCATTTACCGTAAACATTCTAAAAAAATCTTACTCAGCAATTGGTGCAACACCCTTGCATGACCACCCAAATCCTTACACAACTTTATTACTTCACTTTTCAAGGATATATTTAGTGCATGAGTCGCAAGACTGAACTCCACCCACTAATGTCCAAACCAACACAATGGAAACCGTTCTTTTTCCCCCTTAAGAAAACATAGTTGCATTATAGATTTCTGCTTAATGAATAGCCAGACCAAATAAGCCTCCCAAATTCTTAAACCATTAAAGGCAAATGTATTTTGTACTTCTATTCCTCACCCAGAAAGCACCAATTTGGAAAAGAAATCATGTGCAAATTTCTTTTTCACTGAGACAATTTTGTGACCACAGTTCATTTTTTTAATGACAAAACCCCTCCAAAAACCAAGTTTCTAATCATGAGTGACAAGTATTGGTTCATAAGCATGTAGGCACTGTCTGGTGAAGTCTCAGGCTTTTAGGGTTCTGCAATACCTTATAGTGATGAGAGAGAAAGAGTCATTCTTCATATCTTTGTGCCGCCTTAAATTTGTAATTTTGAGTAATCTCCTTCTCTACAAAATCCCACCCTCAACTGTTCAGCTACTTTCTATATACTGTCGAGTAGGTGCGGCAAAAAGCAGATTACGATCTCCAGGTAGATCTCTAAGTGATTTGTGGTACATCAAGAATTCCTGACGCCCAACCATTTCACAACACCAACAACAGACAACACACAGAGACACTACTGAAATGAAGAAAGCTAGGGGAACCAAGAATGGATTTGTGTGTGGAAGAACTGTGAGCTCAGTTCAGTTCTGGTATTTTTCACAAATCTCTGTGCTCAGCAGCTGTTCAGAGGGATCTTGCTCTTTAATTCTAAGGCTATGTACATACCGTACATTGAAAAACATGACTCCCCCAAAGAATCCTGGGAATTGTAGCTGCTAAGGGTGCTGTGAATTGTAGTCCTGGGAGAGGTAAACTACAGCTCCCACAATTCTCTGGGAGAAGCCATATGCTTTAAGTGTATGGTGTGAACTCAGCCTCAGTGTCTTCTTCACAGGGCTCCATTTGACAGATCTTGTGAAACACAACATAGAGCCCCAAAATCCAAAATGTGCCCTCCCTTGCTGTAAAGAAGCACAGGTCCTAGAGAGAGAAACACGCTCATACCTTAACATGAAAGTCACTGTCAAGCAAAATATTATGCGTCTTCAAATCATGATGCAAGAGAGGAGGACTCATGTTGTGAAGATAATTTACTCCCAAGGCAATTTCATAAAGAATGCGAAACCTCAATGACCAAGCAATGTCAGGATATACATTTTTCTATTTGAGAGAGAGAGAGAGAATGGTGAAACACAAATTTAGGAGTAAGGCCACACAATTAAAATGATTCCGTATCACCAGTGGCGTAGCGTGGGGGGTGCAGGGGGGGCCGGCCGCACTGGGCACAACATCTGGGGGCGCGCGCTCGCACTCACAGCTCTAAAATCCACGGGTTAGGGGGCGCAAATTACTTGCCTTGCCCCGGGTGCTGACAACCCACGCTATGCCACTGCGTATCACAAAACTAAAATGACACTGAAAGGGGAAATAACTCATAACTTAAAAGTGATAAAAGCAACAGAAGAACCAGAAAAACGTTATGCAATGTGGCGGCCGTTTCTTCAATATGCAAATGAACTGGTCGTAAGGAAAAACTCTCTGAAGCATCTTTGCCGATATGGCTATCCTGAACAGTACGGCTTGAGCTATATTCTATCTGTGATGGTTGTCCTGGGACATTAAATACTGGATAATATGTATGGAATAAGAAACATCATTCATGTCAATATGCAACCCTGATACCTGGTATGGGAGGATGCTATGTTATGTATCTGCTATTATGCATTTTAATAAACCTCAATAAAAAATATTTAAAAATGTACTTCAAACTACAAAATACTCCTTTAAACCACAGATTCAATAGCCCTTTGGAGCAGGGCTGGGGAACCTGTTACCCTTCACATTTAGCCTGGCTCCAGCTCACCCCTGACCAGTGGCCAGGCTGAGTTGGTTTCCTGCAACATCTGGAGGGTGATAGGTTAGCCCACATTTTCAAGGGGGGAGTGGAACCTCCTGCCCACAACAAGTTTCATCTGAGAGCAGGCCCTCCTTTCAGACTAACGCTATATGTGTTTGACCAGCAGAAAGGGTCTTACGCCCTACCCAGGTGTTCAGAGAGTTGGGTTCAACTGAAGAGCACTGTCTCTTAAATTCCCCCACTCCCTCAGGGAAAAAAAAAGCCGTGGGCTCAATATACTTACGCTGTGTAAAAGTTGGTTCAGTGACCCACTTGGCATATATTCCGTCACGATGCCCAGAAATTCAGGTTCGTTGCAAATCCCCAGAATTGGCAGAATGTAACTGAACCTCGCCTGGTGTAAAATTTCAGCTTCTTTCAGGAGATTGTCTCTCTCACTGCAGGCACAGGAAGAGAAGGACAAACCAGTTTTACCGCATTTGAAGCTTGAAATATGCAGCTGTAGGTTAAAGCTCCAGAAGGAGTTCTTTCAGTAGTGTGCTGAAAACCACACACTGTGAGAGGGAAGTAATGGCTAGGGGAAAACAGAAAATTAATACTAATAAAAATGCATTAACGGCTTTTCTGTACGAAATCACATTCAAGGTGGTCTGCAATCAATGAAGTTGAACAAGGGCGCCTCCAGCAACCCAGTTATTGAGTATGTGTCCTAATCTGCTTGCACAAAATTCACACGGGCTAGATTATATACAGACTTCATGGTGCACCAGTGGCGTGTGGTGAAATTTTTCATAGGGCTTTGAGAAGGAGGCACCAGGCCTCAGACAAAACGCTCAAGCATTCTGGCAGAGGTTTGGCTTAGTGCTACATGCAAACCACCTCTCTAGTTGCAGAGACTAGCTGTGGCACAGAGAAGTGGTTAGGACTTGTCTTGCTACTGGACTGGCATTTTAGGGATTTGAAATACAACAAATGAAAGCAGTTTATCTTATTAAGTCACTTTTGGGACTTTTTGTTTAGTATAAAGTGACTGACAAACAGAAGAAGAAGAAGAAGAGGGAAAGGATCACCCACAAATACAGCGAGATCTAGTCTTCTTCTTCACCTTTTGGCATCCTTGAGAGGTTTGCATTGAGCAGAGTTATGGGTTAAAGGGAAAAGAAAACAGAAAACACAGCACTGAGTAATTCTTTCCAGCACTGCCCAGTCCTGCAAGAATGAGGTAGTGAAAATCCCCTAAACCACCCATTAACCAAAAGCCACATTGCAGATTCACATGACTAAAAGCACACTTTTCAATTGCATCTCCCTGGTATCAATTAATGGTAGCTAAAACTACAAATTTATATTTCCATGCACCTTCCTTCCTTCACAGGAATTTAAGGCAGAGTAAGTGTGGTGAGGGGACGCGGGTGGCTCAGTGCCTAGGACTTGCCGATCGTATGGTCGGCGGTTCGAATCCCCGCGGCGGGGTGAGCTCCCGTCTTTCGGTCCCAGCTCCTGCCCACCTAGCAGTTCGAAAGCACCCCTAAGTGCAAGTAGATAAATAGGTACTGCTTTATAGCGGGAAGGTAAACGGCGTTTCCGTGTGCTGCGCTGGTGCTGGCCCGCCAGAGCAGCTTCGTCACGCTGGCCACGTGACCCGGAAGTGTCTGCGGACAGCGCTGGCCCCCGGCCTCTTAAGTGAGATGGGCGCACAACCCTAGAGTCGGACACGACTGGCCCGTACGGGCAGGGGTACCTTTACCTTTAAGTGTGGTGACCCTCAGAAGGGCAGTCTCCTATTCAGCCACTGACCAGCCCCAGACCTCCTTCAGCAAGACAGTGACCTTATGTGCCTTCAAGAAGCACTATTTTAAAGAAAAGCCAGGCAGAACATTTTCATGAACAAGTTGTGGTACATTCCCCACCGCTAGCGAATATTTGCTGTTCGAGTTCCAGCCAGTCAGCCAAGCTCCCCTTCAGAATACTATAAGGGCCCCAAGCAGGAAATTCCTCTCTTCCACTCCCCACTCCCCAATTTCTGTTTTACTTTCCAAGTCAACACTCATTATTTCACAGCTTTTAGAGCCCACCAAACGTGCTTTTTGGGGTGGGACGTTGTTCTCTTTTGATTTAAATGTTTTGTTTGTTTGTTTTTTTTACTTTTCCACACCTGAGGATGCACCTGGGCATTCAGATGCTTCCCTCTTATTTATCAGTTGCCCCCTTGGGCTCCAATCCTTTTTTTTTTTTTCATGCATAATTTTTATTGATTTACAAAAATCAAAATACAAATCAAACTATATCAATACTCTTGTTGTTTTACATATAAAAGAAAAAAGACTTCCTTCTGCCATTCCACAGATCATCCATAGTTACAGTAAAATAAATCCGCGTTCCTTTGTATGTAATGCCGTAAGTCGTTCTCATCCTTCCATTTTCTTTTGGTATTACCCTTTACTACTTACAGAGCGTCTTTAAAGCCCACTAGTGTTATCTGTTCATCGGATAAACTTTCCAGATATTCCGTAAAACTTTCCCAATCCTTTACGAACCTCTGATCTTTTTTATATCTAACTTTTCCTGACAGCTTGTCCATCTCCACATAGTCTAGTAATTTGGCTCTCCATTCCTCTATTTTCGGCAGACTCTCTTGTTTCCAATTTTTAGCTATTAGCACCCTTGCTGCCGTTATTGCGTATTGGAACAGTCTGTAGTCCTTCTTTTTTATCTCCGTTCCTACCAAACCTAGCAAGAACGCCTCAGGTCTTTTAGCAAAGGTATATCTTAACATTTTCTTTATTTCATTATATATGCCTTCCCAAAACTCTTTGACCTTTTTGCATTCCCACCACATGTGGTAGAAAGTCCCCTCGCTTTCCTTGCACTTCCAACATTTGTTGCAAGATCCGTACATTCTGGCTAGTTTTACCGGGGTCAAATACCAGCGGTAGAACATTTTCATTAAGTTCTCTTTAAGTGACACACAGGCCGTGAAGTTAAGGTGTTGTTTCCAAAGTTTTTCCCACTCTTCGAAATAAATGTTACGACCAAGGTCTTTAGCCCAGTGTGTCATCACCGCTTTGACCTCCTCATCACCTAAGTTCCAATCTAATAGTAGTTTATACATTTTAGATAGAGTCTTTATATTGTTCTCCAAAATCTCAGATTGGAATCTGGACTTTTTATCGGCATAACCTTTATCTTTAACATCTTTCTTGAACATATCATTTATCTGATGATAGTGTAGCCAGTCATATACTTGGGCTTTAACCTGCTCAAACGGCCTCATTTTCCACTTTCCTTCCGCCTTCGTTAGGAGTTGTTCATACGTTGCCCAGTTGGCTCTCATGTTAATCTTTTTAACGGTCATAACCTCTAGAGGAGACAGCCATTGGGGTGTTTTTGGTTCTAACACATCCTTATATCTTTCCCAGACCTCCATCCTTTATGTCCTTTCTTCCTCCCATGCCACAAGTAGGCATGCCACCCTGCCCGGTTATCGTGGCCCTCTAAGTCTAGTATTTCCCTATCTTCCAGTTTTATCCATGTTTTAACCCAGCATAGGCATGATGCCTCATAATATAGTTTTAAATCTGGGAGGGCGAAGCCTCCCCTCTCTTTTGTATCCGTTAGTAATTTGAATTTTACTCTCGGCTTCCTCCCCTCCCAGATGAATCTAGAAATTTCTCTATGCCAGGTTTTAAATATCTTTATACCTTTAATGATCGGGATATTTTGGAAAAGAAATAGGATTCTTGGTAGTACCGACATTTTAATTGTGGCTATTCTACCCCAGAATAGCAATTTGAGCCGACCCCACGTTTCTATATCCTTTTTGACCCCTTTCCAAACCGTTTCATAGTTGTTTTTAAATAAATCTATATTTTTTGGTGTTATCCATACCCCTAAGTATTTCAGCTTTTTTGTCACTTCTATTTCTGCTTCTCTCTGTAATTCTTCCAGTTTGTCTGATTGCATGTTCTTAGCTATTATTTTTGTTTTCCTTTTATTTAGTTTGAAGCCCGCTACTTCCCCAAATTGGTCGAATTCTCTGAGTACCTCTTTTATTGAATCCAATGGGTCTTCCATTGTTACGACCAGGTCGTCTGCAAAGGCTTTAGTTTTGTGTTCGTGTTGGCCGACCCTGATTCCTTTTATTTCTTTATTATCTCTGATGGATTTTAGTAATACTTCTAATATCGTTATAAATAACAGTGGGGACAGTGGGCATCCCTGTCTTGTTCCCTTAGTTACTATTATTTCCTCCGTCTCCACATTATTTATCAACAGTTTTGCCCTTTGTTCCGTGTAAATTGCTTTTATCCCATTATAAAATTCAGTACCTACTTCCATGTGTTCCAGTTGTCTCAGCAAAAATTCCCAATTTACATTATCAAACGCCTTCTCAGCATCCACAAATAACAATATACCTTGTTTGTCACATCTTTCTGTTAAATATTCTATTATATTGATAATATTCCTTATATTATCTTTCATTTGCCTACCCGGCAAAAAGCCGGCTTGATCTCTGTGAATATTTTTTACTAAGATGGCCTTATATCTTCTTGCAAGGACTCCCGCAAAGATCTTATAGTCTATATTTAATAAGGAAATAGGTCTGTAATTTTTAATTTGTTCTGTATCTGAATCTTGCTTTGGGATTAATGTAATCAGCGCCTCCTTCCACGTCTCCGGTATTTCTCTTTCATTGAGAATGTTGTTCATTACTTCTTGTAATGGGGTCAGCAGGGCCGGTGCCATTTCTTTATAATATCTGCTAGTAAACCCATCTGGGCCTGGGGCTTTCCCATTTTTTAAGTCTGTTATTATTGTTTTGATTTCCTCTATCTCAATTGGGGCATTTAATTTCTCTTTGTCTACTGTGGGGATCTTATTGATGTTCCTGGACGTTAAGTATCTCTCTATTTTTCTCATCTTATTCTTTCCTGTGTTTCTAAAGAGATTTCCATAGAAATCCACAAAGGCTCTCCTTATCTCTTTAGGTTTATTTATCTCTTCTCCTTCCGCCACTATCCTGTTTATCGTATTCTGTTCCTTTCTTTTTTTCAATTGCCAGGCTAGTAGCTTCCCCGTTTTATTGGCATGTTCGAAGTTCCTCTGTCTCAGTCTTTTGATTTTCCATTCTATCTCTCTGTTTATCAGCATTGTATATTGTGTTTGTAAGATTTTTATGTTCTCTTTTATTTTCTTGTTTTTAGGGTTTTGGGTTAATTTCTGCTCATTCTCTGCTAATTGTTGTAGGATTTCTTTTTTCCCTTTTTCCCTCTTTTTATTCTTAATTGCGCTCTGCTGAATGAAGAAGCCCCGCATCACCGCCTTGCCTGCGTCCCATACCACCTTCAATTTTGTATTATTACCTAAATTATCCTCAAAATATTCTTTTAGTCTGTTTTGGGCCTTTTCTACTACCTCTTGGTCATCCAATAGGTAATCTTTCAATTTCCACCTATTTGATCTACTTTCCTGCCCTTTCAGTTCCATAATTACTGGGTTGTGATCTGAAA
This sequence comes from Podarcis muralis, assembly GCF_964188315.1. Lineage (NCBI taxonomy): Eukaryota > Metazoa > Chordata > Lepidosauria > Squamata > Lacertidae > Podarcis > Podarcis muralis. The sequence continues at coordinate 27,268,555 of NC_135662.1, forward strand.
TTGTTCTGACCTGGATCTCCGCCCGTTCTGCTCTAATAGTTAACTCTTTCGAGATCCACATCTGATCTAATCTTGATGATGAATCGTTGGGTTCCGAATGGAAGGTATATTGCTTTTCTGTAGGGTGATTGAATCTCCAGATGTCTACCAAATTGTAATTTTGTATCAGGGAGAAAAACGTTTTTGGTAGTTTCCCTTCTCTGCCTTTTACATCCCTCTGTCTATCCATTTCTAACGACACCACTCCATTCATATCTCCCAGTAGTATAATTTTCTCATCAGCGTAATCATGTAACTTTTCTTCCAAACTCCCATAGAACTCTGATTTTTTGTCATTAGGCGCATATATTCCCACTATTATTATCTTTTCTCCCTGCCAGTTTATTTTTACTGCTATTATCCTTCCTTCGTCGTCTTTAAATAGCTGTTTCGCTTCGATTTGTTTATTTATATAAATCACCACCCCTCTTTTTTTCTTCTGGTCTGAGGATACAAACTCATTCCCCAATCTTTGGTTGATCAGAATTCTTTTATGCTTTCTCGCAATGTGTGTCTCTTGGAGACAGATAACGTCCAGACTTTTTTTCTTCAGGATATGCTCAATTCGATTCCTCTTTCCCTTGTCGTTCATCCCATTAACATTCCAACTAAATACCTTTAACCCCATTGTAATTTAATTTGTAGAAAGAAAAAAAAAACGCAAAAAAAGACAGTTGTGATTTCCTTTTAACCCTCCTTTCGACCCTCTCCTTACGCTTCCCCCCCTGTCCCTCCCCCCTCCCCCTCCTCCCCTCCCGAACTTCCCGTCTCTCCCTCCAAAACTCCCTCCGATCCTGTTGCCCCGCCTCTACCCCTTTCCTTTTGCGGTTTTAGTTCTTTATATTTCCTTAGAAATTTCTCTGTTTCTCCTGGATTTGTCAATTTTTGTCTCTTGCTCCTATATGTAAAGGAAATGCCTTCAGGAAACTCCCATTTGAACTCAATGTTATTTCTTTTGAGTATCTGTACCAGTTCTTTGTAGGAATCTCTACGTTTTAGAAGCCTGACAGGAATGTCTTTAAAAATTATTATGTTATTTCCTTCAATATTTAGCCTTTTCTCTCTGTTTTTGGAGAGAATCCTGTTTCTTATTTCCCTGTCTTTGAATATAATCAGGCAATCTCCTACAAATTTTTTGTTCCCTTGAGGCTTAGTTTTTAGTCTAAAAGCCGATTGCACTGCCCTTTCTACCTCTTCTGGTGATATTTCCAACCAAAGGGCTAATTCTGTTGTTAATTTCTCTTTTATTTTTTCTCCCTGAACTTCAGGTATACCTCTCATCCTAAGGTTGGCCTCCCTCTGTCTAAGTTCGTTCAAAGCAATCCAATCTTTCATATCCTCTTGACTCTTATTCAAATCCAGTATCTCAGCTTTGATTTTTTCTTCCTCACGTCTTACTTCTTTTAATTCTACTTTTGTCTTTTTCAAACCTTCCTCCACTGTCTGTGTCCTCCTGAATACCTCTTTGAGTTGGCTCTTCAGTTCATTGACTGTTTCGTCCAACTTCTTATCTACTTCCCCAATTCTATGTTCTACTTGTTCTAGCTTACATTCTACATTTTTCTCACTCTCCCTCCTTGGGCTCCAATCCTATTGCCACAGGGGTACTGAACTGGCTATTATTAGAGAGAGATAATCTCTCCCTCTTCTGATTTAGGTTGGTCTAAAAAAATTAATTATGCTCAATGCTTCTCATTATGCTTCTTGAGCTTGGGTCCCCAGCTGTCGTTGGACTCATTTTTGAGAAACGATGTCATTAAGTGCATGAAATTATTTCTCGGAATTACCTAATTCTTACAACAGTGCTGCAATGCAGGCTATGATTGTCATCATACCGCACATAGTACATTCAGTAGAAAGAAATGACTTAATCAAAGCTGCCCATTGTGTTTGTGGGCAAGCTTAGCTTTCAAGTGAGCCCTTAGCAACATCACCCATGTTGGAATGGCTTCGCTACGTGCTGCATTAATTGCATTGTTTGCAATTAATAGATTTTTCTAAAATTTCCAGCAGGACTGCAGTGTGTGTGTGTGTGTGTGTGTGTGTGTGTGTGTGTGTGTGTTGGGTAGTTTAACCATTTCCTTACCATTTATAATCCCTCTATAATTGCTAACTGTGTGGGATGATTGGGGGGGGGGCAGGGAGACAATTTCTATTGCAATAATTCCTGGAGGGGAAAGGGTTAAACGTCACACATTGCACTCTTGATAGAAACTGTCCTGCTCCTAAGATGAAAAAACAAAACAAAACAAAACCTTCTGATGTGGTTGCAAGGCACACAATTACAATGCTATGTAATTAGACCCATTAGTAATTACAATCTACTTTCTGCTTACTAGGATGCTGCAGGTAGACATGTAATTGACTTGCACATCCACTGTTCACATTTCAACACCATGTCTGAAGAAGGATTGGTGCTTCTCCCTTGAGGGACAGTCAATTAGCTGCACCCATATTATGTGGAACTGAAAGACTACTCACACATCACACTGAAAGGAAAATGTCCCAAGGTCCCCTCCAACACGTTACAGAAGTGCAGAAGTTCCCCATACCTTATAGAGCAAATTTATGGGACGTGTAGGGAAAAGAGAGGACACGAAAGTGCCACTGTGTAGCTAAAACCCCTTTGCACTTGCAGACTTGTTCAGTAGGATACTGCCAGGGGCAGACTTTGGTCATCTTTAGTACTATGAGCAAGCCCAAAATTTGGCACCCCCAAATGGATTTTCTCAGTTGTTAACCTTCTCAATTTTGTGCCCCCTCAGTTCAGCGCCCTATTCTCCGACCTAAATCCAATGCTGGATACTGCCCTAAGTTTTTTAGGCATCTCTTCAGACTTGACCTAACTTTCACAGCTGCCACTTTCATTGCGTTTTGAGTTTTTATATTTTTTTCCAAATCATTCATTACATGAGAGGCTCAACTTACACTGCCTACAGCACCCTCCCCTGCAGCTATGGTAAAAGGGATCAATAAATGCTGAAAATTCAGAAACCAGATGAACCTAATATTCTGAATTGTGCTATACCATTCTTCCTTCATTGAGCTACCTCAAAGCACAAACAGCCACTCCTTCTCCATCACACGTGCCTGCAAATCTTCCCTGCTTTCCTTCCACTGCTTGGCAACCACTAGCAAGTACATCTTTGTAGAATTTGGCTCCGTTCCCATTCAAAGTAAAAGAAGAATATAACATTCTTGATGGCAAAAGGCCACAACAGAGTTGTCAGGCTAAACAATCAGCCTATCATCCTCTGGGTGAATTATTTACTCAGAGTGAATTTAGATGGAAAAGATTTGATTTAGATCAAGTTTCTCCCTGGTTAGCAGAGGCTAGTCTACTTGGGCAATTAAAAAAAAAAAATTCCCACCAAAATCTCAAAGCCACACACTCTTTCCTGTCCCACATACATTTTATACTTTTATCTGAACTCAAGACAACCTCTGCAAACATTTCTTGGATAATTATATTTGCTTACTGAGATTTTTAAAAATTGACCTAAAAGAAAACAATATACGCAAATGTTTAAATGCAATAGCTACAAAAAAACCAAACATGGGCATACAATATCCACAATCTATACAGGCTGAGTCTTGCCCCTTCCAAATACCTGAAGCATCTTTTGGCAAACAAATCCCCTCCATATAATTATCTGATTAGGTAGAGGAGGTTATACATTTCCATCTTTATTCACATAGATTAAAAAAGGAGTCCAAATATGTCAATTTTTTCCTTGTTAGAAATTCCTCTTATCCTCCAATTTTGATAAGCTAAATGTTCCAAAGACCCACAGCCCAAATTTTGGCCAACCAACCTTTCATAGAGAATCCTGTGGTTTCCCAATGACCAACTAATCCAAGACACACAGCTGCTGATAAGAGAGCTACCCATTCTAACTGAGATCCGGCAGAATTTTGCACTGTCAGTGGTGCTAAGGACAGGTCTGGAGGGAGAATTTGGCCTGTGGTGTTATCTTATATATTTCCTAAAGAACGATGCATACTAAGGGGCATAACTAACAGCACAGGACACTCATACTACCTATAGTGGTATCTCATATATTCCATTAAGATCAATGAGTTCTACCTAGTTTGTCTAACTACACAGAACATTCAAGCTGCACGGGAGTGGATAATTCTTTCTAAAGTTCCTGTCTGGTAAATTTCTGCTCCTCTTCCTTTATGGAAGGGCTGGAGATGCTGGACTCCAGTGCCCACCATTCCCAGCCAGTGTGGCTAATCTGAAGGACCACAGTTTCCTCATCCCTACTGTATTGCGGGCCTGTCCCAACTTATCCAGTTTTGTATGCTGCAACCCAGAACCACAGGCTCACTAGCAATCCAAAACCTTAGCTCACTCTCTTGGCTGGCCTAGAGATAGATGTCTTCACCTGCTGGATTGCCAGACTGTGGCCATCTTCTCAAGACTGTAACAAGAACAATAAAACACATTGTGCAGATAAAATACAAGGGATAGAATTCTACAGGATGTGTTGCTAGTGTGTGAGAGCAGGCAAGCTCCAACGATCCCCAGGCATGCACCTCCAGATGGTGGAGATGTCAGGAGACATCCTGGTGCCCATGGTCTTCACATGGTCACAAGTGACCAATATACACCTGGTGCCCAGTAAATTTTGAATGCTGCTCAGTCACACTATACTTTAACATCAATTTTATATCACTTCAACAGAACAATAGTTTCACACCAAGGATCCTGGGAACTATAGCTTGCTAAGAGTTCTGGGAATTCTTGTGAGACTTTTATCCCCCTCGTAGAAATACAATTCCCAGAGTTTCTTGGGAAGAGGGATTGATTTTTGAACCAGTTTAAATTTGCAGTGTGGGTGTGTTCTTGGTTATACACAATATAGAGCTTTGGATGATGTATTCTGACAGTGATACAGAAATCTGGGCCATAACTATGGTGTCCGAGAGAAGGACAGGGCAACCTCTTTTCATCATTGCATAAGAAGAATTCCTTCCCCCTTCCAGCTAAGGAAGGTGCAGGAGTTCCGCCTTCCTCAGCATCTGGTCATACAAGCCAGAAGTGAATTTAAAAATGCAGTCAAATTAGACACTTCCCCAAAGTACGGTTTTAATTTCACCATGTGTTTTGCAGAAGTCCTAAAGACCTTGGTTTGTGGTTTCTAAAGAGTATGCACAACACAGTATATGACAACAATTTAAGAAATACTCCATCTAGATGGGGACCGGATGTCTTGCAATAGGGAGGGTACAATTTTTTGCACCCTGATATTAATAGAGCTACAACACTGAACTGATTACCAAAGAAAATGTACTAAAAATATGCCCAGGATTATTCAGTATATACCTCTCCAGAAATATTACCCCTACACGCAAATTCAAAAACTACGTTTATCATATCATAGCTCAATCAAAATGTCTTTAATCAGACTGTGGTTTGCTTAGATCTAAAAAGGCAAGCGCCTGATAATTCAGAGTATTCATTTCATCCTCATATGACTCCAGCTACCCATAATCTAGATTAATTTAAAAAGAATATTAAATACTCTGCACCTCAAAAGCATAAATACAGTAGGTACATATTTGATTTATTCTCACATACTGTCTTTATTTGTTTATTACATTGATATCCCATCTTTCCTCCAAGGAGCTCAACGTGGCATATGTTGTTTTTCCCCATCCCCATTTTATCTTCACTACAACCCTATAAAGTAGGTTAGGTCAAGAGACAGTGAATGACCAAAGGTCACCACAGCGAGATTTATGGCTCAGTGGGGATCTGAACCCTGGTCTCCAAAGATCTAGGCTAAGGTCACATTTGCATGATGCATTCAACACACATGGCTTCCCCCATAGAATCCTGGGCAGTTTTGTTTACCTCTCAAACAGCTACCATTATTTGCACCCTTAAACTACAGTTCTCAGAATTCTATGGGGAAGCCATGTGGCTTAAATGTATGGTGGCGATATGATCAAACACTCTAATCACTACATCACAGTGAAATGTGTGTGACTGACTAGGCACATTAAGCTGAACTGACTCATCAGAGGTGAGTCAGGTAGGAACCATTTAATTAGATGAGTGTTGTTCTGCGGTTTCTCACAGTCATCAAGGAGGGTCAATTAATATACAGCGTACTTTTGTACATACCTTCTCCGCAAAAAGCTACAAGGTAGCTTCTATTAAATTACCATCCCATCCAGGATCAGCTATTTAGATTCCTCCTAGTTTATTGTTGTTGTTGTTGTTGTTTAGTCGTTTAGTCGTGTCCGACTCTTCGTGACCCCATGGACCAGAGCACGCCAGGCACTCCTGTCTTCCACCGCCTCGCGCAGTTTGGTCAGGCTCATGTTTGTAGCTTCGAGAACACTATCCAACCATCTCATCCTCTGTCGTCCCCTTCTCCTTGTGCCCTCCATCTTTCCCAACATCAGGGTCTTTTCCAGGGAGTCTTCTCTTCTCATGAGGTGGCCAAAGTATTGGAGCCTCAACTTCACGATCTGTCCTTCCAGTGAGCACTCAGGTCTGATTTCCTTAAGAATGGATGCGTTTGATCTTCTTGCAGTCCATGGGACTCTCATGGGACTACTTGCAGTCCATGGGACTACTTGCAGTCCATGGGACTACTTGCAGTCCATGGGACTCTCCATGAAGGAGCCTTGTTTATTAGTAGTCATTAAATGTATGAGTTGCCCCATGCCAAAGTCTCCAGGTGACTTACAATAAAATTTATTTAAAACGTCCAATATAAGCAGTGCAGAGAATGCAATAACTTTAGCAAAGCAACCATAGCAAAAGAACCAGATAAACAATAATATTCCCACCTCAAGCCCAAACAGACTTAACAACAACAGCGGTACCTCGGCTTACGAACTTAATCCATTCCGGAAATCCGCTCTTAAACCGAAAACGTTCTTAAACCAAGGCACGCTTTCCCTAATGAGGCCTCCCGCTTCTGGTGCCCTTCCACAGTTCAGATTCCGTTCCTGGACCGAGGTAAAGTTCGCAAACTGGGACACTACTTCCAGTTTTGTGGAGTTTGTAAACCGAATCGTTCGTAAACAGGACTGTTCGTAAACTGAGATACCACTATACTTGCTTCACGGTTTCCCCCCAAAACACCTTATAGGTAATCCAAACAATGTTAATAGTCTACAAAAAATAAAGTATTTTTAGATTGCTGGGGGCTGCCAGAGGAGGCATGCAATTGCTGCATTTCTATGCTGGGTATTCAGAAGGGATGGGAAAAACCCCATCTCTTCTTTGCTAACCCACTCACTTGAGGGCATGCAATTCTCTGCCACCTGTGGATCCTAGGCTAGTGCTTCAGGCTCCTGGCAGTGGCCATGCAGTCAGGAATCATGTCCACAACCCTTGCGCTTGTATTGGCCAGGGCTGCTGGTGGAGTGCATGTGGAGAAGCCGAGGGTGGGGAAACAAGTCTTTGAGGAACCAGCAGGCTGGCATATCAGAGAGGATCAGGTCAGTGCTGTTGCTGTCACGTGGGTCAGCAAGGGAATCCCAGAGTTGCTTAACCACCCAGTCCCACACAATAGGGAATAAGCTGGTTTTGAGTGCCTTAGCAATGACAGTACTAGTCATAAAGCCTTGGATGAATTTTGTTCAATCTGACTGCAGTTAAACAGCATCTTGCTGGGATCACCTAGGACATTTTCTCCGAGATTCATACGGAAAGGGGCATGAGATATAGGAAGCCGCCTACTGTATAAAGGTAAAATTCACATATTACCCCGCCCACTCTTTGCTGCTGGTCCCTCCCACCATTTGCATGTGGCTCTTTGAGGGTGGCCCAAAAGGGAATACGACCCTCAATCTCAAAAACGTTTACCACCCCTTGCCTAGACTAATCAGTCCCTTGAGGGAAGATTTTGTACGCAAGGCTACCAAGCTGTAAGAAACAGCTATCATCAGAACAGATTCAAAGGTAGAGTTCCAAATGCATGAGTTCTAGAGTGCTAAATGCAAGATTTGTGTTTTGAACCGAGGAAGCAAGACAACTCCCTGGTCGAGTTAAGAAGATAAAGCTTAGAAGTTCCAAAAATGCCCAAAGCAATGCTAATACAGCTGCAATTCAAACCTGCTTACCTGTGAGTAGCCACCACTGGACTGAGTGGGACTTACTTCTAAGCAGACATGGATAAGAAGGTTGAGTACTCAGAATAGAGTGCCTGCTTAAGTATGCATTGTAGGCCCGCCTTAAGTAGGTTTGCTCAGAAATAGGCCCACTGAGTTCAGTGGGATCCATCTTCAGAAGTGTTTGAAACTCCCATTGTTCTAGGCGCATTTTGCGACAGGGGATTTCATTAGCGCAAGCAGTTACTGAGTTCTGGGCGCCTAAGATTTCAGATTAAAACTGCACAGTGGAAGGAAAGGAGGACCTTTTTCTGCCTCCCCACTCTCTGAAGACTGGAGAAGAGACCCTCTTAAGAATATCAGGGGGTGGGTGGATGGGCAGGGGAAGGACTAGACCAGGGATGTCCAAAAGGTAGATTGTGATCTACTAGTAGATTTTGTGGTGTCCGTGGTAGATCGCTGGCCCCTCCCCCCCCAAAAAAGCTCAACAACTTAACTTTGGCTGCCTTAACAAAGCTCAACAACTTTGGTAGATTACTGCCAGTTTTTTTATAGCGGGAGTAGATCTCAGTCTTTTGAAAGCTGGACATGCCTGGACTAGACCATGTGAAAAATGAACACGACATTTTAGCTGCAGTTCATTCAATTTCAGCTTTGTATTCTTGTTATAAAAAAGTGTGCCTAGACATTCCGTTGTTGCTCCCATAACTTAGGTTTAAGGTGCCATTTTGTTCCTAGCTTTTATATCTCAATTTCTAACACTGATTTTCAGGTAAGTGTGTTTAGGGTTAGGGTCCAATCCTCTATGTATTCCCAGAATGAAGTTTTACTGGCTTCAATAGGACACCCATTCAAACTGCAAACATATAGGTGTAGACTTGGGTGAAGAACAAGGATGTCTGAGTAAACACAGAGAGAACTGCTTTGGGTGTTGCACAATGTAGACTTCTAATCTCTTCTAAATAAAGAGCTCTTGGGAGAAGGGGCAGAGAGGAACCACTAGAATCTCTGAACACAGCGTTTAAAATCCAATCTAAAATAAAAACAAGAAGACTAACCACAGGAAGTTGCCTTTATACTGTCAGGCACATAGGTCCAATCAGTTCAATGTTGTCCAGATTGACTGGCAGGTTCCCCCCCCCCCTCAGTGTTTCAGGCAAGGGTCTTTCCCAGCCCTGCCTAGTGATTAAACCTGGGACCTTCTGCATGCCATGGCCCTTCCAAACAGAGGAAGCCCTGCAGATCTTTTCATCCTGGGCAGAGACAATACTGTATTGACGAGGCTTGCAGCAGGAAGAGGGGGTGTGGTTCTTTAAACCAAAGGAGTGAGGCAAGGGCTAAGGGCAAAATAGTTGACAATACTCTGGTCCCAGCAGAGAATGCCAATTCTGAGTAATGGCTTACACTCAGTACTGACTTGGACTGGAGAATCTTAGGGCCAAATCCCAGTGTAGCCATTATTTCAAACCATTGTCCTGAGAATAAAAGGGAGAGGGGAGGACCATGTTTTCTACCCTTTGTAGAAAGGAGGAGATGTTAGGAACACATGAACCTGCCTTATCCAAAGGAACCAAAATCCCATCTAGGTCAGTATAGCCCACACTGACGGGCAGTGGCTCTCTTGCAGGAAATGCCAGGGTTTGAATCAGGGACCTTTTACATCAGATAAAAAAATATTAAAGTTTCTCGATTTCACAGCTGCAGATGGGGTTGAGGCAACCAAACCACCCCACCCACCCGCAACCGTTACCTCTCTAGCAGGGGTCCCTGCAGGCACTTGACAGCCACTGGGATCCGCCAGTCTGCGTGGCGCGCAGAGGACACCGTGCCATACGCGCCGCGGCTGATGAAGCGCAAGTCCGGGAGCTTGTTGGAGGAGATCGTGGGGAGCGTGTAGCTGATGTCGCAGGACGCGCAGCTGCCGTCGCTCCTGCCACCGCCGTTCGTCCTCATGCCGGCGTCAGCAGCCATCAAGTCAGGCCGGCTCTGGCCTATGCCAAGTGCGCGCTCGCCAATCCCCGGGGCCGCCCAGGAGCCGCGGAGCCTCTTCTACTACAGTAGCCAAAGGGGGCCAAACGCGCGCCGCGTCTCCAAGAAAGAAGGTGGTCCTCTCTGGAACCCAGAGCCTCTAACATCCACCGAGATTTCCACAAGTTCTTCTGCGCCGGGCTGCACAATTTCTCCGCCTCACATCCTGCTGTCCAAGCGGCCCTGACTCACCCGTTTCTCTCTAGAGAGAGCACCGGTATCTCCACGTACCCGCGGCGAGCCTGCCAAATTCTACAGCTCGCACCCGTCCCTGCGCTTTAACGCCCAATTGTCACCCTTGCCAAATTCTCTCGCCATCGCACCCAAACGCCGCTCACCTTTGCTCTTTGCCCCACATTCACAACCATCAGCCTGGCCTCTTCAAACCCCACCTTCCGATGGAAATAAAGTTTCCGCCGGACGCGTCTCTCTTGCGCTTCCCTTCCCCTCGAACAAAAGTTCGGACAGTCGTAAAAAGTTCCAGATCCCTTCCTTTCCCGATCTTTCGTTTGAAAGGGCTTAAGATCCAAAGAAACGTTGCAACTTTTTGGGGTGTGTGTGTGTATAAACCTTTTTCCCCTCAGATTTCCAGATGCACTGACGATAATCCCCTGGCACAAGGAAGCCACATCAGATGCGTTACTGCTTCTCCCATCTTGGGAATCCTCCAATCTGCCTATGAGGGCGGAGGAATTCAAGACGATGAGCGGGGCAAAAATAAAACACGAGTGGGACCTCGGTCCGTTCTCCGGCTGCACCAACCACGCGTCAATGGCGACTGGAGAGCCCCGCCTCGACGCGCGCAACAACAACCTCCTCGCCCAGCCTTTCCAGAAGAGAGCAAGGGAGGAGGCGAAGGCTCCGGGCCAGAAGACTCCGCCCACCCACACTGGGAAAACAACAGCCTCGCCATCCGGAAAGTCTGGCTCGTCCTGTGATGTGAGTTCAACGTTGCGTGCGGCCACGCAGGGAGAAGGTGAACATCCCACTCGCCTTGTCTCCCTTGGCGCTGTTTGAAACCGAGAGCTGGGCGTCCCCACGACACAGCTGCCGGACGCTTCAGGACGCTCCCCCTTACCTCGTTCAAAATAACTCCTATTTTTCTCTGTTGTCGAGCACCGATTCTGGGGAGAACTCACGAGCGCGCTTCCAAAAAGAATCCACTCACTTTTTGGGCACTCCTTGCAGACTGCGATCCCATCCCACGCGCGCTTTCAAAGAGTAAGCGTAACACAGTCGGTGTGGCTGAAGTAGCTTAGTTAGGAGATCGTTCAACTGGAAGATTCAAAGCTCCCTGGTTCCATCCCGGGTTTCGGCAACAATAACTTTCATTTCGGGGTTGGGCTAGACGACTCTCGAGTAAATTTTCCAGCTCCAGAGTTCTATTATTCCTCCGAGTCGCTCCACCTGCAAGTTAGTTCCCTGAGGATGGTAAGAGTTTCCACAGGGCAATCAACGCGTGTTTACTCGGAAGTAAGAGTCAAGTTTGAGGCCAATGGGGCGTGTCCCCAACCAGGTACTTGTGTTTTAGGATTGCGGCAGTCAAGTGTATTCCATGCTTACTGTGCAGTAAGCCCCATGTAACACTTCTTCTAAGTAGACATGGGGCTCCCCGCAATCGTAGCCCCACTGAAGTCAATAGGACTTTCGGCAAGGCAAATCTGCATAGGATTGCTTTCTAACTTTTACCGTAGTTAAGGGAAAGAGTGTCCCTGCTTTTTTTGTTGTTTTTTTAAAAATATTTTTTATTAACAGGCCAATCACATCACATTATCACATTGATTCCAAATTATACAGCCAAATTTTAAATTTTGTTGGGGGTACCCATACATCAAGCTCAGCTCGAGTCCAAAACAGCATCACTTATCTTACTGCATTAATTAGACAGTTCTCTCCAGTTTGATCCGGAAAGTCCTTTGTTACTTCTTTTCTCTTCTTGTTGTTATCATCATATATTCCTTTCTTTGCGATCTCTGATGATTTTCACAAGCAGGTTAACAGCTGGCCGTCCCTGCTTTTTTGGGGGGGGATCAGAGTTTGATTTTAAATCTTCTTCTTTTCAGTATTTTTTATAAAGCATTCCTGCTGAGACCGCTCAATATTTTTATCCCGAATTAGAAACAATCAGCGGAGCATCTTGGAAACAGATGAATGAAGTTCTTGTTCCCTCTCTGGGCTTGGTTTTGATCACATGCACATACCAAGCTTGGGAGGAGCAGGTTCCGGGAAAAAACACTTGGTTCAGACCTAGCATTCAGTGGGAAGTAGCAATGTGCTTTGTCTTCTAAAGAAGGTGGAGAGAGTAGACTTTAAAATAAAAATGAAATCAACCTGCCTCAAGCCAATAAGCAAGTATTTTTTAAAGTTTCCAATAAGTAATACTTGTTGTTGTTTAGTCGTTTAGTCGTGTCCGACTCTTCGTGACCCCATGGACCAGAGCACGCCAGGCACTCCTGTCTTCCACTGCCTCCCGCAGTTTGGTCAAACTCATGCTGGTAGCTTCGAGAACACTGTCCAACCATCTCGCCCTCTGTCGTCCCCTTCTCCTTGTGCCCTCCATCTTTCCCAACATCAGGGTCTTTGTCAGGGAGTCTTCTCTTCTCATGAGGTGGCCAAAGTATTGGAGCCTCAGCTTCAGGATCTGTCCTTCCAGTGAGCACTCAGGGCTGATTTCCTTAAGGATGGATAGGTTTGATCTTCTTGCAGTCCATGGGACTCTCAAGAGTCTCCTCCAGCACCATAATTCAAAAGCATCAATTCTTCGGCAATCAGCCTTCTTTATGGTCCAGCTCTCACTTCCATACATCACTACTGGGAAAACCATAGCTTTAACTATACGGACCTTTGTTGGCAAGGTGATGTCTCTACTAAGTAATACTAGTAAGACTTAATTATGTCCTGTCATGTCTGAGGCCACATTCCAAAATTATAATGGGGAAAAATTGGCACCCATCTGGCTTTTTGCAGTAGCGATGTTTATCTGGGCAAACATCCTCTGTTAGGTGGACTTCCTGCTTCACCACAGTTAACCTGCTTTTAATTTTTTAATATCTGTGTGAGTGCTAACCTATTCACCAGTCTTAATCCTCTCTCTTTATGACTTTTGATGTAACTGCATATTGATCACAGTGAAACTTATTTCTGCGTAAAATGCTACAAGCAGTGCTATTTTTCTAGAAAAAGAGATGCTGAAACTCACCTGGTTCTCTTATAATGGTGATGGAGCCCACCTGAGAGGTGCTGGCTTGGGAGAGCGCATCTTTGTTTGAGACTCTGCCCTGCCATGTAGGCCCAAAACCTTCCTGATTGCAGCACATGTGGAAAGCATTGAGGTGTTTCTCTGGCTTTTGTAAGTTGCCCACGACTCACTTCCTTAAAGCAGCATGCTCAGCACGCAAGCCTGGAACCATGCTTATTGTAATCAGTGCTGCCTGTGAGCATTGCAATGCAATACACAATTATAAAGACAATAAAGCTGTCACAATAAAAAAAACAAGTGGTTATGCTTTGTGTGAAGCATCCCATAAACGTGTTTGTGTGTGTGTAAGAGAGAGAGACAGAGAGAGAGAGAGAGACAACACTATGCATTTCTATGTTCAGCTATAAAATGGGGCAGAGATAGAGCTTTTCTATAAGCTTCAGCATCGCCTTGCTATGGACAGATGCTTTTAAGCCTGGTATCTTACTTACTTACTTATTAAATTTGTATTGTCAACCTTTTCAGACCCAGGGCCCTCTTTCTGCATTTCTTAACCTTTTACCATCTATTTGCATGGCGGTTGTCCTGCACTTAGAGTCCCCCTTGGATCAGGCCATGCTCCCCACTTGTGGGTCCCAACCCACCAGCTGAAGACCACTGCTCTAAGCCATTTCCCCCAGCTCAGCACCAACACTGGAGGTGAGCCAGGCTGGAGGGGAACGGCTTGATGCAACTACATGTGACAAGGTGAGGGGCATTGGAGGTTTCACTTCCTCTTCTCCCGCGTGATCATTTCCATAAGAAATGTTCACTCCCTGCTTTATAGTGAAACAAGCAGATATAGGGCCTTTGCTCCATGGCAGAGCCTCTGCTCTTGGATGCAGAAGGCCCCAGATTCAATTCCTGGCAACTCCAGGTAGGGTCGGGAGAGAACTGTACTTGAAAGGGTTGGGGGAGCATGTCTTTAAGAAACAGGGTTTATTTTACACCTGGGTGTAGATGGAGGGAGTGCAGGGTTCACATCTTAAGAGGGGCTTGTTCGCCACAGCAGTGCAGCATCACATTCCAAGACATCTCTATGCCTTTGTCTCAGCCTGCCTTCAGCCAGCTCCCTAAGATGGTTCTGCCCTTCAGCCCTTGCAGGGAGTTTTGCCAGCTTCCTTTCCTGTTCCCAGAAGCAGCCCAAGCAACTCCTCCCCTTCTGTCTCCTATTCCAAGCCTTGTTTTAAAAGGGCACATTTTTCCTGTGTGACATCACACCTTCCCCTCTCCTATCCTTGGCAACCCCTGTTTTGCACAGACCCAAGGTTCCTTTTTTTAATGTCTAGATGTCTGGCCATTGTTTCATAATGCCTTGCATTCAACCAGCACCGCCAGGCTAGTTTGCATAGGCTGAACCCAGGAATTTCTATGTTTGATGCAGAACGGCAATCAAAAGCATGGTAACTTTTCCATTTAGTTAAAACAAGTGGGACCTGCAACAAAGTGTTGAAGTGTGTGGAGTGATCCTGTTCAGGGTGTCAGCCAGCCATCAATGCCTTCTTCCCAAATGGTCCATTTCATTTTGCTTCTCCCTGGTTTTCTGTTTCCACTGCCCGCCCCCTATGCAAAAAGTGATTTATGACAACAGAGTACACTTGGTCTTCATTTAGCTGTTCGTGGTTTCCCTACCATCAGTAGGGTTTCCCCTCTTTTCTAAAAACAGTTCTATACTTCTGCAAAGCTTGGATCCACACTAGAATACTGTAGTTTTGCTATTAGTATACTGTATATGATATTTTTTAAAAATGCAATTTTACAGCATGGTCCAGTGTCGGGGGACGCAGGTGGCGCTGTGGGTAAAAGCCTCAGTGCCTAGGGCTTGCCGATCGAAAGGTCGGCGGTTCGAATCCCTGCGGCGGGGTGCGCTCCCGTCGTTCGGTCCCAGCGCCTGCCAACCTAGCATTTCGAAAGCACCCCCGGGTGCAAGTAGATAAATAGGGACCGCTTACAAGCGGGAAGGTAAACGGCGTTTCCGTGTGCGGCTCTGGCTTGCCAGAGCAGCGATGTCACGCTGGCCACGTGACCCGGAAGTGTCTCCGGACAGCGCTGGCCCCCGGCCTCTTGAGTGAGATGGGCGCACAACCCTAGAGTCTGGCAAGACTGGCCCGTACGGACAGGGGTACCTTTACCTTTACCTTTTACCAGTGTCTACTGAAAAAATCCTTTTCAGGGGTTTTTCTCCCAGATAAGGGGGTTAGGACTGCAAGCTTACCTAATTTCTGTCATTTATATCTCTGGGTACTTTGATGTAACAGACAAACACACTGCTGAAAATGGGGGGGGGGGGATAGAAAAAAGTGGAAATTCCCAGCAAACTAGTATAATTTGCACAGGGTAACCTCTGAGCAATTCCCAAAGATAAATTGGGAAAGTCCCCACTGTGGTTACTTTGTGGCTTGGCATCTTAAGTAATTTGGAAGGCAGCCTGGATACTGCTGACCTTGGTTACGAGCTGTTGGCATAAACAGCTGTCTAAGAAAAAAAATTATGCAATTTTTGTCGGTATGTCCACACATTGAAAAGAACTGGAAAGTGAAAGCAAAGTCCTCTGCCACCCCCTTCTCATTTCATTCTTATGACATTTCAATGTTCCATTAATTTGTCAAATGGGACTTACCATCTTCCTCCTGTCAGTGTGAGGTTGGACCTTAGTTTCTCATCTGTGACCCTCATCTCCCAGCCGTATATGGTGATGGGGAGCTAAAATGTGTCTGGTGGGTAGGAAGCAGGAGTTCACAATGATGATGCTCCAGTTCCACTGGTATTGGGCAGGGGAAGGTACAGTTGGAATGGAGTGGCAGACCACTATCTTGGGTGGAGGATTAGATGTTTGGTCTCTGTTCTTTGCTTTAGCTGTCTCACTCCTCTAGAAGGTAGCTTACTGCTTGGGTATGCTGATGCCCCAAAGCTCCATTTATCCATAACATTGGACTCAGGAGGGGCTGTGTAGGCCTTGGTAAAGGTAAAGGACCCCTGGACGGTTATGTCCCGTCACAGATGACTCTGGGGTCACGGCGCTCATCTCGCTTTACAGGCTGAGGGAGCTGGTGTTTGTCCGCAGACAGTTTTTCTGGGTCATGTGGCCAGCATGACTAAACTGCTTCTGGCGCAACAGAACACTGTGATGTAAATCAGAATGCATGGAAACACCATTTACCTTCCCACCGGAGTGGTACCCATTTATCTACTTGCACTGGCATGCTTTTGAACTGCTAGGTTGGCAGGAGCTGGGACAGAGCAATGGGAGCTCACTCCGCTGTGGGGATTTGAACCATTGATTTTCTGATTGGCAAGCCCAAGAGGCTCAGTGGTTTAGACCACAACACCACCCACGTCCCTTGGACTGGTGCCTGAATTCAGCAGTGTGGCGGACGAAGAAAAACCAGCAAAGCTTGAGCCCTGGCAAGACAAAGACACTCTGGGTGAGGAGTTCCCATGTCTGATAAATTGGTCAATTGCTTACCCTGGAAGGGGTTGCATTCCTCATAAAGGGGTTGCTGCTGGATACAGCCTTGTCCTTGGAGGCCCAGGTGGCCTCAACAGTCAGAAGCACCTTCTACCATCTTTGACTACTACAGCAGCTATGGCTAATCCTGGACCAGGTGAGCTTGGCCACACATTGCACTCTCTGCAAGGCTTGTCTTGCACTTGATCCAGAAGCTTTAGTTAGCATGGAGTGCTGCAGCATGGTTGCTTACAGAAGTGGTAACTTGGTCAGCATTTAACACATCTGCTCAGAGACTTGTGCTGATTGCTGATCTGCTACCAGGCCAAGTTCATGGTGCTACTGTTAGTTATGACACCAGTGTGGTGTAGTAGTTGGAGTCATAGAATTGTAGACCTGGAAGGGACTCCGAGGGTCATCCGGTTCCATCCCCTGCAATGTAGGAATCTCAACTAAAGCATCCAGGACAGATGACCATCCGACCTCTGCTTAAATACTTACAAGGAAGGAGCGTCACCAACCTCCCGAGGGAGTCCATTCCACAGTCAAACAGCTCTTACTGCCAGAAGGTGTTTCCTGATGTTTAGTCAGAATCTGCTTTCTTGCAACTTGAAGCCATTGGTTCAAGTCCTACCCTCCAGAGCAGGAGAAAACAAGCTTGCTTCATCTTCACCCTTAAGATATTTGAAGATAGCTATCATATCTCCTCTCAGACTCTTCTTTTCCAGGGTAAACGTACCCAGCTCCTTCAACCATTCCTCATAAGGCTTGGTTTTCAGACCCTTGATCATCTTGGTCACTCTCCTCTGCACACATTCCAGCTTGTCAATATCCTGTGGTGCCCAGAACTGGGCACAATACTGGGCACAGTAACTGGGACACGGGTGGTGCTGTAGTCTAAACCACTGAGCCTCTTGGGCTTGCCGATCAGAAGGTTGGTGGTTCAAATCCCCGCAACAGGGTGAGCTCCCATTGCTCTATCCCAGCTCCTGCCAACCTAGCAGTTCGAAAGCACCTCAAAGTGCAAGTAGATAAATACGTACCACTGCGGCGGGAAGGTAAAAGGTGTTTCTCTGAGCTTTGGCTTCTGTCATGGTGTTCCATTGTGCCAGAAGCGGTTTAGTCATGCTGGCCACATGACCCGGAAAGCTGTCTGTGGACAAACACCGGCTCCCTCGGCCTGAAAGCGAGATGAGCACTGCACCCCATAGTCGCCTTTGACTGGACTTAACCATCCAGGGGGTCCTTTACCTTTATTATTATTTTTTTTTACAATATTCCAGGTGTGGTCTGACCAAAGCAGAATAGAGTCAGTTTAGAATCTGAGAGACCAGGGTTCAAATCCCCATGCACTGATGAAGCTCCCTGGGTGACCTTTGACCAGCCACTGTTTCTCAGCTTCACCTCACACTCCAGCAGGCTTGTCTTAGGCTCTGGTGCAGAGCAGCATATCAACAGCAAGCAGCAACTGAAGGAGGCTTCCAGACTTTTGCTGCTGGGGGGGGGGGTGAGATTCCACACCACATACTGGCAAATTCAGGTTACCCAGTTACAGTTGAGTAGGAGGTCATGTGCAACAAACCCACTTCCCCAAAAGATCGATGTTTTTGCAATAAGGAGAACAAAGGGGGAAATGTACTGGAAAGTGTAGGAGATAAAATACTTGCTTTGAAACAGTGTCATCCAACGCTTTCCTGCAAACAAAGCAGAATGTGTGTTCCACAGATTGTCTGGAAAAGCCCTGAGTGAGAGGAACAAAGAATACCATGTATAGGAAGAGGAGCAATGGCTCCTTCTTAAAGTGTTGCTGTTTGAGGCTTATAAGCTGAATGAAGTTTCCATGGTTAGAGGATTCTGTGACCATGCACATATTTCAAACTGGGCAGTCTTGGGAAATCCCCTCGCTCCCCCACCCCTCCAGCTGAGCAGGTTTTCAACGGAAAGGAGGAAACAGTTCTGTAACCGTTGGAACTTTTAAGGAAACACTGCATGAATTATATGAGATTCTACAAACTTAACAGCTTTGGATGGGGGGGGGGAGAAGTACCCTTTGCACGATGGAGCCGCTTACAGTTAGTGATAGTTTCAATTATAGGTAAAGGTAAAGGACCCCTGGACAGTTAAGTCCAAAAGCGACCATGGGGTTGTGGCGCTCATCTTGTTTTCAGGCCGAGGGAGCCAGCGTTTGTCCACAGACAGCTTTCCGGATCATGTGGCCAGCATGACTAAACTGCTTCTGCCACAACAGGACACTGTGACAGAAGCCAGAGCACACGGAAACACCGTTTACCTTCCCAATGCAGTGGTACCTATTTATCTACTTGCACTGGTGTGCTTTCCAACTGCTAGGTTGGCAGGAGCTGGGACAGAACAACGGGAGCTCACTCTATTGCACGGATTTGAACCGCCAACCTTCTGATCAGCATGCCTAAGAGGCTCGGTGGTTTAGACCACAGCACCACCCGTGTCCCAAGTTTCAGTTATACACTGTGTAGACAGAAGTGATTTACACTCTGCAATGCTGCACCTTGTTTGTCCTCCAGTGAAGACATACCCTAGACCAGTGGTTCCCAATTGGTAGTCTGCAGACCCCCCACCCAGGGGATCCGTGGCACCATTCACATAACAAAATCTACCACAGAGATATCAACATTTTCAAAATTGGGGGGCCCATGGCTTGGCTTTTGAAAAACAGGAGTTCCCCAGTGCTTAGCTAATTGGGAACCACTGCCCCAGTTGGTATATGCCAACAGCAAGTTGATTCTCTGTGTGATTCTGCAAGTTTGGTCCATGTGTTACCCAAACAGCTCCATCCACACACAAGGAGGGAGGGTATCAATATTCCTGGGGGATCCCCAAGGTTAGGCTAACTAAAGTGCCAGTTCTCCAAATCAAAATGGTCTAGTGTATATATATTGGGTAAGGTGATCTCACAAATAAAATGGTCCCAAGCTGTGACTAGATGTTCTCTGGCCTGCCCTTAGTGGATATTCACTTGGTGGATACCTGAGATAGGGCCTTGTCTGTGGTGGCACCACAGCTATCGAATCCCCTTCCCAGTGAGATCTGAGAAGCCTCAGGGCAGAGGTTACAGGAGTTTACAGTCTTTGAGAAAGGGGAAGATGGAGGCCCAGGGTAATAAAGGAAGAATGCATGGTATTAGACTTCCTTAGCAAAAATGTCATAAACGTGACAAGCAGAACCATTGCCAAACTGGATTTCATAATTTCACAAAAGTCTGTTTCTAATGCGAGTATTAGATCTTGCTTTTTAGCACGTTTCCTTTTTCCTGCTAAGCTTTTATCTGTGATGCTGACAATACTGCTCCTTGGATGACGAATGTGAGCTAATTGCAAGAGTCATCTGCTTAGTTCTTGAGGGCCACAGTGTGAGCTCCAATGTTGCTTGTTTTCTAATAATAATAATAATAATAATAATAATAATAATAATAATAATAATAATAATAATATATTATTTATACCCCACCCATCTAGCTGGGTTTCCCCAGCCACTCTGTGTGGCTTCCAACAAAATATTGAAATACAATAGTCCTTCAGATATTAAAAGCTTCCCTATACAGGGCTGCCTTCAGATGTCTTCTAAAAGTCTGGTAGTTGTTTTTTCCTTTGACATCTGGTGGGAGGGCGTTCCACAGGGTGGGTGCCACGACCGAGAAGGCCCTCTGTCTGGTTTCTTGTAACTTCACTTCTCATAGTGAGGGAACCGCCAGAAGGCCCTCTTCGCTGGACCTCAGTGTCCAGGCAGAACGATGGGGGTGGAGATGCTCCTTCAGGTATACTGGACTGAGGCCATTTAGGGCTTAAAGGTCAGCACCAACACTTTGAATTGTGCTCGGAAACGTACTGGGAGCCAATGTAGGTCTTTCAAGACTGGTATGTGGTCTCAGCGGCCGTTCCCAGTCACCAGTCTAGCTGCCACATTCTGGATTAGTTGTAGTTTCCGGGTCACCTTCAAAGGTAGCCCCACATAGAGCGCTTTGCAGTAGTCCGAGCGGGAGATAACTAGAGCATGCACCACTCTGGTGAGACAGTCTGTGGGCAGGTAGGGTCTCAGCCTGCATACCAGATGGAGTTGGTAAACAGTTGCCCTGGACACAGAATTGACCTGTGCCTCCATGGACAGCTGCAAGTCCAAAATGACTCCTAGGCTGCACACCTGGTCCTTCAGGGGCACAGTTACCCCCTTCAGGACCAGGGAGTCTTCTACACCTGCCTGCCTCCTCTCCCCCCATAACAGTACTTCTGTCTTGTCAGGATTCAACCTCAATTTGTTAGCTGCCATCCATCCTCCAACTGCCTCCAGACACTGTTTTACTTCTGATAATACAAATGGACTTCCTTAACTTGTGTCATGTTTTCAAGCAAACGTTCTGGAATGAAGATTGTGCTGGGGAGGGGGCAAAATGGGTGTCATGAACACATCTGCCCCAAGTAGATAAACACAGCATGAGTCAGTAAGCAGTCTTCTCCCCCTCTCTCTGACACAGAATGGAATGTTGATAAGGAGTTGGCAGAGAATGGGAGGGTGAGAAGTCAACTCATGCAAGAAGCACAGTCAGACTTAAAAAGCAGGCAAAATAGCATTTCCTCATTGGAAGAGGAGGCAATTAATCATCTGAGCCCAAGGAGTCGTCGTATGGGAAAGGTATTAGACAGGAAACAAACCCAGAAACGTAAGGGTCATAGGTTCAGGATATTCTGCAAAACCAGAAAGCATTCTTCAGAAGGGTCAACTGATTCATAAGCCACTGACGTTTGGTTATATGTCCGAGGCTAATTGTTTGTATTGCAATATATCTTCAAGCTAATTACAACTTGCGTGCTGTGTTATCAAGATGACAGCCTGGGCTCCTGACAATGGGCTTCAATTCCCCAATTTCCCATACCCTCTGATATTTCTTCGATGAAAATAGAGACATCCTATTCCATACTAATAATACCAATAATTTTATTATTTATACCCTGCCCATCTGATTGGGTTGCCCCAGCCACTCTGGGCTGCTTCCAACATGTATAAAAACATAACAAAACATTAAACATTAAAAAAAACTTCCCAATGCAGGGCTGCCTTCAGATGTCTTCATAGCTCCATACCACCCAACATTTCTCTGATGAAAATAGGGACGTCTTAAGGAAAAATGGGACATTCCAGGGCTGTCCCTGGAAAATTGGGGCATGTGGAGCATCTGCTATTCTCCTTTGTCACTTGGTTACAAGGAAATCTTTTATAAAGGAGGGTTCCATGATGTAAGACCAGTGTGAGGAAACTGTACCAGCTGAAGAGTCACATTCCTTCATGGGGGACTTTCTGAAGGCCACATGCCAGGTGGTGGGTGAGACCAGAGTCAAAAGTGGGTGGACTAGTGGACATGACTCTACTCTTCATAAGAGTAGGCAGCATTTTGGGTGCATGTCAGAGATTCCCACATACAGACATGAAAACACACACTCTCCATTCTCCACCCAGACAAGAACATGGCATTATCCAAGTCCAGAGACACATTTCAGCCGGGCAAAAGCACTTGAGAAGGGAGCAGAGGAAAGCTTGTGTGGGGAGTGGCCTGGGGAGAGTCTTGAGGGCCTGGTAGAGAGGATTGGAGGGCCATGTTCTCCATCCTTGATGCTAAAGGACTGCATCTATGCACAGAGATATTGAGCTCTACAGGCCAGAATATCAGGAAAATTAAGAGACCAGGATGAACAGAAGTTTCAAGAAAGTTG
The DNA here is from genome assembly GCF_964188315.1 of Podarcis muralis. NCBI lineage: Eukaryota > Metazoa > Chordata > Lepidosauria > Squamata > Lacertidae > Podarcis > Podarcis muralis. Next base: position 27,291,128 of record NC_135662.1, read on the forward strand.
AAGTAAATATTTGATGTATATAAGAGACAACTGTAAAACTTTAAAGACACTGGCAGGGTTAGAATAACTCTAACAGCGTATGGTAGATAAAGCAAAATACACAAAATAAGAGATGTTAAAAACTATATGATACTTACCGAAGGAATGGAGGGAAGTCCGAGGCTCGGCAGAGCTTAAGATAAATATGTGATTTATTTGTATAATGTATGTATGTATGTATGTATGTTCAATGGAAAATCAATAAAAACTTATTGTAAAAAAAAAGAAAGAGATATTGAGCTCTACAGTGGTTAAATAAGGGTTCAGGTTAAATCGGAAGTGTGTCTTCGTAAGCCAAATAGAAGTGGCTCAGGAGGATTTCCGAACGGAGACAAGTGGCATTATTTAGTCAAAGAATCAGGATGTGAACAGCAGGCAGGCAGGCAGGCAGCCGTTCGCTGCAGGGAATCAGTGCTTCTCCCCCACTTTGGCAAACAGCCTCCTGCAGCAGACTTCCAATTTCCTTTCTACCTATATCTGCAAATGATAATAGTGAAGGAGAAAGAGAGAAGAAAGCCATTTTAAAATCCACTGGTACATTTGTTTGTGTGTGTGTACAGGAAGCGTAAAAAACATTCTGTTGTGTGCAAGATTCTGCCTTTAACCCAGGAACACAGTTGTCAGAAAAGTATATATCAATGAGGAGGAGGTTTGTGTTCCTCGCAATAGATTTTTGTATGTTTTGGTTGCCACCTTGTGGTAAAATGCCAGCATGACTTTCATTTCTTTTGAAAAAGTGTAAGGTTGGCCATCCCAGTCCAGCTAACCAAAGAAATGGGAATCAGGATTTTTTTTTTTTTTTTGGGGGGGAGAATGCTTAAACATGTTGCATGTTTTAAAAGGTTGCATTAGAAGTTGCTTAGCCCTGTGGTTAGAGCTTACGCCAAGTTCAGATGAAGTAGCTGTTCTGGCAACAAGCGAGGTGAGTGTAAAATGATTTGGGGGGGGGGTGAACAAACAAGCTGGCATATATTTATTTTTAAAGTTCCCATAACAACTAGTAATGAGAACTTTGAAGAAACATTATAGTCAAGAAAGAGAACATATTTCAGCCTAGGGACAAAATTTGCTCGTGGGGAACTTTCGGAAGCTGCATGCCAGAGGTGGAGCAGATGCACAGGTGGACAGAGTAATTGATATAACTCTTAAACTCAATCAGTAGATCATGAGACTCTTAATCTCAGGGCTGTGGGTTTGAGTTCCACATTGAGTGAAGGATTCCAGCATGGCAGGGGGTTACAGCATATTATTCTCATGGTCCCTTCCAACTTTATGATTCCATGATTCTCTGGTACAGTGAGCGATGAGCCCCTTTAGACTGGTGTTTTGTCGCAGATGCATTCTGAAACATGCTCCTGACACATGTGGTAGATTTAGTCTGCTTTATTAGTTATTCTGTGCTTCCCTAGTACCACCACATTATTGCTGTCTGAAGCACTATAGTGCAATTATAGTGGGACAACCCCCCCCCAACTCCTTGATCACCTGTGGTATGCAAAGTTACAAGTTTGAGCAGGAAATTCCAGAATATGTTTGATGTGCTGGTTCTGGTGTACAAAGTCCTATACAGCTATACCCAAAAGATAATCTTAACCCCTATATTCTCAGTTGATCACCTTGTTCTCCAAGAAAGGGCATTCTTCAGATCCCCATCTTTTCAGGAGGTCCATCCCGCATGAGGTCCAAATCAGGGCTTTAGAATGTGGCACCTACTTTTTAGTTACCGGTAGTTAACGTGGGTGGCGCTGTGGGTAAAACCTCAGCGCCTAGGACTTGCTGATCGTCAGGTCGGCGGTTTGAATCCCCATGGCGGGGTGCGCTCCCGTTGCTCAGTCCCAGCGCCTGCCAACCTAGCAGTTCGAAAGCACGTCAAAGTGCAAGTAGATAAATAGGGACCGCTTACTAGCGGGAAGGTAAACGGCGTTTCCGTGTGCTGCGCTGGCTTGCCAGATGCAGCTTGTCACGCTGGCCACATGACCCGGAAGTGTCTGCAGACAGTGCTGGCCCCCGGCCTCTTAAGTGAGATGGGCGCACAACCCTAGAGTCGGACACGACTGGCCCGTACAGGCAGGGGTACCTTTACCTTTACCTTTTAGTTTTTCAAAAGATCTGCCTTTCTTTTCATAACTGCACATCTCACCTAATGTTTTAAAGATCTGGGTGTTCATATGTCTCAACCCCCTCCCACCCCCCACTCAAATTCCATGTCAGGGATCATGAGGAAAGAGACTGAAAGCAAGACTGCCAATAAAAAGGTAAAGGTAAAGGACCCCTGGACAGTTAAGTCCAATCAAAGGCGACTATGGGGTTGCAGCGCTCATCTCACTTTTAGGTCGAGGGAGCCAGCGTTTGTCCACAGACAGCTTTCTGGATCATGTGGCCAGCATGACTAAGTCACTTCTGGTGCAACGGGACACCGTGACTGAAGCCAGAGAGCATGGAAACGCTGTTTACTTTTCCACCGCAGTGGTACCTATTTATCTACTTGCACTGGCATGTTTTTGAACTGCTAGGTTGGCAGGAGCTGGGGCAGAGCAACAGGAGCTCACTCCGTCACGGGGATTCAAACCACCGACCTTCTGATCAACAAGCCCAAGAGGCTCAGTGGTTTAGACCACAGTGCCACCTGTGTCCTTAAGACTACTAATAATGCTATCATACAAATATCTGGTGCAAGCACACTTGGAATTCTGTGTACCATTCTGTGTGCCTCACCTTAAAAAAGATTGCTGGAAAAGGATCAGAAAAGGGCAACCTGAACTATCAGGGTGATGAAGCAACTTCCCCTCTAAGGTTATAGGTCTTTTGAGCTTAGAGATATGAAATAGTAAGTCGATGTATGATAGAGACATAGTAGGGCATAGGTGTACAGAAAGTGGATAGAAGTTTTTCTTCTCTCATAATACTGGAACCCAGAGCCATCCAGCGAAACTGAATGTTGGGAGATTCTCTATAGACAAAAGGAGGTCTGTCTTCACATGCTGCACAGTTAAACCATGGAATTTGCTCCTACAACTTGATGGTCACCAATTTTGATGGCTGTTAAAAAGGATTAGACAAATTCATGGAGGATAAGGCTACCAGCAGCTACGCCTTCTCATGACAACTATGTGATACTTCCAGGACCACTTGCCTCTGGCTATCAGTTGCTGAGAATCACAAGTGAAAGAGAGGGCTGTTGCACTCAGATATCTGGTTGGCTGAATCCTGAACTTGATGGGTCTTTGGTCTGATCCATCATGGCTATCCTTACTTTTTTATGTCCTCGCGACAAAGTGATTCCCCCCCCCCTCACACTGTTGCTGCATTTTGTGTAGAATGAATGTTATGTTGTTGTCTTTGAAATATAATTTGAAGAGCACTCCTGCAGAGGCTCAGATGATGCATGTGTTACTGGGTGCCTGGGCAAACTTTTGAGGATCAACGGAGAACTGTTGTCGGCACTCCATCTAGCCACATGGTGTCACTGTAGTCACAAATTCTCTGACCCTGTTTTAAACCAGATTTATCTCTCATTTATGATGACACTGTATTAATAGGAACTTGAATGCAACATCTTCAGTTGGTCTTATCTCTCTTCGTAACCGTTTTAAGAATAAATTGGCCCCGTTTAAAGCAATGCTCAACGCATTTTTACTTTTGAAAACGGTTCAAGTGCTTGTCGAACCTCAGACTTCTCTGTTGCTGTTTTTAATTCATTGATCTTCCTTAACTGTTTTTTCAATCAGCAATTATTGTGGCGGCTCTTAAAGTGCTCAGAGTCTTGGAGCTGTTCAGAAGTTTCTTTTTACAGTTAGCGCTGCAAGATTTGTGCTAATCCAAGTTAATGCCACTTTGGAATGGTTAGGTGATGCATGTATCAATTTCATATTGGCTTAATGTGAAGATTGAAGATGAAATTAAATGGACTACCTCCAGTCATTGCAATATTGAGATGTATGTTGAGACTCAGGCTGGGGGAGCTTTTTCTAGCCTTTTCTAGGCAATCCTCCAGTGGACACATGGGTAGAGGAACTTCCATCACTGCTTACCATTGGCCATGCTGGCTGGGCTGATGGGAATTAGAGTGTCAGTGCAAATGGCAGCTGGCTTAGGATTTCACCACTGGCTTTTTGTTGCTCTGGTACAGTCTTCACCAGCCTGACACCTCCAGAAGTTCTTGGACTACCATGAGATGTAGCCAGCACTGTGGTCTAAACCACTGAGCCTCTTGGGCTTGTTGATCAGAAGGTCGGTGGTTTGAATCCCCGTGATGGAGTGAGCTCCCGTTGCTCTGTCCCAGCTCCTGCCAACCTAGCAGTTGGAAAGCCCACCAGTGCAAGTAGATAAATAGGTACCACTGTGGCGGGAAGGTAAACGGCGTTTCCGTGTGCTGTCGTTTCCGTCACGGTGTTCCATTGTGCCAGAAGTGGTTTTGTCATGCTGGCCACATGACCCGGAAAGCTATTTGTGGACAAACGCCAGCTTCCTTGGCCTGAAAGCAAGATGAGCACCACGACCCCATAGTTGCCTTTGACTGGACTTAACCTTCCAGGGGTCCTATATGGAGAGTACCAGGTTAGTGAAGCCTGTTTTAGAATCCCATGCACAAAACTCCACACCTTCTCGGCAGGTGAGCATCAGCTTACTTACAGCCATAATTCTCATGCAACCAACTTTGTGCAAGTCAGATTCCCTGTATGATTTATTACAGCATTACATTTGTGACTGTGAGATAGATATTTTATGTAAGTTTTAAAATTCATTTTAAATTATATAACAGGATCACTCTCTGAGCACCAGAATCTTTCTGCTTAGAAGCCATATTTTAGTCAAGATTTGTGGGATTTTACTTCCCTTCTTTATCCAAGCTCTCAGTAGAACGGGAAAACCTCTGACACATTGCTGCGTTTGCTCTTACTGTTCTAAATTTATAATTGGCGGCACGTTTCCTTTTCTTAATGAAATCAATCACACCAAATAGAGCTGCTATGTTTGAAAGAAAGAAAAAAGCATCTGAGAACAGCATTTCCTAAGCTGCTATGTTTTCTGACTGTGGCTATTATTATAATATTAATTACTATTATTAATCACTTTCCATGAGGCATCCTGAAGTGATTAATGCCTGGATGGCCCAGTTGGCTAAAGTGTGGTCCTGGTAACAATCCCTGTATGGGACAGCTGCATATTCCTGCATTGCAGGGGGTTGGACTAGATGATCCTCAGGGTCCCTTCCAACTCTATAATTCTATGATATTGATTTTATGATTTGCAATATAGTAAAAATATATATAAAACAGACAAGGTGGTTTTCTATACTACTTTCCTTACTTCTTCTTCAACCACTCCACTCCATTCCCCATAGTTTCCATAGCCACCAAGCACATTCAGTATTTGACTGGACTATTTTTGGGGGCTGGGGGAGGGACTTAGGTTTTCTTATAGTTTTTTTTTAAAAAAAACTTTTTTTGCTGGGATATTATCCTGAGCCTGCTGATCCCTCCCTCTGATGTATAGCTGCTGGCGTTTTGGCTAGCTATGCAGCAGCACTCAAAGGATTGAGTTGAAATTAGAATATATTACGATGGTTCTGTTACCAAATTCATAATGTGGTGAATTCATCATATAAATGTATATTGTAGCTGAGGAAGTCTCTGTATAACATAGGAAGCCTGTACTACAGGATCATATCTCTACATTAGGGCCACTTTATTCCTTTGAGAAACAAGACTGTTTGGAGAAAACAGGACTCATTGAGTCTTTTGTCAGATTTTCATTGTACTTTTCAAAAATTACATTTCCTTGCTCTGTGATTTACAATACTAACATCCTCTGTATTGACATAAAATATTGACTAAGGTTGGCAATGCACATATTGTTCCAGAGTTTGAGATGAAGTATTTTGTATCCCGCTTTCAATGTCTTCGCCTCTGGCTTTATGGATTGTAATTAATTTGAGCTTTGGACAGTGGCGGAGGAAGAGGAGTGCGGAGGAAGAGGAGTGCGGGGGAAGCGTTCCGCCCCTGGCAGTGTGATCCCGGTGGGGTGCCATTGTGGCTGCCCCTCCACCTGTGCTGGATGCCATGCCCCCAGGCAGCGTGCCACACCCCTACGGGTGGCGCACCATACCCCCCGCCCCCTCCTGCACTCCGCCCCCCAGTGCCGGAACATGAAGCTCCGCCACTGGCTTTGGATAGTATGGATATGTACAGTGGTACCTTGGGTTACATATGCTTCAGGTTACAGACTCCGCTAACCCAGAAATATTACCTCGGGTTAAGAACTTTGCTTCAGGATGAGAACAGAAATTGCGCAGCAACGGCACAGCAGCAGGAGGCCCCATTAGCTAAAGTGGTGCTTCAGGTTAAGAACAGTTTCAGGTTAAGAATGGACCTCCAGAACGAATTAAGTTCTTAACCCGAGGTACCACTGTACTTCATACACACATACACAATTTTATTTGTATGATGACTTTCCACAGTTTGAACCATGCTCAAGGCGGCTTACAACATGAAAGAAATACATAACTACAACATAGCATAGCATAAACAATAAATAAAACATTAAAAAATTACATAACCAAACTGAATCATTTCCACATAAATCACAACAAGATTTTTTTTAAAAAAACAGCAACAACTACGTCCCCCAACAAAACCCTCCAAATAACACCCCAGCCCAATATTATGTTCAGCAGCCTCAGCTTTTGCAGCTGGAGTCAGTCCGGGCCAGGTGGGAAAAGGTCTTCAAGGCAGGGAGCAGGTCTTTCAGGACTCACAGCCAAGAGGGCCTGCACCATTGCTGCATTAGCCCTTGTAGATCCACTTCAGCTCTGGAAGTGCTACAATGTATTAGAGGTATAAAAAAGATATTATGGCACTATAAAGCACCTCTGATTTATGACCAGTGGATGTAGCTTTGTCTTATTACTTTGGACTTGTCTCTTGCCATTGTTTCTTGGAAGTCTAGCAAAATTTATGGGAGGAAGTCCCCCTCGCTTCCATAATTTCTGTGCCCCTTTCACGTTTTTGTGCTTGCGTTTTAAATCCGTTGGTTCCTTATTCTGTCAAAGGTGCAGTTTTCGTTTGCAGCTACAACATTTCATCTGACATGGGTCAGCTCCAGCGATGTGCATCGACCCTCCCGGTTCAGGTGTATGTGCAGCTCGCTCGCATCTGAAGTGAAGCAGCAATGTGGCTAAGAGAGGGAAGGTGCCGGGATGAGGTTGCTTGAATCCTCTGAAGGGGCCAAGCCTAGTTAACCCTGAGGGAGATATGGACTAGCTCATAAATAATGACAAGGCCCACAGCTCTATTTCTGGAGGCTGAATTGCCCAATTTGCAAAAGGGGCTAGTGGAGCAGGATCCTTCTTGCTCTCCGGAATGTATCAAAGGCTCAACTCCAATGGTAAATAAGCCCCCCTTCCAAGCTCAATTTATTATGATAGCAGGGGTCTTGGTCCTTGGATTTAGGCACTGGCAGTGGTCACTTTAATGCCAATGGCGGTACAGTGGTACCTTGGGTTACATATGCTTCAGGTTACATATGCTTCAGGTTACAGACTCCGCTAACCCAGAAATAGTGCTTCAGGTTAAGAACTTTGCTTCAGGATGAGAACAGAAATCGTGCTCTGGCGGCCCGGCGGCAGCAGGAGGCCCCATTAGCTAAAGTGGTGCTTCAGGTTAAGAACAGTTTCAGGTTAAGAACGGACCTCCGGAACGAATTAAGTACTTTCCCCGAGGTACCACTGTAGACGTATGATTCGCAGTTGCAGTATTGCACCAGTGTGAGGCACAGGAGCCAACTCCTAGGGGCGAGGGGATTTCGGCCTCCACAATAAAATATTTGACAGCCCCCCACAAAGTTGATGGGCGTTGCCATTCAAATGGTGTGCATGCACTGGGTCACGCAATCAGTTAAGTGGGGTGGGGCTTACCTGCCCCCCAAATATTTTATTCAAGTTGGTACCCCTGGTGTGAGGAGACGCAAGTTTGGATTTTTTTTAAAAAAACTGGAGAATATATCCACTTCAGAGGGATGATGCTTTGGGGATGTGGTCAAAGAGCACAGTGCAAAATGCTTAACCTTCCTCCTGCTTGTCGTTCTGCACATCCCATGACTGTTTGCAACAGTACAAAAACCTAGTTCTGCCAACAGGAGGCTCCTCCTTTATTCAGCGCTCATCCTCATTTGCACAAAGGTGAGAAGGTGGTCTTTATGTTTGGCCTTTAGTGAACATTAATTCTGGTTTGTTTACAGGGAAGTCATACGACAGTGAGCATTCATCTTGCATTCATCCTAATCGCTTGCAGGATGTTTACACGTCTTCCCATGAATCATTTGCTCACCCCACATGTTTCAGTCCATTTTCCTTTCACTTTCCTAATTCCAAAAGTTTTTTTTTGCTTTTGTTAAAAAATTGCTTTTTTAACCAAACACAGCAACAAAGCACGATAATCCGCTTTAATTGTGCAAAACCTAAAGTTCTGATATGTCACTTCTATTTTTTCTACAGACATTCATCTATTATTTCTGCATTGTTTTTTACTGTTCTCTTTTGTGCCTCCTCACAAATATTTGCCCCTTTTTCATTATCTCCCTTCCCAGTATTTGTTGGACTTTACTGGCTGTTGTTTGTTCAGCTGCTCTTGCTCAGAACCATTTCTCATTTCTCTTTGTATTTAATGTCAACATTTGTGACACTTCTTTGTGCATTGCTATGACTCATGCCTCATTTGGCTCCTCATTCATCTGCAAATGACTGCAGGATCTGTCCCTGCAGAGTTTTGCTAGGTTTGGGAAGCGAACACATGGTCATCTAATGAATGTATGCTGTCTTATTTTAACTGGTAAGCACAAGGAAGCAAATTTGTTCAGTGCATTATGCAGTACTGTTCTCTGGTTCAGGCTAATTTTGCTTCATTGGTTGGAGGATGCTGTTTGATCAGTGTCATGGGAAACTGCCTTATCCGGAGTCAGATCACCATATTACTGTCTACACTGATTGGCAGCAGATCTCTGGGATTTCGGACATCCAGGGAATGCTGTTGCCAGGGAATGAACCTAGGATCTTCTGCATTCAAAGCCGATGCTCCACTACTGAGCTCCCTTTAATAAGTAGAGAGAAAGCAAACAGCAAGTTATGCACTTACTCTGAGCCTGATGCCTGGCACAGTCTCTGCAAATATTAATATTGTGCAGTTTGAAGTGACTGGCTGCATGAAAACTGAGTACTTTTTGGAAATAAAACATTGTCAAGGCCCATAATTTTAATTAAAACTTTACTTGCATGATTTTCTGCAGAAACAGAACAAAAACATCAAATGATACATCCAGACAGTTCCATAAGACATATGCCAGTCCAAGGAATACACTCAGTATCTTACAAAATATGAAATAATCCAAATAGATCTATAAGCAAAGGCCTCTCTCCTTACAGTATCCATTTTGCTTGGAGCTGTTTTCCTGGAGAGCTTCATTTACATCCTCACTCTCAAAGAGCCTGGGAACAAAGTCTAAAGGCAACTCCCTTCAAAATGGCAATTTGCAATTTAATAGCCTCCCATGTGATCTAAGGTTAAACACTCACGTTAGCTAGCAGAAAACAACAAAAGTTAATTATCAACCTATTTAGGAGCTCAGAGACAATTCTTGCTTTTAATTTAGCTCCAGTGGACTCTTCCCATGTTAAACCTTTTCACCAATACACAGCCATTCCCATTTCAGAGTGAATTGAACCTATTATACTTAACAGATCATGTGCAATGCAAAAAGGGTCAATGTGAACAAATTTCAGCACTTTTTAACTTGCTCTACCTGTGGAAATTTGGTTTAGCTTGATTTGGAATTTGGCACATTCTTAGACTTCATTAAAGTGATTGTGCATGCCAAATGATTAGCTTGACAGATATAATTTTAAATAATAGAATTTCAAAGCTTATACTGATGGGACCTTGCCCCCACAACTAAAGGGGCCTCATCTTTGTGACCCTTTACCTTCCAGCTGCTAGAAGGTGGTTTGGTTTGCTATTAGCATTTAATGAGATAATATTGATATATATAAAATTTTGCTGACTCTTAAGCAAGTTGAAAAAAATAGTATACAGGGAGACTGAAATGCCACACCACTGCATTATACATACACCAATTTCTAGCATCTCACAAGTGTCCATTAATTATTTTACATAAGGGTTAAACCAGTTCTCTGATTTAATCTAACAAAGGGCATTGCAGCAGAATGACATGCACAACATTAGCAGATGTGCTGGTAAATGAAGTCTAGACGGTGTGGTTGATGATCTAGTGATAATGTTACAGCATGGGTGACTAAAGGACAGAGCTTGTGTAGGTTTGCTATATTGCTTCTGATGGGCTACCTACTGGTGACACCGCTTCCAGGTAGCATTCCAATGGCATCTATGGGCCATGAGAAACTCATAGCAAAATCCAAACCCAAAATCCAGTGGGAATGAAGCAAGTGGGTACTCGCCAAGAGTTTAAAATAAGGATCAGCCAGAGACAGCAATTGGAGAATAAGAAGGTGAGGTTTATTGCCAGGCAATAAGGACCCAGTTGGAATATCTTCCAAAGAACTGGGACCCCAATTGACAGAAATCCAGAGGTCTTTATACCTGAGTAAATCACAGCGAATCATAGATCATAAGACAATCATGAGGGACTTACAATATTGTCAGCGAGAATCAGCTAATCAGCAAGCTGTTGTCACGCTATCCGACCCTGGTCAAGCACCGGATTCTAGTTCTGCTTTCCGATGCTTGCAGTGACGCTCTGTCTAACCTTTCCCCTAGTTATGACAGGACAGGGAGCTTGGACATTTTGTGGTTTTGCTCTTCCTGTTCTGTGGATTAATTTAGCCTGTATCTGAGGGAAATTTGTACCAGAATCTCTGATTCATGTCTTTCCCCTTTGTCCGGGGTACACAGATGTTTTAGGGGAAAGGTCGGTTCCTAACTTTGCTGTTTCAAGCAGTTTGCAGTTAGCTAAGGCACAGCTTCCCTTTTGATTCAAAATGGATTATAAAGTACTGTAATGCTTGATTTGTGTAAGCATATATGGATATATATTGAATATATTGGTTTCTGATAACTGATTATATGGATAGCATAGGGGTAGCCCTTCTTCCTTGCCTCAGGATGAGAGAGTTTGGATTCATCAGATCCTGGGCTTTCCTGGCTGAGCTGGGGCCAGCATAAGTCCCTCACTCTGGCTCAGTGGACTCATCCAAGGCTCATCCAGCATAATTTAAATTGGTATAATTTACACCAGTGAAAATCCTCCAAAAGGGGCATTGCAGGGGTAGGACAGGGCAAAGAAAGACTCACACCTATTCCAACCCCCCTTTACATTGATCACATGCCCTAGCAACCCAAAAGAAAAAGGCTGGCAAAAGGGCGATCAAAGTTCCTCCAAGTTTCTCCTGAATTGAGTTTGGAACAGGGGTAATTTATGCTAGGATAAATCCCAAGCTTTCTATAGTTAGGATTGCTCTGCCAACCAGGTGTACATTGTTATTGGTTTGCCAATAGTTTTCCTTTTTAGATTAGGGGATGGGCAGTGGCGTAGCGTGGGGGGTGCAGGGGGGCCGGCCGCACCGGGCGCAACATCTGGGGTTAGGGCAAATCCATGGGTTAGGGGGCGCAAATCCACAGGTTAGGGGGTGCAAATCCATGGGTTAGGGGGCACAAATTACTTGCCTTGCCCCGGGTGCTGACAACCCACGCTACGCCACTGGGGATGGGGAACTTGTGGTTGGACTCAGGTTCCTCAGGTTCTAAACCCGTGTCCTCATGGGATGCATTAGGATTCCTTGCTACAGGTGCTGATTTTTAGGTGTACTTCTGCCTGGTTGAATGAGGGAAAGGGAGAAGGAGCCATGCATCTTGCTACAATGGTACGAAATTAATCCTGCAGATGCAACCTGCGATTTCTCCTCCTCCTGTGCCCTGGGGCTCACCTCCAAAAACATCCCTTGCTGTCGTTCCCCTCATAGCAGCCGCCAAGGCTTTGAGACATCAGCACATTCAGTTCTGATTTTACTAATGCTTCATACACCATTAACCTGCAATGTCTGTGCAGTGGTCTGTTCAGAGACTTCATTTTGATAAACCTTGCTAATTGTACATTTTGCCAAGCAAGCTGTACAAAGCTAAAAGCTGACTAAAACTTTTGCTTCTTGTGCAGAATAAAAAAGAAGGAAACAAACTGGAGTCCTAATGTAAGATTTTTGTCATCTCATCTAGGCCAATGCCAAATCACTGTTGGTTCAAGCTCTGTTAAGAAGCAGAGACCATCTTTCGCTATTTCATCTCTATTAAAAAGGGATTGCTAGAGTAATGTTATTCCCATAGTTTACTCTCAGGGTCAAACTAGAGATTATACAAGGGCATATGAAACATTACCCTGGCAGCTTCTTTTAAACAGAATCCATCAGTTCTGGAGTATCATTGGGGATTTGAGAAGCACAAAGTGATATGATTATTTAACTGCTTTCGTGTCCACCCCACCCCCACTCCAAATCACACCTCAGACAGCTTTTCCTCTTGTGATCACCTGTTCAGAAGAGGTTTCTGTTGTTTCAGAAAGGTTGTATGTGTCAGGAATGGGTCAGCAATAGATCACACAGAGTAAGTGAAGTTAACTCTTTATTAGAAGAAACAAGGCTGCTCAGTAGTGCTAGGCCTAATTGAGCACAGTAATTCTTCCCAGTAGATCTTGCCCCTATGAGGCAGTTGTGAGGATTGAAGGTCCCCGCCTTCCTACAGCAGCCTAAGTCTCCTCCTCCCCTGGGTCCTTCCCAAGCAATCTGAGACTCTGCCGTCATGACTGACTCTATTCCTCCCTCTTCATACCTCTTCTGGTTCTGAGAGACCAGAGGCGGAGGAGTGAAACTTGTCACAGCAGGAGGGGGAGACACTCTTGCTTCTTCACTGACCTGACTTATCTCTTCCTCTTGGTCTCCCTCTCCTGCTTCTGCTTCTGGGCTTCTCTCTGTCACAGACTCCCCCTGCTCACTAAACCCTGTTACCTCTTCAGCTTCCAATACCTCCTCCCAATCTTCTCTGTCTTCTCCTTCTGACCACTCATTGTTGTCCCACCACCAATCCCCAGGTTTTGAGCCTTCGTCCCTTAGGGGTTCCCCAGGTGGTACCTTCCACCACTCCTCTGTGCCCAACCAGCCCATGACAATAGGATAATGTTGCATGCATTGGCATTATGGAACTGACACACACCTACCCATTAAAAAGTCATGTTGACCCAGATCTTAAGGAGCCAGTGTTAAGTGGACATCCAAATTAGCCCTAAGTGTGCTAAGAATATATACACTGAATCCTGGCTCCATTCTATTCTGGAAATTGCATTGGTTGCTGTTGCTGCTGTGGTTCAAATATCAATCTCATGAGTCCTCACCATAGTATGTATCTTTTTTGTGCTGTTTCCTAAAATCTGCCTGACAGCAGTAGATGTCACTGTAGTCAACAAGAAACATGCAAGAGAAGAAAACAGAGCAGTGTGGTTAAAAACAAAGGGGATACTCAGCTAGCTAGGTTAGGTCCATCAATTTCAATGGGCTTGTTCTGAGTAAAACTTAGCTGAGCACCACACCAACAATTTAACATGATTGCCCAGGGACCCATGGAATTTTTTTCTTTCTCCACACCAGTCAGATAGAAGGAGTTGTCTCTTGAGGATTCAGAATCTGTCACTGCAGGCAAGATGCCTTTGAAATATATTGACAATTTGTGGAAAGGTGGCATTTAGGGAAGAAGGATCATGTTACTAATGCACATGTCTTGTTGTTGTATGGTTTAGGTGTCTAGTCATTTCCCCGCCTCCACACACATTTCCCATGTGAAACAAGGCAAATCCGAGTCTCTAATTTGGTTTCCAACTCTGTTTTTTTTATTTAAAAAAAAATATTGATTTATTTAATAACTGCAAGAAAGTAATAAAGTGGAACACCATCTAACAAATAACTTTTGCTGAAATCATCTCATCTCATATAATTATCAAAATGAACTGGGCTGAATTTTCCCCTAAACAATCCAAATATGCTTGTTAAAATTAGATTCAAAACCTTCAGCCAGTTGAAAATGGTATTAATGATTAGAAATAATCAGTGGTGAAACATACTGGACTGCCTCCATTTCCATGCATTAGAAGTCCTCAGATCAGGGCAGGAGGGTTTTCAGAGGCCATGAGGAATGTATATGTTTGTTAGTTTTGTGCTGCAAATATTGTCTGTTCTACAATACTGACATTGTTATCTGCATTGTTTAGGGCTGCAAATAGTTTTATGATTAGAGGCTGCTTTCCTTAATTCAATGCATATAGGCACAACCCCACAAAGCAACGAATCCTCGACTAAAGTGTATTATGCCTCAAAACAAAATAAGTGACATTTATACCGATGCTTGGGAAAGAGAGGGCCTAGAGTCTATAATACAGAGGGGTGAGTCAGAAGGCAGACAACAAGCATTCCTATTAGGGTCAGTGCATCTCGGAGACAAATGTCTTCCAGCACTTAGCTCCAGCTTCCAGTGTTGATGGCCTAGAGTAGGAAGGGGGGAAGTTCCATGACCCACTTCAAGACGAGTGCATTTGGATTCAATCTGCGGTGGCTTTTATCATGTTTGCAGGAGCATGACAACCCCTCGGCTCACAAGGTCAATTTAGGGCGAACACGAATCAGGAACTTATCCCAGTGCTACCAACTCTGAATGGCAGCAGATTTCCAGGTGTGTCTCAAACAGGACTTATCCATCACCTGATCCTGGCAGAACGACAGAGAGGAGAAAGAGGATCCCGGTGAAGGGTGTAGCTGAGACTGGGACACACCGGGGAAACTGGGGATGGAGAAGGAAGTACCTAAAGGGTGATGGAGGATGGCAAAGGGGTGGAAGTCAATACACAGGAATCAAAGCAGCAGAACCCATCACCAGAGTGGCCCCTGTCCCCTCGAATATGGTGGGCTCTGAGGTGTAGGGAGCAGAGAGAGGGCTGCTCTAGGAGGTTGAGGAAGGCAAGAGCCCACAGCCTAGCTGGCCAGGTGAGGCTCGCTAGCTCTGGGAGAAGCTGTGTGATTCCTCAGCTGCAGCAGGCTTGGAACAGGTGAGGGTCACATGCCTTGTCAAGCCTTGATGCTGCAATCAGCATGGGAGTTGCAGTCCAGCAACATCTGGAGGTCATCAGGTTGGGCATGGTTGCACTACAAGGGGTTGGGCTAGATGACCCTTGGGGTCCCTTCCAACTCTACGATTCTATAGGAAACCACTGCCATAGGCGGCACATGGGGAAGGCGGGCCAACGAGGTGGCAAAAAGATTCAGGCAGCTGCTCATTCAGCTTTGAATATGGGCAACTGGTTGATCATCTGCTTTGTGGCTGAAGGGTGCCAGTATCCATTTCTGCACCACTTAACACGATGGAGTCTTATTTCAAATAACAGACTGCAAGGAGGTCTTTAAAGTCGAAACTCCGGTTGCAGCGCTCATTATATTCTGCTTTTGTTCCTCTCTAGATTGCATGCTCAGATGACAGAGGGAATAGGAGCTATGGACACGCGAGGTACATGCGAAGTTCAGCAGACTCAGCTGGCTTCCTTCTGTAACCTTCCCTAATAGGAACATAAAAGAATCGTTGGCATGTCTGGCAGAGAGAGAGAGAGAGAGAGAGCGCTAAAAAAGCATCCCCCAAAGCTGAAATGGTTTTCATTCTTTTTCAAATTACTTCTGACATTAAACTTTGCCCTTGTTCAAGCTCAGGCTAACAACACATCCATCTTCCTGAAGTCTAATAGTATAGTTTGGAAGGAATTCTGTAGTTCAAAAACACACACACACACACCAAGGATCACAATTTAGATATGGTAAAGCTGTTGTGAGTATGCACACACACACACACACACACACACACACACACACACACACATTTATGGAGGCCTTCATTCTAAGAATAAGACAGTGGTCCTGATCCAAGGCTGACTCATGTGGCAGTTGGGTCCATGGTAGCTTGCAGAGCATCCCTTGTTCAAAGCCAGACAGCCGTTCCTGACTACTGCAATTATTAGGATTTAGCTTTTGGACTGCCACTGAAACTGCAAGTTGCTGTGTGTGTGTGTGTGTGTGTGTGTGTGTGTGTGTTTGTAGTGGCATGCAAAAAAGCTTAAGTTTCCAAGTGACAGCAATTGCACTCAAACAGCAGGGAGCCAGAAGGTGCAGACTTTCAAGTAATTATCTATACACCGCTATAAGCCCAGTGCCCAAGAGTTTGGCCTTGAAGCCATTACGGATGAAAAGCCATCAAACAAGCTGCAGTAAGTAACCTTTACAATACACTGTCCAAAGTCAGAGTGCAATAAGCTTTACTTAGGCAGACATGATTATGAATGCCACTGGAATCAGACTATTGAGATTAAACGGCCTTGAAACCTCAATTAGTCCCTTTGGATTGATGACATCTAGGTGGGGAGAGAGGTGAAGAGGAACAGTTTTCATATCATTTAGTCTGATTTTTATAAATAGTTACTTCCCCTTTTAATTTATGCACAACCTTTTTTCAAAGACTGAGGGGGGGGGGTTATAATAATGGTCTAGTATAGGTATAACTGGATGCATTTGTCTCTTTTAAACAAAAGCTTCCTCCTGTAAAATTAACTTTTAAAATATGGTAATTCATTTTTTCAAACTGTTTAACTTGTCACCTTACTAAGACTACAATCTTAACCATGTCTACTCAGAAGTAATTTTATTTGTGCATGAGTGGGGGCATGTTTGCAGTCTACATTCTTAAAAGCATAATTTCTTTGGGGAAGAACTGGTCTGTGGCCTTATAGTCACATTATGTCTAATTGTCATACCACCCTACCTAGTATTTGGAGTAAGTTGGGCCAAAGTCCAAAAGGTGAAAAGGCTGCTTAGTGTGCTGTCAGAGAAAAATAAATATCCACTTGGAGACAGTGGTTACTCTAAGAAAGTGGAGGGGCTAGTGTGACTGCTTTGCTTGCTTCCCTCCTTTCTTACAATGCAGGTTTTACCTGTGCCATCACAATTATATTCACACCACCCAGTAAGCTGGGTTGTCAGGAAGGATTACATTGTCTGAGCTGAACATGCCCCCCCCCCCAATTCTATGTAGTATCTAACTTGTGTCTTATTTGTGGTGTTTTATTGTGACTTGGAGGTTATGCAGCCAAGAGGAACTAGTGGCAGCTACAGTATGACATCACTGGCATGAATCCAAAATCCTCCATAAACACAAAATGGATATAAAATATGTTGTTGATGCAAGTGGGATCTCTGACCAGAACCTTGTATAGAGTAGAAATGAATTTGCTCTCCACCACAATAACATTACATTTTTACTGGAAACAGTATTAAAATAGTTACATATAAATGCTACAAAATATAAAGTAACACATTGCTCTTTAACAGCAGTCAATGTGGTCCGGTCTTTTTTTAAACAACTTTCCTCTCTCTGCTACCAGAGAGAGATCCCATGCAAGCATTTTGCTTGTTCAGGATTGCTGAGCTGAGCTTCTACTGTTGTTGACAGAAATGGTTGACGGCCTGAAACCCTGAGTTCTCAGGTTTCATCTTCCTACTGAGAGAGAAATCTCTTCTTGGGTGTCCGGGATGAGTCATCTTGCCTTATTGGCTAGAAACAAACCCCTCTTGCCTAATGTATGGTGTGAATGTGGACCTCACCCAGTTAGGGGTGCTGTAAAAATTCCAGCAGGGTTTCAAGTGCTTGTCGGCAGAATTCAGGTGCTTTGAGTGGGACTTCCTGGCTTGATTCAGTTCATTCACCCTTGACTTTCTCTTAACCTAAAGCAGGGGAGGCTCTCTTTGGGGTTCTGGTTGGGCAGCAGTGCCACTGCGCTTTATTCGTGAGTGGAGATTTGAAACCAGATTCTAACTACAACACCTCCCTGACTTTCAACAACTCCAGGGCGTGTTTCAATATTCAGGGCCGTTTTGTTATCAGACTTGCAACTCAAGGAGAGGCCAACAGTGGGCAGTTCTTCAACTCCCCCTAATGATGTACAATCTCATCTCCTCCCAAGATTGCTGGCATACATGCATACACCTGAACCGTTACACAGACTTGTCTGCCCTACAGACTTGGGTAGGGCAGTAGCAAAATGGTTGAGCATCTTCTCTGAATGTAGAAGTTCCTAGGCTCAATTCTTGGCAGAGCCAAGCAAGGCTGAGAGAGACCCCTGTCTGACATCCTAGAGGGCTGCTTGTGGACAATATTGAGCTAGATTGACCAGTGCTCTGAGTCTGACTCAATATAAGGCAGATTCCTATGTTCCTGTGAACAAGTACATGCGTTTCCTGAACATCCTTCTCCGAACAGCTCATGTTTGCAGGAGAACTGGTCTCTTGAAAACCTCCTTAACCCTTTCTTTTCCACCTTGCTCATTCCCTGCCCCCAGTGCTACTCCTGTAGAAGTGGTGGTTTCAGGAATGAGAGCTTGTTCCACGTACTCCTTTTCTTACTGTCAAGAGCCTTCCATTTCCCCAACCTAAGTGATCTCAGCAGCTGCGGTAGCACTGCAGTGGAGTTGAGTATTTTCCATTCTGTCTCCTGTTGAAACATTTCAAATTGACAACTTGTTAAGCTGCTTCTGTGCTTGTTGAGAAACAATTCCTCTGTGTAAATTGGTTCACCCGATAGCACTCTTTCACTTTCTGTAGTCTAATGTAACAAGACCACAGGAAAGAGGCCTCTTCTGAAACAAGGAACATCTATCTAAGTAGCAGTTGTTTCATAGGAAATAGGAGAGAGCTAGTAAAAAACTCTGGCATTTATGGTGGGGTGGGGGGCAGAAGAAGTTTAGTATTTGATTCCGGATGTGTAAAGCAGATCACCTTGATAGATGAACATTTAGTAAATTGTCGAGAGTCCTTTCAGTGCAGCTGTTCTTTTTCTGTTGTGGAAGCATCCTTAGTGATTGGTGGGCAACAAGAGCACCTCACCTGAACAGAGAATTCCCATCATGACCAGGGAGATTAGGGCATGGGGGAAAACACACTGGTCTCCCCGCAATGTCCTGGTGCATGCCAGCCCTGCCCACCCCACCCCTGACCTTTGCACATTGAGCAGCAATGACTGCGTGGTGATTGGGAATGAATGCCTGAAATGAAGACACCTTTCATCACATGTGGTGGTCGTGTAAAGTAGCAAAAACATTCTGTGAAAAGATATATAATGAAATGAAAAAATAAATGTTTAAAATAACTTTTATTTAAAAACCAGAAGCTTTTTTTATTAGGATTTGTAGGTACCAATATTCCAAAGGATCAGAAAAGACTTTTTATGTATGCAACAACAGCTGCGCGGATGTTACTAGCCCAGAGATGGAAAGAAGATAAAGTCCGTCCAGAGAGGAATGGCAAACCAAGCTGATGGACTATGCTGAAATGGCAAAACTGACCAGAAAGCTCAGGAACCAAGAAGACAAAAACTTTAAGAAAGAATGGGGGGGGGGAATCATAATTTATTTAGGAGACCACTGTAAGCAGATGAAAACATTAGCAGGGTTTTAATAACACTTGTAATGTAACAAGCACTATGGACAATATGGACAGACTTAAAATATGGATTATGAAATAATATGCAGTTGAAAATGTTGACCCAAGTAAGGGATGGATTCCTTTGGTATTGTTATAATTCTACACAGGTGCCCATGAGAAACCCATCAGCATTTTAGTGAGAATTCTTCTTATACACATGTTTGTATGCATTTTTTTTTTGCCTAATACACATGTTTAGCGAACAATTTCCCCATATGTAATTAATTTTTGTATGTTATTTTCACTCATATATATGCATGTTAGGCATGCTTTAGGTGTGTTCTCCTGCGGTCTATTATTGTTTTTGCCTGTCTTCCACTTTAGTTTAGAGAATTTCTAAAATTAACTTCACAATTTGGCACAGTGTGTTTAGTGTGCCATACATGTCTTCCCTCCCCACTCAATAGGTTACTGTAGCATGCCATGGGCACAACTGATTTTAAACACACTACTCAAAAAGGAATAATACCAGGATTCCTTTTGGTGCTGTGTTTTCATCAGCACACATGGTAAAGTCCCAGGAAATGACATTTCAAAATTTCCCTTCGCATGGTGTTTTCATCCATGTGTATGCGCACTTCTGTAACCTGTAATCTGTAAGGATGAAAGAGAGAAAGATGTGAAGAGAAAACTGCAACAAACAGCACACTCTGATCTGTGTTCGTACATCAGAACTGAAGCATGGAAAACCTGAGCTCTGCAAACCTCAGTAATAATTTGGAATATCCAAATCTTGAGAGAACTTCAGATGGACATAATTTTATAAGCTTCCCTAGTCCTGAGCTGAGCTGCTTAGGGCGGTGTAGGTGAGGCCATAAATTCGTAAATACAAATAAATATCTCCCATAATGTTATCATTATCACCAAAGGTCAACTGTATCTGCTGAACTATCTCCTGCAGTTATCTCAGCTAGCTCTTCAATGGAATGCCCTATTGCTTTGCTCCTCTTGTATTGATACAAGGTTGATGCAGTTTGATTCACCCTTTTGTATTATTCTTGCTAGTGTAGCAGTTTTCTATTGTGTTCTTCAGATTTTCTTTTTGCAGCCTCCTTGAAAGCCAGGCTTCAATAGATTGAAAAAGTCTTGGTTCAATTCCATGAGCAAAAGGTAACTGCAAAACCCTGTCCCCCCTCCCAAATATGTTCTTTCCCCCAGCTCTGATTTAATATTATTTTCATTACAATATTGATCCTATCCATTGTGTCATCTGTAACATTAACAAGGGCACCAAGCCTGGCCAGGTTTCTTGCCATCGTAAAATGCTGACTGACGCTGTGCTGAAAGCCCCACGTTCTGCAAGCAGAAGATGCAAACTATACGATGAGGAATTTATGGACACTTCTTAGGATTTTCACATAGTTGGCGCATGGCATGTGTGTCCCACAATAAATGCACATTTGTTGTATGTGGTGTTTGCTCCAGATTGCACCATTTTCCAGGATGCTATTGTCACTGAGATATTGCTTTTATTACCCACAATTCCAAGTACAGTATTTCATAGTTTGGGAAGTGTGTGTGTGTCTACCACCCTGCATATTTTTAAGCAACTTGTTCCTTTTGTGATTCCGGTGTGGATTGTGGTTGTTCAAGGGTTATAGATAGCATACTGGATACTTCATCTGGTATCTTCTTTCTAAGCTGCTCAACTGTCTCCTTTTATTTTGTTAAGGTCTAGTGTTTTAATTACATTTAAATGTATTATTTCTCCCTACTGCTGGGAAAAGCAGTGCTGTCGTGGTCGTCTAGCTGGCAAAGACCAACTTGCCCTTACTTGCTCTTGCCCCTTCATTGATGTGCCCTTTTTGAACCTCTTGTGAGGATGTTTGCTGGAGGCTGTGTACTCCTCCTCTCCTGCTGGGCTGGCCTGCATCTCTCTCTGTGTTCTTCTTTTTATAGGACAAACTGCAGCACAGTTATTCCTGCACTATAAGGTCCCATGGACTGCAAGAAGATCAAACCTATCCATTCTTAGGGAAATCACCCCTGAGTGCTCACTGGAAGGACAGATCCTGAAGCTGAGGCTCCAATACTTTGGTCGCCTCATGAGAAGAGAAGACTCCCTGGAAAAGACCCTGATGTTGGGAAAGATTGCGGGCACAAGGAGAAGAGGATGACAGAGGACAAGATGGTTGGACAGTGTTCTCGAAGCTATGAACATGAGTTTGACCAAACTGTGGGAGGCAGTGGAAGACAGGAGTGCCTGGTGTGCTCTGGTCCATGAGGTCACGAAGAGTCGGGCACGACTAAATGACTAAACAACAACAAGGTCCAACATATTATGCCTCAGTCTGTACACATGCGATTCAGCAGATATGGGCACGAGATTGGGGCTTGGGGAAGTTGGTGCTCAAAAAGTGGCACATAAGCCATATCCACACTTGGCATTCAAAGCACTATGATACCACTTTAGCAATGGCTTCTCCCCAAGAATTCTGGGAGCTTCAGTTTGTTAAGGGTGCTGAGAGCTGTTAGGAGACCACTGTTTCCCTCCCAGACAGCTACAATTCTCAAAGTGGTTTAAAAATAAATTCCTCTTCACAGGGAACTCTGTAGCTCTACAGCTCCCAGAATTTGTTTGGGGAAGCCATGACTGCTTAAACTGGTATCATAGTTCTTTTAATGTATAGTGTGAATGTGGCCACAGTCTGAACATGAGTTTTTTGAATAGTGGATTAGGCCAAGAATCGTTAAAAAAAAAAGTCACCGATTCTTCATCTGGTCATAATCTCAGTCAAGATGGTCTGTGACCACATTCAGACTCCATGGCTTCAACATTAGCCAAGTCCTCCCTGCTCAGTTTATGATCTGGCCTGATGAAGAGTTCTGGGGAGCTCAAACATTTACACACTATTTATTAGACTTGTTAGTCAGTTGTTACTCAGAGGTCTCCAAGCGACTTGCAACATATTTAAAAACATAAACATGAATACATTATACTATTAACATAATTCATCCGGAACACCTGCAATTCATTATATGTGTGTATGTGTTTGATCTTTTGTGATACTTTAGTTGGCCATAATATGGATTTTACTATTATTCTGATGGGTCAACAAGGCTGCCTTTCCTTTTTTGTAATTTGGATAAATATTTGATCACTGGAAATCTTACTCAGATGCCTTCGAATGATGTATACATGGGGTGTTAGTATGAGCTCAGAGCAGGAAGGGTGTGTTTAATTGTACATGTTGCCATTTACTATGCTTTAGGAAGCAGAGAACCCAATGTTCTGAACTCTGTTTTTGAATTATTGTAAGATTTTCCCCTGCTGTTTGTAGTGATGCTCAAAATGAGGTTTTCAAAGACATGAGGTTTTCAAAGAAAAAATTAGAGTAAATTCAAATGATGAGAACACATATACACAAACACACTTTTGCTAACAACTGTTTCTGTGGTTGGAAGCTGCTATATCCTAACAGTGATAAATTACTCTATCTGGTTGCTAGGTGCCCATCAACCTTCAGGAAAACTATACTCACTTCAATCACGGAGTGAGTTTAAATTTAGAAAATACCAGCATGTTGGGGGGGGGGGGGGGAGAGATGTACTCGTCTTCTGCTAAGATGGCAGGCTTGGCGTCAGCTTCTCTAACCAAAATAATGATAGATTGGGTTGGTCTGGGTGCTACTCCCTTTGAGCTCTCACAGTCCTTTGGTTGCAGGAGAAACAAACATTTTTCCAATGCTAGTACTGATGGGACCTCTCATATTTCAGAAGTGAGGGGCATTCCACAGCACTGCTGCCACCATTGAAAAAGCCCACCTCTGTGTTAACACAAACTGCTAATCATCAGGCCATGGCAAAAACAACCAAGTTCCGTTTGCCAGTCTTAATGCCCTTGCTGGCAGTGGAGGAAAATACACTTTTTCAGCTTACCTGATGTATGGTGAAGATGGGACCATGTTGCAATCACTTCTGCAAAAGGATTTTTTACACACTTTGTGCATATACCGTACTTTTCCATCTATAAGACTATGGTTTTTTTAATTCCAAAATAATGTTCAAAATTAGGGGTCGTCTTATACATTGGTAGTGCACTGTGGGACCATGAGA
Organism: Podarcis muralis; assembly: GCF_964188315.1. NCBI lineage: Eukaryota > Metazoa > Chordata > Lepidosauria > Squamata > Lacertidae > Podarcis > Podarcis muralis. The sequence continues at coordinate 27,314,799 of NC_135662.1, forward strand.
TTGGTTGTTGGTGCGAGTTGGAGACTGTTATTAGTGGCTGCTGCAAGGGCTGTTGTTGATTGGCTGTCGCTGTGGCAATTGGGCGGGTGATTTGCTGCTTTTTTCGGCAATGGGACAGAGGATAGGTTGCTTTGTCGACGTGCGTGAGTGGCAGTGTCGGTCTGGTGGGTGAGCATTTTCCCCTAAAAAAAACTTAACTATTGCCTCCCCCCAACTCAACAACTGTGGGCAATCCTCTCCCCAAAAAAGGTCCCCCCTATTTTCTAAATTTTCAGTCCCCTCAAATAGGGGGCGTGTTATACACGGAAAAGTACGGTATGTGTTTAACAAGGCCAAAGCCAACACATAGAGAGAATCACAGAGTTGGAATGGACCTCTGAAATAATCTGCTCTTTGCTTAAATACCTCTAGCCACTGGCAGTCCACTACCCAGGGGCACCCCAAGACATTTTGGCACCTAAGGCGGATCTGTGCCAGGGAAGAAGTGGTGAGGGAAGATCTACACCAGGAACAAGAAAGATTGACATCAGGTTTCTGCTGCCCTGGCGAATCCTTCCACCTGAGGCAGTCATCTCTCCTTGCCTCGGGTGTGCCAGGCCTGCTGCCACCTCCGGATTGTTCCACTGGCAAACAACTTGTATCGTTAGGACATTTCTCTGAATGTTTAGCAGAAATCTGTTTCTCTACAGTTTCCATACTTTGGTTCCAATCCTGCACCCTGGAGCAAATCTAATCCATCTTCTGTGCGACAGCTCAGAATTCAACATCGGGAATTAAACATGCTGTTCATTATAAATGTTCTTGTTTTATACTAGTCAGCACTTTTTTTTTTAAAAAAAGACCACATTTTTACACTTACGCTACAGCTATCCATCCATACTTCACTGAAGAATTTCTAAAAAGCCATTTATGATTAGCAGACTAATAAAGTGTTTACTGTAAAGTTACATTCCACCTCCTCCCCTGGAGATTCCAAATCTTTACATTTGGTTTGGGTCACTAGCAGGGAAATCATTCAACAGTAATTAAATGATAGATACAGGAAGTCTGGCTTTCTATATATCTGATGAGAGGTTGTGTGGTTTGTTGTGACTCACCAGAAGTCCTTGATTACGATTAGCAGGAACAATTCATTGCTAAGCCTTTTATTGAAAAAAATTGCTTATTTGCTTTTATTGAACTGGTTTTGAACTGTCTCTGGTCCTTGAATAACTTTTAATTCTGTTGCATTATGTTATTTCCTGTGGCTGATTCAAGATGTCTTCAGGTATTCTGAGACCATATACTGCAAGGCCATCATGCAAGAGGGGAGACATTGTGAGACCAAGGCTGGATCTACACTGATCTGAAAAAAAACCCCGCTTAAAAACCCACATAATATAGCTCTCAATGAAATTTCCCATTGATGACCGATTGCTGCTCTACAGCGCCCTCTGGTGTCACATTTTTATAACACATTTTAAACATATTAACTGACCAGTGCAGATTAGTTCCAAGTGTGCTAACTTTGCTCACATTGTTCTCATCACTCTGCATGAGTTTTGGGGTGACTGTATGAAGCAATAAATCTCCTCCACTCATGGGGGAACCTCTGATTTTAGAACTTGACTTTCAAGGGCTCAGAAATTTGCACAGGGAGGCTCCTTGCTTCAAACTTGACAGTTTCACAATCATTGATTTGTTGTCATTTAAATTGTGATATATCTAATATTTTTCCTAGATTAACATAATTTTTTGATGTAGAAAATAAAATTTCCCTGAGATTGCAATCAGGTACCCAATTACCTGGGAGCAAGCCTCACAAAACTCCATGGGACTTGCTTATGAGTAGACATGGATTGCACTGTAGTTTTATCTTTGAATCCCTTGCACGTTTTCTGCATTTAGCATCTGCACAAGGTGATGGAAAGAAAGGAATGGCTTTTCTTGTGGTCCTTTTATAGTATGAATAATACAAAAGATCTATCTGATATGTAGTCTCAGTGAAGCTAACAAGGTAAACACTGGCTGTGCTTTCAGATATATTGAATCCGCCTATTTTCTTAGAATGAAGGCGACAAGTTTTGCCAGTGCTGCCCCCATAATTATTCCTATATCAGACCTACTGAAAAAGCTAACAAATTCTCAGTTGCTCTATTAGCATAATGAATCTCCAGCTCTGCCTTTCACCAGGATGCTGGTTAACTTTAATCATGGAATGTAGTACTGAATGCCAAGCAATCTATCAGACACAGTTGCTTGGGTGATGAGAATCTGTACAATGTTTTAAACTTAAGGGGGTGGGGGGGATGACAAGCTAACCTGGAGAATATCAGAAAACATTTGCTGGTCATTCCTTTACCTTTGACTCTTAGTCCAGATCCCGCACTTCCACATCTGTATAAAGCAGGCTTCCTCAACCTCGGCCCCTCCAGATGTTTTTGGCCTACAACTCCCATGATCCCTAGCTAGAAGAACCAATGGTCAGGGATGACAGGTCCAAAACATCTGGAGGGCTGAGGTTGGGGAAGCCTGGTATACAGCCATGTCTTGTGTCCTTACCAAAATATCTAATGGTTGCTTGTCAACTGGTGTTTGTCCATTGCAATTTTTCCAAAATAGAGATTAGGAGTGCTCTTGGTTAATTGTTGTTGACTGACTATAGCAGTCCACCTAAAGCAGCCTTTCCCAGCCAGGTGCCATGCAGTTCCCATCATCTCTGGTTATTACATGTTGAAAGACAGAAGGCGACTGACAGCGCTGTTGTTTGTATGGTACTGTGTTGCCCTATGGAGATGGTTGAATGAGCTGCCTGTAAATTATGCTTGGGGACGCAGGTGGCGCTGTGGGTAAAAGCCTCAGTGCCTAGGGCTTGCCGATCGAAAGGTCGGCGGTTCGAATCCCTGCGGCGGGGTGCGCTCCCGTCGTTCGGTCCCAGCGCCTGCCAACCTAGCAGTTCGAAAGCACCCCTGGGTGCAAGTAGATAAATAGGGACCGCTTACAAGCGGGAAGGTAAACGGCATTTCCGTGTGTGGCTCTGGCTCGCCAGAGCAGCGATGTCATGCTGGCCACGTGACCCGGAAGTGTCTCCGGACAGCGCTGGCCCCCGGCCTCTTGAGTGAGATGGGCGCACAACCCTAAAGTCTGGCAAGACGGGCAGGGGTACCTTTACCTTTACCTTAAATTATGCTTAATACTGCTTCCTCTTTTTTCTTTGAAGACCAGAACTTCCTTTGCAACATACAGTTGGCTGAGGATTAGCTGTGTTGTTGGTGCAGTTGGTGGGGATGCTTGAAAGTGAGGTTTGCATGGGGAAGATTGGTAAGAATATGCTTGGGAGATGTTACCAATGGTGGACAGGGATTATGGGTACAGTGTCTATCTCATCACCATCATAAACAATAACCTCAGCATACCTCTGTATAGTTTCATGAAGGAGCTAAGTGGGCTTGTCTTGCATTTTTTAAAAAATTAGTACTGTATCAATCTTTGTGCACAAACAATTTCAGTGTTTCCTAGAGGTGCCAACTTGAATAAAATATGGGGGCCAGGTAAGCCCCCATTTGAAAAGCAATGCCCATCAACTTTTGGGGGGCAGTCCTCTCAAATATTTTATTGGGGAGTTGACTAGGGGTTGACTCCTCTGATGTTTCCCAAGACATGTCTTTCCCAGTAAATGCATCAGGCCGCTTGGAGCTTCTCAGGAGGGGAGAATTCTTCCCCAAAACCTAATAACAAAATGGCTCTGTTGAAGCATTTATCTTCCCAGCTCCTTTACAACAGTGGCGAGAGTTATCTTTTTAATGGGTGTGAAGATAAATGTCACGGAGTAAGCATCTATCACACTTCTCTTTCTATATATACAGAATGGAAGTAGAGATATATTGCGTAGATTTTGCTGACGTAAGAGCACTTGGAGATGCAAGGCTTGTCGATACCCATTTCATTTTGAAACCTATCAGCAAAAGTAACAATGGCAAATCATGGCTGGAGACCAAAATAAGTAGAGACCAGGGTGGGGAACAAAGAGGGAGTGTCTCACTCATCTGAACTATATAGAACTACATAATCGTTATATGAGTTTAGGTGAATAGGACTGGCTGGGGGTAGAGTGTGGTGAACTGGCAGATATACAATGGTACCTCTGGTTGTGAACAGGATCAGTTCTGGAGGACCGCTGTCAACATGAAAAGCCCACAACCTGAAGCACCATATCTGTGCAGGTGTGTGGCGAGATTT